>NC_069503.1:668832939-669447939 GCF_027579735.1 Bombina bombina | reverse complement strand
CCTCTCTCTTTTTCTGTCCACATCTCCCCTCTTTCTCTCTCCCCTCTCTCTCTATCTCTCTCCCTCTGTCTCTCTCTCCCTCTCCCCCCCCTCTCTCTCTCTCCCTCTCCCCCCTCTCTCTCTCTATCTCTCTCTCTCTCCCCCCTCTCTCTCTCTCTCTCCCCCTCTCTCTCTCATTCTCTCTCTCTCTCCTCTCTCTCTCTCTCTCTCCCCCCTCTCTCCACATCTCCCCCCTCTCTCCACATCTCCCCCCTCTCTCCACATCTCCCCCCTCTCTCCACATCTCCCCACATCTCTCCCCTCTCTCCACATCTCCCCCCTCACTCCACATCTCCCCCCTCACTCCACATCTCCCCCCTCACTCCACATCTCCCCCCTCTCCCCACATCTCTCCACATCTCCCCACATCTCTCCACATCTCTCCACATCTCCCCCTCTCTCCACATCTCCCCCCTTTCTCCACATCTCCCCACATCTCTCCCCTCTCTCCACACCTCCCCACTCTCTCCACATCTCCCCCCTCTCCCCACATCTCTCCACATCTCCGCACATCTCTCCCTTCTCTCCACATCTTCCCCCTCACTCCACATCTCCCCCCCTCTCCCCACATCTCTCCACCCTCTCTTGAGCTGTTTGAGCTCTCTCCACGGCCCTTCACGGGCCTTCACGCTAGGCTCCGCCCCCTTCACGGGCCTCTGCGTTAGGCCCCGCCCCCTTCACGCTCGGCCACGCCCACTTCTGCTCGGCGCAGTCGGCAGAACAGTTAGGGACTTAGGCCAGGTGTGTTTGTCCTCGTGCTGTCTCTACTGCGCATGACAGCTTCGGACAAACACACTTGGCCTTTTATAGTATAGGATATATATATATATATATACACATGTTAAAGGATATTCAGGGATTCCTGACAGATATCAGTGTCCCAATGTAACTAACGCTAATTTTGAATAAAAGTGGTTTGGAAATAGCAAAGTGCTACTTTTATTTAGTGCCCTATAACGCAAAAAAAAGCAAAGAACATGTAAAAATTGGGTATTTCTAAACTCAGGACAAAATTTAGAAACTATTTAGCATGGGTGTTTTTTGGTGGTTGTAGATGTGCAACAGATTTTGGGGGTCAAAGTTTGAAAAAATTGTTACATGCTCCCTAATTAACCCCTTCACTGCTGCGCAAAATACACGTGTGGTGCGCAGTGGCATTTAACGGCCTTCTAATTACCAAAAAGCAACGTAAAAGCTATTTATGATGCTATTTCTGAACAAAGGGGATCCCAGAGAAGCATTTAAAACCATTTGTACAATAATTGCACAAGCTGTTTGTAAATAATTTCAGTGAGAAACCTAAAGTTTGTGAAAAAATTTGTGAAAAAGTGAACAATTTTTTTTATTTGATCGCATTTGGCGGTGAAATGGTGGCATGAAATATACCAAAATGGAACTAGATCAATACTTTGGAATGTCTTCTAAATATATATATATATATATATATATATATATATATACATATATACACACATATATATATATATATATATATATACACATGTTAAAGGATATTCAGGGATTCCTGACAGATATCAGTGTCCCAATGTAACTAACGCTAATTTTGAATAAAAGTGGTTTGGAAATAGCAAAGTGCTACTTTTATTTAGTGCCCTATAACGCAAAAAAAAGCAAAGAACATGTAAAAATTGGGTATTTCTAAACTCAGGACAAAATTTAGAAACTATTTAGCATGGGTGTTTTTTGGTGGTTGTAGATGTGCAACAGATTTTGGGGGTCAAAGTTTGAAAAAATTGTTTTTTTTTTTCATTTTTTCCTCATATTTAATATTTTTTTTAATAGTAAATTATAAGATATGATGAAAATAATGATATCTTTAGAAAGACCATTTCATGGCGAGAAAAACGGTATATAATATGTGTGGGTACAGTAAATGAGTAAGAGGAAAATTACAGCTAAACACAAACACCGCAGAAATGTAAAAATAACCTTGGTCCCAAACGGTCAACAAATGTAAAATAAACCCTAATATAGCTACAATATAAATTATAATTATATTGTAGCTATTTTAGGATTAATATTTATTTTACAGGTAATTTGGTAATTATTTTAACTAGGTAGCTATTAAATAGTTAATAACTATTTAATAGATATTGTACCTGGTTAAAATA
Source organism: Bombina bombina (assembly GCF_027579735.1). Taxonomy (NCBI): domain Eukaryota; kingdom Metazoa; phylum Chordata; class Amphibia; order Anura; family Bombinatoridae; genus Bombina; species Bombina bombina. The sequence goes on along the minus strand of NC_069503.1, from coordinate 669,445,768 downwards.
AATACAAAGTTGTCTGTAAAATAAATATTAATCCTAAAATAGCTACAATATAATTATAATTTATATTGTAACTATATTAGGGTTTATTTTACAGGTAAGTATTTAGCTTTAAATAGGAATAATTTATTTAATAAAAGTTGATTTATTTCGTTAGATAAAAATTATATTCAACTTAGGGGGTGTTAGTGTTAGGGTTAGACTTAGCTTTAGGGGTTAATAAATTTAATAGAGTAGCGGTGAGGTCTGGTCAGCAGATTAGGGGATCAAATGTAAGTTTTGATTTCCAACATTGGGAAAATAATATGTATGGTTTAACTTTAGGGCTTCAAACAGAAATTCAAAGTTTATAAACATGTGTATGTTTACCTTTCTTGAAGGTACATGTATAATGTAGGTATACTAAAAGCTAGAGAGCTGCCTACTTCAGAAAAGTTGTTGCCCAATTTTCTTGCTCTGTTGTGTTCATCAGTTAATGAGAAATCCTTGAGGAACAGCTAACTGCAGTGTGCAGCAGAATTTTGGCAAATGTCTTTGCTTGACCTTGGTCTTGAATTCTTCAATTTGTTTCAGGCTATTACTATGTACTAGAGGCAGGGGTTCATGATGACAACATCAAGCAGGAAGCCTGCTTGGTAGTCCTTTAATATGTTTTGCCAATATGTGGAGTACGCAGGAAACAATGTGGTTGCTGCAGTACTGAGCCACATTCAACATCATTTTGCATCTCTCGAAGTTCTCTCCCTTCATCAAAGCATAAATTTCAAAGTAGATCTCTAAGCTCAAGTATAAGATATTTTACAAGACCTTTGTAAGCAGATCTATGAATTGAGTCTACATGGATAAATACAAATGTGCTTAAGGAGCAGGTGTGTCGGATGGTGAAGAATCTGAGAAATATATTTCTTTTCACCCACGTCGCTTTCCTTGGAAGTGTATTTATGGCATTAATATGATATAACCAGAGGCCTACTTCAGTAAATCTGCTGCATCTTCTTCCCTTCCTGCTCTGTGGTGGTCATCATCAGAAAAAAGTAAATAATAGCAAACTGTTGGCCACTGTGCCCATGGGACCCTAAGCATACGTTTCAACTCCTCCTTTGTTCTATTTCCTGTATGTTCTCATGATCAAGTTAGCAATGAATCTTTCAATTGTTGGCATTTCCTAGCAGTGTAATTTTGTTGCTTAAAGGATTTTTTGTAGGCTTCCAATATGCGTTTATGCAATTGAACGCATTTAATTTTGAATGAATTTCTTATCCAAGCAGTTGTCGGAACTCAGGTAACACTAATTTTTTTCCAGGCTTTGGGATGAGGGTAATATTTGCAGCAGAAAAGGAACCAGGTGGAGTCACCTCATCATAATAATGAGAAGCAAATAGCGTAGACAGGGGAGGGGGGGGTTGCTAATTCAATAACCTATAGAATTCACAGTCATCCTGGTAGTGGGTGAAGGATAGGATATGTGTTTTCATTTTAGCACCCAGAGTGTAGCATGTAGAACTCAACACTAAGGGCTGGATTACAAGTTAGGCTCTATCTTAATGTTCGATGGTAAAGAAGGAATTTTGTAATGTTAAATAACCAGCCATTACAAGTGGCTGGCTAATGCTACCATGAGCTCACTTTTACACTTAGCGCTAGAAATAATTAAATAGAGATCAGATCTCTGGTTAATAAAAAAACATTGCCCTAATTGCTCCCAAAATAATGAGGACTGTACAGTAACATAAAATTAAAATATGGGTTAAAGTGAGGGGATGTGTCTGAATGTGACTTTACATGGATGTCAATGGGGGACTGTGTTTTCTCTATAAATATATATATATATATGTATGTATATGCTTATATACATATATATTTATGTGATAATAAGTGTATATACATATATATTTATTCATTGTTGCCCAACGCTATTTGATTTGCCTCCTGTGCTGTGCTAGGTGGTTTGCCGTTTCTGTCGGCATGAAAACAAGGCTCCCATTGAAGCCTATGGAAGCACGCTCTCGTAAAGCTTGGCATCTGGGCAATGCGCTGGTATTACTGTGTGAAGCACAAATATCATGATCAATATTACTCTCCACTTATAGGGGCTGAATTATCAAGCTTCAGGCTCACTGGAAACAGCAGTTATGAAGCAGCGGTCTTAAGACTGCAGCTCCATAACTGGTCCACCACCTCTGAGGCTGCGGTCTGCAATCCGCCCAATCCTATACAATAGGGCTGATTGACACCCCCTGCTAGCAGCCGATTGGCCGCTAATCTGCAGGGGGGGGGGCATTGCACAAGCAGTTCTGGTGAACTGCTTGTGCAATGTTAAATGCCGACAGCATTTGCTGTCGGCATTCAGCGATACCTGTCGGACATGATACGCTATATCGTATCATGTCGGACAGACATTGATAAATTGGCCCCATAATCTAGCCCTAAATTTTTTCCAGGCTTTGGGATGAGGGTAATATTTGCAGCAGATAAGAAGTCAGGTGGAGCCACCTCATCATGATGTTGGAGATTTGTTTCAATAATCTATAGAATTCAATTGGTAGGCCATCAGGTTCCTCTGCTTTTCCCAGCAATATAGACATTATAGTCTTAGTTACTTCTTTAAGGCAGCATTTTATCATCAAAGTCTCAGTAAATGGCACTGGGATTTTGGTTCCGTCACCCCAGCGGTGGACAAGGGATTTTATAAAATATATGTTTGTTGACACAGATAGTCACAACAAGAGTGTAGTAGCTACTAGTTTCAACAAACCCATGGTGTGTAAGGCGGCAGCTTGTAGACACAAGAGTAAAACAGTACTTTCAAAGTCTCATAAATTAGTGCTGAGACGTTAGTTCCTTCACCCTATCGGTGGGCAAAGGATTGAATTAAATATATGTATGTTAAACAGACACAGGCAGTCACAAGAGTGTAGTAGCTACTAGCTTCAACAAACTCATGGTGCATAAGGCGGTAGCTTGTAGACACAGGAGTAAAACAGTACTTTCAAAGTCTCAGTAATTGGAGCTGAGACCTTGGTTCGTTCACCTTAGTGGTGAGCAAAGGATTGAATTAAATATATGTTAATCAGACAGTCGCAACAAGAATGTAGTAGCTTCAACAAACTCATTGTTTGGAAGGCAGGCAGCTTGTGTACACAGGAGCAGAATAGCACTATCAAAGTCTCAGTAAATGCTGGGAAAAGGATTGAATTGAATATATGTCTGGTAAACAGACACAGACATAAATAAAGGGGAATAGGTATCTCTCTAGAGATAGCTAAATAGGGGGCGCTCTAATATGGGACACTCTGATAACAGTTGATGTATTAATAGTAATGTTAATAATAATAACAAATTTATGATGATTAAGATGTAAAATAAGACAAACCAAATGTACAGTATATATGGTAGAGATAAAAAAGTCTATAGGTGTAGTAAGTCCCAATAAATATCCAAACCAGACAAAATATATTAGAAAAAACGTAGAGAAAATTTTAAAGCTATCCAAAATCTTCCGTAGGTGTGCTTGAAATGTGTTCCTATAAGTAAAGAAAACAATACATGGTGCAATATTGTTCAGAAAAATACAATATTGATCATTTGTATTTTCCTGAACAATATTGCACCATGTATTTTGCTTCATACTGCACTCCACTACCAGTGTTGCTTAAGTCAGCGGTGAGCTGGTCGTACCTGCTCGTGCACGATTTCCCCATAGACATCAATGGGGAGAGCCAGCTGAGAAAATGTCTAACACCTGGCAAAAAGCAGCGTAAATCTCAGTAACGCAGCCCCATTGATTCCTATAGGGAAACACATTTTATGCTTACACCTAACACCCTAACATGAACCCTGAGTCTAAACACCCCTAATCTTACACTTATTAACCCCTAATCTGCCATCAACCCACGCAAGAAACCTAACTATTAACCCCCTATGCCACCATTAAAAAAAAATCTAAGTTAAAAAATCTAAGTTAAAAAAATCTAACAAACATTTCTAATTTAAAAAACCCTAAACCGAAAAAACCCAAAGAAAATATAACCCTACTCTAACACCTAATCCCCCTCTAAATGAACCCCACTAAGTTACACACAAAAAAATCTAAATTGCAAAAAATAATAAATTACATTATTCATCAAAAAAAGCGTTATACCTAACACTAAACTACGTTCCCCATAAAATAATGCCGCCTCCGCTCCGCAGCCTCTTTTCTTCGTCTCTCTTTGGGTGCCCTCCTCTTCCTGCAATCTCTGCCACACACTGAAATCTGGATGCACGGAACCCCAATATATAGGGGTTCCACTTAATTATGATTGCCTGATCTCAACTCAGTCAATCCCTATTGGCTGATTTGAATCAGCCAATATAAATAACTTTTTAAAATTTAAATTCTAATTATACTTTTCTATTGGATGATTAGAATATAAATTGAACAAAGTTATTTTTATTGGCTGATTCAAACCAGCCAATAGGGATTAACTGAGTTGAAATCAGGCAAATCGGAAGTAAGGGGTACACCTATATATTGGGGTTCTGCACTTACGGGTTTCAGTGTGCGGTGGAGATCCCAAGAAGAGGGTGGCTCCCCAAAGAGAGCCAAAGAAAAGAAGAGGCAGGGTTGAAGAGGCTGCCCAAGTCCGCCTCCGCCACTGTGTAGATGGACCCCCAGAGCCTGGAGGATGGATGAAGATGGGCCCCGCCATTGATGAAGATTGCAGAGCGGAGGTGGCAGAAGAGGATGGATAAAGATGGGCCCCTGTATAGGGGTTAATTAGTGGATTCAATGTATATGTTAATTTGTAGGCTTTAATCTCCTAACCGCCCCCCATACCTGTATGGGGGTTGATTTGGTGATTATTGTTAGTTAGGATTTTGTAGACCTTAATCAACTAACCACCCCCATATCTGTATTAGGGTTGATTGGGTGATTATTGTTAGTTAGGATTTTGTAGGCCTTAACCAACTAACCACCACCCCCATATCCGTATGGGGGTTGATTGGGTGATTATTATTAGTTAGGATTTTGTAGGCCTTAATCAACTAACCACCCCTCATATATGAGGGTTGATTAGGTGATTATTGATAGTTACCATTTATTAGGCCTTAATTACCCAACCATCTCTCATTCCTGTTTAGTGGGGTTGATTAGGTGATTATTGATGGTTACTAATTATTAGGCCGTAATTACCTGACCACCACTCATACTTGTATGAGGGTTTATTAGGTGATTATTGATGTTTACCATTAATTAGACCTTAATTACCTAACCACCCCTCATACCTGTATGAGTGTTGATTAGGTGATTATTGACGTTACCATTTATTAGGCCTTAATTACCTAGCCACCCCTAATACCTGTATGAGGGTTCATTAGATGATTAGGTTAGGGAAGCTTTGGGGTTAATAGTGCATTTATCCACAATTTTTAAAATATTATGCATTCTTATGTATGATGCATATTTTTTAACTATTGTATATAAATTTATATGTATTTATTTTTTCTTGTTGTGTTTTTTATATTAAATAAAAATATATATTTTAAAAGTAATATTCGTGTTACAAAAGGCATTAGAGTTACAATTGTTTGATTGCATAACAGGCATGCAGTTATGTGATACTATAATTATAAGTAAACTTTCTTTTATAACATAAATATCTATTTTAAAAATATATTTTTCTTTCATGTACTTGGCAAGAGTCCATGAGCTAGTGACGTATGGGATATACAATCCTACCAGGAGGGGCAAAGTTTCCCAAACCTCAAAATGCCTATAAATACACCCCTCTCCACATCCACAATTCGGTTTTACAAACTTTGCCTCCTATGGAGGTGGTAAAGTAAGTTTGTGCTAAGATTTCTACGTTGACATGCGCTTCTCAGCATTTTGAAGCCCGATTCCTCTCAGAGTACAGCGAATGTCAGAGGGATGTGAAGGGAGTATCACCTATTGAATGCAATGGTCTTCCTAACGTTCTAGGTTCTCTGTTATCGGTCATAGAGATTCATCTCCTACCTCCCTTTTCAGATCGATGATATACTCTCATATACCATTACCTCTACTGATAACTGTTTCAGTACTGGTTTGGCTATCTGCTATATGTGGATGGGTGTCTTTCGGTAAGTATGATTTTATTACTTAAGACACCTCAGCTATGGTTTGGCACTTTATGCATTAATATAAAGTTCTAAATATATGTATTGTACTTATATTTGCCATGAGTCAGGTTCATGTATTTCCTTTTTGCAGACTGTCAGTTTCATATTTGGGGAAAATAAACATATTAAGAAATATTTTTCTTACCTGGGGTTAAAAATTGACTTATTTTTTCTTTGCAAATTGCGGACAGGATTAGGCCCGCGGGTGCGCCAAATGCTAGACTTTATTGCGTCATTCTTGGCGCGAGAATTTTTTGCCGCAAAAGTACGTCAGTTGACGCAAGTTCGTCATTTCTGGCGTCATAGTTGACGCCGAGTTCCTTACACAAGGTTGTGTCGTTAGTGACGCGAGTGTCCGGACGTTGTTGGCGCCAACATTTTTTTAGTTACGTTGTGTGTCATACTTGGCGCCAAATTTTTCATTATTTTTTCACCCCATTGCTAATTGCCTCTTGCCTTTTTCTATGTCAAAGGGCTATGCTATTTGCATTTTTTCCCATTCCTGAAACTGTCAGATAAGGAAATTGATAATTTTGATTTATATGTTGTTTTTTCTTTTTACATTTTGCAAGATGTCACAGTATGATCCTGCCTCAGAAGTATTTGTGGAACTTTGCTGCCTGATATCAGTTCTACCAAAGCTAAGTGCATTTGTTGTAAACTTGTGGAGATTATATCTCCGAATGTCATTTGTAATAGTTGTCATGATAAACTTTTACATGCAGATAATGTGTCCATCAGTAATAGTACATTGTCGGTTGCAGTTCCTTCAACTTCTAATGTACATGATATACCTATGAATTTTAAAGAATTTGTTACTGATTTTATTCAGAAGGCTCTGCCTGCTTTTCCGCCTTCTAATAAACTTAAAAGGTCTTTTAAAACTTCTCATAAGGTTGATTACATTTTAAATGACCGACAACATAATGAATTATCCTCCTCTGATGAGGATCTATCTGATTCAGAAGATCCTTCCTCAGATATTGACACTGACAAATCTACTTATTTATTTAAAATGGAGTATATTCGTTCTTTGTTAAAAGAAGTGTTAATTACTTTGGATATTGAGGAAACTAGTCCACTTGACATTAAAACTAGTAAATGTTTCAATTCTGTTTTTAAACCTCCTGTGGTTACTCCAGAGGTTACTCAAGAGGTTTTTCCTATTCCTGATGCTATTTCTGATATGATTTCTAAGGAATGGAATAAGCCGGGTACTTCTTTTATACCTTCTTCAAGGTTTAAAAAATTGTATCCTTTACCAGCAATTTCAATAGAGTTTTGGGAAAAGATCCCCAAAGTTGATGGGGCTATTTCTACTCTTGCTAAACATATCAATATTCCTATGGAAGATAGTACTTCTTTTAAAGATCCTTTAGATAGGAAACTTGAATCTTATCTAAAGGAAAGCCTGTTTATATTCAGGTCATCTTCTCAGGCCTGCAATTTCTTTGGCTGATGTTGCAGCTGCATCAACTTTTTGGTTGGAGAATTTAGAGCAACAAGAATTGGATTCTGAAGTATCTAACATTGTTCACTTACTGCAACATGCTAATCATTTTATTTGTGATGCCATTTTTGATATTATCAAAATTGATGTTAGATCCATGTCTTTAGCTATTTTAGCTAGAAGAGCTTTGTGGCTTAAATCTTGGAATGCTGATATGACATCTAAGTCTAGATTGCAATCTCTTTCTTTCCAAGGTAATAATTTATTTGGCTCTCAGTTGGATTCTATTATTTCAACTGTTACTGGGGGGAAGGGAGTATTTTTGCCTCAGGATAAAAAACCTAAGGGTAAATCTAAGGCTTCTAACCATTTTCGTTCCTTTCGTCAAAATAAAGAACAAAAACCTAATCCTTCCCCCAAGGAATCTGTTTCCAATTGGAAGCCTTCCTCAAATTGGAATAAATCCAAGCCATTTAAGAAACCAAAGTCAGCCCCTAAGTCCGCATGAAGGTGCAGCCCTCATTCCAGCTCAGCTGGTAAGGGGGCAGATTAAGGTTTTTCAAGGATGTTTGGATCAATTCTGTCCGAAATCATTGGATTCAGAACATTATCTCTCAGGGGTATCGGATATGATTCAGAGTAAGACCTCCTGTGAGAAGATTTTTTCTCTCACACATCCCAGCAAATCTAGTAAAAGCTCAGGCTTTCCTGAAGTGTGTTTCAGACCTGGAGTTAACTGGGGTAATCATGCCAGTTCCTTTTCAGGAACAGGGTCTGGGGTTTTATTCAAATCTATTTATTGTCCCAAAGAAAGAAAATTAATTCAGACCAGTTCTGGATCTAAACATTTTTGAATCGTTATGTAAGAGTACCAACTTTCAAAATGGTAACTATAAGGACTATTCTGCCTTTTGTTCAGCAAGGACATTATATGTTCACAATAGACTTACAGGATGCATACCTTCATATTCCAATTCATCCAGATCATTATCAGTTCCTGAGATTCTCTTTTCTAGACAAGCATTACCAATTTGTTGCTCTTCCGTTTGGCCTAGCAACAGCTCCAAGAATCTGTTCAAAGGTTCTCTGTGCCCTGCTCTCTGTAATCAGAGAGCAGGGTATTGCGGTTTTCCTTATTTGGACGATATCTTGGTACTAGCTCAGTCTTTACGTTCTACAGAATCTCACACGAAACAACTAGTGTTGTTTCTTCGGAAACATGGTTGGAGGATCAATTTACCAAAAAGTTTCTTGATTCCTCAGACAAGGGTCACCTTTTTAGGTTTCCAGATAGATTCAGTGTCCATGACTCTGTCTCTAACAGACAAGAGACGTTTAAAATTGGTTGCAGCCTGTCGGCACCTTCAGTCTCAGTCATTCCCATCAGTGGCTATGTGCATGGAAGTTTCAGGTCTCATGACTGCAGCTTCGGACGCGATCCCCTTTGCTCGTTTTCACATGAGACCTCTCCAGGTTTGTATGCTGAATCAATGGTGCAGGGATTATACAAAGATATCACAATTAATATCCTTAAATCCCAATGTTCGACACTCTCTGACGTGGTGGTTAAATCACCAGCGTTTAGTTCAAGGGGCTTCTTTTGTTCGGCCAACCTGGACTGTGATCACAACAGATGCGAGTCTTTCAGGTTGGGAAACTGTTTGGGGATCTCCAACAGCACAAGGGGTTTGGAAATCTCAAGAGGCGAGATTACCAATCAATATTTTAGAACTCCGTGCAATTTTCAGAGCTCTTCAGTTTTGGCCTCTGTTAAAGAGAGAACCGTTCATTTGTTTTCAGACAGACAATATCACAAAAGTGGCATATGTCAATCATCAGGGTGGGACTCACAGTCCTCAAGCTATGAAAGAAGTATCTCGGATACTTGTTTGGGCGGAATCCAGCTCCTGTCTAATTTCTGTGGTATATATCCCAGATGTAGACAATTGGGAGGTGGATTATCTCAGCCATCAGACTTTACGTCCGGGGGAGTGGTCTCTCCATCCAGATGTGTTTTCTCAGATTGTTCAAATGTGGGGTCTTCCAGAGATAGATCTGATGGCCTCTCATCTAAACAAGAAACTTCCCAGATACCTGTCCAGGTCCAGGGATTTTCAGGCGGATGCATTGACACTTCCTTGGTGTTATCAACCTGCTTATATTTTCCCGCCTCTAGTTCTTCTTCCAAGAGTGATCTACAAAATCATCATGGAACAATCATTTGTGTTGCTGGTGGCATGGACTCACAGGTTTTGGTATGTGGATCTTGTTTGGATGTCCAGTTGCCAACCTTGGCCACTTCCATTAAGGCCGGACCGATTGTCTCAAGGTCCGTTTTTCAATCAGGATCTCAAATCATTAAATTTGAAGGTGTGGAAATTGAACGCCTAGTGCTAAGTGATAGAGGTTTCTCTGACTCAGTGATTAATACTATGTTACAAGCTCTTAAATCTGTCTCCAGAAAGATTTATTATCGAGATTGGAAGACTTACATTTCATTGTGTTCCTCTCATAAATTCTCTTGGCATTCTTTTAGAATTCCTAGAATTTTACAGTTTCTTCAGGATAAAGGTTTGTCTGCAACTTCCTTGAAAGGACAAATCTCTGCTCTTTCTGTTTTATTTCACAGAAAATTGCTAAACTTCCTGATATTCACTGTTTTGTACAGGATTTGATTTGTATCAAGCCTGTCATTAAATCAATCTCTCCTCCTTGGAGTCTTAATTTGGTTTTGAAGGCTTTACAGGCTCCTCCATTTGAGCCTATGCTTTCTTTAGATATTAAACTACTTTCTTGGACAGTGTTGTTCCTTTTGGCCATTTCTTCTGCTAGAAGAGTTTCTGAGCTATCTGCTCTTTCTTGTGAATCTCCTTTTCTGATTTTTCATCAGGAAAAGGCGGTTTTGCGGACTTCATTTAAAATTTTACCTAAGGTTGTGAATTCTAACAACATTAGTAGAGAAATTGTTGTCCCTTCCTTGTGTCCTAATCCTAAGAATTTTTTGGAAAGATCCTTACATTCTTTGGATGTGGTGAGAGCTTTGAAATATTATGTTGAAGCTACTAAAGATTTCAGAAAGACTTCTAGTCTATTTGTTATATTTTCTGGTTCTTGGAAAAGTCAGAAGTCTTCTGCTATTTCTTTGGCTTCTTGGTTAAAGCTTTTGATTCATCAAGCTTATTTGGAGTCGGGTCAGGCCCTGCCTCAGAGAATTACAGCTCATTCTACTAGATCAGTCTCCACTTCGTAGGCTTTTAAGAATGAAGCTTCAGTTGATCAGATTTGCAAAGTGGCTGCTTGGTCCTCTTTGCATACATTTACTAAATTCTACCATTTTGATGTATTTGCTTCTTCAGAAGCAGTTTTTGGTAGAAAAGTACTTCAGGCTGTTTCAGTTTGATTCTTCTGCTTATGTTTTAGGTTTTTCTTGTCATTAAAGAGTAAACTTATAATTTGGGTTGTGGATTATTTTTTCAGCGGAAATTGGATGTTCTTTATTTTTATCCCTCCCTCTCTAGTGACTCTTGTGTGGAGTTCCACATCTTGGGTATTGATATCCCATACGTCACTAGCTCATGGACTCTTGCCAATTATATGAAAGAAAACATAATTTATGTAAGAATTTACCTGATAAATTCATTTCTTTCATATTGTCAAGAGTCCATGAGGCCCACCCTTTTTATGGTGGTTATGATTTTTTTGTATAAAGCACAATTAGTTCCAAATTCCTTTGTTGATGCTTTTTACTCCTTTCTTTATCACCCCACTACTTGGCTAGTCGTTAAACTGAATTGTGGGTGTGGTGAGGGGTGTATTTATAGGCATTTTGAGGTTTGGGAAACTTTGCCCCTCCTGGTAGGATTGTATATCCCATACGTCACTAGCTCATGGACTCTTGACAATATGAAAGAAATGAATTTATCAGGTAAATTCTTACATAAATTATGTTTTATTTACAATAATAAATGCATCAAGCAAGAATATCTACTTTTTAATTTATACATTTGTTGCATATTGGTTTCAGGAGGGGGGTGTCAGTTCAGGACAGGGCATTGGGCACACCATACCAGCTGGAAATCAGTACTTATCTGTTCAGGACGTCCAGGAGAATAGATTTCAGACCACGCAGCTATGATTCCAAAAGCTATTCTATTTATTACAAGTTGTTAGGCACTTTTATAGCCAGAAGTTACAGCATATAGGTTTAACAAGTGACGTATTCATAATTAGATCATTTCACATGGTATTTCTTATAAGAACAAAGAAACTCATAGAAAATATAATTGGAATAAAAGGAGTGTTAGGGAGTCATTTCTACAGAAATACCTAACTACAGATAAACAGTAACTGGGCCTCCTGGCCCAGCACAAATCACAGCCGTTTGACATCTTGTAGAGATAACAATGCATCCAAGCACATCTTCAGGGTCATTCTCAGGGCTATTATATCTATGCAAGTCTCCCTAACATCAGCATATTTCTTACTACATAATAAACCACTATAATAAAAGATTCATTACCCAAGATGGATGCCTAAGACAAAATGGCGGCGAAGAACAAGATGGTGCTAGTCATGCTAACAATAATTCCTAACATACCACTCTTTAATTCTAACAGAATAACACAAAAATAGACAGGCGCAGAAAATTAGTAAAGCCTTTAACAACAGTATAAGCTTAATACTATGGTAACAGGACTCTATGTGAGAATAATATACAGCAAAATATTCATATGTAGTGGTATAATTTTAAAGGCTAATAGGGCACAATTTGTCACTGCACATAGGTGTGATCCCTCCAATACTCTCCGTTCACCTCCCAGCATCCCCAAACTACTGGTCTATCTGCACAAAGACCCAACCAGCCCCCCATCTACCCCCAAACAACGCTGTGCTTATTTCTCCACCTGCATTGCTAGCACCCCCCAATATGTCCAACATTTCTTTCTCCACAGTAAAGCATGACATGGCAACAGCACAACTGTCTCTAGGTGGCCTCTGAGCACTTTAAGAACAGTCTTTCTCTTCACCTTCCTCAGACATTTTGCTATAATACAGTTCTCCAACAGTTCATTTGCAGTAGGGGTGCTTATCCAGTGTTCTTCCGCAGGGAGATGCTGGAAATCTGATGGTTTGTTCATGGGGTAGACAAGGCAGCCAGTGGATACCCATGGCAAGCAAACACTTGAGTCACAGGGAGTCTAGGAAGCAAACAGAAACAGTACAGGATGAGTACACACCGCAATACAATCACAATTATGTCCAAATGAAACGTCACTTTCATCCTATGTCATTTAAAATCAAACAAAACATTGTTGATATATAATACAAACTAAATGCATTGATACTTAACAGAGAATAATTCACAGCTTCTCTATACAATTTAAATGATACTTCATGAATATTAAGCAAGTGAAAACTGCTAAACTTCATCAAGCGGCTGCATGGCTATACTAAAACTTATGCTAAGGCCTGCCCTGTAGCAAAAATGAAAAATAAAACAATCAATAAAAACATTTTCTCTCAAATGAATTTCTTTACACGGTTACTTTGAACTACTAAAAGTAAAATAACCTAGTGTTGCTTTATTCTGCACAGCTACTATCTATAATGTTTATAATTCTCCAACTATGATCTTAAAGGACCAGTCAACGCAGTAGATTTGCATAATCAACAAATGCAAGATAACAAGACATAACAATAGCACTTAGTCTGAACTTCAAATGAGTAGTAGATTTTTTTTCTGACAATTTTAAAAGTTATGTCTTTTTCCACTCCCCCTGTACAATGTGACAGCCATCAGCCAATCACAAATGCATACACGTACCATGTGACAGCCATTATCCATTCACAAATGCATACACACTTATTCTTGCACATGCTCAGTAGGAGCTGGTGACTCAAAAAGTTTAAATATAAAAAGACTATGCACATTTAGTTAATGGAAGTAAATTGGAAAGTTGTTTAAAATGGCATGCTCTATCTGAATCATAAAAGTTTAATTTTGATTGAGTGTCCCTTTAATAGTCAACAATCTCATCTGATATAAACATTTAATAGTTTACTAATTATTTTATGCAACCTAAATTCTCTCACACTCCTGTATGAGGAAAGAATACAATCATAACATCATTTAAAACTACAAAATCACTTAAAGGTAAACACTTCTGTATGGTAAGATAAATCCTTTCTTTGACAAACATCTGGAATTACCAAATTGCAAGTACCATACCAATTAATAAAAGGGAAACAAAATACATTTGCTTTCATAACATAGCTCCAATAAGAGCCATGGCATGTAGAAAATATACTATCAATATGACTATAATTATGCTACTCCCTAAACAAATATTTATCTGTCTAATTAATATAAACTTCTAGCTGAGACATGTCCTCATTATGTTCCACAGGGTGGAGGGTCTAAAATATTCTGATGGCCATTCAATAGGTTACAATACTGCAAAGTTTAGACTTACACTTATCTAAAGGGTTACTTTGTTAAGCACATAAACTACAATGTGCACAAATACCAATAAAGCATATTACCTCTTATACCTAATATGTTCAATAAAAATAAAACAACTACAAGAGAATACAAAACAAGCAATATAAGGAATCGAGTTAAAACAATACTCCCCTAATTTAATTGGTTGACCCTGTAACAGAATAACAGGTCCTCCATATCGAGCGGCAAGGCATAGTCCAGAGAAGGATAGTCTTTATGTCCTGAAGACACACATCAGAGGAAACAGTCATGGATTACCCAGAGTCCAGTTCTGGGGCTGGTACTAGCATGCAAAGCAAATAATGGATCCAAAGATAGTTCAACAACTTTTACTGCAGTATGGTGGTTAAAACAAGCTTGACAAAAGGTCTTTTATATTCATCTTTTCTTTCTTTAAAGGTTTACTTGCATTCCATCTTTAATCTTTTGAAGAGTGCACTTATGGAATTTTATCTGTACAGATTTTACCTAAATATGGAAAAAACTCAAAAATAATTCCGTTAGTGTCTTTAATTTCTGGAAACAGCTGCATGATCTCATCCTGCAAATACAAATATAGTGTTAAGAACCAAATATAGAAAAATTTAGGGCACAGCTGGTGGTTAGGCAATAACATTGTAAGAGAAGATTCAAAACGTTTTAGGTTCACCTTCTTACCTAAAAACAATCACCCCTATCACATAAAGATACTCATCAATACTTCCCCCTTGTTTGCGTGAAACATCCCATGTGGCACGCAAACACAACATAACAAAAAACGAAAAGACAAATTATGCACTCCACTCATGCATGCAAAATACAATTCTCAATAGCAAGCAAAATCAAATACACCTCCACATGCAATATTCCATTCATACAGCACCTTACCACACGCATTCACGACAAATAAAAACACAACATTCTCTTAGAAAACACTTAAACCAATTGTGTCCATTTTACAAAACAAAACATGAACAGCTGACACAAACTTTTAACAACCAAAATTAACCTGAAATTCAAAACCAATACTGCCATTCCCTGAAACGCAGCACTCGCAAAACACTACAAAATAATTAAAATCCTAAAACAACCATCTATACCGTGGTTCTGCAAATTCTACCATGTACAATTCTATGATATCATACTAATGATGCAATCACTTCAGAAGATCAATAAACTCCAGTTGCATATTTACAAATAAAATCCCCAACCATAAATTTACAAAAGAACACACCTAAGTATCCAATTTTGGGAATAATTAGATAATGATACAGCCACTGTTCTATATAGCTCCTGCTCACATGCACCATGCAAATCCACTGTTAAAGGGACATTTTAGTATAAATTAAACTTTCATTATTCAGATAGGACTTTTAATTTTAATCAACTTTCCAATTTACTTTTATCATCAAATTTTTTCTTGGTATTCTTAGTTTAAACTAAACATAGGTAGGCTCATATGCTAATTTCTAAGCCTTTGAGGGTTGCCTCTTATCACAGGCTTTTTAAAATCTCTTTCCAACACAGAGAGACAAAATACACGTGGGCCATATAGATAACACTGTGTTCAGGCACAGGGGGTCATCCAAGATCCAGCACAAAACAATGCTAAATTTAAGACAATATACCATAAACAGTCACAGTCATGTGACCAGGGAGCTGGAAGAATGCCCCTAGACACAAGGCAACTACAGAGGCAAAAAGCATACCAATACAACTGTGTTGGCCATGCAACACTGGGGAATGGGTAATAAAGGGACTATCCATCCTCAAAACAATAACAATTATATGGTAGACTGTCCCTTTAAGTAAATCAGATGTGGCACAAATAATTTGTGAAAAGCTGCTAGAATCCAGTCTATACTTTTACATAACCAAAATTTGAATAACAACACAATTATTTTATTTAACTTTGTTTATAATTTGATATTCACCATTCTGCAGCTCTCTAGCCAAATGTAACAAATGTATATAACAAAAAAAAATAAGCTCTCTTCAAAAAAATAATAATAAAAATTTCCCCTTTAAATTATTCCCAATGAGTCATTGGCCTTACTTATAATAAAAATGTATACTGACATTCATTAAATAGCCTAAGCAAGCATAACCAGCATAACAACACACAGTGGGATGCAGGCTAGTTAAAGGGACATTTTACTCAAATTAAAAATTATCTTTAATTGAAACTGCTGACACAGTTAAATATACTAGTGTTAGGCTTACAGTAAACCTCTTTGTCTAATCTGTAAATATTTCCTTAAAATCTCAGATTTTATATCAGTTTGCCTGTATCCCTTTAAATATGTTCACTCCTCTGTCTTTTTTTTTTTTTTTTTTTTTTTTTGCTAGTCTCACAGATTGTAACACTAAGGCCTAGATTTAGAGTTCGGCGGTAAAAGGGCTGTTAACGCTCCGCGGGTTTTTTTCTGGCCGCACCATAAATTTAACTCTGGTATCGAGAGTTCAAACAAATGCTGCGTTAGGCTCCAAAAAAGGAGCGTAGAGCATTTTTACCGCAAATGCAACTCTCGATACCAGAGTTGCTTACGGACGCGGCCGGCATCAAAAACGTGCTCGTGCACGATTCTCCCATAGGAAACAATGGGGCTGTTTGAGCTGAAAAAAAACCTAACACCTGCAAAAAAGCAGCGTTCAGCTCCTAACGCAGCCCCATTGTTTCCTATGGGGAAACACTTCCTACGTCTGCACCTAACACCCTAACATGTACCCCGAGTCTAAACACCCCTAACCTTACACTTATTAACCCCTAATCTGCCGCCCCCGCTATCGCTGACCCCTGCATTACACTTTTAACCCCTAATCTGCCGCTCCGTAAACCGCCGCCACCTACGTTATCCCTATGTACCCCTAATCTGCTGCCCTAACATCGCCGACCCCTATGTTATATTTATTAACCCCTAATCTGCCCCCCACAACGTCGCCGACACCTACCTACACTTATTAACCCCTAATCTGCCGAGCGGACCTGAGCGCTACTATAATAAAGTTATTAACCCCTAATCCGCCTCACTAACCCTATCATAAATAGTATTAACCCCTAATCTGCCCTCCCTAACATCGCCGACACCTACCTTCAATTATTAACCCCTAATCTGCCGACCGGAGCTCACCGCTATTCTAATAAATGTATTAACCCCTAAAGCTAAGTCTAACCCTAACACTAACACCCCCCTAAGTTAAATATAATTTTTATCTAACGAAATAAATTAACTCTTATTAAATAAATAATTCCTATTTAAAGCTAAATACTTACCTGTAAAATACATCCTAATATAGCTACAATATAAATTATAATTATATTATAGCTATTTTAGGATTAATATTTATTTTACAGGCAACTTTGTAATTATTTTAACCAGGTACAATAGCTATTAAATAGTTAAGAACTATTTAATAGTTACCTAGTTAAAATAATTACAAATTTACCTGTAAAATAAATCCTAACCTAAGATATAATTAAACCTAACACTACCCTATCAATAAAATAATTAAATAAACTACCTACAATTACCTACAATTAACCTAACACTACACTATCAATAAATTAATTAAACACAATTTCTACAAATAAATAACATTAAATAAACTATCTAAAGTACAAAAAATAAAAAAGAACTAAGTTACAGAAAATAATAAAATATTTACAAACATAAGAAAAATATTACAACAATTTTAAACTAATTACACCTACTCTAAGCCCCCTAATAAAATAACAAAGCCCCCCAAAATAAAAAATTCCCTACCCTATTCTAAAATACAAATATTACAAGCTCTTTTACCTTACCAGCCCTGAACAGGGCCCTTTGCGGGGCATGCCCCAAGAATTTCAGCTCTTTTGCCTGTAAAAAAAAACATACAATACCCCCCCCCAACATTACAACCCACCACCCACATACCCCTAATCTAACCCAAACCCCCCTTAAATAAACCTAACACTACCCCCCTGATGATCTTCCTACCTTGTCTTCACCATGCCAGGTTCACCGATCCGTCCTGGCTCCAAGATCTTCATCCAACCCAAGCGGGGGCTAGACATCCACTGAAGAAGTCCAGAAGAGGGTCCAAAGTCTTCCTCCTATCCGGCAAGAAGAGGACATCCGGACCGGCAAACATCTTCTCCAAGCGGCATCTTCTATCTTCTTCCATCCGATGACGACCGGCTCCATCTTGAAGACCTCCAGCGCGGATCCATCCTCTTCTTCCGACGACTAGACGACGAATGACGGTTCCTTTAAGGGACGTCATCCAAGATGGCGTCCCTCGAATTCCGATTGGCTGATAGGATTCTATCAGCCAATCGGAATTAAGGTAGGAATTTTCTGATTGGCTGATGGAATCAGCCAATCAGAATATAGTTCAATCCGATTGGCTGATCCAATCAGCCAATCAGATTGAGCTCGCATTCTATTGGCTGTTCCGATCAGCCAATAGAATGCGAGCTCAATCTGATTGGCTGATTGGATCAGCCAATCGGATTGAACTATATTCTGATTGGCTGATTCCATCAGCCAATCAGAAAATTCCTACCTTAATTCCGATTGGCTGATAGAATCCTATCAGCCAATCGGAATTCGAGGGACGCCATCTTGGATGACGTCCCTTAAAGGAACCGTCATTCGTCGTCTAGTCGTCGGAAGAAGAGGATGGATCCGCGCTGGAGGTCTTCAAGATGGAGCCGGTCGTCATCGGATGGAAGAAGATAGAAGATGCCGCTTGGAGAAGATGTTTGCCGGTCCGGATGTCCTCTTCTTGCCGGATAGGAGGAAGACTTTGGACCCTCTTCTGGACTTCTTCAGTGGATGTCTAGCCCCCGCTTGGGTTGGATGAAGATCTTGGAGCCAGGACGGATCGGTGAACCTGGCATGGTGAAGACAAGGTAGGAAGATCATCAGGGGGGTAGTGTTAGGTTTATTTAAGGGGGGTTTGGGTTAGATTAGGGGTATGTGGGTGGTGGGTTGTAATGTTGGGGGGGGGTATTGTATGTTTTTTTTTACAGGCAAAAGAGCTGAAATTCTTGGGGCATGCCCCGCAAAGGGCCCTGTTCAGGGCTGGTAAGGTAAAAGAGCTTGTAATATTTGTATTTTAGAATAGGGTAGGGAATTTTTTATTTTGGGGGGCTTTGTTATTTTATTAGGGGGCTTAGAGTAGGTGTAATTAGTTTAAAATTGTTGTAATATTTTTCTTATGTTTGTAAATATTTTATTATTTTCTGTAACTTAGTTCTTTTTTATTTTTTGTACTTTAGATAGTTTATTTAATGTTATTTATTTGTAGCAATTGTGTTTAATTAATTTATTGATAGTGTAGTGTTAGGTTAATTGTAGGTAATTGTAGGTAGTTTATTTAATTATTTTATTGATAGGGTAGTGTTAGGTTTAATTATATCTTAGGTTAGGATTTATTTTACAGGTAAATTTGTAATTATTTTAACTAGGTAACTATTAAATAGTTCTTAACTATTTAATAGCTATTGTACCTGGTTAAAATAATTACAAAGTTGCCTGTAAAATAAATATTAATCCTAAAATAGGTATAATATAATTATAATTTATATTGTAGCTATATTAGGATTTATTTTACAGGTAAGTATTTAGCTTTAAATAGGAATTATTTATTTAATAAGAGTTAATTTATTTCGTTAGATAAAAATTATATTTAACTTAGGGGGGTGTTAGTGTTAGGGTTAGACTTAGCTTTAGGGGTTAATACATTTATTAGAATAGCGGTGAGCTCCGGTCGGCAGATTAGGGGTTAATAATTGAAGGTAGGTGTCGGCGATGTTAGGGAGGGCAGATTGGGGGTTAATACTATTTATGATAGGGTTAGTGAGGCGGATTAGGGGTTAATAACTTTATTATAGTAGCGCTCAGGTCCGCTCGGCAGATTAGGGGTTAATAAGTGTAGGTAGGTGTCGGCGACGTTGTGGGGGGCAGATTAGGGGTTAATAAATATAACATAGGGGTCGGCGATGTTAGGGGTAGCAGATTAGGGGTACATAGGGATAACGTAGGTGGCGGCGATTTGCGGTCGGAAGATTAGGGGTTAATTATTTTAAGTAGCTTGCGGCGACGTTGTGGGGGGCAAGTTAGGGGTTAATAGATATAATACAGGGGTCGGCGGTGTTAGGGGCAGCAGATTAGGGGTACATAAGTATAACGTAGGTGGCGGTCGGCAGATTAGGGGTTAAAAATTTTAATCGAGTGGCGGCGATGTGGGGGGACCTCGGTTTAGGGGTACATAGGTAGTTTATGGGTGTTAGTGTACTTTAGGGTACAGTAGTTAAGAGCTTTATAAACCGGCGTTAGCCAGAAAGCTCTTAACTCCTGCTATTTTCAGGCGGCTGGAATCTTGTCGTTAGAGCTCTAACGCTCACTGCAGAAACGACTCTAAATACCAGCGTTAGAAAGATCCCATTGAAAAGATAGGCTACGCAAATGGCATAGGGGGATCTGCGGTATGGAAAAGTCGCGGCTGAAAAGTGAGCGTTAGACCCTTTAATCACTGACTCCAAATACCAGCGGGCGCCCAAAACCAGCGTTAGGAGCCTCTAACGCTGGTTTTGACGGCTACCGCCGAACTCTAAATCTAGGCCTAAGATTGTAGACAACTTATCAATTCAGTTTGCATTACAGAGAGAATTCAGTTACACTGCAAAAGAAATATCTGCTAACTAAATGGCAGATTTAAAAAGAATACAAAGAAAGGTCCCAAAAAATATATATTTTGCAAACTACTAATACAGTGTTATTGCTGCTAATAAAATGACAATTTTGTAGTGCTCTGTCTACACACTGAGTTCTGATTTTACAGACAAACAATTCAACCCATTACAATTTACTTCATATATACACAAACTTGCAAATGCAACTTCTCCTACATTTTAAACTATTCAGCTTGTATCACAAGTCATTACAAATACATTAATATAAAACAATTTTACAGTACACTGTCCCTTTAAGGACTAACCATTTATCATGCAACAAATCCTTTAATTAGTTTCTTTGCTTCCTTGCAAAAACAATATATTTATATGCTGCATCAGGTGGACAGTTTTTTTTTTTTATTTGCATACAACAAATATCACTTCAAAC
The DNA here is from genome assembly GCF_027579735.1 of Bombina bombina. Taxonomy (NCBI): domain Eukaryota; kingdom Metazoa; phylum Chordata; class Amphibia; order Anura; family Bombinatoridae; genus Bombina; species Bombina bombina. The sequence continues at coordinate 669,424,584 of NC_069503.1, read as the reverse complement.
TAAAACTGCTTATTAATAACACACATATTTAAAACATGCTTATGACTTTAAAGTTGTAACAATAAGACTTCAAAATACCTCATTACAACGTCATTTTTACAGCGATACACACACACACAAGCTCAGATCATCTCACATACCAGCAATTCACTCCCCCCTTTTTTCCTTTCCTCCGGAAAACAAATATTCCAAATAACATACTAAAGACACATAAAACACAATAAGATCAACTTTCCACCAAATTTACAATGTATTTGAAAAGTCCCCGAAATCGTAAGGAATGGCCATCTTCCCACGATTTGAGAAATATTTCAAAATAGGATAAAAAACATCCTCCGTTCCTTTTTTTAAATTTTTTTTATTTTTTTTTATTTTGTTATTCTGTTGATCTAAGCAACTCTGACACATAATACTAGACACACAACACATGACACATCCAATTATACAAAATTTACTTTTCATTACTGCAAACAAAAGAAAGAAAAAAATTATACTTAACGGAGCTTCTGTAACAGTTTTTTTTTTTTTTAAATTTCTCTTCACTGACTCTACACAGCTGCTCACTGACAGATTTTTTTTTTTTTTTTTATGATCCCCCCTCCCTCTCTAGAGTGGGTGCCTTTCTGCCTGAAATAAACTTTTCTTTAACACAAAAAGAGCAGCAGTAATAAAATGCACAGTCACTTAATATATATTTTAAGCACAAAACAGCACAGTAATTATACTGTATAGCAATAAAAAGCAAGCAAGCAAACAAATTAGTATCCAATTTCCAGTGATAGGTAACAAAAATCTACTATAGGAATGTATAGGGACAACTTCAACACAGCAATGCCAATTGCCCAGGGAACTTACCTCCCGTCAAATTGCATGCTAACTTAACTTGCGCGCTTACCAGACAGGACTACAATGCCTGTCATAAACTAGCACAGGACTACAATACCTGTCTAGAACTAGCACAGGACTATTAACCTGTCTAGAGGGATTTATCACAAGTGCCGAGACAGGACTCAAACCTTCGCACAAACCCTGCTTCTTTCTTTAATGCAGGAATCCCTTTTTTAACCCTTTATCATATATTCAAAACCAACTAAATTTAGGTTCAGATTCACAGAGGGAAAGCAGAGTAAATAAACACTGATCCACTCCCCAGTGTGAATACCAGAAACTGTTGCATATTGGTTTCAGGAGGGGGGTGTCCGTTCAGGACTGGGCATTGGGCACACCATACCAGCTGGAAATCAGTACTTATCTGTTCAGGACGTCCAGGAGAATAGATTTCAGACCACGCAGCTATGAATCCAAAAGCTATTCTATTTATTACAAGTTGTTAGGCACTTTTATAGCCAGAAGTTACAGCATATAGGTTTAACAAGTGACGTATTCATAATTAGATCATTTCACATGGTATTTCTTATAAGAACAAAGAAACTCATAGAAAATATAATTGGAATAAAAGGAGTGTTAGGGAGTCATTTCTACAGAAATACCTAACTACAGATAAACAGTAACTGGGCCTCCTGGCCCAGCACAAATCACAGCCGCTTGACATCTTGTAGAGATAACAATGCATCCAAGCACATCTTCAGGGTCATTCTCAGGGCTATTATATCTATGCAAGTCTCCCTAACATCAGCATATTTCTTACTACATAATAAACCACTATAATGCCTAAGACAAAATGGCGGCGAAGAACAAGATGGCGCTAGTCATGCTAACAATAATTCCTAACAACATTCAATACCTGAACTAATATTCATTATAAGTGACCATGTATTTTATTTTAAAAAAATTGTACATATAATGTAGTCAGGCCTTGCATTGATATTCAATATTTAAACAGTTATGTATGTATATTGCATAATGGTTTTAACTATTGCATAAACATTAAAATGTGTTAATGTAAGCTTGTTGTGTTTTAAGGGATAACATAGATATATATGTTAATATATATTTATGTTACAGTAGTCAGTATAATTAAATTATATATTTACATGCAGGCATGCAGTTATGTATATCTATGATATTATTTATACTGTCTTTAATTAGAAATAATAAAACACAACAAGAAACATTAATTTACATGCAAATATTTAAACATTATGCATTGTACATAACAATGCATCATTTAAATATTGAATATTTATGTTATGGGCCTTAGCTTCTACAGTTTTAAATTATGTACGATTTGGGGTCAATGTTTGAATAATATGCTTTGTCATTGTGACGCTCTCCAACTATGTTGAGCTCTGTACCTTTAAAATTCAATTATTATCCCTAACTTCAGCCTTTAAAAAGCAACCTCGCTTTCAGTTCCTTGCATGGTAATTTGAATTTACCCCTAACTATAGTGGTTCCCAAGCCATTGTTTGTTGCCACAGACACTTCCCTCCTACCTGTGAAACATTAGATCCAGATTCAAGTCTCCAGGACCTGTTCATAGTGAACTTCCGAAGTCAGCTGCTTTTCCACTCTCAACTGTGTTAAACGTAATGGTGTTTGTATTTCTCTCCTATACGGCTCTGGACAAGTGTGGTAGCGTGACGTCACCTCCGCCTGTAAGACCGTTACAGACTTCCATCTCAACTGTCTCTCCTACCGCTCCAGTAAGCGCTTAGTTTTATTTCTCCCTTTTGTTCTTAAATACTTTCAGTACTGTTTAGCTCTCCTCCACACTTGCTAAATTCTGATATCAGACTTCCTTCCGTAAGACTCCAGGGGCAGACTAAGACAGCCAGTCTGATTTGCATTGTTTGTTGCCGGAGTCTAAGGATATATTAACGCTGCTCTAATCTTGATACATTATAGTAACAGAACTATTATAGTGTATCATTCTTACTCAGTCACCTTATTACTGTCTATATATATTGACTTAAAGCTACACAATTTTGATTATATTATAGTTCTATACAACAGAATCGCTTATATAATTAGTTTAAACAACATTCACTTTTGTTATGAATTATGCAGGAACTGCAGTTGTGATTCTTCCATCAAATAAATCCAAGTGGGAAAAATATTTATTTGTATACTAAGTTAAACATAACGGTCATGTACCATGCATATTGTTTAAGTTATTGTAGATATCTTTAAATATATTTGATGTTTGCTTAATATTATTTTAAACATAAACATATATTTTCAAATATATATTTATGCTTGAAATAATAGCAAGCAGCTATTACATTTATTTTAAGATCTCTACAATACTTCAAATAATCTACATTTTACATGATAATGCATATTTTGTCACAGAGATGCGCTAATACGCCGGCGGCACCAGCAAAGCCTACTCGGCCTATCCGGACTTCTGGAACTCAGTGCCAGACCGGAATTGAGCCCCAGACTGCCAGCGGCGGTCAACCACCAGAGGACTGGCAAAACCTGCTCGGCTTATACAGGCTCCTAGAACTCAGTGCCAGATCGGAATCGAGCTGCCGGTGCTCTGGGGCTTAATTCCGGTCTGGCACTGAGTTCCAGAAGCCTGGATAGGCTGAGCTAGTTTTGCTGGTTATTACTTATAGTATAGTTTATTATACTTATTTTTTGACAGTAGGTAGTTAGATGGGCATTACAGGGAAGTGTTGTTTAGAAATTATGTCAGTGTAGGTGGTATCAGGGACTTAGCTGGGTGTTTCAGTGGGGGTGTAAGTTAGGCATGACGTAGGTGTAGGCAGTCAGGTGGAGTTAGTTGGGCAGTGCAGGGAGAGTTAGCGAGGCGTGCTAGTGACATTGACACAAGATCTAAATGTTCAAAGCAGAGAAGTGCAGGTTGCGAGGGTGGTAGCGGCCATGTTTGTCTTGCCAGCTATCAGCCTGGGCTAGTTAGTGTAGGTGTAAATCAACATAGTACCCCAAGGCAATATTTGAAGTGTGCCTACATAGAAAGTAATTTTAGTTTCAGTGAGCGCACTGTCTTTGCCGTATAAGCACACTTTGAATAGGGTTCCCCTCAACAGTAAAATGCAGACGAGCAGCAATGTTAATTATGTGGGTGACATCCCACTTCTATGGGAACAACATCGACGATCACCAGCATTTCTCGAACAGGCCCCTTGTGTTTGAGCATCCCGACAGATCGTCGGGCTGTGATGCCGACGAGGCAATGAAAGTAGTTTCCAGATAGTCCATCAATGTTTTTTACATTGGGGTCACACTCTCAAAGTGATTTCACTCCGGACCAGCTGCTGCACGCCGTGAGGTAGAGGGAGAATGCTGCTTAGCTCCTGCCTTGCAGTGCCTACACTGTTTCTGCTGCTGCTACTAGCAGGGTGGTAGCAGGAGGACTGGGCCTAGCCTTCACAGAGGATCAAACTGGAACTATTTCTGGGCTGTAACCATGGTGTTCTTGACTTCACACAGCTCTAGAAATACTACCAGAAGGAGGTGGTGATAGCTCAGGAGAAGCAGTGTTTCTGCACTCATCTCCTGAACCCTCCTCTATTATAGACATATCTGGCTTTTCTTCATAATCTAATTCCTCCTCTTCTAAAGTTAAAGATATGTCCATACATATTTGGGCAGTGGTGGGAGTGACACTGGCATCTAAGACTTGCTTGGTTTATGGCGTTAAAATCAGTCTAATCTGCTCTTCCTCAGGCCTACTGCTGCTAATAGTAGACATTTCCTCCTGAAGGCTGGCAACAGCCTTCATTACCTCTTGTCCACGGGGAGTACTACTAAGTTCTGTCAACAACAGGGGACTGGTACTGACTGAGGGCACTCAACTTAGTACTGAAAACAAAAATGTCCCTTTAAAAAAGACACAACCAGTCCACTTTTTCAACTTACAAGTAATATCACAGTAAAAAAAAACTTAGAACTTGTTTTGTTAACTATTAACTTAGTACTGAAAACAAAATGTACCTTTAAGAGACACAACCAGTCCACCCGCAGCCGCTACCAGCAAAGCAAAATTTTCATTAATTGGCTAAAGCCTGCCTGCATCATAAAAGCAGCATCTGAAAATAAAAAACGAAAATGCAAAAGAAAGTAATGCACAATTATTTTATATTTAATATGTATTTATGAATAAATAGAGCATATTCTGCTATTTGTAGACCATTGGAATGTGAAGTATTAATATTTTTATGTCGGGTTAGCGCACTTGAGAATATGCGACCGGGTTTGCGTGAGAGTAAGGCGGTAGCTTTTTTCACTTTTTTGTTCCATTGACTTTCATGGAGAATACATTAACGTGATCGCAAAATTTGAACCCTAAATACCGCTTTACTTATAATCTGGCCCATAGTAGACACTTGTCTTACACGGGAGGTTAACCCTTAAGGTTTCCTATCCTTACAGTCACATTTTTACATAAACACTTGCTTAACAATATAAATTGAATTAATACAGATTATTATTTAAAAGGCACATACATGTCTGACTTGTTTGCACCCCCTGTGTAGCACTGATATGGTTTGACTATGGTGTGACGTGAGATTGTACACCTCTGCTTCCTTTCTAATGCCATTAGCAGTAAATACAGTAGATTTGCATAATCAACAAAGGCATGATAACAAGACAATGCAATAGCACTTAGGGGCCTATTTATCATGATGTGAGCAGACATGATCCGATATTGCGGATCATGTCCGCTGCACATCGATAAATGCCGACAACATACCCTCTCGCCGTTTATCATTGCATCAGCAGCTCTTGTGAACTGCTGGTGCAATACCGCTCCCTGCAGATCGGCCGCTAGCAGTGGTTGTCAATCAACCCTATTGTAATCGATCGGGTTGATTTCTGGCGATTTATGTCTGCCGCCTCAGAGCAGGCGGGCAGGTTATGAAGCAGCGGTCTATAGACCGCTGCTTCATATCTTGTGTTTCTGGCAAGCCTGAAGGATCGCCAGAAACACGGTGCATCAAGCTCTGTTCGGAGCTTGATAATTCGGCCCCTTAGTCTGAACTTCAAATGAGAAGTAGATTTTTTTATGACAAATGTCAGTTATGTTTATTCCACTCCCACTGCATCATGTGACAGCCATCAGCCAATCACAAATACTTGTACATATATTCTGAGAATTCTTGCACATTCTCATTAGGAGCTGGTGACTCAAAAAGTATAAATATAAAAAGACTGTGCACATTTTGTTAATGGAGGTAAATTGGAAAGTTGATTAAAATTGCACGCTCTATCTGAAGTTTAATTTTGACTTGAGTGTCCCTTTAACTGGAGACTCGTACAGGCCCAGTCCTCTCCCTGTATAAACCATTTTCATGCATCTTTGAAGCACTGACAAAGGCTGGCTCACAAAACGTGACTCTCTTATTCTTATAGTAATAAGTATTTTTATAGTGCTCAAATTAGCAGAACTAGTTGCAGATTGTCATCATTATGTGCCAGTGATATATTGTTATACTATTTTTTATTAACTATGTATAGAATGAAACAGAGACAATCCAGCTAAATCAGTGACAATAAACAGGGTAATCTCAATAAATAATATCAAAATCCATTAATTCAGTTTAAGAGTGAATATAAAATACCTCTGTGATTACCCTGTATCTAAGCCTCTGCAGACTGCCCCTTATTTCAGTTCTTTTGACAGACTTGAATTTTATCCAGTCAGTGCTGATTTCTAGGTAACTCCACGGGAGGGAGCAAAATGTTATCTATAGGGCACACATGAACTAGCGCTGTCTAGCTATGAAAAACTGTATACATTTACTGGGATAAGAAGCGGCCTTCAAGGGCTTAGAAATTAGCATGAGAGCCTACCTAGGTTTAGCTTTCAACAAAGAATACCAAGAGAACAAAGCAAATTTGATGCTAAAAGTAAATTGGAAAGTTTCAAATCACATGCCCTATCTGAATCATGAAAGTTTATTTTTGGCTAAACTGTCCCTTTCGCTATTCAAAGAATGAAACAGAGACAATCCAGCTAAATCAGTGACAATAAACAGGCAATCTCAATAAATGATAGCAAAATTAATTAATTCAGTTCAAGAGTGAATAAAATATACTGTTACCTTCTATAGAAGACCCTCTCAGAAAGTTTTTGATATAGTCCTTTTTATAAGAGAAGAAGCTTAGATTTAAAACTAAGTTAACTAGTAATAACATTTTCCCAAGTGGGAAGGAAGTCCTGGGTTTTGATGGTCCTGTCAATATTATTTTAAGATTATTTTTTTTTCTTCCATATAAGAATTATACTAATAATCAGCTAGATTACGAGTTTTGAGTGCTATAGGGATTTTAACGACCGCCACAAAAGCAGCGTTATTTCACCTCCCTATAGCTCTGGTATTACGGGTTTTAAAAAAGCAGGCTTGTGCAGGCGAAATGGTTGCGTTGAGCTCCATACTGCACCGAAAACAAGCGCTGCTTTGACGTGCTCATGCATGATTTCCCCATAGACATCAATGGGGAGAGCCGGCAAAAAAAGCCTAACACCTGCGATCGCGGAATGAAAAGCTCCGTAATGTAGCCCCATTGATTTCTATGGGGAAATATAAAGTTATGTTTAAACCTAACACCCTAACATAAACCCTGAGTCTAAACACGCCTAATATGCCACCCCCAACATCGCCGCCACCTACATACAGTTATTAACCCCTAATCTGCCACTTCCAACATCGCCGCCACCTACATAAAACTATTAACCCCTAATCTGCCGATCCCGATGTCCCCACCACTATACTAAAGTTATTAACCCTTAAACCTCTGGCCTCCCACATCACTATCACTAAATAAATCCATTAACCCCTAAACCTAACCCTAACGTAACCCTAAGCCTAACACCCCCTAACTTAAACATAATTAAAATACAGCTAAACTAAATTATTAACAAAATATTAACTATTTTAAACTAAATACAAACTTACCTGTGATATAAAATCTAAGCTAGCTACAATATAACTATTAGTTATATTGTAGCTAGCTTAGGTTTTATTTCACAGGTAAATTTGTATTTATTTTAAATAGGTAGTCTAGTTAGTAACTATTAACTATTTACTAACTACCTAGTTAAAATAAATACAAACTTACCTATGAAATAAAATCTAACCTGCCTTACACTAAAACCTAACATTACAAAAAAATAAACACTTAAAATAAAAATAACTAAATTACATAAAAAAACAAACACTAAATTACAAAAAATAAGAAATAAATTATCAAAAATAAAAAAGAATTGCACCTAATCTAATAGCCCTATCAAAATAAAAAGCCCCCCCAAATAAAAAAAAACCTAGCCTACAATAAACTACCAATGGCCCTTAAAAGGGCCTTTTGTGGGGCATTGCCCCAAAGATAACAGCTCTTTTACTTGTAAAAAAAAATACAAACAACCCCCAACAGTGAAACCCACCACCCCCACAACCAAACCCCCCAAATAAAATAACTATCTAAAAAAACCTAAGCTTACCATTGCCCTGAAAAGGGCATTTGTATGGGCATTGCCCTTAAAAGGGCATTTAGCTCTTTTACATGCCCAGACCCTAAACTAAAAACAAAACCCACCCAAAAAAATCCTTTAAAAACCTAACACTAACCTCCGACCATCCACTTACAGTTCTTGAAGTCCCGCTTGAAGGATCCGTCCAGCCGGCAAAGTCATCATCCATACGGCAAGAAGTCTTCAACCAGACGTCATCTTCTCTCTTCAGCCAACCGGCGCAGAGCGGGTCCATCCTGAAGACATCTGGCTCGGAGCATCCTCTTCATATGGTCTCTGCCGTACACTGGAACTTCAATGAAAGTGACGTCATCCAAGATGGCGTCCCTTGCATTCCTATTGGCTGAAAGATTTCAATCAGCCAATAGGATTAGAGCTGCTAAAATCATATTGGGTGTTCCAATCAGCCAATAGGATTGAGCTTGTATCCTATTGGCTGTTCCATTCAACCAATAGGATTGAGCTCTTATCCTATTGGCTTTTACAATCAGCCAATATGATGAGAGCTCAATCCTATTGGCTGATTGGAACAACCAATAGGATTTTAGCAGCTTTACTCCTATTGGCTGATTGAAATCTTTCAGCCAGTAGAAATGCAAGGGACGCCATCTTGGATGACGTCACTTGCATTGAAGTTCCAGTGTACGGCGGAGACCGTATGAAGAGGATGCTCCGCGCCGGATGTCTTCAGGATGGACCCGCTCCACACCAGATGGATGAAGATAGAAGCTGCCATCCTGCCCCCTGGATGAGAACTTCGCTGGCTGGATGAAGATAGAAGAGGCTGCCTGGATGAAGACTTCTTTCCGCATGGATGATGAGTTCGCCGGCTGGATGGATCCTTCAAGCAGGACTTCAAGAACTGTATTTGGATTGTCGGGGGTTAGTGTTAGGTTTTTTTAAGGGTTTTTTGGGTGGATTTTATTTTTAGTTTAGGGTCTGGGCATGTAAAAGAGCTAAATGTCCTTTTAAGGGCAATGCTCATACAAATGCCCTTTTCAGGGCAATGGGGAGCTTAGGTTATTTTAGATAGTTATTTTATTTGGGGGGGTTGGTTGTGGGGGTGGTGGTTTTTACTGTAGGGGGGGTTGTATTTTTTTTTCAGATAAAAGATCTGTCATCTTTGGGGTAATGCCCCACAAAAAGCCCTTTTAAGGGCCATTGGTAGTTTATTGTAGGCTAGGGTTTTTTTTATTTTGGGGGGCTTTTTTATGTTTGATAGGGCTATTAAATTAGGTGTAATTCTTTTTTATTTTTGTTCATTTGTTTCTTATTTTTCATAATTTAGTGTTGTTTTTTTGTTATTTAGTTATTTTATTTTTTGGTAATTAGATACTTTTTGTAATTTTAAGAGTAGTTTTAGGATTTTTTTAATGTGTAGTTTAGTTTAATTTAATTGGTAGTTAGTTTAATTGTGGTTTAATAATTATCTTAGTTTAATTGTTAGTTTAAAATTTATTTATTTAATTTGACAGGTAAGTTTAAATTTAATTTATGATCGGGAAATTGTAATTTTAATATAAAGTTAGGGGGTCGTTAGGTTTAGGGGTTAATAGTTTATTTTAGTATATTTCATTGTGGGGGCTTTCGGTTTATGGGTTAATAGTTTATTTTAGTATATTTCGTTGTGGGGGCTTTCAGTTTGGGGGTTAATAGTTTATTAACTAATAGGTTTATTATAGACTAATAATTATTATTAACTAATAGGTTTATTATAGAGGGCCTCGGTTTAGGGGTTAAAAGGTAGTTTATGGGTGTTAGGGTACTTTGTAACACTTTAGTTATGAGTCTTATGATGCAGCTTTGTAATGTAAAACTCATAACTACTGACTTTCACATGGCGGTATGGATCTTGTTGGTATAGGGTGTACCGCTCACTTTTTAGCCTCCCAGGCAAACTCGTAATACCGGCGCTATGGGAGTCCCATTGAAAAAGGACTTTTTTAAAAGGGCGGTACTGACGTTGCGTGACAGGCTAAAAGGTGTGCGGTACACCTATACCGACGACTTGTAATAGCAGCGTTAGGGAAAATGAAGCGTTATGGGCCATGACGCTGCTTTTTCAATCATAACGCAAAACTTGTAATCTAGGTGAATGTGAGAGGAATGTCATTCCTTCTACACAAAGGATATATTTGTGTTAAGTGCTGGACCAGCTAAAGTGTGACATATTATTGCTTTGAAGATCTTTGGCCTAATAAAATATTACTAAGTAAAATTGTAATAGTTGATTGTTCTGAAGTAGCTGAACTGTTAAGGGAGCTTGTTTTGTTCCATATCCTAGCAATACACCTAGTAAGGTGTAGACAAAGGCCAATAGATGTGACCAAATGTCTAAAGTCAAAATTGAACCTTCATGATTCAGATAGTGTGTGCAATTGTAAAAGACCTTTCAATGGATTTCCATTATCAGATTGTGCACAGTCTTTTTATATGCACACGTTCTGAGGCACTGGCTGCTACTGAGCAAGTGCAAAATTCACAGTGAATATGTATATGAGTCCGTAATTTGGCTGATGGCTGTCACCTGAAACAGGGGGCCAGCAAATTGAAGTCGTTTTTGAACTTTATTAAAAATGCAAGTGTTATTGCATTGTCTTTTTTTAGGCATTTGTTGATTATGCAAGTCTAGTGTATTTAAATACATTTTATAAGCATAGCATTTATGTTATTCTCTGCCTCCCAATTTCACTGTCTTCCAGTGCTGATGTGGTATCTCCTTCATATACCTGCAGTGAAATCTCGGTTTCAAGATGGCAGCAACCATAATTAGAGGGTGGTGAACTGTGTTTGTGAAGACTTAATATGTATCATACAAGCCACTGCTGACTCTAAGAAGGTGTTGTGTTTGAATACTTATATATGGGCCCTCAAAACATATGTATGTATGCTTCTGAAAAATAGTAATAACTATTACTAGAAGTATTTCTCTTGTTAAGTGTATCCAGTCCACGGATCATCCATTACTTATGGGATATTAACTCCTCCCCAACAGGAAGTGCAAGAGGATTCACCCAGCAGAGCTGCTATATAGCTCCTCCCCTAACTGCCATTACCAGTCATTCTCTTGCACCCAACGAATAGATAGGATGTGTGAGAGGACTGTGGTGATTATACTTAGTTTCATACCTTCAATCAAAAGTTTGTTATTTTATAATAGCACCGGAGTGTGTTATTCCTTCTCTGGTAGAATTTGAAGAAGAATCTACCTGAGTTTTTCTATGATTTTAGCCGGAGTAGTTAAGATCATATTGCTGTTTCTCGGCCATCTGAGGAGAGGTAAACTTCAGATCAGGGGACAGCGGGCAGATTAATCTGCAAAGAGGTATGTAGCAGCTTATTATTTTCTGACAATGGAATTGATGAGAAAATTCTGCCATACCGATATAATGTAAACTCAGCCTTAAATGCAGTAGCAGCAACTGGTATCAGGCTGTCATGTATGTATATTTTACACTTCAGTATTCTGGGGAATGGCACTTCACTGGAATTATACTGTATGCATAAAACTTTAGCCTAATTTGCAGGGACTAGCAACAGGCTTTTTAATAACACTCAATTTATTAATGTTAAACGTTTTTTGCTGGCATGTAAAATCGTTTAATTTTCTGAGGTACTGGGTGAAAAAAATGTTTTGGGCACTATTTTTTTCCACTTGGCAGTCGTTTTATTTAATTTATGACAGTTTACTGATCTCTCTCACTGTTATGTGTGAGGGGGAGGGACCTTTTTTGGTGCTTTTGCTACGCATCAAAAAATTCAGTCAGAAGTTTATTGTCTTCCCTGCATGATCCGGTTCATCTCTACAGAACTCAGGGGTCTTCAAAACTTGTTTTGAGGGAGGTAATCACTCACAGCAGAGCTGTGAGATTGCAGTTGACTGTGATAAAAAAAAAAACGTTTATTTCTGTATTTTTTTTTTTTTCTGCTATCAGGGTTAGTTATCCTTTGCTAAAATTGTGTTTTTTACAAAGATTTGATGCTATAACTTTTCAGTTTATTAATTTTCAACTGTCATAACTTTTTCTGTGCTTCTTATAGGCACAGTACGTTTTCATATTATAGTAAATTACTTGAAAAGTATTTCCAAGTTGCTAGTTTATTTGCTAGTGTGTTAAACATGTCTGATTCAGAGGAAGATATCTGTGCTATATGTGCTAAAGCCAAAGTGGAGCCCAATAGAAATTTATGTACTAACTGTATTGATGCTACTTTAAATAAAAGTCAATCTGTACAAATTGAACATATTTCACCAAACAACGAGGGGAGAGTTATGCCGACTAACTCGCCTCACGTGTCAGTACCTGCATCTCCCGCTCGGGAGGTGCGTGATATTGTAGCGCCGAGTACATCTGGGCGGCCATTACAAATCACATTACAGGATATGGCTACTGTTATGACTGAAGTTTTGGCTAAATTACCAGAACTAAGAGGTAAGCGTGATCACTCTGGGGTGAGAACAGAGTGCGCTGATAATATTAGGGCCATGTCAGACACTGCGTCACAATTTGCAGAACATGAGGACGGAGAGCTTCATTCTGCGGGTGACGGTTCTGATCCAAACAAACTGGACTCAGATATTTCAAATTTTAAATTTAAGCTGGAAAACCTCCGTGTATTACTAGGGGAGGTGTTAGCGGCTCTGAATGATTGTAACACAGTTGCAATACCAGAGAAAATGTGTAGGTTGGATAAATATTTTGCGGTACCGGCGAGTACTGACGTTTTTCCTATACCTAAGAGACTTACTGAAATTGTTACTAAGGAGTGGGATAGACCCGGTGTGCCGTTCTCACCCCCTCCGATATTTAGAAAGATGTTTCCAATAGACGCCACCACACGGGACTTATGGCAAACGGTCCCTAAGGTGGAGGGAGCAGTTTCTACTTTAGCTAAGCGTACCACTATCCCGGTGGAGGATAGCTGTGCCTTTTCAGATCCAATGGATAAAAAGTTAGAGGGTTACCTTAAGAAAATGTTTGTTCAACAAGGTTTTATATTGCAACCTCTTGCATGCATTGCGCCTGTCACGGCTGCAGCAGCATTTTGGTTTGAGTCTCTGGAAGAGACACTTGAATCAGCTCCATTAGATGAGATTACACACAAGCTTAAAGCCCTTAAGTTAGCTAACTCATTTATTTCAGATGCCGTAGTACATTTAAATAAACTTACGGCTAAGAATTCCGGATTCGCCATTCAGGCACTCAGAGCACTGTGGCTAAAATCCTGGTCAGCTGACGTTACTTCTAAATCTAAATTGCTTAATATACCTTTCAAAGGGCAGACCTTATTCGGGCCCGGGTTGAAAGAAATTATCGCTGACATTACAGGAGGTAAAGGCCATGCCCTGCCTCAAGACAGAGCCAAACCTAAGGCTAGACAGTCTAATTTTCGTTCCTTTCGTAATTTCAAAGCAGGAGCAGCATCAACTTCCTCTGCACCAAAACAGGAAGGAGCTGTTGCTCGCTACAGACAAGGCTGGAGACCTAACCAGTCCTGGAACAAGGGCAAGCAGGCCAGGAAACCTGCTGCTGCCCCTAAGACAGCATGAATCGAGGGCCCCCGATCCGGGAACGGATCTAGTGGGGGGCAGACTTTCTCTCTTCGCCCAGGCTTGGGCAAGAGATGTCCAGGATCCCTGGGCGTTAGAGATCATATCTCAGGGATACCTTCTAGACTTCAAATTCTCTCCCCCAAGAGGGAGATTTCATCTGTCAAGGTTGTCAACAAACCAAATAAAGAAAGAGGCGTTTCTACGCTGCATACAAGATCTTTTATTAATGGGAGTGATCCATCCGGTTCCGCGGTCGGAACAAGGACAAGGGTTTTACTCAAATCTGTTTGTGGTTCCCAAAAAAGAGGGAACTTTCAGGCCAATCTTGGATTTAAAGATCCTAAACAAATTCCTAAGAGTTCCATCGTTCAAAATGGAAACTATTCGGACAATTTTACCCATGATCCAAAAGGGTCAGTACATGACCACAGTGGATTTAAAGGATGCTTACCTTCACATACCGATTCACAAAGATCATTACCGGTATCTAAGGTTTGCCTTTCTAGACAGGCATTACCAGTTTGTAGCTCTTCCATTCGGATTGGCTACGGCTCCGAGAATCTTCACAAAGGTTCTGTGTGCTCTTCTGGCGGTACTAAGACCGCAAGGAATTGCGGTAGCTCCGTACCTAGACGACATTCTGATACAAGCTTCAAGCTTTCAAACTGCCAAGTCTCATACAGAGTTAGTACTGGCATTTCTAAGGTCGCATGGATGGAAGGTGAACGAAAAGAAGAGTTCTCTCTTTCCACTCACAAGAGTTCCCTTCTTGGGGACTCTTATAGATTCTGTAGAAATGAAGATTTACCTGACAGAAGACAGGTTAACAAAGCTTCAAAATGCATGCCGTGTCCTTCATTCCATTCAACACCCGTCAGTAGCTCAATGCATGGAGGTGATTGGCTTAATGGTAGCAGCAATGGACATAGTACCCTTTGCACGTCTACATCTCAGACCGCTGCAATTGTGCATGCTAAGTCAGTGGAATGGGGATTACTCAGACTTGTCCCCTACTCTGAATCTGGATCAAGAGACCAGAAATTCTCTTCTATGGTGGCTTTCTCGGCCACATCTGTCCAGGGGGATGCCATTCAGCAGGCCGGACTGGACAATTGTAACAACAGACGCCAGCCTACTAGGTTGGGGCGCTGTCTGGAATTCTCTGAAGGCTCAGGGACAATGGAATCAGGAGGAGAGTCTCCTACCAATAAACATTCTGGAATTGAGAGCAGTTCTCAATGCCCTTCTGGCTTGGCCCCAGTTAACAACTCGGGGGTTCATCAGGTTTCAGTCGGACAACATCACGACTGTAGCTTACATCAACCATCAGGGAGGGACAAGAAGCTCCCTAGCAATGATGGAAGTATCAAAGATAATTCGCTGGGCAGAGTCTCACTCTTGCCACCTGTCAGCAATCCACATCCCGGGAGTGGAGAACTGGGAGGCGGATTTCTTAAGTCGTCAGACTTTTCATCCGGGGGAGTGGGAACTTCATCCGGAGGTCTTTGCCCAAATACTTCGACGTTGGGGCAAACCAGAGATAGATCTCATGGCGTCTCGACAGAACGCCAAGCTTCCTCGTTACGGGTCCAGATCCAGGGATCCGGGAGCGGTTCTGATAGATGCTTTGACAGCACCTTGGACCTTCGGGATGGCTTATGTGTTTCCACCCTTCCCGATGCTTCCTCGATTGATTGCCAGAATCAAATAGGAGAGAGCATCAGTGATTCTAATAACGCCTGCATGGCCACGCAGGACTTGGTATGCAGATCTAGTGGACATGTCATCCTGTCCACCTTGGTCGCTACCTCTGAAACAGGACCTTCTGATCCAGGGTCCCTTCAAACATCAAAATCTAATTTCTCTGAAGCTGACTGCTTGGAAATTGAACGCTTGATTTTATCAAAACGTGGTTTTTCTGAGTCAGTTATTGATACCTTAATACAGGCTAGGAAGCCTGTTACCAGAAAGATTTACCATAAGATATGGCGCAAATACTTATATTGGTGCGAATCCAAGAGTTACTCATGGAGTAAGGTTAGGATTCCGAGGATATTGTCTTTTCTACAAGAAGGTTTAGAAAAGGGTTTATCCGCTAGTTCCTTAAAGGGACAGATTTCAGCTCTGTCCATTCTTTTACACAAACGTCTGTCAGAAGTTCCGGACGTTCAAGCTTTTTGTCAGGCTTTAGCTAGGATCAAGCCTGTGTTTAAAACTGTTGCTCCACCATGGAGTTTGAACTTAGTTCTTAATGTTTTACAGGGGGTTCCGTTTGAACCCCTTCATTCCATTGATATCAAGTTGTTATCTTGGAAAGTTCTGTTTTTAATGGCGATTTCCTCGGCTCGAAGAGTCTCTGAGTTATCTGTCTTACATTGTGATTCTCCTTATCTGATTTTTCATTCAGACAAGGTAGTTCTGCGTACTAAACCTGGGTTCCTACCTAAGGTGGTCACTAACAGGAATATCAATCAAGAGATTGTGGTTACATCTTTGTGTCCTAATCCTTCTTCGAAAAAGGAACGTCTGCTACACAATCTAGATGTAGTCCGTGCCCTGAAATTTTATCTACAGGCAACTAAGGATTTTCGACAAACGTCTTCCCTGTTTGTCGTTTATTCTGGTCAGAGGAGAGGTCAAAAAGCTTCGGCTACCTCTCTCTCCTTTTGGCTTCGTAGCATAATACGGTTAGCCTATGAGACTGCTGGACAGCAGCCTCCTGAAAGAATTACAGCACATTCTACTAGAGCTGTGGCTTCCACTTGGGCCTTTAAGAATGAGGCTTCTGTTGAACAGATTTGCAAGGCTGCAACTTGGTCTTCTCTTCATACTTTTTCCAAATTTTACAAATTTGACACTTTTGCTTCTTCGGAGGCTGTTTTTGGGAGAAAGGTTCTTCAGGCAGTGGTTCCTTCCGTATAAAGAGCCTGCCTGTCCCTCCCGTCATCCGTGTACTTTAGCTTTGGTATTGGTATCCCATAAGTAATGGATGATCCGTGGACTGGATACACTTAACAAGAGAAAACATAATTTATGCTTACCTGATAAATTTATTTCTCTTGTAGTGTATCCAGTCCACGGCCCGCCCTGTCACTTTAAGGCAGGTAATTTTTCCATTAAACTTCAGTCACCACTGTACCCTATGGTTTTCCTTTCTCTGCATGTTTTCGGTCGAATGACTGGTAATGGCAGTTAGGGGAGGAGCTATATAGCAGCTCTGCTGGGTGAATCCTCTTGCACTTCCTGTTGGGGAGGAGTTAATATCCCATAAGTAATGGATGATCCGTGGACTGGATACACTACAAGAGAAATAAATTTATCAGGTAAGCATAAATTATGTTTTTTGCTAATGGGAGTATATAGGGAAATGCTTTAAAATTGAAATGCACCCATGAACATATGGATTGTGACCTTTATATCCCTTTTAACTTAAAGGAAAAAGGGGATGATAATAAAAAATGTTTTTGTTTTGTTTTTTTTCTACACATAATTAAATATTTTACTCTCTTTAGCACTGTAAAAATACTTCAAGATTAACATATTTTTAGTATCTTTGCACAGAGTAACACAAGGTAGAAATACATAGATACTTTTCAAGCTGCTGCATTCTGACAAGTCTTGTCTGCAATGTAATTGCTTCCCATTTCTGCATTAACTCTGATCTGTTCTATATCTAAATTGTGGAGAATGGTGCTAGGATTTGATATTCTTACATCACAAACCTGTATTATCTTCTACTGCTGTATGATTAGAAATCTCACAGAAGTGTATTTTATTTCTGATTGGCTGCAAGGCTCACAAGAAACCTGGTAAAGACTATTTTCAGTCTCTTTTTTCCCCCTAAGAGTAGCACTGGTTTACAGATGCCTGTTCATGACAGAAGCTCTGATGTGTGTGTTCTACTTAATGCAGGAGGATGGATTTTGTAAGTAAGAAATATTAATAAAACAATTATTTGCACATCTTTGCTGATAACATACAGTATATGCTAACTGAAGCAGAAGACAGAAGATGAATCAGTGAACATCTAAAAATGCAACAGGAAATTACTTTAACGGGGAATAGAATGCTATGAGAACTGGTATTGCACTTACATATATTTGCTCTTGGAAAACATCTGACAATGTGATTCATTATTGATTGGGGAGAAAAATGAATTTCACATATCACCATGGAATACATTCTGCTTTGTGGAATCATAGTCATGCAAAAGCTGCTGGGGCAAACCATACTACAGAGAAGGGCCACTACTCCGGGGGATGCTATGAGCAACTGTTTGTCTTACCTGAAGTATTTGTGATACTCTGTATTATAAGCTTACTGGAAAATATTTTAGTCATAGCTGCAATATCTAAGAATAAGAACTTACATTCTCCTATGTATTTTTTTATCTGCAGCTTGGCTGTTGCTGATATGCTGGTGAGTGCTTCTAATGGCTTTGAAACTGTTGTTATCACTCTGCTAAACAATACAAACACGAATGCACAACGCTTTATAATGAACATTGATAATATCTTGGATTCTGTGATTTGCAGCTCCTTGCTTGCCTCTGTATGCAGTCTGCTATCCATAGCTGTGGACAGGTACTTTACTATATTCTATGCACTTCAGTATCACACTATTATAACTGTAAAGAGAGCAATTCTAATTATCACTTGCATATGGACAGCTTGCTCAATATCAGGTGTGTTGTTCATAATATACTATGACAGCACCGTTGCAATCATTTGCCTTATAAGCATTATCTTTGCTATGCTGGCACTTATGGCTTCCCTATATGTGCACATGTTTATGATGGCCAGATTACATATAAAGAGGATTGCAGTTCTGCCTGGGACTGGCTCGCTTAGACAGGTGACGAACATGAAAGGGGCAATAACGCTAACCATTTTATTGGGAGTATTTATAGTTTGCTGGGCACCATTTATTCTGCATCTTATTTTTTATATTTCCTGTCCACAAAACCCTTATTGTGTTTGTTTCATGTCTCACTTCAATGTTTATCTGATTCTCATCATGTGCAATTCAGTTATTGATCCACTGATTTATGCTCTGCGTAGTCAGGAGCTGAGAAAAACCTTTCAAGAAATGATGTGTTGTTACTGTATGGTAGGAACTTGTGAACTTTTAAGCCGTTATTAAAGGGACATTCAAATGTAAGATTTAATTCCCCATAAAATGTTTAATTATGAGTAGTTAAAAGAAACTTTGTAAACTATTTGTATTATTTATCCAATTTCCTGCAATTTAAAGGGTCAGGAAACACTTTGAGACTGCAATATACAATGTTTAAATGTGCACTATATTTTCGTTACATATTTTGACTTTGTGTTACAGCAATTTAATTCTGAAAATTATGTGTTTTACATTTGTGATGATTGGAAGTGCACACTGCAGAGTTTATGAGTCTAACCCTACCACATATATGCCCCTTATTGGCCTCAGCAAATATGAATTAAAAAGGAAATGCAAAAAAATACATGTTTTCCTAAAAAGACAAATGACAAGTCATATCTATGGGTCATTGGTTCCTACTAATAATTTAAGTGGTTTGGTGACTTTGCCTATTGAAAAACAATTACAGTAAACTTGGTGTTAATGTATTCAAAACATTCACACTTAGCCATTATGTTAATTTATTGCAAGACTGACAAACATTTTATAATTACAAGGTGTTTTTTCTACATTAAACTCTGAAAATTGAGAAGATGCAGTGAATTCTGACGGATTTTGATGTCTTAATAAAACATTCCACCAATACAGTTCTTCTTGACCAAGGTATTTCCTTATTTACATCTGTTCCTAATTTGACACAGCAAAGGAGACACACGATAATAAGCTAACCCTGGATTTCAAAACAATGCATAGTTTGCTGACTAAAGGACATTTTTAAATGTTTTAAAATATTTATTTTATGTGCAGGTCTTTTGCAAATTAATGCTTAATTGCTGATATATTCTATGCATAAACATAAAAAACACACTTTCTCTTGTTAAGTGTATCCAGTCCACGGATCATCCATTACTTATGGAATATATTCTCCTTCCCAACAGGAAGCTGCAAGAGTCCACCCACAGCAAAGCTGCTATATAGCTCCTCCCCTAACTGCCATATTCAGTCATTCTCTTGCAAGCCTCAACATAGATAGGAGGTTGTGAGAGTCTGTGGTGCTTTCTACTTAGTTTATTCTTCAATCAAAAGTTTGTTATTTTTAAATGGCACCGGAGTGTGCTGTTTATCTCAGGCAGTATTTGAAAGAAGAATCTGCCTGCGTTTTTCTATGATCTTAGCAGACGTAACTAAGATCCATTTGCTGTTCTCACACATTCTGAGGAGTGAGGTACTTCAGAGGGGGAATGGCGTGCAGGTTTTCCTGCAGATAAGGTATGTGCAGTAAAATATTTTTCTAGGAATGGAATTGACTAAGAAAATACTGCTGATACCGAAGTAATGTAAGTAAAGCCTTAAATGCAGCGATAGCGACTGGTATCAGGCTTATTAATAGAGATACATACTCTTGTAAAAATGTGTTTTAAAACGTTTGCTGGCATGTTTAATCATTTTTTAACATATGTTTGGTGATAAAACTTATTGGGGCCTAAGTTTTTTCCACATGGCTGGCTTAAATTTTGCATAGAAACAGTTTCCTGAGGCTTTCCACTGTTATAGTATAAAAGTTACAGTTGGTGCAGTTAAAATTACAAACAGTGACATTCAGCTTCCCTCAGCAGTCCCCTGCATGCTATAGGACATCTCTGAAGGGCTCAAAAGGGCTTCAAAAGTAGGAGCTGTTATGACTGTTTAAAACATATTTTTCGTTTTGTTAATCTGTTTTTTGTATTAAGGGGTTAATCATCCATTTGCAAGTGGGTGCAATGCTCTGCTAACTTGTTACATACACTGTAAAAATTTTGTTAGTTTAACTGCCTTTTTTCACTGTTATTTCAATTTTTGGCAAAATTTGTTTCTCTTAAAGGCACAGTAACGTTTTATATATTTGCTTGTTAACTTGATTTAAAGTGTTTTCCAAGCTTACTAGTCTCATTATTAGTCTGTTCTAACATGTCTGACATAGAGGAAGCTCTGTGTTCATTATGTTTTTAAGCCATGGTGGAACCCCATCTTAGAATGTGTACCAGATGTACTGATTTCATGTTAAACAATAAAGATCATTTTTTGTCTTTAAAAACATTATCACCAGAGGATTCTGTCGTGGGGGTAGTTATGCCGACTAACTCTCCCCACGTGTCAGACCTTTTGACTCCCGCTTTAGGGACTCACGCTCAAATGGCGCCAAGTACATCAAGGGCACCCATAGCGTTTCTTTACCAGGGGATTCTGTCGAGGGGAAAGTTATGCCGACTAACTCTCCCCACGTGTCAGACCCTTCGACTCCCGCTTCAGGGACTCACGCTCAAATGGCGCCAAGTACATCAAGGGCGCCCATAGCGTTTATTTTACAAGACATGGCAAAGGTGGTGAATAATATTCTGGCAGCAGTATTAGTCAGACTACCTGAAATTAAAGGAAAGCAGTGAGCTCTGGGGGTAGATACAGAGCATACAGACGCTTTAAGAACCATGTATGATACTACCTCACAATATGCTTAGTCTGTGGGTGATTTTTTTTTTTTACTCAGGGAAGATGATTTAACCTGATTCTGATATTTCTACATTTAAAATTTATGCTTGAGAACCTCCACTTGTTGCTCAGGGAGGCTTTGGCTGCTCTGAATGAATGTGTACAATCGCAGGGCCAGAGAAATTGTGTAGACTGGATAAATAATATGCAGTGCCGGTGTGTACTGATGTTTTTCCAATACCTAAAGAGGTTTACTAAAAAAAAAAAAAAAAAAAAAAAAAAAAAATTTTTAATAAGGAATGGGATAGACTAGGTGTGCCGTTCTCTTCCCCTCCTATTTTTTAGAAGAATGTTTTCTAATAGTTACCACCACACGGGACTTCTGGCAGACAGTTCCTAAGGTGGAGAGAAGAGTTTCTACTCTAGCTAAGCGTACCACTACCTCTGACGAGGATAGTTGTGCTTTTTAGATCCAATGGATAAAAACTTTTTATTCAACAGGGTTTTATCCTGCAGCCCCTTGCATACATTGCTTCTGTCACTGCTGCTGCTGCGTTCTGGGTTGAGTCTCTTGATGAGGCTTTACAGTTAAGCGACTCCATTGGATGAATATATTTGACAAGCTTATGCTAGCCAATTCCTTTGTTTTCTGATGCCTTGTTCATTTGACTAGACTAACGGCTAAGAATTCTGTTTTTTACTATACTGGTGCGCAGAGCGCTATGGCTTATATCATGGTCAGCTGTCGTGACTTTAATAAATAAGCTACTTAACTTCCCTTCAAGGGGCAGACCCTATTCGGGCCTGGTTTGAAGGAGATTATTATAGGAGATATTGCTTATATCACTGGAGGAAAAGGTCATGCCCTTCCTCAGGATAGGTCTAAATCAAGGGCAAAAAAAAAAAAAAAAGTCTAATTTTCGTACCTTTTAAAAACTTCAGGGCAGGTGTGGCATCCTCTTCCTCTAAGGCAAAACAAGAGGGAATTTTTGCTCAGTCCAAGGCGGTCTGGAGACAATCGGACCTGGAACAAAGATAAGCAGGCCAAGGAGCCTGCTGCTGCCTCTAAGGCAGCATGAAGGAACGGACCCCTATCCGGTAACGGATCCTATAGGGGGCAGACTTTCATTCTTTGCCCAGGCGTGGGCAAGAGATGCCCAGGATCCCTAGGCATTGGAATTTATATCCCAGAGATATCTTCTGGATTTCAAAGATTCCCCCCCCCAAAAAAGGGGAGATTTCACCTTTCACAATTATCTGCAAACCAGATAAAGAAGGAGGCATTCTTACATTGTGTACGAGATCCATCCAGTTCCAAGAGAGGAACAGGGACAGAGTTTTTACTCAAATCTGTTTGTGGTTCCCAAGGAGAGGGAACCTTCAGACCTATTTTGGATCTAAAGATCTTAAACAAATTCCTCAGAATTCCGTCATTTAAGATGGAAACTATTCGTACCATCTTAACTATGATCCAGGAGAGTCAATAGAGGACTACAATGGATTTGAAGGATGCTTATCCTCACATTGTGATGCATAAAGATCACCATCGTTTTTCAGGTTTGCCTTTCTAGACAGGCATTACCAGTTTGTAGCTCTTTCCTTTGGGATATCTACAGCCCCAAGAATCTTTATGGAGGTTCTGGGGTCGCTTTGGCGGTCCTTAGACCGCGGGGCATAGAAGTGGCCCCTTATTTAGACGACATCCTGATACAGGCGTCAAACATCCAAATTGCCCAGTCTCATACGGACGTAGTACTGGCATTTCTGAGATCACATGGGTGGAAAGTGAACAAGGAAAGAGTTCTCTATCCCCAATCTCAAGGGTTTCCCTCCTAGGGACTCTGATAGATTCTGTAGAAATGAAAATTTACCTGACGGAGTCCAGGTTGTCAAAGTTTCTAAATTTCTGCCGTGTTTTTTTCATCCCATCCGCGCCCTTCGGTGGCTCAGTACATGAATGAAATCGGCTTAATGGTAGCGGCAAGGGACATAGTACCGTTTGCACGTCTACATTTCAGACCGCTGCAACTATGCATGCTCAGTCAGAGGAACGGGGATTACACAGATTTGTCCCCCTGTTAAACCTGGACCAAGAGACCAGAGATTCTCTTCTCTGGTGACTATGTCGGGTCCATCTGTCCAAGGGTATGACCTTCCGCAGGTCAGATGGGACAATTGTTACAATAGATGCCAGCCTTTTAGGTTGGGATGCAGTCTGGAACTCCCTGAAGGCTCAGGGATAGTGGACTTAGGAGGAGACCCTCCTTCTAATAAATATTCTGGGACTGGGAGTGATATTCCATGCTCTTCAGACTTGGCCTCAGTTAGCAACTCTGAGGTACATCATACTCAGTCGGACAATATACACGACTGTGGCTTACATCAGCCATCAAGGGGGAACAGAAGTTCCCTAGCGATGTTAGAAGTCTTACAATAATTTACTGGACAGAGACTCACTCTTGTCTATCAGCTATCCATATCCCAGGTGTTGAGAACTGGGAGGTGGATTTTCTAAGTCGTCAGACTTTTCTTCCGGGGGAGTGGGATTTCCTCCGGAGGTCAAGACCAAGCAGGAGAGGGCTTTGGTGTTTTTGACAGCGCCTGCGTAGCCACGCAGGACCTGGTATGCAGATCTGGTGGACATGTCATCCTTTCCATCACGGTCTCTGCTTCAGAGACAGGTCCCTCTACCTCAGGGTCCTTTCAACCATCTAAATAGAATCAATCTGAGATGGACTGCCTGGAGACTGAACGCTTGATGTTATCAAAGCATGGCTTCTCCGAGTCAGTCATTGATACCTTAATACAGACATGAAAGCCTGTCTCTAGGAAAATTGAACATAGATATGTTGTAAATATCTGATTGTTATGAATCCAAGGGTTACTCATGGAGTAAAGTCTGGATTCCCAGGATATTATCTTTTCTCCAAGATGTTTTTGAGAAAAGGGTTGTCAGCTAATTCCTTAAAAGGGGACAGATTTTTACTCTGTCTATTTTTTTGCACAAGCGTCTGGCAGGTATTCTAGACGTTCAGGCATTTGGTCAGGCTTTGGTTAGATCCAAGCATGTGTTTAAAACTGTTGCTCCGCCATGGAGCTTAAACCTGATTCTTAAGGTTCTTCAAGAAGTTACGTTTGAACCTTTTTTGTTCCATAGATATCAATCTTTATCTTGGAAAGTTCCTTTTGGGTAGCTAATTCCTCGACTCGTAGAGTCTCCAAGTTATCTGTGTTACAATGTGATTCTCCTTATCTGGTCCTTCGTACGGATAAGGTAGTCCTGCGTACCAACCTGGGTTTTTTCCTAAGGTGGTATCTAACAAGTACATCACTCAAGAGATAGTTGTTCCATGCTTGTATCCTAATCCTTCCTCAAAGAAGGAACGTCTATTACACAATATTGGACGTGGTTTGTGCTTTAAAGTTTTACTTACAAGCTACTACAGTTTTCATCAAACGTTCACCTTGTTTGTTGTCTATTCTGGACAGAGGAGAGGTCAAAAGACTTCAGCAGCCTCTCTGTCTTTTTGGTTAAAAAGCATATTTCATTTAGCTTATGAGACTGCTGGACAGCAGCCTCCTGAAGGGATTACAGCTCATTCTACTAGAGCTGTGGTTTTCACTTGGGCCTTTTTTAAATGTGGCTTCTGTTTAACAGATTTACAAGACGGAGTCTTGGTCTGCGCTTCATACTTTTCAAATTTAACAAATTTGATACCTTGCTTCTTCGGAGGCTATTTTTGGGAGAAAGGGTTTTTTACAGGCAGTGGTAACTTCCGTTTAAGTACCTGCCTTGTCCCTCCCATCATCCGTGTACTTTAGCTTTGGTATTGGTATTCCATAAGTAATGGATGATCCGTGGACTGGATACACTTAACAAGAGAAAACATAATTTATGCTTACCTGATAAATTTATTTCTCTTGTAGTGTATCCAGTCCACGGCCCGCCCTGTCACTTTAAGGCAGGTAATTTTTTCATTTGAACTACAGTCACCACTGCACCCTATGGTTTTTCCTTTCTCTGCATGTTTTCGGTCGAATGACTGAATATGGCAGTTAGGGGAGGAGCTATATAGCAGCTTTGCTGTGGGTGGACTCTTGCAGCTTCCTGTTGGGAAGGAGAATATATTCCATAAGTAATGGATGATCCGTGGACTGGATACACTACAAGAGAAATAAATTTATCAGGTAAGCATAAATTATGTTTTTTTTTAGACAATCCTTTTCTTCTTTCTTGTATCTAGGAAAGCATTTTTTTATTCTGTGAGGACAATCTGTATGTCCAAATGACTAATGGATACTAACCTTTCAGATATTTAAAAGATCAACATGCCAATGTCTTCTGGAAATCCCAGTGACACACTAGGAGCCATTATAATCAACATTGCTATTGCTAATAACCATGAAAAGTTGCCGGCATCCAGAGGAAGCTGCAGAAGACATTGGAGACGTGTATGTGTCATTTTGCTGCAAAAGTATAACTATTAGTGAAAATAAAATCTTAGAAATAAAGAAATGTAATGGTAGTAAATGTGAAATTAGTGAAAGCAAGTAATAAAATAGTTTTCTGATTCATAAAACACAAAAAAAACATCAGTGTATGTGCATATGTGAAATATGATAAAAAAAAATCAAGACTTTTTTTTTTTTTAATATCTAAATTATTTAAAGAGATATCTATTATTATAGTATACAGTGTCCTCCACGAATATTGACACCCTTGGTAAATATGAGCAAAGAAGGCTGTGAAAAATTGTCTTCATTGTTTAACCCTTTGATCTTTTGTTCACAAAATACACAAAAATACTCTGCTCTCATGGATATTAAACAATTGCAAACATAACAAAGGTTTATCCACAAAAAAATGAATTTGTTAAATATATTTGTGGCACGATTATTGGAACCCTTTTAGTCAATACTTTGTGCTACCTTCCTTTGTCAAGATTGTAGCGCTGAGTCTTCTCCTATAATTCAAATAAATAGGAACGGATACATCACCCACTACTCACTAGTGCACGGAGAGGGCTGACCAAGCCCAAACAATTCAAGTAAAAGAAGGTAGTCTCCAGCAGTGAGCAAAAATAAAGTGCCAAGTGATCCTATAAAAATAGAAATAAAAAGTAAAAAATTAGAATTCAATTCTAATTTTTTACTTTTTATTTCTATTTTTATAGGATCACTTGGCACTTTATTTATGAAGTTGGTTATTGAATTTTTGCAATATATACAATGTAAAATATTTTGTAACACATTTGTATTTTTGAAATTAGAAATAAAAAAGAGGGCGCCACATAGCGTGATATTGTTGACTCAAAATCCAAATGGGTAGTTATTGTCGTCGCTTACCAGAGATCAATGCACCGTATTGTAACCGGTGCTGGCAGGCAGGCTAACACTTTCAGTGGTTAGCACACTGGGTGGCCTCAGGCAGGCTGTACACAGATGGTACTCAGCGTTCACTTGATTGGTGTGCGTCTATGCAGCTAATGAGTAAGACACTGTGGTGGATCGGACACTTTGAAACCTTTGTCAGGAAGGAGACACTGCGGTAGATCGAACACTTTGACACCTTTACCAGGAAGGATCGAAAGAGAACAAAGGACAACTTCCGTGTATAAAATAAATGAGTTTTAATCCATAAAAACTGCTACGCGTTTCTAGACCTACACCGGTCTTTTCTTCAGGCATACAAACAAACACCGGTCTTTTCTTCAGGCATACAAACAATGTTCCATTGTTTGTATGCCTGAAGAAAAGACCGGTGTAGGTCTAGAAACGCGTAGCAGTTTTTATGGATTAAAACTCATTTATTTTATACACGGAAGTTGTCCTTTGTTCTCTTTCGATCCTTCCTGGTAAAGGTGTCAAAGTGTTCGATCTACCGCAGTGTCTCCTTCCTGACAAAGGTTTCAAAGTGTCCGATCCACCACAGTGTCTTACTCATTAGCTGCATAGACGCACACCAATCAAGTGAACGCTGAGTACCATCTGTGTACAGCCTGCCTGAGGCCACCCAGTGTGCTAACCACTGAAAGTGTTAGCCTGCCTGCCAGCACCGGTTACAATACGGTGCATTGATCTCTGGTAAGCGACGACAATAACTACCCATTTGGATTTTGAGTCAACAATATCACGCTATGTGGCGCCCTCTTTTTTATTTCTAATTACAGATATCTCCTTCCCGAAGACCAGAGGAGCTTTTGCCGCCAGCACATTTGATTGCCTTACAAGATTTAACACCATCATCCCACATGAACTTTATGGTTTGTTCTTAGACCAATATCACTTATTAACATTTTTTTAGCGCACCCCGATCACGGTTCCCTTAGGGGTTCCCCTCTCATGACATTTGTATTTTTGTAACTGCAAGAAAATGTATTTTGACATGCAATATTCAAGTCCACCACTGGAGGGAGATATATGTGCAATTTTTTCACAATTGTTTGGCGCCAATATGGCTATTTAAATGATGTTTTGTTCAATTTATGTCAGGCTTGAGAAAGGGCTTATTGTTAGCCCGAAACGTTGCTGTATTTGACCTGTGTTTAAAAATAAAAGTCCCTTTGCTCACTGCTGGAGACTACCTTCTTTTACTCTTCTCCTATAATGCCTGATGAGATGGAGAATACATGACAAGGGATCTGAGACTTTTCCTCCGTACAGATTCTCTCCAGATCCTTCAAATTTTGAGATTGACGCTGGTGGACTCTCCTCTTCAGTTATACCCACAGGTTTTCTAAGGGGTTCAAGTCAGGGGACTGGGATGGTCATGGCAGGACCTTGATTTTGTGTTTATTTTGATGTATGTTTTGGATCATTGTCCTGCTGGAAGATACAACCACAGCCCATTTTAAGCTGATGATCATGTATAGTAACAAAATGTCCAGTTCCTCTGGCAGAAAAAAACCCCAAAACATTAAAGAGCCACCACTATTATTTACCGTGGGCATGAGGTACTATTCCATATGGCTACCTCTCTGTGTGCGCTAAACCCACCTCTGGTGTTTATTGCCAAAAAGTTCTATTTTGGTTTCATCTGATCATAGAACCCGACCCATTTGAAGTTCCAGTAGTGTCTGTCAAACTGAAGAAGCTTTAGTTTGTTTTTGGATGAGATTAGAGTCTTTTTTTCTTGAAAACCTTCCAAACAAGTTGTGGTGATGCAGGTGACATTGGATTGTAGTTTAAAAAACTTTCTGACACCCAAGATGCAACTAACTTCTGCAATTCTCCAACTGTGATCCTTGGAGATATTTTGCCCACTTGAACCATTCTCTTCACAGCGTGTTAAGACAATATAGACACACGTCCTCTATCAGGTTGATTGATAACATCTCCAGTTGAATGGAACTTCTTAATTATTGCCCTGATGGTGGAAATGGGCATTTTCAATGCTTTTGCTATTTTCTCAAAGACACTCAGCAAACCTTTGCTGCACATCACAGCTATATTCCTTGGTCTTACACATTGTTATAAATGACTAAGTAAATGTGGCCAATGTGTTACCTTATATTTATACCTCTGTGAAACAGGAAGTCATGGTTGAACAATTTCCTGTTTCTTAATCACCCAGGAATACTAAAAAATGTAAAATATCAATGGGAATATACTTCAGATATATTTTTCTCATATGAATTCATAGGGGTGCCAATAATTGTGCCACACATATATTTAAGAAAGATTTTTTTTTTTTATAAACCTGTGTTGGGTTTGGAATTGTTTGATATCCATAAGAGGAAAGTATTTTTGTTTATTTTTTTATCAAAAGGTTAAACAATAAAGACAAATTTTCACAGCCTTCTTTGCTCATATTTACCAAGGGTGTTAATATTAGTGGAGGGCGCTTTATATACTTAAATGAAAATCCAGAACAAATAGTAATGAAATAATGAAATCAGGAAACCCAATTTAATTTAAGCATGTAATTATGAATCATTCCTTGTAATTATGAATCATTTAAAATGTAATGTACATTTACAAGTAAACTAGAAAAGGTTTCTTTAAAACTATACTCTTTAAGCTACAGATACTTAAAGGGACAGTCTACAATTGTTATTGTTTAAAAAGATAGATAATTCCCTTTGTTACCCATTCCCTAGTTTTGCATAACCAACATGGTTATATTAATATACTTTTTACCTCTGTGATTACCTTGTATCTAAGCCTCTGCAGACTACCCCTATATTTCCGTTCTTTTGGCAGACATGCATTTTAGCTAATCAGTGCTGACTCCTAGGTAACTCCACGGGAGAGAGCACAATGTTATCTATATGGCACAAATGAAATAGGGCTATCTAGCTGTAAAAAAATTAAAAATACACTGAGATAAGAGGTGTCCATCAAGGGCTTAGAAATTAGCATATGAGCCTACCTAGGTTTAGCTTTCAACAAAGAATACCAAGTCAAGAAAGCAAATTTGATGATAAAAGTAAATTGGAAAGTTGTTTAAAATTACTCTCTGAGTCATGAAAGTTTAATTTTGACTAGACTGTCCCTTTAAAGGACCATTCAATACAGTAGAATTGAATACTTAACAAGTGCATAATAAAATGACAATGAAATAACACTCTAAAGTAGATGCTTTTTGACAAATTAATTTCTCTTGTTAAGTGTATCCAGTCCACGGATCATCCATTACTTATGGGATATTAACTCCTCCCCAAAAGGAAGTGCAAGAGGATTCACCCAGCAGAGCTGCTATATAGCTCCTCCCCTAACTGCCATTACCAGTCATTCTCTTGCACCCAACGAATAGATAGGATGTGTGAGAGGACTGTGGTGATTATACTTAGTTTCATACCTTCAATCAAAAGTTTGTTATTTTATAATAGCACCGGAGTGTGTTATTCCTTCTCTGGTAGAATTTGAAGAAGAATCTACCTGAGTTTTTCTATGATTTTAGCCGGAGTAGTTAAGATCATATTGCTGTTTCTCGGCCATCTGAGGAGAGGTAAACTTCAGATCAGGGGACAGCGGGCAGATTAATCTGCAAAGAGGTATGTAGCAGCTTATTATTTTCTGACAATGGAATTGATGAGAAAATTCTGCCATACCGATATAATGTAAACTCAGCCTTAAATGCAGTAGCAGCAACTGGTATCAGGCTGTCATGTATGTATATTTTACACTTCAGTATTCTGGGGAATGGCACTTCACTGGAATTATACTGTATGCATAAAACTTTAGCCTAATTTGCAGGGACTAGCAACAGGCTTTTTAATAACACTCAATTTATTAATGTTAAATGTTTTTTGCTGGCATGTAAAATCGTTTAATTTTCTGAGGTACTGGGTGAAAAAATGTTTTGGGCACTATTTTTTTCCACTTGGCAGTCGTTTTATTTAATTTATGACAGTTTACTGATCTCTCTCACTGTTATGTGTGAGGGGGAGGGACCTTTTTTGGTGCTTTTGCTACGCATCAAAAAATTCAGTCAGAAGTTTATTGTCTTCCCTGCATGATCCGGTTCATCTCTACAGAACTCAGGGGTCTTCAAAACTTGTTTTGAGGGAGGTAATCACTCACAGCAGAGCTGTGAGATTGTAGTTGACTGTGATAAAAAAACGTTTATTTCTGTATTTTTTTTTTTTTTTCTGCTATCAGGGTTAGTTATCCTTTGCTAATGGGAGCAATCCTTTGCTAAAATTGTGTTTTTTACAAAGATTTGATGCTATAACTTTTCAGTTTATTAATTTTCAACTGTCATAACTTTTTCTGTGCTTCTTATAGGCACAGTATGTTTTCATATTATAGTAAATTACTTGAAAAGTATTTCCAAGTTGCTAGTTTATTTGCTAGTGTGTTAAACATGTCTGATTCAGAGGAAGATATCTGTGCTATATGTGCTAAAGCCAAAGTGGAGCCCAATAGAAATTTATGTACTAACTGTATTGATGCTACTTTAAATAAAAGTCAATCTGTACAAATTGAACATATTTCACCAAACAATGAGGGGAGAGTTATGCCGACTAACTCGCCTCACGTGTCAGTACCTGCATCTCCCGCTCGGGAGGTGCGTGATATTGTAGCGCCGAGTACATCTGGGCGGCCATTACAAATCACATTACAGGATATGGACTACTGTTATGACTGAAGTTTTGGCTAAATTACCAGAACTTAGAGGTAAGCGTG
The DNA here is from genome assembly GCF_027579735.1 of Bombina bombina. Taxonomy (NCBI): domain Eukaryota; kingdom Metazoa; phylum Chordata; class Amphibia; order Anura; family Bombinatoridae; genus Bombina; species Bombina bombina. The sequence continues at coordinate 669,392,914 of NC_069503.1, read as the reverse complement.
ATCACTCTGGGGTGAGAACAGAGTGCGCTGATAATATTAGGGCCATGTCAGACACTGCGTCACAATTTGCAGAACATGAGGACGGAGAGCTTCATTCTGCGGGTGACGGTTCTGATCCAAACAAACTGGATTCAGATATTTCAAATTTTAAATTTAAGCTGGAAAACCTCTGTGTATTACTAGGGGAGGTGTTAGCGGCTCTGAATGATTGTAACACAGTTGCAATACCAGAGAAAATGTGTAGGTTGGATAAATATTTTGCGGTACCGGCTAGTACTGACGTTTTTCCTATACCTAAGAGACTTACTGAAATTGTTACTAAGGAGTGGGATAGACCCGGTGTGCCGTTCTCACCCCCTCCGATATTTAGAAAGATGTTTCCAACAGACGCCACCACACGGGACTTATGGCAAACGGTCCCTAAGGTGGGGGGAGCAGTTTCTACTTTAGCTAAGCGTACCACTTTCCCGGTGGAGGATAGCTGTGCCTTTTCAGATCCAATGGATAAAAAGTTAGAGGGTTACCTTAAGAAAATGTTTGTTCAACAAGGTTTTATATTGCAACCTCTTGCATGCATTGCGCCTGTCACGGCTGCAGCAGCATTTTGGTTTAAGTCTCTGGAAGAGACACTTGAATCAGCTCCATTAGATGAGATTACACACAAGCTTAAAGCCCTTAAGTTAGCTAACTCATTTATTTCAGATGCCGTAGTACATTTAACTAAACTTACGGCTAAGAATTGCGGATTCGCCATTCAGGCACGCAGAGCACTGTGGCTAAAATCCTGGTCAGCTGACGTTACTTCTAAATCTAAATTGCTTAATATACCTTTCAAAGGGCAGACCTTATTCGGGCCCGGGTTGAAAGAAATTATCGCTGACATTACAGGAGGTAAAGGCCATGCCCTGCCTCAAGACAGAGCCAAACCTAAGGCTAGACAGTCTAATTTTCGTTCCTTTCGTAATTTCAAAGCAGGAGCAGCATCAACTTCCTCTGCACCAAAACAGGAAGGAGCTGTTGCTCGCTACAGACAAGGCTGGAGACCTAACCATTCCTGGAACAAGGGCAAGTAGGCCAGGAAACCTGCTGCTGCCCCTAAGACAGCATGAATCGAGGGCCCCCGATCCGGGAACGGATCTAGTGGGGGGCAGACTTTCTCTCTTCGCCCAGGCTTGGGCAAGAGATGTCCAGGATCCCTGGGCGTTAGAGATCATATCTCAGGGATACCTTCTAGACTTCAAATTCTCTCCCCCAAGAGGGAGATTTCATCTGTCAAGGTTGTCAACAAACCAAATAAAGAAAGAGGCGTTTCTACGCTGCGTACAAGATCTTTTATTAATGGGAGTGATCCATCCGGTTCCGCGGTCGGAACAAGGACAAGGGTTTTACTCAAATCTGTTTGTGGTTCCCAAAAAAGAGGGAACTTTCAGGCCAATCTTGGATTTAAAGATCCTAAACAAATTCCTAAGAGTTCCATCGTTCAAAATGGAAACTATTCGGACAATTTTACCCATGATCCAAAAGGGTCAGTACATGACCACAGTGGATTTAAAGGATGCTTACCTTCACATACCGATTCACAAAGATCATTACCGGTATCTAAGGTTTGCCTTTCTAGACAGGCATTACCAGTTTGTAGCTCTTCCATTCGGATTGGCTACGGCTCCGAGAATCTTCACAAAGGTTCTGGGTGCTCTTCTGGCGGTACTAAGACCGCGAGGAATTGCGGTAGCTCCGTACCTAGACGACATTCTGATACAAGCTTCAAGCTTTCAAACTGCCAAGTCTCATACAGAGTTAGTACTGGCATTTCTAAGGTCGCATGGATGGAAGGTGAACGAAAAGAAGAGTTCTGTCTTTCCACTCACAAGAGTTCCCTTCTTGGGGACTCTTATAGATTCTGTAGAAATGAAGATTTACCTGACAGAAGACAGGTTAAAGCTTCAAAATGCATGCCGTGTCCTTCATTCCATTCAACACCCGTCAGTAGCTCAATGCATGGAGGTGATCGGCTTAATGGTAGCAGCAATGGACATAGTACCCTTTGCACGTCTACATCTCAGACCACTGCAATTGTGCATGCTAAGTCAGTGGAATGGGGATTACTCAGACTTGTCCCCTACTCTGAATCTGGATCAAGAGACCAGAAATTCTCTTCTATGGTGGCTTTCTCGGCCACATCTGTCCAGGGGGATGCCATTCAGCAGGCCGGACTGGACAATTGTAACAACAGACGCCAGCCTACTAGGTTGGGGCGCTGTCTGGAATTCTCTGAAGGCTCAGGGACAATGGAATCAGGAGGAGAGTCTCCTACCAATAAACATTCTGGAATTGAGAGCAGTTCTCAATGCCCTTTTGGCTTGGCCCCAGTTAACAACTCGGGGGTTCATCAGGTTTCAGTCGGACAACATCACGACTGTAGCTTACATCAACCATCAGGGAGGGACAAGAAGCTCCCTAGCAATGAAGGAAGTATCAAAGATAATTCGCTGGGCAGAGTCTCACTCTTGCCACCTGTCAGCAATCCACATCCCGGGAGTGGAGAACTGGGAGGCGGATTTCTTAAGTCGTCAGACTTTTCATCCGGGGGAGTGGGAACTTCATCCGGAGGTCTTTGCCCAAATACTTCGACGTTGGGGCAAACCAGAGATAGATCTCATGGCGTCTCGACAGAACGCCAAGCTTCCTCGTTACGGGTCCAGATCCAGGGATCCGGGAGCAGTTCTGATAGATGCTTTGACAGCACCTTGGACCTTCGGGATGGCTTATGTGTTTCCACCCTTCCCGATGCTTCCTCGATTGATTGCCAGAATCAAACAGGAGAGAGCATCAGTGATTCTAATAACGCCTGCATGGCCACGCAGGACTTGGTATGCAGATCTAGTGGACATGTCATCCTGTCCACCTTGGTCGCTACCTCTGAAACAGGACCTTCTGATCCAGGGTCCCTTCAAACATCAAAATCTAATTTCTCTGAAGCTGACTGCTTGGAAATTGAACGCTTGATTTTATCAAAACGTGGTTTTTCTGAGTCAGTTATTGATACCTTAATACAGGCTAGGAAGCCTGTTACCAGAAAGATTTACCATAAGATATGGCGCAAATACTTATATTGGTGCGAATCCAAGAGTTACTCATGGAGTAAGGTTAGGATTCCGAGGATATTGTCTTTTCTACAAGAAGGTTTAGAAAAGGGTTTATCCGCTAGTTCCTTAAAGGGACAGATTTCAGCTCTGTCCATTCTTTTACACAAACGTCTGTCAGAAGTTCCGGACGTTCAAGCTTTTTGTCAGGCTTTAGCTAGGATCAAGCCTGTGTTTAAAACTGTTGCTCCACCATGGAGTTTGAACTTAGTTCTTAATGTTTTACAGGGGGTTCCGTTTGAACCCCTTCATTCCATTGATATCAAGTTGTTATCTTGGAAAGTTCTGTTTTTAATGGCGATTTCCTCGGCTCAAAGAGTCTCTGAGTTATCTGCCTTACATTATGATTCTCCTTATCTGATTTTTCATTCAGACAAGGTAGTTCTGCGTACTAAACCTGGGTTCCTACCTAAGGTGGTCACTAACAGGAATATCAATCAAGAGATTGTGGTTACATCTTTGTGTCCTAATCCTTCTTCGAAAAAGGAACGTCTGCTACACAATCTAGATGTAGTCCGTGCCCTGAAATTTTATCTACAGGCAACTAAGGATTTTCGACAAACGTCTTCCCTGTTTGTCGTTTATTCTGGTCAGAGGAGAGGTCAAAAAGCTTCGGCTACCTCTCTCTCCTTTTGGCTTCGTAGCATAATACGGTTAGCCTATGAGACTGCTGGACAGCAGCCTCCTGAAAGAATTACAGCACATTCTACTAGAGCTGTGGCTTCCACTTGGGCCTTTAAGAATGAGGCTTCTGTTGAACAGATTTGCAAGGCTGCAACTTGGTCTTCTCTTCATACTTTTTCCAAATTTTACAAATTTGACACTTTTGCTTCTTCGGAGGCTGTTTTTGGGAGAAAGGTTCTTCAGGCAGTGGTTCCTTCCGTATAAAGAGTCTGCCTGTCCCTCCCGTCATCCGTGTACTTTAGCTTTGGTATTGGTATCCCATAAGTAATGGATGATCCATGGACTGGATACACTTAACAAGAGAAAACATAATTTATGCTTACCTGATAAATTTATTTCTCTTGTAGTGTATCCAGTCCACGGCCCGCCCTGTCACTTTAAGGCAGGTAATTTTTCCATTAAACTACAGTCACCACTGTACCCTATGGTTTTCCTTTCTCTGCATGTTTTCGGTCGAATGACTGGTAATGGCAGTTAGGGGAGGAGCTATATAGCAGCTCTGCTGGGTGAATCCTCTTGCACTTCCTGTTGGGGAGGAGTTAATATCCCATAAGTAATGGATGATCCGTGGACTGGATACACTACAAGAGAAATAAATTTATCAGGTAAGCATAAATTATGTTTTTTTTTTAATTTGTCAGCCCCCTGTATAATGTGAAAGCCATTAGCAAATCACAGACTAGTAAACATATACTGTACACTGCAAGCTTGTGCACATGCTCAGTAGGAGCTGGCGCCTCAGAAAGTGTGCAAATTAAAATACTGCACAATTTGATAATATAAGTAAATTTGAAAGTATCTTAAAACTGCATGATCTATCTGAATCATGAAAATTTAATTTTAAATTGAGTGTCCCTTTAAAGTTTTGGCTGTTCAAAATATGCTTTTCATAGCAGATTCAATCTATATGTAAACAGCTGTAATTGACCTTTCTTCTGTGAGAATATTTCTAGGATATTTAATTTCTGTGTATCTTTTATATCAAATAACTGCAGTTATCTAAAACAATACCTAAAATAATGATGCAAATGTTTATAACATTGAAAGGATCATGAATTGAAAAATATATTAATTTTAAAATGAATTATATGGTCTTTTGATGAAAATAAAGCATTGTAATGTAAATTTAACAGTTCTAAAACTCAGTGTTCATTTTCATTTCAGGTTAAAAGTGTAAGAAATCATTTTATAATTAGCTGCTATCTGATAGAATTAAACAGTGTTCAAGGATGTTTTCAGAAAATAGCAAAATTGTCATGAAAGAATTGAAGACATAATTCTATAAAAGTAAACACAAATGTATTCATTATTCAGTTCTGAACCAAAATATAATGATGAATTTATTCTATTTTTTTATTTTTTATTTAAATTGAGCTTTTTTTCTGAGTGCCATTTTGTGTGTCACGTTAATAATTTTGTTTTGTCATTTTCTCTGTGAGTTTTGCACCCAGACCGGTCTAGGGTTTACTGTCTGAGTCACTTAGGAGTTGTGCAGCTGCTGCTGGTGACTGCCAAGGTTTTGTATTAACATAAGCATGTGCACCCAGTCCAGTTTGGCAGTGCAGCCCACTTCCATATATATATATATATATATATATATATATATATATATATATATATATATATATATATATATATATATATATATACTGTATATGTGTACATATATATATACTGTATATGTGTACATATATATATATATACTGTATATGTGTACATATATATATATATATATATATACTGTATATATGTACATATATATATATATATATATATATATATACTGTATATGTGTACATATATATAATTTTATTTAATATTTATATATATATATATATATATATATATATATATATATATATATATATACATATACATACACACACACACACACACACACACACACACACACATACTACTGTGCAAATGTTATAAGCAGGTGTGAAAAAATATCTCTGTCTCTTCATGTAATCCCAGACAGACTCGATGATGTTGAGATCAGGGCTCAGTGGGGGCCATACCATCACTTCCAGTACTCCTTGTTCTTCTTTACTCTAAAGATAGTTATTAATGATTTTGTCATGCTGCAGAATAAATTTGGGGCCAACCTGGTGGTATTCCATGATGGATAAGTACCTTATCATAGAGCAGACCATTAATTCTGACCAAATACCCAACTCCATTTGCAGAAATGCAGCCCCAAATTTGCGCAGTGAAGAATTGCTTCACTGTTGACCGCAGACACTCATTCTTGTACCACTCTCCAGCCTTTCAGTGAACAAACTGCCTTCTGCTACAGCCAAATAATTAAATTTTTGACTCATCAGGCCAGAGCATTTTTCTGCAGCGTAGTTGAGTTGCTTAACCTTGTTTCTACATTGAAGTTATAGCTTTTTGGCCCAAGCCTTCCATGATGACCACTTCTGACGAGACTTCTCCAGAGAGTGGATGGGTGTACTAGGGTCCCGCTGGTTTCTGACAATTCTAAATTCATGGCTGGACAGCTTTCAATTGTGAAGGGAAGTAAGCATGATGTATCTTTCATCTGCTGCACTGTTTCATTTGCTGACCTCTACATTTATGGTCCTCAGCGTTTGAAACACATCTGGAAACCCTTGTTTGCATTGAAATTTCTGCCTGGGAGAATCCTTGCTGATGCAGTATACTGTAACTATCTTGTGTCTTATTGCTGTGTTCAGTTTTGCCATGGTGTATAACTTTAAACTGTCTTCAGCAACCTCACCTTTTTATAAGAATGTGTCTGTTCCTTACCCAGCTTTATTTATCCTACATAGCTGATTCTGTTTTAGTTAAAGTGAATGTCAATTTTGATGCTAAAGTGCCCGGTTTTTAAATTTTTTATTAAAAACAGGGGCACTTTAATTCATCAAAATTTACATTTCACTTGTGTTGTGAAAAAAAACTTACCTTTTAATCTTGACAGCCACTCCATCTTCTTCCACCCGTCGCAAAGCCTCTTCCTCGGTCTGAAATGAGGAACCCGGCTTCCTCCAATCATGGCATTGAATCAGACACTGAGTCCCCTGGTGTGGAAGCCGTGATTGGAGGATGACCTATCGATTATTTCTGACGTCAGAAATGGCTTGCAATGACCGGAGGAAGCTGGAGCTGCTGTCAAGATTAAAAGGTAAGTTTTTTTCACAACAAGAGTGCAATGTAAATTTTGATGAATTAAAGTGTCCCTGTTTTGAATCAAATTTTTAAAAACCGGGCACTTTAGCATCAAATTTGACATTCACTTTAATTATTGTATTTCAACCCACATATTAAATTAATAATTATTTGCACCTGGTTGGTATAATTGTTTAATCATGCACCTGACTATATGCCTGCAAAATCCCTGAATTTGTGCAAGTGTGCCTTGAAGAATTGTTGCTGTTTTGAAGGCAAATACATTTTGCTACTTGATAAAAAAATAAATTATTAACATTTTTATTTTTTAAAAGCATTCTTAGCCTAAACCTTTTGTACTATATAGTGGCAGAACTCAGGGAATTTTTCATAAAGGAGTATATGTTTTCCCACACATTATGCAATGTTCATGGTGGTATTGAAAATATACTATTTTATTGTTTATCACAGGCTAGTAATGCTCCAAAGTTTAGTGGTAGAGAGTTGCAGGTGAGGAATCCAGCCCAAGTTACCTCCCACATTCAAAAATTATCTCATCTGCAAGTAATCATATGCAATTAACATTTGTTAAATTGTGTGTGCTGGGGCTTTTATATATAACCAGTAAGACAGAAAACATTCTACCGCTGAGCTTCTGGCTAAAGGTCTAAAACCTGTAAGTTTTTTTTCTATTGCGTAATTTTGTACTTTATGTGAAACAGCCACTCAACTTCAGTTAGGACTACTTAATCCTGTATAGTAAGAGATGTGGATCAAGGATTTCTTCTATTTTGTTTATGTTAAAAGTTTATTCCTGCAGATTGTCTGTAATTAAACAGGCCAAGGCTTTTACACCAATACCTACGTGTGGAGTACTACTTTTTTGCAGTAAAAGACTGAGGGCCAGATTATGAGATGAGCAAGAACAATTGCACGCAAACGATAAGGGGTTATCACAGGTGTTTGCATTCACTTACCGCTGGTATTACGAGTTGAAAGTAAAGGCAATCAATTGAGCACAATCGTGATTTACGCTAGAATGACAACCGCGACTTCAGAGCTCTGGTTAACTGTTTTGTGAAACTAAAAAGTTGCACAAAACACATGAAAAATACATTACAAAGTATAGTTACACTCATAATAAAACTATCTAATAAAAATGTTTTAAAAAAAAATATTGCACACAAAAGTTATACGGGCTCAAAGATGTGAGGTCTCGAGTATTAGAAAAAAATGCCAGGCAAAGGAATTTAACATAGCGATACATACATACATTATCTCACAAAATTGAGTACACCCCTTGCATTTTTGTAAATATTTTATTATATCTTTTCATGTGACAACACTGAAGAAATTACACTTTGCTACAATGTAAAGTAGTGAGGGAACAGCCTGTATAACAGTGTAAATTTGCTGTCCCCTCAAAATAACTCAACACGCAGCCATTAATGTCTAAACTGTTGGCAACAAAAGTTAGTTCACCCCTAAGTGGAAATGTCCAAATTGGGCCCAATTAGCCATTTTCCCTCCCCGGTGTCATGTGACTCGTTAGTGTTACAAGGTCTCAGGTGTGAATGGGGAGCAGGTGTTTTAAATTTGGTGTTATCACTCTCATACTCTCTCATACTGGTCACTGGAAGTTTAACATGGCACCTCATGGCAAAGAACTCTCTGAGGATCTGAAAAAAAAGAATTGTTGCTCTACATAAAGATGGCCTAGGCTATAAGAAGATTGCCAAGACCCTGAAACTGAGCTGCAGCATGGTGGGCAAGACCATACAGCGGTTTCACAGGACAGGTTCCACACAGAATAGGCCTCGCCATGGTCGACCAAAGAAGTTGAGTGCACGTGCTCAGCGTCAAATCCAGAGGTTGTCTTTGGGAAATGGATGTATGAGGTCTGTCAGCATTGCTGCAGAGGTTGAAGGGGTGCCTGCAAGTGCTCAGACCATATGCATCAAATTAGTTTGAATGGCTGTTGTCCCAGAAGGAAATTTTTCTAAAGATGATGCACAAGAAAGCCTGCAAACAGTTTGCTGAAGACAAGCAGACTAAGGACATGGATTACTGGAACCATGTCCTGTGGTGCAATGAGACCAAGATAAACTTATTTGGTTCAGATGGTGTCAAGCGTGTGTGGTAGCAGCCAGGTGAGGAGTACAAAGACAAGTGTGTCTTGCATATCGTCAAGCATGGTGGTGGGAGTGTCATGGTCTTGGTCTGCATGACAGTTACAGTTCATTGAGGAAACCATGAATGCTAACATGTACTGTGACATACTGAAGCAGAGCATGATCCCCTCCTTTCAGAGACCGGGCTGCTGGGCAGTTATCCAACATGATAATGACCCCAAACACACCTCCAAGACAACCACTGCCTTGTTAAAAAGGCTGAGGGCAAAGCTGATGGACTGGCCAAGCATGTTTCCAGACCTAAACCATATTGAGCATCTGTGGGGCATCCTCAAACGGAAGGTGGGGGAGCGCAAGGTCTCTAACATCCACCAGCTCCATGATGTTGTCATGGAGGAGTGGAAAAGGACTCCAGTGGCAACCTGTGAAGCTCTGGTGAACTACATGCCCAAGAGGGTTAAGGCAGTGCTGGAAAATAATGGTGGCCACCACTGTTCCCTCTAAGGCCAGTATTGTGAGCGGCCCAGCAGTGAAACAGTTAATTAGAGCAATTAGCAAACACTACACAATGCAGAATCCAATATGTGGTTCCCTTATTAACTATTTCACTGCTGGGCCGCTCACAAAACTAGCCTTATAGGGAACACTAGTGGCCACACAAAATATTGACACTTTGGGCCCAATTTGGACATTTCCACTTAGGTGTGTACTCACTTTTGTTGCCAACAGTTTAGACATTAATAGCTGTGTGTTGAGTTATTTTGTGGGGACAGAAAATTTACACTATTATACAGGCTGTACACTCAATACTTTACATTGTAGCAAAGTGTCATTTATTCAGTGTTGTCACATGAAAAGATATAATAAAATATTTACAAAAATGTGAGGGGTGTACTCACTTTTGTGAGATACTGTATACATGTCCAAATATGTATATATATATATATATATATATATATATATATATATATATATATATATATATACATACAGGTAGCCCTCAGTTTACGCCGGGGTTAGGTTCCAGAAGGAATGGTAAATCGAAACCATTGTAAATTGAAACCCAGTTTATAATGTAAGTCAATGGGAAGTGAGGGAGATAGGTTCCAGGCTCCTCTCCAAATTCACATAAGTAACATCTAATACATTATTTTTAAAGCTTTTGAAATAAAGACTTTAAATGCTAAACTGCATTATAAACCTAATAAAATAATCACACAACTCAGAATATATAATTAAATTAAGTTAAATGAACAAAAACATTTTCTAAACAGCATTATAAACCTAATAAAATAATCACACAACACAGACTTCACTTGCATTTTTTTTGCAAACAGTTCTTTCTATGCATTCCAATCTGGATTGATTTATAGACAGGAAGATCTTGTTCCTTTGAAATCTGCTCGATAGCTCAGAACTGGTTAAACTGATTTAATTTCAGCTTGCTTGGCTTTGCTGCAACACCAGCGGACAGCTCACCCTACTGGCTATTTTAATAAATGCACTGCTTCCAAATGCTTTTCAATAGCAGTCACATGAAAAAAGGTGTAAATTGAACTGTTGAAAAACGAGGGCCACCTGCATATATATATAATATATATATATATATATATATATATATATATATATATATATATATGTATACATATGTATTTATGCATTTATATGTGTATATATGTATTTACAGACATATATACACATATAAACACATAAATACATATGAATAAATACATAAGTAGATAAAAACATGTAAAAGTATATTTATGCAATATTCATATTAATAAAGGTTTTAACTATGTATTTACTGTAAATAGTTCCCATTCCAATTTTCTGTACATAGCAGAATATGTTCTAAGTATTTCTAAATAGATATATCTGTATATCTATAACTATATATAATCAAGTATAGATATAGGTATAGATATATATTTTACAAAAAAAAATCATATATATGTAGAAATATTTATTTATGAATAAATAGAAAATATTATTCTTTGTGAAGAACATTGGAATGTGAAATAACATAATTTATGTAAGAACTTACCTGATAAATTAATTTCTTTCATATTAGCAAGAGTCCATGAGCTAGTGACGTATGGGATATACACTCCTACCAGGAGGGGCAAAGTTTCCCAAACCTCAAAATGCCTATAAATACACCCCTCACCACACCCACAAATCAGTTTAACGCATAGCCAAGAAGTGGGGTGATAAGACAAAAGTGTGAAAGCATAAAAAATAAGGAATTGGAATAATTGTGCTTTATACAAAAAAATCATAACCACCACAAAAAAGGGTGGGCCTCATGGACTCTTGCTAATATGAAAGAAATGAATTTATCAGGGAAGTTCTTACATAAATTATGTTTTCTTTCATGTAATTAGCAAGAGTCCATGAGCTAGTGACATATGGGATAATGACTACCCAAGATGTGGATCTTCCACGCAAGAGTCACTAGAGAGGGAGGGATAAAATAAAGACAGCCAATTCCGCTGAAAATAATCCACACCCAAAATAAAGTTTAAATCTTATAATGAAAAAAACTGAAATTATAAGCAGAAGAATCAAACTGAAACAGCTGCCTGAAGTACTTTTCTACCAAAAACTGCTTCAGAAGAAGAAAACACATCAAAATGGTAGAATTTAGTAAAAGTATGCAAAGAAGACCAAGTTGCTGCTTTGCAAATCTGATCAACCGAAGCTTCATTCCTAAACGCCCAGGAAGTAGAAACTGACCTAGTAGAATGAGCTGTAATCCTTTGAGGCAGAGTTTTACCCGACTCGACATAAGCATGATGAATTAAAGATTTCAACCAAGATGCCAAAGAAATGGCAGAGGCCTTCTGACCTTTCCTAGAACTAGAAAAGATAACAAATAGACTAGAAGTCTTTCGGAAATTCTTAGTAGCTTCAACATAATATTTCAAAGCTCTAACTACATCCAAAGAATGCAATGATCTCTCCTTAGAATTCTTAGGATTAGGACATAATGAAGGAACCACAATTTCTCTACTAATGTTGTTAGAATTCACAACCTTAGGTAAAAATTTAAAAGAAGTTCGCAACACCGCCTTATCCTGATGAAAAATCAGAAAAGGAGACTCACAAGAAAGAGCAGATAATTCAGAAACTCTTCTAGCAGAAGAGATGGCCAAAAGAAACAAAACTTTCCAAGAAAGTAATTTAATGTCCAATGAATGCATAGGTTCAAACGGAGGAGCTTGAAGAGCCCCCAGAACCAAATTCAAACTCCAAGGAGGAGAAATTGACTTAATGACAGGTTTTATACGAACCAAAGCTTGTACAAAACAATGAATATCAGGAAGATTAGCAATCTTTCTGTGAAAAAGAACAGAAAGAGCAGAGATTTGTCCTTTCAAGGAACTTGCAGACAAACCTTTATCCAAACCATCCTGAAGAAACTGTAAAATTCTCGGAATTCTAAAAGAATGCCAGGAAAAATGATGAGAAAGACACCAAGAAATGTAAGTCTTCCAGACTCTATAATATATCTTCCTAGATACAGATTTACGAGCCTGTAACATAGTATTAATCACAGAGTCAGAGAAACCTCTGTGACTAAGAATCAAGCGTTCAATCTCCATACCTTTAAATTTAAGGATTTGAGATCCTGATAGAAAAAAGGACCTTGCAACAGAAGGTCTGGTCTTAGCGGAAGAGTCCACGGTTGGCAAGAGGCCATCCGGACAAGATCCGCATACCAAAACCTGTGAGGCCATGCTGGAGCCACCAGCAGAACAAACGAGCATTCCTTCAGAATCTTGGAGATTACTCTTGGAAGAATAACTAGAGGCGGAAAGATATAGGCAGGATGATACTTCCAAGGAAGTGACAATGCATCCACTGCTTCCGCTTGAGGATCCCTGGATCTGGACAGATACCTGGGAAGTTTTTTGTTTAGATGAGAAGCCATCAGATCTATTTCTCGAAGTCCCCACATTTGAACAATCTGAAGAAATACCTTTGGGTGAAGAGACCATTCGCCCGGATGTAACGTTTGGCGACTGAGATAATCCGCTTCCCAATTGTCTATACCTGGGATATGAACCGCAGAAACTAGACAGGAGCTGGATTCCGCCCATACCAGTATCCAAGATACTTCTTTCATAGCCAGAGGACTGTGAGTCCCTCCTTGATGATTGATGTATGCCACAGTTGTGACATTGTCTGTCTGAAAACAAATGAACGATTCTCTCTTTAGAAGAGGCCATGACTGAAGAGCTCTGAAAATTGCACGGAGTTCCAAAATATTGATTGGTAATCTCACCTCCTGAGATTCCCAAACCCCTTGTGCTGTCAGAGACCCCCAAACAGCTCCCCAACCTGTCAGACTTGCATCTGTTGAAATTACAGTCCAGGTCGGAAGAACAAAAGAAGCCCCCTGAACTAAACAATGGTGATCTGTCCACCACGTCAGAGAGTGTCGTACAATCGGTTTTAAAGATATTACTTGAGATATCTTTGTGTAATCCCTGCACCACTGGTTCAGCATACAGAGCTGAAGAGGTCGCATGTGAAAACGAGCAAAGGGGATCGCGTCCGATGCAGCAGTCATAAGACCTAGAATTTCCATGCATAAGGCTACCGAAGGGAATGATTGTGATTGAAGGTTTCGACAAGCTGAGATCAATTTTAGACGTCTCTTGTCTGTCAGAGACAGAGTCATGGACGCTGAATCTATCTGGAAACCTAAAAAGGTTACCCTTGTCTGAGGAATCAATGAACTTTTCGGTAAATTGATCCTCCAACCATGATCTTGAAGAAACAACACAAGTCGATTCATATGAGATTTTGCTAAATGTGAAGACTGAGCAAGTACCAAGATATCGTCCAAATAAGGAAATACCACAATACCCTGTTCTCTGATTACAGACAGAAGGGCACCGAGAACCTTTGTAAAAATTCTTGGAGCTGTTGCTAGGCCAAACGGCAGAGCCACAAACTGGTAATGCTTGTCTAGGAAAGAGAATCTCAGAAACTGATAGTGATCTGGATGAATCGGAATATGCAGATATGCATCCTGTAAATCTATTCTGGACATATAATGCCCTTGCTGAACAAAAGGCAGGATAGTCCTTATAGTAACCATTTTGAATGTTGGTATCCTTACATAACGATTCAATATTTTTAGATCCAGAACTGGTCTGAAGGAATTCTCCTTCTTTGGTACAATGAAGAGATTTGACTAAAACCCCAGCCCCTGTTCCAGAACTGGAACTGGCATAATTACTCCAGCCAACTCTAGATCTGAAACACATTTCAGAAATGCTTGAGCCTTCGCTGGATTTACTGGGACATGGGAAAGAAAAAATCTCTTTGCAGGAGGCCTTATCTTGAAGCCAATTCTGTACCCTTCTGAAACAATGTTTTGAATCCAAAGATTGTGAATTGAATTGATCCAAATTTCTTTGAAAAATCATAATCTGCCCCCTACCAGCTGGGCTGGAATGAGGGCCGCACCTTCATGTGGACTTGGGAGCTGGCTTTGGTTTTCTAAAAGGCTTGGATTTATTCCAGACTGGAGATGGTTTCCAAACTGATACCGCTCCTGTGGGTGAAGGATCAGGCTTTTGTTCCTTATTGTGACGAAAGGAACGAAAACGATTATTAGATCTAAATTTACCTTTAGATTTTTTATCCTGTGGTAAAAAAGTTCCTTTCCCTCCAGTAACAGTTGAGATAATAGAATCCAACTGAGAACCAAATAATTTATTACCCTGGAAAGAAAGGGAAAGCAAAGTTGACTTAGAAGACATATCAGCATTCCAAGTTTTAAGCCATAAAGCTCTTCTAGCTAAAATAGCAAGAGACATATACCTGACATCAACCCTAATGATATCAAAGATGGCATCACAAATAAAATTATTAGCATGTTGAAGAAGATTAACAATGCTATGAGAATTATGATCTGTTACTTGTTGCGCTAAAGCTTCTAACCAAAAAGTTGAAGCTGCAGCAACATCCGCTAAAGATATAGCAGGTCTAAGAAGATTACCTGAACATAAGTAAGCTTTTCTTAGAAAGGATTCAATCTTCCTATCTAAAGGATCCTTAAAGGAAGTACTATCTGCCGTAGGAATAGTAGTACGTTTAGCAAGAGTAGAGACAGCCCCATCAACTTTAGGGATTTTGTCCCAAAATTCTAATCTGTCAGATGGCACAGGATATAATTGCTTAAAACGTTTAGAAGGAGTAAATGAATTACCCAAATTATTCCATTCCCTGGAGATTACTTCAGAAATAGCATCCGGACAGGAAAAACTTCTGGAATAACTACAGGAGATTTAAAAACCTTATTTAAACGTTTAGATTTAGTATCAAGAGGACCAGAATCCTCTATTTCTAATGCAATTAAGACTTCTTTAAGTAAAGAACGAATAAATTCCATTTTGAATAAATATGAAGATTTATCAGCATCAACCTCTGAGACAGAATCCTCTGAACCAGAGAAACCATTATCAGAATCAGAATGATAATGTTCATTTAAAAATTCATCTGAAAAATGAGAAGTTTTAAAAGACCTTTTACGTTTACTAGAAGGAGGAATAACAGACATAGCCTTCTTAATGGATTTAGAAACAAAATCTCTTATGTTAACAGGAACACTCTGAGTATTAGATGTTGATGGAACAGCAACAGGTAATGTAACATTACTAAAGGAAATATTATCTGCATTAACAAGTTTGTCATGACATTCATTACAAACAACAGCTGGAGGAATAGATACCACAAGTTTACAGCAGATACACTTAACTTTGGTAGATCCAGCACCAGGCAGCGTTTTTCCAGAAGTATCTTCTGACTCAGTGTCAATCTGGGACATCTTGCAATATGTAATAGAAAAAACAACATATAAAGCAAAATTGTTCAAATTCCTTAAATGACAGTTTCAGGAATGGGAAAAAAATGCCAGTGAACAAGCTTCTAGCAACCAGAAGCAATAAATAATGAGACTTAAATAATGTGGATGCTTTTGGCGCCAAAAATGACGCCGTATCTGGAACGCCGACACTTTTGGTGCAAAAAAACGTCAAAAATGACGCAACTTCCGGCGACACGTATGACGCCGGAAACATAATTTTTTTTTTTTGCGCCAAAAATGACGCAATAAAATGAATCATTTTCAGCCCCCGCGAGCCTAACAGCCCACAGGGAAAAAAAGTCAAATTTTAAGGTAAGAAAAAAATTGATTTATTCATATGCATTATCCCAAATATGAAACTGACTGTCTGAAATAAGGAACGTTGAACATCCTGAGTCAAGGCAAATAAATGTTTGAATACATATATTTAGAACTTTATATAAAAGTGCCCAACCATAGCTTAGAGTGTCACAGAAAATAAGACTTACTTACCCCAGGACACTCATCTACATGTAGTAGAAAGCCAAACCAGTACTGAAACGAGAATCAGTAGAGGTAATGGTATATATAAGAGTATATCGTTGATCTGAAAAGGGAGGTAAGAGATGAATCTCTACGACCGATAACAGAGAACCTATGAAATAGACCCCGTAGAAGGAGATCATTGAATTCAAATAGGCAATACTCTCCTCACATCCCTCTGACATTCACTGCACGCTGAGAGGAAAACCGGGCTCCAACCTGCTGCGGAGCGCATATCAACATAGAATCTAGCACAAACTTACTTCACCACCTCCATAGGAGGCAAAGTTTGTAAAACTGATTGATTTGTGGGTGTGGTGAGGGATGTATTTATAGGCATTTTGAGGTTTGGGAAACTTTGCCCCTCCTGGTAGGAATGTATATCCCATACGTCACTAGCTCATGGACTCTTGCTAATTACATGAAAGAAATTTAGATTTTCATGTCGGGTTGGCGCACATGAGAATATGCAATCTGGTTTGTGCTGTCTGGTCTGCATTGTTAGGTTTTATTTCACTATATTTTTCTACATTTACTTTTATGGGGGAATACGTGAACGCGTACACAATATTCTAAGTTCAGTTTTTTTGTGCTCATCGGGTTAGCACGCAAGTGAAAACAGTTGACTTTCAACTCAAAATATGAGCGGAAAAAGCTAACTTCTAGCAATTAAAGGGACACTAAACACCTGCTTAAGATTTTCTGAACTAACTGTTTCTGAGGAATCAAAATAAACTTATACACTATTCTCAATGCTGTATTTTCATCTTACTACAAGCTCTTCAAGAAGACTCTTCATATTTTCTATGCTTATCCACAGCTTGTATTTTCCTGTCTATGGTGCCATCTTGTATCGTGCGTTCCACACAGGCACTGCAGTCACATGACACGTGTGCACGGCAGCTTCTTCTTTCACTGATGTCATGTAACTTATTGAAGGCAGCCAAATTGTCCTCATATACTGCAATGCATTACAGTGAATGAGCATTGACAAAGTTTAATTTTATATGTGTAACACAGTGCTTCTTATTTTATAAAACATGTTTTCAACATGGTATGTACCCTGAACAGATATCCACAGTCTTTGTTTCACTCGCTGTTTATAGCTGAAAGAAGCAATCACCAGCCCCATGTTCAGTGGCAGAGGGGAGGAGGGAGGAGGGAAGGGGAGGGGTAGGAGGGAGTCTAGCAGCCGTTTTTTTAAATCACTGTTATTCAGAGATCACTGAACACACAGATACATATTTCCTTGGATATTGCAGAGATCTCTCTGAATAACAGTGAGTTAAAAAAAACGGCTGCTAGACTCCCACCTCCACCCTTCCCTTAGTGTCCCTTTAAAGTTTGAGCGGGACCGTTAAGTAACACTCCACTTGTAATCTGGCCCTGTGTGTTACAGGGACACTCAATCAAAATTAAACTTTTATTATTCAGATAGAGCATGCCATTTTAAACAACTTTCCAATTTACTTCCATTAACTAAATGTGCACAGTCTTTTTATATTTAAACTTTTTGAGTCACCAGCTCCTACTGAGCATGTGCAAGAATAGGTGTGTATGCATTTGTGAATGGCTGATGACTGTCACATGGTACGTGTATGCATTTGTGATTGGCTGATGGCTGTCACATGGTACAGGGGGAGTGGAAAAAGACATAACTTTTAAAATTGTCAGAAAAAAGAACTACTATTCATTTGAAGTTCAGACTAAGTGCTATTGCATTGTCTTGTTATCCTGCATTTGTTGATTATGCAAATCTACTGTGTTGACTGGTCCTAAAGTGTTTGCAGCCCTAGGCAAATTATTAACTGAGCGTATCATTCCTTCTGTCACATCAGTGAGACAACACTAAAAACATTGGGCATGTTAAAGGGACACTGAACCCATTTTTTTTCTTTCATGATTCAGATAGAGCATGCAATTTTAAGCAACTTTCTAATTTACTCCTATTATCATTTTTTCTTCGTTCTCTTGCTATATTTATTTGAAAAAGAAGACATCTAGGCTTTGTTGGTTCAGTACTCTGGACAGCACTTTTTTATTGGTGGATGCATTTATCCACCAGTCAGCAAGAACAACCCAGGTTGTTACCAAAAATGGGCCGGCATCTAACACATTCTTGCATTTCAAATAAAGATACCAAGAGAATGAAGAAAATTTGATAATAGGAGTAAATTAGAAAGTTGCTTAAAATGTCATGCTCTATCTGAATCGTGAAAGAAAAAATTTGGGTTCAGTGTCCCTTTAATGGAAAATATAATTGGTGCATACCTGCCATAAACGTGCTTTAGTGCATTTGCCAAGCTCTGGACAAGGAGGGTGGAGGGGGAAATACATGGATTTGAAGACATTTTTTTACATTAGAAGTTTTTTTTTTTGACAAGCTAAGTGAATTTAAAAGTGTCTTAAAATGACTTGTTCTATCTAAATCATGCAAGTTTAATTTTGACTTTCCTATTCCTTTAATAACTGAGACAACAAATCTTTATCACTATATCCAGTTATCTCACTTTCCTCCCCACATTTGAATTTAATGACCCAGTATCTTGCATAAACATAATTGTGAACTTTTTAATACAGTTTCCAGGGTCACAGTACAGCAAAAGGCTCAAATAACCATGTTACCTGATATCCACCCAAAAACCCCAAATAAAGTAGACACCTTATACACAAAATATTCATTGTATTATTAAATCTAATATGTAAACTGCAGGAGCTACACAGAAGTCAGTTGATCAAATTACATATATGATAACATTATTAAGCAGGTTTAATGCAAAGGACTCTGATGCAATAATTTGCAAACAATTATATGTGTAAACAAGACCCATGTCTGATTCAGATAGTCGGGCATCGATGTCCAGCCCACAACTCATGGAAGATAAAACCCGAGCACAATGATATCATGGGACACAAGGCTATAGGATGAGTGTCCTGTGAAAACTGGGGCAGCTGTCATGTATGCAAGGCCTGGTAAGTAAGACCGGGTTTGGCTTATTTAGAGATGGAGCCTATATCAACCAATATCAACCCAAGGGTGGTGTTTGAGTGAATGAAGAAATATTATAAAATCCAGAGTAGAGTTGGAGCAGTCCTGGGTTTGTCTGCGAAAATGTGGACAAAAAGTAGCAGATGTCTTAATTTGGCAAAATACCGCAAGTTGCAGAACTATTGGAAACACTAAAGCTTTTAAATAATTGCACAAAAATGAATAAAACACAATGATTTTGTATACTTTTAGTAAGAGTCTGGCATATTAATTACTGCACTTTTATCCTTAATTATTTAGGGCCAGGTTACGAGTATATATATATATATATATATATGTGTGTGTGTACATATGTATTTATGTATGTATATATATGTATTTATGTATGTATATGTATTTGTATGTATTTACAGACATATATTCACATATAAGCATATAAATACACATGTACACACATATAGACATATATACAATATATATATATATATATATATATATATATTGCCCAGTGTGCTTAGAGGAATGTGGCTGCACCTCACTGATGAGGCCCATAGGAGGCCGAAACGATTGTCTGGGGTTGTCATGTTCCTTGTGCAGAGGAGAATTGCCTGGTATTTCGGGTCTGGACTGAACTTGCTTGGCAGGATCAGACTGATATACTTCAGGAAAATTTTCCTCTGTAAAAAGCACACTAGTCTAAAAGAGGCTGCTCCTGGGTGTTAAATCGCCATTGAACTAGCTGATGAGCTGTTGTTTGTTCCTGGTAGAGCGCTTCTCTCTTTGTATGCAAATTAATATGACCCTAAGGAGGTCTCCCTATGGAAGATTGGGAAACTAGACGTGGACTTCTTGCCCAGTGTGCTTAGAGGAATGTGGCTGCACCTCACTGACGAGGCCCATAGGAGGCCAAAACGATCGTCTGAGGTTGCCATGTTCCTTGTTCAGTGGAGAATTGCCTGGCATTTCGGGGATGGACTGACTTTGCTTGGTGGGATCAGACTGATATACTACAGGAAAGTTTTCCTCTGTAAAAAAAGCACACTGGTCTAAAAGCAGCTGCTCCTGGGTGGTAAATCACCATAGAACTAGCTGCTGAGCTGTTGTTCGTTCCTGGTAGAGCACTTCTCTCTTTGTATGCGTAATACCTATACATAAAAAATATATTTGTGTAATATATTTGTAAATATGCAAACATAATACATGTCAAGCCATATGTATGCTAAAGTGAAAAGAACATTTTTAATAAACAACATTACAAATACATATATCAAGCAATATTCTTCAAATATGTAAATATTTCTGCATTTTCTTAGAATACCCTCGCCCCCCCCCCTTGCACTAACGTGGATCTTTGTTGGATCTCACCCATTTTAGTATTTGTTTATCAGTGGTATTGTTATTTACACATTTTAAAGTGGTGTTTACCCGCTGTTATCCCTTACTTTGACATGTACAATTTATGTGGTGATCATCTTAAGAATATTGTTTCCTAAATCAATTGGTTCATGAGTAACCATTAATTTCACCACAGTTTATTGCTATTCTTAATTTTATAAAACGAGGTTCTCAAGCTATTGTTATTTAAGTATTGTGCAATTGTCATATGTTGTACTAATTGAAGACATTCTATCTTGTTTATGTACAATATTAAACCTGCCATTTGCTGATGTTTGTGTCTCATGGATCTCAATAAAAGATTATTCAATAAAAAAAAATAAAAAAAAATGTTCTTTTCACTTTAGCATACATATGGCTTGACATGTATTATGTTTGCATATTTTAGTTCCTTTAGTGTGGGGACACTAATATATTTTTTTAAATTATTTGGAGGTGGTTGTTCTGGAGTAGACCTTAGTCCCGTGCATTATCACATTGACTTTATATTTATTATATTCATTAAATGTTTAACACATATTAGTGAAGGTTTATACCATTGAAGGGCTTGTCCACAATTCTGTATATATTTCTATATATAATCATGTATATATAGATATATATTTTACCAAAATACCATCATATATATATAGTGTATATAAAATATGTATTTATGAATAAATAGTACATATTCTTCTATGTCAGCGCACTTGAAAATATGCAATCGGGTTTGCGGACGAGTAGGGTGTTCTTTCCACTTTTTTGCATTGACTTGGAGGAATAGGTTACCGCGCAGTCAATATTCTAAGTTCGGATTTTTATGCACGTCAAGTTAGGGCACAAGCGAAAACAGTTTACTTTCAACTCATAATACGAGTGCAAACCAGTGTGCAAAAAGCTTACTTCTAGTGTAGTTAAGGCTTACGCGGGATCGTTAAATAACCCTCCACTAGTTAGCTTGCCTTTAATAAGTAGTTTATAAAATTTGGATATCACTGATTGGTCAAGGATTTGTTACAAGACTGATCTGCATTTTCAAACAAAGAGAACAAAGAAAAATTGATAATAGGAGTAAATTAGAAAGTTGCTTACAATTGCATGCTCTATCTGAATCAGGCAAGAAAGAAAATATGGGTTTAATATACCTTTAAGCAACCACTCAGAATGCAAGGGAGTATGCATATGGAAAGTGCAGGCACAATCACTTTATTTTCCTCCTCAGTGTGTTTTCAGTTAAATCCCATGAGAGGTCTTAAGACCGCTGCTCCTTAACTTGTCCGCTGCCTCTGAGGCTGCGGACGTCAATCTGCCCGATCGAATACGATCAGGTTGATTGACATCCCCTTCTAGCAGCCAATTGGCTGTGAATCTTCAGGGGGCGGCACTGTACAAGCAGTTCACTGCTTGTGCAATGTTAAATGCTGACAGCGTATACTGTTGGCATTTAGCGATGCAGGGCGGACATGATTCGCTATAGCGAATGTCATGATATAATATTTATCCAGTCTTCCCTAGAAAGAGTTTACTGGTACCCATATGAGACACCACAGTTTGAGTAGCTGCTACTGGAAATGAAAGCTTTAGAGTTGTGTGCAACTGAGGACATCAAAAGTGATAGGGGGTGCCCTAAGACAATTAAAATAGGTAAATAAAATCTCCTTATACTAATGACAACAGATCAAAACAAATATAAAAATATGTATGTGAAATACAAAAGTATGTGAGATAATGTCAAAGAAAGTCCCATATATTATACAGGGTTAGTTCCAAAGTGAGGAAATATGAACAGTGTATGTGGAATGAGCACTATTCATTTTTATACAGTATAAGCATTATTCCAGTTGCTTGTCTCTATTCTTCTTATAAGGCAGAATGACTGTGTTCATCTAAAGACATTGATTTTCAGCAAAACTCCCCAAATGTATTTAAATTTTAGTTAATAATAGGCAAGAACAGCATCCATTTTGTTGAAGGAAAAAAATCCAGATCTTGAATCTTGCAATCTCTTAACTTTTAACTATTTGGTTGTTGACTGAGCAGATACTATATATTCTTCTCTACTAATTACAGTCTTACAGGGGAATTATTAATATTTAATTAACATAACATAGCTAAATCTCACATTAAATAAGAAGCTAAAGGCACTAAAAATACTAAAAATAAGGAAAATACAGATTCTGTGAACATTTTGAAAAAAAAAAAAGGAACAAGGGTTAGAGACCAGTGCTGGATCTCCGGAATCTGAATACACGAATGGTCAGAGATTTAGAAATGGTCTTTTTAAACAGTAATGTTCAACAAAAGTGTATAAGTTAGTTCCTCTTAACTATTACAGAGTGCATCATTCCATATTCCAATAATAAAGAGTGACCATATATTTTTCAGAATTCAAGTGGAGAGACTTGTCTCTTTTCATTGCATTACTACAGCACCAAAGGTCTTCTCAAAAGTCCTGCTTTCTTTAATCACAGAGCTCATGAAGGAAAGTCTGCTCATATTTAATTTTCTGGATGCCATGTCAGTGATTGCAGACAGTCTAGTGCAGGCTTTCATTACACATAAGTAACTCACTAAAAGAGATTGTAGCTAGTCAATAAATTCAGAGAAAAGACAGTTATCCTCTCAACAGAATACTTTTTGATTTGCAAAGACAAATATCTAGATTGTTTTGCTGTAAACAAACTTCAACAGCCACAAGTATACTTTGCAGCAATGAGTCACAACAGGTTTTTCTCAACCAGAATGTGGATGTTGAATTTAGGAAAGATTTCTTCCCTTATCTCAGTTAATAAATGGGCTAGAAGTCAGACCATCCCAACACATGTTCCACAGACATTGGAGACCAGCTCAAGGTTTTCCTCACAATATTCAAGTTACAAGCATGATATGGCATTTTGGTACATGAATGCCAAGCACCTAGGAAAAGGTACTTCTATGATAGGACCAAATTGAGATTGGGCTGCTTTAGAATCCCATCTTCTATTAAATTTCTCAAGGGTTAGTGCTTTGTAGAGGAAGTCTTTAGGCCTCACAGTCCAATCTTCAAGATACCATGTTCTATAGCAGAAGTTCCTCAAGTACAGAGGCTCAAGATTATTACCTTTTATGCAGTAGAAATTAACGGGCCGGGTTAGCATGCGTATTGCAAGCTCAAAGTGAAAAGTTAGCTTGTGAGCAAAACCCAAAGAGCGCTAACTTAAGGACTTCTAATATTGTGACTGAGTTAACTTCTTCTCCACATAGACTTCAATGGAGCACACTTATCATTCAGACATGATATATGAATGTATATGTATATATATATATATATATATATATATATATATATATATATATATATTTAGAAATGCAAAAAACATTTTCTTTAATGTGAAGAACATTGGAATGTGAAATATTTACATTAAAACACAGTGAAACATAATAACATATTTGTCTGGAAAGGGCTCAAAAGTGTGTGTATGTATGTGTGTATATATATATATATATATATATATATATATATATATATATACATACACACACACACACAGGGAGTGCAGAATTATTAGGCAAATGAGTATTTTGACCACATCATCCTCTTTATGCATGTTGTCTTACTCCAAGCTGTATAGGCTCGAAAGCCTACTACCAATTAAGCATATTAGGTGATGTGCATCTCTGTAATGAGAAGGGGTGTGGTCTAATGACATCAACACCCTATATCAGGTGTGCATAATTATTAGGCAACTTCCTTTCCTTTGGCAAAATGGGTCAAAAGAAGGACTTGACAGGCTCAGAAAAGTAAAAAATAGTGAGATATCTTGCAGAGGAATGCAGCACTCTTAAAATTGCAAAGCTTCTGAAGCGTGATCATCGAACAATCAAGCGTTTCATTCAAAATGGTCAACAGGGTCGCAAGAAGCGTGTGGCAAAACCAAGGCGCAAAATAACTGCCCATGAACTGAGAAAAGTCAAGCGTGTAGCTGCCAAGATGCCACTTGCCACCAGTTTGGCCATATTTCAGAGCTGCAACATCACTGGAGTGCCCAAAAGCACAAGGTGTGCAATACTCAGAGACATGGCCAAGGTAAGAAAGGCTGAAAGACGACCACCACTGAACAAGACACACAAGCTGAAATGTCAAGACTGGGCCAAGAAATATCTCAAGACTGATTTTTCTAAGGTTTTATGGACTGATGAAATGAGAGTGAGTCTTGATGGGCCAGATGGATGGGCCCGTGACTGGATTGGTAAAGGGCAGAGAGCTCCAGTCCGACTCAGATGCCAGCAAGGTGGAGGTGGAGTACTGGTTTGGGCTGGTATCATCAAAGATGAGCTTGTGGGGCCTTTTCGGGTTGAGGATGGAGTCAAGCTCAACTCCCAGTCCTACTGCCAGTTTCTGGAAGACATTTTCTTCAAGCAGTGGTACAGGAAGAAGTCTGCATCCTTCAAGAAAAACATGATTTTCATGCAGGACAATGCTCCATCACACGCGTCCAAGTACTCCACAGCGTGGCTGGCAAGAAAGGGTATAAAAGAAGAAAATCTAATGACATGGCCTCCTTGTTCACCTGATCTGAACCCCATTGAGAACCTGTGGTCCATCATCAAATGTGAGATTTACAAGGAGGGAAAACAGTACACCTCTCTGAACAGTGTCTGGGAGGCTGTGGTTGCTGCTGCACGCAATGTTGATGGTGAACAGATCAAAACACTGACAGAATCCATGGATGGCAGGCTTTTGAGTGTCCTTGCAAAGAAAGGTTGCTATATTGGTCACTGATTTGTTTTTGTTTTGTTTTTGAATGTCAGAAATGTATATTTGTGAATGTTGAGATGTTATATTGGTTTCACTGGTAAAAATAAAAAATTGAAATGGGTATATATTTGTTTTTTGTTAAGTTGCCTAATAATTATGCACAGTAATAGTCACCTGCACACACAGATATCCCCCTAAAATAGCTATAACTAAAAACAAACTAAAAACTACTTCCAAAACTATTCAGCTTTGATATTAATTAGTTTTTTGGGTTCATTGAGAACATGGTTGTTGTTCAATAATAAAATTAATCCTCAAAAATACAACTTGCCTAATAATTCTGCACTCCCTGTATATATATATATATAAATTCAGAGTAGGGATGATTTGCACTCTCACCTTCAGCGACATCTGCCAGGATGTCAGGAAACAGTAGTGTACTCTAGATGTATTAAATCTGCACTGACTGGACTTATATTGAAAATGTATTATAGTGATGTTTCGGAAGCTGACTAGCCCCTTCCTTAGACCAACAGCAAGCAAGTGTGTGACTAAACAATATAAAGCCATAACCCCACAAGCTGAAAATTACTCCAAAATTGGAGTCATGGTGATCAGTGTTCTATATACAAATATCAGATATAGCAAGACGCTTGCTACAATGTTAGGCATCAATGGATCCATAGACTGAATACTGTCTACCCTAATGGCCTAAACACAAGCATTACAAATACATTCACTCCAAAACCTACAGTACAACAGGATCTAAATACGTGGGCAAACAAACCCATCTCCTGGTGGGGATGCACCAAATGCATCAAAATGACTACCATACCTAGAATCCTTTATATCCTCCAGGCTCTTCCAATACCTCTACCTAAATGGTACCCTATCCAATTACAAAAATACATCAACAAGTTCATTTCGGGCCAAAGTAAACCAAGAATAAATAGAGACACCATGTACAGGTCGACAACTAATTGAGGCCTTGGCCTTCCTAACATAATCACATACTTAAAAGCCATTACATTGCAGAGAGTGTTAGATTGGCACAGCGCAAAAAGACAACAAAGCTTGGATAGCTATCGACTCCCATATTCTAAAAGTTCCCTAGTTGGAGCACTGTGTTGGGTATCAAAAACCCTCAGACCCCACAATGTCAAACGCTAGAAATCCACAACCACATTTTCGAGTCATGGAACACAATAGTGACACAGAAACAATACATATCGGGAGAAAGATCCCCACTTTTCCCCATTCCTATCAATGCTGAACTCACTGGTGGCCTAGAAAAGAATCACCAGACTGACAGAATAGAGCTACACAACCACCTTATGTAATTTTATAAAAGAAAGCAAACTGCTAGATAGATATAAAATCAGAGACATTGCAAATGGCAATTACTCCCCCTGGCTTAAACACCTACAACTCTCACACTTCATCCATACAGCTCCCTATAAAGCAGATATCCTCAGAAACGTAACCGCATTCAAAAAAACCTGACCCACAAATATACCAGTACTGCACTCCCTCTCGAATATGCGAATACTCCTACAATCACAACACAAAACTGAACCACCAACATACACTACTAAGTGGCATGATGATCTTGGAATAAATTTAAACACAAAGGAATGGGAGACAATAATTTGACACGCTAAAACATCCTCTACCTCCCTGAAATTACTGGAACGTAACTATAAAGTACTGATGAGGTGGTACCTCACCCCCATCCACTTGCATTCCATTTATACAGAGGCCAGCGAAAAATGCTACAGGGGATGTGACGCCAGGGGTAGCTATAGGCACATGTGGTAGGTGTAAAGTCTATTTCAACTATGTAAGTGGAACGCAACTGCAGATCAATTATTTTTTTGTATCACCAGGGTTTTGGGCTATTTAGGTGAGCATAGACCAGTAAACCTGTGGTGAATTAATATTAAGTTAGAGGTTCAATGCTGTTAGTACTTTCACAACATGAATCCTTCTAAGCACAATATTTCCAATACTATGATGCAAAACAAAAAACAGAAACAGAGGCGCCACATGTGTGGATCAATATAACCAGAAATCCAGTAAAGGAGTAGAATAAGGGTACTCACAAACGAGGCGGCACTCTCTTGTGCCAGTAGAGGCAGGCTGGTTTTCAACAGCAAACCAGCTGGCTGTGTGTCTCCCAAATCGATAAAGAATGCTTGTCTCCTGGGTGTCAAACACCGGCCAAAATACTGCAGTGGAAGGAGGAGGGAGGGCTATGGTGCCCTTAGGTTACTGTTATGGGGATAGTAACACCAACACCAGACTTATGTAAAAGTATAAAATCAGTCTTTTTATTATACACAATAAAAATACCAAATGGTATAACAGATTACAGCTGGGTGATGACAAACTATCTCCCCAAGGACCATACAAAATAGCGACGCGTTTCTCGGGGAACACCCCGTTTCCTCAGGCTTGTATGTATGTTGTATGCATAAATGCCCTTTATATAGGGCTTAGTAACCTAATATTCAAATGAATCCTCCCCTTCCTTTATCCGAATTGACCTATCATGTCCTTCCTTTCCAAACACTCCCCATTGTTGTGAAGTTGTAACAATAATTAGTTCTAATCATATATCGTGATTAGATTTGAAATCGTACAAATTCATATGCCTATGTGTCCCTGATAGTAATATGTAAAAAAGCAATTGGATCGTTAGTTACCGATCTCGATCATCCGCTATGTGTAATATAATTGTAGTGAGAAGACTGACATAAGTTCCAATACCTAACCAATAGGGTTACGTCTATATCGGGGGCCTGTTCCGACATTGCGATCCCATTGGTTACACTCTCGGCTGTATGGCATGGCAATCCCATTGGTTACGCTCTGGACTGTGTATTGTGTTGTCATGACATAATGTCATGTGATCGGTAGTGTGGCTAATAGGTGTAACATATGATGTTGTCATGACGTAATGTCATGTGATCGGGGGTGTGCCCAATTGCTGTTGCCGTGATTCCGACTTCCATACGGAATGACGCATGATCACCTGATCACTACGGCCCAAATCTGTGTAGCTTTATAGTATTGTGGTTGCTAAGGGCGATATAATTACGCCCATATCTAAATAAAGAGCCAGTGGCCAAGCGCCACCGTAACCCATATCCTGCTATTGGCCAAAAGTATATCGCTGGTGTCTAACCAACAGTAATATATAAATACTATAAATTAGTGAGTGTATTACACTAGTAATACGACTGACAATTATGAATCCAACATAGATATGGAAAACAGATTAGGAGTGTAGTAATAAAATTAATTTTTCTTATCAATTGGTGGGATTATAAAACTAGACTCCGGAACTACAGGATATACTATAAATAAGTGGTTAGTATTCCGAGGTCAATGTGTTGCCCTAATAAATAGTGTTGTGTATAATGTAAAATTAATAACCATCTCATAAATATTAATGTGATAAAAAAAGAATAATAGTGTAGGTAATCACTGACTAGTAAACGGTACTCCAAATATAAAAAAAAAAATAATGAGTGTGATATGA
The DNA here is from genome assembly GCF_027579735.1 of Bombina bombina. NCBI lineage: Eukaryota > Metazoa > Chordata > Amphibia > Anura > Bombinatoridae > Bombina > Bombina bombina. The sequence continues at coordinate 669,363,773 of NC_069503.1, read as the reverse complement.
AATTATCTGTACTAGGTGACATGAGTACCCATTGAAATGATGTGACAGGACAGTGTACTGGAGATATTAGTGTAAATCAAGTTATAAAGCTATATCCAAAAGTGAATTATATTTAAATAATTATCAATAGGTAATAGTGTTACCCCCCTATGATCCCTGGGGGTATATAAATATACTCTAATAGATAAAATATATATGTGAAGAGGTGATATGAAAGAGTCAAAGTGTTAAGATTAGAATACATTGTGTAGAATGTGCTTAGTCTAAAGTAATAACTATAATTAGAATTTCCCTATAGGTAACAATTTTCTATGATGTAGGTTATAATGCTTGTAAATGTGAACCAACAACAATGGGGTGTCGAAAAGTCCAGCTCACAAACTGCTCATCTAGCCATACATTTGTTCATACCTCTAACCAGACCTGTATTAAATATAACAAAGTCTCACATATAAATATGAATAAAAATAAGAAAAAATATTTACACAAATGCTGCAGAGTCTATAACCTCGTTGAGGCCAATGGGAAATAAACTATTGAATTTATAAATCCAATAGGTTTCCCTTTTGTCTCAATTTGGAAAACCTATTGTACGAATTGCTAGGGGGGATTTTTTCCAATGGAGTTATTTTGAATGAACATTTATCTGCAATAGTTATATTCCTGGTAAATGTTCATTCAAAATAACTCCATTGGAAAAAATCCCCCCTAGCAATTCGTACAATAGGTTTTCCAAATTGAGACAAAGGGAAACCTATTGGATTTATAAATTCAATAGTTTATTTCCCATTGGCCTCAACGAGGTTATAGACTCTGCAGCATTTGTGTAAATATTTTTTCTTATTTTTATTCATATTTATATGTGAGACTTTGTTATATTTAATACAGGTCTGGTTAGAGGTATGAACAAATGTATGGCTAGATGAGCAGTTTGTGAGCTGGACTTTTCGACACCCCATTGTTGTTGGTTCACATTTACAAGCATTATAACCTACATCATAGAAAATTGTTACCTATAGGGAAATTCTAATTATAGTTATTACTTTAGACTAAGCACATTCTACACAATGTATTCTAATCTTAACACTTTGACTCTTTCATATCACCTCTTCACATATATATTTTATCTATTAGAGTATATTTATATACCCCCAGGGATCATAGGGGGGTAACACTATTACCTATTGATAATTATTTAAATATAATTCACTTTTGGATATAGCTTTATAACTTGATTTACACTAATATCTCCAGTACACTGTCCTGTCACATCATTTCAATGGGTACTCATGTCACCTAGTACAGATAATTTCATATCACACTCATTATTTTTTTTTTTATATTTGGAGTACCGTTTACTAGTCAGTGATTACCTACACTATTATTCTTTTTTTATCACATTAATATTTATGAGATGGTTATTAATTTTACATTATACACAACACTATTTATTAGGGCAACACATTGACCTCGGAATACTAACCACTTATTTATAGTATATCCTGTAGTTCCGGAGTCTAGTTTTATAATCCCACCAATTGATAAGAAAAATTAATTTTATTACTACACTCCTAATCTGTTTTCCATATCTATGTTGGATTCATAATTGTCAGTCGTATTACTAGTGTAATACACTCACTAATTTATAGTATTTATATATTACTGTTGGTTAGACACCAGCGATATACTTTTGGCCAATAGCAGGATATGGGTTACGGTGGCGCTTGGCCACTGGCTCTTTATTTAGATATGGGCGTAATTATATCGCCCTTAGCAACCACAATACTATAAAGCTACACAGATTTGGGCCGTAGTGATCAGGTGATCATGCGTCATTCCGTATGGAAGTCGGAATCACGGCAACAGCAATTGGGCACACCCCCGATCACATGACATTACGTCATGACAACATCATATGTTACACCTATTAGCCACACTACCGATCACATGACATTATGTCATGACAACACAATACACAGTCCAGAGCGTAACCAATGGGATTGCCATGCCATACAGCCGAGAGTGTAACCAATGGGATCGCAATGTCGGAACAGGCCCCCGATATAGACGTAACCCTATTGGTTAGGTATTGGAACTTATGTCAGTCTTCTCACTACAATTATATTACACATAGCGGATGATCGAGATCGGTAACTAACGATCCAATTGCTTTTTTACATATTACTATCAGGGACACATAGGCATATGAATTTGTACGATTTCAAATCTAATCACGATATATGATTAGAACTAATTATTGTTACAACTTCACAACAATGGGGAGTGTTTGGAAAGGAAGGACATGATAGGTCAATTCGGATAAAGGAAGGGGAGGATTCATTTGAATATTAGGTTACTAAGCCCTATATAAAGGGCATTTATGCATACAACATACATACAAGCCTGAGGAAACGGGGTGTTCCCCGAGAAACGCGTCGCTATTTTGTATGGTCCTTGGGGAGATAGTTTGTCATCACCCAGCTGTAATCTGTTATACCATTTGGTATTTTTATTGTGTATAATAAAAAGACTGATTTTATACTTTTACATAAGTCTGGTGTTGGTGTTACTATCCCCATAACAGTAACCTAAGGGCACCATAGCCCTCCCTCCTCCTTCCACTGCAGTATTTTGGCCGGTGTTTGACACCCAGGAGACAAGCATTCTTTATCGATTTGGGAGACACACAGCCAGCTGGTTTGCTGTTGAAAACCAGCCTGCCTCTACTGGCACAAGAGAGTGCCGCCTCTGTTTTTTGTTTTGCATCATAGAATACATCATCCAGTTGGGTGAAGACAGAGAGCAGCCTGTTCAAGTACTGATGGACATTTGAAGAGACTCGCTGGACTTTCCAGATTGGGTTGCATATACCATCTGATTCGTATACATTTTATATTTTTATTTTACATTGTTCATTTCTCACAATTTATTATTTATGTTGGCATACTAGTGTAAAACATTGTCATTTGTATCATTGCCAGCCGTTTCCTACATTTTTTTTCACCAATATTTTATCATTATCTACACCAGATCCTAGCGCCTCCTATAGGAGCCCAGTGATAGTATTATCACGGTGACTCCCGTTCAGTCTATATTTCCAATACTGTTAGACTGGCACAGTATGGAAAAAATAATGAAAAAATGATAGAAGAAAAATATGCTTCTAATTTAACCCCTTAATGACCGGACCATTTTTCAATTTTCTTACCCTTAATGACAATGGCTATTTTTACATTTCTGCGGTGTTTGTGTTTAGCTGTAATTTTCCTCTTACTCATTTACTGTACCCACACATATTATATACCGTTTTTCTCGCCATTAAATGGAATTTCTAAAGATACCATTATTTTCATCATGTCTTATAATTTACTACAAAAAAAAATAATAAAATATGAGGAAAAAATTGAAAAAAACACACTTTTTCTAACTTTGACCCCCAAAATCTGTTACACATCTACAATCACCAAAAAACACCCATGCTAAATAGTTTCTAAATTTTGTCCTGAGTTTAGAAATACCCAATGTTTAAATGTTTTTTGCTTTTTTTGCAAGTTATAGGGCCATAAATACAAGTAGCACTTCGCTATTTCCAAACCACTTTTTTTCAAAATTAGCGCTAGTTACATTGGAACCCTGATATCTGTCAGGAATACCTGAATATCCCTTGACATGTATATATTTTTTGTTAGAAGACAACCCAAAGTATTGATCTAGGCACATTTTGGTATATTTTATGCCACCATTTCACCGCCAAATGCGAGCAAATAAAAAAAAAACTTTACATTTTTCACAATTTTAGGTTTCTCACTGAAATTATTTACAAACAGCTTGTGCTATTATGGCACAAATTGTTGTAAAAGCTTCTTTGGGATCCCCTTTGTTCAGAAATAGCAGACTTATATGGCTTTGGCATTGATTTTCGGTAATTAGAAGGCCGCTAAATGCTGCTGCGCACCACACGTAAATTATGCCCAGCAGTGAAGGGGTTAATTAGGTAGGTTGTAGGGAGCTTGCAGGGTTAATTTTAGCTTTAGGGTAGAGATCAGCCTCCCACCTGACACATCCCACCCCCTGATCCCTCCCAAACAGCTCTCTTCCCTCCCCCACCCCACAAATGTCCCCGCCATCTTAAGTACTGGCAGAAAGTCTGCCAGTACTAAATAAAAGGAGTTTTTTTTTTTTTTATAAAAAAAATAAAATATTTTAGCTGTGATGGACTCCTGCCTTAGCCCCAACCTCCATGATACCCCGCCCCCCAGCTCTCTAACCCTCTCCCCTATCTAATTGCGGCCATCTTGGGTACTGGCAGCTGTCTGCCAGTACTCAATTTGCCCCAAAAACAAAAGTGTTTTTTGTTCTTTTGTTTTTTTTTATGTTTTCTGTAGTGTAGCAGCCCCCCACAATACCCCTATTCCCCTCCCCTTCCCAGATCCTTTTATATTATTTGATTAAAACATCTTCCCCCCCCCCTCTTCCCTCCTCATTGGTGTCAGTGTCAGTGCCAGTGCCAGTGCCAGTGCCAGTGCCAGGTAATGCGCGCGCGCACATGCACGCGCACGCGCGCCCCCCGCACGCTCCCGGCGTACACATTGCACTTCTAGGAACCGGATGCCGGGTAGCGATGGGCCGCCCACCCGCCTCCCTGTTACGCTCCCACCCACCAACGAACCGGCACCATCGCTACCGGTGCAGAGAGGGCCACAGAGTGGCTCTCTCTGCATCGGAGTCTTCTAAAAAGGTATTGCAGGATGCCTCCATATGGAGGCATCACTGCAATACCCTGAGAGCTGCTGGAAGCGATTGCGATCGCTTCCAGCACTCTCTTAGACAACTGACGTACCAGGTACGTCCATTGTCATTAACTACTTGTTAATGCATGACGTACCTGGTACGTCAGTTGTCATTAAGGGGTTAAAGAACTTGAGAGAACAAAAATTCTTTTTTAAGCTTACATTAAATAAAAATGTAATGCAGGAGAGAGTTGGTTAATCCTTGTAAGAAGTAAGCTTGGTTTGCAAGAGATATACTTTTAACAAGTCACAGAGAATGCTTCAGTTGTCTTGTAGCTGCAACTTTGTAACTGTGTTTATTGAGAGCAACTGCTGCAGAGTAAGAGAGGAATTTGGCAAGATGCCCAGACTTGCAGTTGCAAAACCAAGTAACAGTTTTTATTTTGAAATAGTTAAATCCTCTTCAGTTCAAGCTTGAAACTTAAAGCTCAAAGTCTTGTTCTTAAAGCAGCATATATATTATGAAGTGAGAAAGGAGACTTTGATTCCCCAGTATGAAATAGTGTGCAGAGTTATTTAGAAAACTGCAGTGCCTGTCAGCTCCAGTTAAATTAAGAGTGATGCTGTAAGTGTACAATAGCAATTCAGCAGTTAAGTTCTCAAATAGTATGCAAGGAATAAAATTAAGAGGTAACTTAGCTGTAAGTCCAAGGATGCTAACAGGATATTTCAGGGGATGTAATCCTTGTAGAAAATAGTACAGAGTAATCCAAACAAACAGTCCTTCGTGAAAGCAGTTGGTTTGAGAAAAACAATGCAGCTCAGAGACTGTGTGTAAGCTGTTACTCCTGCTAATGAAAATAACTAAGCACCTGTTTGCTGACAGGTGGAGCCTTAAGTAACATGAAAGTGAGAGAACCATGTGATGAGAAGTGAGAGAAGTAAAACATGAAATGGAATCCTGACAGTAGGACTGTAGAAAGCCAAAACAACTCTGGCAACAAATAAAAAACCACTTCCAAAAGATACTAAACAATGTCTTTAAAGTGACACCCAACATAGCACTACTAAATGATTTACCAAAATACCCATGTAAACTGAGACTACAATTACTCTAGATGGGACTAAATGGCGCAAAATCAATAATAGCACTTAAAAGGAAAACTCAAGACTCCCCAACAAAACAAATGTGAATGGAAAAAATAACAGACTTAATGATTTTAGAGAAATTTGAGTACCTTAAGAAACAGAAACTTAACTATTTTCATGATATGACATTCATATGGGAAGATTCCCTTCACTCCCCTTCTTCAATCACAGACGAAAGACAAGACAGACGCGAAAAAGACAATTACCAGAAAAACTGAGGATGGTCCCCCATGCCCTGGCATATCTCCTGTCTCTACCCCCCTTCTTGTTGCGTTACCTCGTTTAATGGTTTACCCTATACAACCCTTTCCAATAAGACATAGCTATTATTGGACATGGACCCTATATTGAGCATTGCATCGAGGGGAACCCCTATACCTAAATAAGGGGCCATTACGAGGAGTATTCCTACTGACACCCTAAGGAGGAAGACGGAGAATCTCAACAAATACGAGTAATGTAACTCAATGTTGTTTATAGAGCAACAACAACCAGTTCTCTTTATTGTTTTAAGTTTTTTATTTGTTAACCCAAGTTACCCCAGTTATACACCATCAATATTACATGGAACATACAAATATCTGTTCTTATACCAAATCAAATGACACTGTATTGCAATGTATTTACATTGTTTGTAATTCTACTTATTCACTCAATAAAAGATGGTAGTTATACCTAAAAAAAAATCAAAATCCAAAAAAGAGAAGAGAAGAAAAATAGAGGGCACTGATTATAAATACTATGAATAAATAATAATAGGAATTTGAATAAAAAAATAATTATATATATATATATATATATATATATATATATATATATATATGTCAAAAGTATATATATAAAAAAATATATTGAAAATAGTAATATAATGTAATATAATATAAAATAACAATATTTCTCTATATGTGCAAATAATGTACAAAATTATACACTCATATGTAAGTGAAAATATCAATAATGAACAATGAATAGGATAATAATCAAAAAGTCCATACGTCAGTTCCTCTTCTGGCGGATTGGGCTCGCTTGGAAAGATTCTATGGGGAAAACAAAGAAGAGCGTCTCATGGTGTAGAAATCAAAGATATACTGAAAATCTGATGACAGTGTAAATACTCACAAAAGTATTGCACAATTTGTGAGTGCAAATAAAGCAAACTAAACCTCTCAGTCTCCAGCTGAAAACTCTTGCAAGGGTGTGAACACAAGAGTATTGATAGATGATTGGGATATGTGAGAAAGCACTGTCAAGTAGTGCTGTAAAGGCAGGCTGGGTATTGTAGTCACTAGCTAACTAGACTTGTTTGGTCTCCCAGGATGGTATGCTGTGGTTCCTAGGTTCCAATGTTTCTAATAGCAATGTAGAAACCAAAGTAGTACAAGGCAGATACTACTAGAATAAATGTAATAATAAAATACAAAGTATAACAATAAAAACATATTCAAATATGCAACGTGTTTCTCAGCTTCAAGCTGTTTCCTCAGGCATATTATTGACAGTGCTTTCTCACATATCCCAATCATCTATCAATGACACCCTTGGAAGAGTGCACAGTCAGCTGGAGACTGAGAGGTCCAGCTTGCTTCATTGGCACTCACAAATAGTGCAATACTTTTGTGAGTATTTATACTGTCATCAGATTTTCTGGATATCTTTGATTTTTACACCATGAGGCGCTCTTCTTTGTTTTCCCCATATAAACATAAGCATTGACTTGCATTGCTTTCTCTAGGTGCACAAGGAAACTAGTCTGTTTTTACTAATACATGGATGTGCGCTGTTTAGTATAATGCAGTGCCATCTTCAGTACACTTGGAGTGCCTGAGGTTTGACAGACAATGCTTAATATTGCTTTTGGCTTCAACAGAAAAATAAGCAATGCTTTTTGAATGCATATTTGATTCTTGTTTGTACAATAGATACACATACAGTAAGTATACTCACATATATATATATATATATATATATATATATATATATATATATATATATATATATTGCTAAACATAAACCATAGGCTCTGATATATTTTTATATTTTTTTATATACATTCTTCACATTATTACTAGTTTGTATTATTTTGAGCTCTTTTTACTAATGGATTTACACTGAGTTAGGATGTCACTATTTTAACTACATTGATTTAGAGAGCTTGACTCTTAATTTAATTTGATATAACTATACATAGCCTGCCCCCTGTATATAAATCTATTAGGATATGTCAAAGTTAAGGTAACCAGCTTTGAAATACCCCCCTAGATTAGGATTAGCACTACATTTAAAGTTGATGAGTGTAAGTGCCACATTTTTTTCATTCCATTCTTTTCTTTCTTCTTTACATATAATATATATGACATGGGCCAATCAGATGGGACTGTAATCGCCTATCTTCACTATTTATTTTGCCTCCGTCTGGGGAGGTTCAAGGAGGGCGAAGCTCCCCTTGTAAACCTCATTCCCCAAGGTTTACTTGGGGTGGATGTCAGAGGATCGGTGGTGCGCCCCCCAGACAGAGGCAAAAACAGATAGTGAAAATGGAAGAGTCACCGGAAGTGACGTCATATTGGAGTTTTTAATTTCTTTGAGTTTTAGACAGAACACCAGACGATCGATACATACACTGTTTAGACACTTGTTTATTGTGGTTGCTTAGCAACCAATTTAGGCATTGTCTCAACTTTATGACGACATTAGAATGAGCTGAGTACATGCACTTGCATCCTAATACATGGTGCTATGATGATCGCATTCTTGTACTTACACTTCTGCACACATTGTACTAAGGTTAGTTACTGAACTGCTTATATTTCAAATAGCATTTTATGCAAGTGATTGAACTTTGATGCACTATATGCAATAACGATATGTTGATTAATACAATATACAAGATGGCTTGTGTGCAAGATATATACTTCCTCACTGACAGCATTTAAAGGACCAGTCAACACTGTAGATTTGCATAATCAATAAATGCATGATAAGAAGACAATGCAATAGCACTTAGTCTGAACTTGAAATGAGTAGTAGATTTTTGTTAAATAAATTGCAAAGTTATGTCTATTTCCATTCCCCCTGTATCATGTGACAGCCATCAGCCAATCAAAAATGCATATACGTATATGCTGTGAATTCTTGCACATGCTCAGTAGGAGTTGGTGACTCAAAAAGTGTAAATATAAAAGACTGTGCACATTTAGTTAATGGAAGTAAATTGGAAAGTTGTTTAAAATTGCATGCTCTATCTGAATCATAGGTACAAAAAAGAGAGAGAAGTTTGACAGTACCCAGCACTCACAAAACACTATATAGTAACAGTATGCATTGAAAACCAGATTGTGTCAAGAACTGGTTATTAAAACGTAACTTTTACTAATGATAGAATAAAAAGGGTGGTAAATAGTACCAAATGTATAACATAAATATGTGAGACATACATTTAAAACTTAGATTAAGAAACAGATCAGGACTGTGTGTGTGAGACTTCAAAAACAGAATTACTTCCCTGGGTAATAGTTCAAATACACCATAACCCTCAGGGCTCAGAGAATACACGGATTGCTCTAAAGCTAATCTAAAAAGGGGATTGACCCCAACAACATTACCTAATCTGAGCAATACTGGTATCTAGAGCAGGAGAGGAAACGGTTTATAAATGACTGATTAAGGAAGGCAATTGCCACATCAATATGAGCTTAGAAAGGTCCCAGGTAAACACAAATTAGCAAGTCTCATGCACACAGACAATGCCTGATGTACATTTCGCCGCTAGCACGGCTTAAGCCCAGGGAAGTAATTCTGTTTTTGAAGTCTCACACACACAGTCCTGATCTGTTTCATAATCTAAGTTTTAAATGTATGTCTCACATATTTATGTTATACATTTGGTACTATTTACCACCCTTTTTATTCTATCATTAGTAAAAGTTACGTTTTAATAACCAGTTCTTGACACAATCCGGTTTTCAATGCATACTGTTACTATATAGTGTTTTGTGAGTCCTTGGTACTGTCAAACTTCTCTCTCTCTTTTGTACCTATATATCTATCAGACAGTCAGCACCCCCCTTCTCCTACACTTCACCAGTGATACTAACTGGTATATAATGAATACTGAATAGATTATATATCACCCAATTTTTCAGCATACTATATTATGAAGGGGTTGATATTTGCTTAAACTAACACCGTTGCCACTATTTCAATTGCATCTGAATCATGAAGTTTAATTTTGACTTGAGTGTCCCTTTAATGTTTTGTGAGAAGAAGTCCACTATGTCACCTGATCACCATGACAACAACTTTGGAGCAATTATCAGCTTGTGGGGGTGAAGTTTATGGCTTTATATTGTTTGTTCACACACTTGCATGCTGTTGATCTGAGGAAGGGGCTACTCAGCTCCAAAACATCACTTTAATAAATTGTATTTGAATATAAATCCAGTGAGTGTGGATTAAATACAACTTGGTATATATATATATATATATATATATATATATATATATATATATATATATATATATACACATAAATACACATGTATATACATTTATACACACACCTATATATATATATATATATATATATATATATACACATACGCACATATTTAGACATATGAGTGTATCCCTTTTTTTATTGTACTTATGTTGTGCTCGGTGCAAACATTTTTTAAACTCTTATACTTTTCTAAGGTCTTCACTCACACTAACCTGACCAGCACAAATTTAGTTAGCGAGGTCGCAATATTGCTTATTTTGACCCACGCTTACTTCAGCTTGCCACTTGTAATCTCGCCCCTAATGTTTCATTCATGAAAATAAAATATTGCAGTACAATATTTGATTATTTATTTTGCTGGCATTTGAGCTCTGAAAAGTGTACTTGTTTCACTGCCATCAGACAGGCTGGAATATCTTCATGATACTTTATGTTTTGTGAAATTTACCTAAAACGGATTAGTTCAGACTACAAACTCATGTCTATCTGTCCTTTAATGGCCATATCATGCGAGACCAATACATTTTTTATGAGTTTAAGTGTATGCAAACTGAGCACATGGAAAGAAGTACATTATATGGTAGGAGGACATGATGCTAGCATGATACACAGGCCCCGATTTTAAAAATATTGACAGGCCACTGAGAAACTGCATGCTTGGGTTCGATTGGCTCGCAGTCCGTTGGTCTGTCGATATTTGAATAAAAGGGACCCACGAAGTGATGATGTGTCTCACTTAGGATATTATAGAAATTGTGGCTTTTTGGCACTTTCAGAAGGCAGGGGGCATATTTGAAATGTTCCTACAAAGCAACAGACAGTGCACTCACTGAAACCAAAATGGTTTCTGTGTAAGAACACTTTTAATAAGGCCAGTGTAACTTAACTGTCACTAAACCTATACTACCTGCTGTTAGCATTGCACAGTACAAATATCCTGGCTGTTACACCTGTGCCTGGAGTTGATCTTGAGACCTCTGGTCTCTGGCCAGTTGCCTTTTGATGGAGTCACTGGAGGATTCAGGTTTTTGCATTAGAACTGCTTATTTTACTACCTGCTCTGGCTGGCTCTCTGGCTCCACCCACCTGCTAGCTGCAGGTAGTTACTCAATCAACAGCCTCTATAAGCAGCTTCCTGTGTGTGCCTGTGTATAGGATGTTTTCCTGGGTGTGCTTATCCTGAGAGACTTCCTTGGCTGAACTTGTTGCTGACTTTGCTTGTTTTTGACCTTGCCTTTGAATCACGATTCTGTCTGCCTTTGCCTGGAAGTGTTTTGCCCTTTTGCCTGGTCTTTGTTACTCTTTGCCTACCAATTCTGTACTGTCTTTTGCCTGCTCGTTGCTGACCTCTGGCCTGGATATCGACTCTGCTTGCTTCCACTACTATTTTGGTCACGTCCTGGGTTTTATTCTCTGTGCTGGGACTGTGTTTTTATAGTCACTTCCCAACCTTAGGGTCCCTTCCTGGACAGGCAATATACTACCTGTGACACCTGCCTCACACTGTAAAGTCTCCCCACTGAAAATGTTGTGAAACAAACATGGCTAAAACCCTACATGTAACCTGCACTTCATAGTTTGGAATATATTGCACTAAGGCGATGTATCCAAATCAAAACGCAGGTTACTCTCCTGGAACGCCCAGATAACTCCCACAGAAGGATTACATTTAAATAATGTCTTCACTATACCTGATTAATAAAACAGGTTTTATTTTGCATGTTCTTTTTATGATTTAAAACAATTAAAAATTTAGGTTTTAAATCACAAAAAGAACACGCAAAAAAAGCAGTTTAATTTCTATACAATTATTAAAATAATGTGCATTATATATGAAAATGCATATAATTTAAATATTGTATACAAATGTAATGCAACTCTAAACTATTAACCCCTTATGCGCCCTCACCCTCAATGCAACCTACACGATTAACCCCCTAATCTGCCATAACCTAAAGTCCTAAACAACCCCTAACCTATTAACCCCTATACCTCCAATAGACCACCGCATTATCCCCCTACACTACTTAAACCCTAAACCACCACAACTCCCAATGCAAACTACCCCTATACTATTTAACTACCTAACAGCTAACCCCCCCAGACCCTCAACCTAACACCCCTAAGTTACAGAAAATAAAAACCACTAACATTACATAAAAACAAACAAATAAAATCCTGAAAAGGATTCAACAATGGTAAATGTCCAAAACAAGTGGTTTAAATAAAGAGTTCCGTATTGTGTTCCATATAGTGTGGGATGATTGTTATTCTCCTCGTGATGTTGTGTAGAAGATTGCTAATGTGATAGTATACAGATGCAATGCACAGAAAAACATAATTTATGGCAACAGCATTTGAAACCAATATCAAAATCCTTACTAGATGGTACCTTACCCCTAGCAAATTAAAACATATGTTCACAAGCGCTAGCAATAAGTGCTGGAGAGGCTGCGACCAGGAAGGCACAATGTATCACATATGGTGGGGATGTGACATAATTCATAAATTTTGGGCCCAAGTTCAGGTCCAAATAGGTAAAATCATTGGAAGTGATATAGTTCTCTCCCCTGAGGTAGTCTTGTTCAATGCCAACCCACCTATTTCCTGCAACATTAGAAGATGCCTATTCCGGATCTTATTAAACGCAGCAAAGCGACTCATACCAAAGTTCTGGAAAAATACTCAGCCACCTACAACTCTTCATTGGCTTGATTTGATCAAAAACACCCTAACATTGGAAAGACTATATTACCTTAGATTAGGAAATTTGGATTTCTACCATGATATGATATTTCTATGGGAACAATATTTGAAGTAGGTGCACACACACATATGAAATATCGGACTTGACCTAGTGATAACCACTTTAGTATTAGAATTCCATTTCAACTTACCATGGGGAATTTAAGTACATGATATGGCTTGTGGTTGCGGGAGAACTAAGTCATAGCTCAGATAACATATGGCCAGTAAGACCACAATGGCAGTTGCTGTTGCTACCCCTTCTAGGATAAACTTGCACTGAAGGAAATAACTACACTATTTGAGCTAAGTGTCCGTTGCTGGGCCTGTGGCGGAATGTCTGGTAAATTAATTAGAATTAATTTGTGTTTCTTTTCTTTTTTATGATTTTGTCTTGCATGTTTTAATATTCATCAAGGTATAAAAGGGATGATTTTTTCAGACAGCTGTATCTGAGACAGGGCAGAAGTTTACTAGACTGATAACTCTAAGCCAATTACATGAGTCATCACATGTGTAAGACTGCTTGGTCTATAATGGTAACCAAAATGGCAACTAACTCGTACCCATTAAAGGAAGCTCTGTATGGACACTAATGACTTTATATGTCTCGAGAATATTGTCCCATCAAGGACATGCCAAGACTTCTGTTTCCATGTTAGTTTATGAATCACCTGTATGTCTTATGCTTTGTATGCTCAATAATTTTCAATAAAGCTTTTTTGAAAACTTAAAAAAAAACAACATAATTTATGTAAGAACTTACCTGATAAATTCATTTCTTTCATATTAGCAAGAGTCCATGAGCTAGTGATGTATGGGATATACATTCCTACCAGGAGGGGCAAAGTTTCCCAAACCTTAAAAATGCCTATAAATACACCCCTCACCACACCCACAATTCAGTTTAATGAATAGCCAAGAAGTGGGGTGATAAGAAAGGAGCGAAAGCATCAAAAATAAGGAATTGGAATAATTGTGCTTTATACAAAAAAATCATAACCACCACAAAAAGGGTGGGCCTCATGGACTCTTGCTAATATGAAAGAGATGAATTTATCAAGTAAGTTCTTACATAAATTATGGTTTATTTCATGTAATTAGCAAGAGTCCATGAGCTAGTGACGTATGGGATAGCAGATACCCAAGATGTGGAACTTCCACGCAAGAGTCACTAGAGAGGGAAGGATAAAATAAAGACAGCCAATTCTGCTGAAAAATTAATCCACTACCCAAATCAAAAGTTTCAATTTTTATAATGAAAAAAACTGAAGTTACAAGCAGAAGAATCAAACTGAAACAGCTGCCTGAAGTACTATTGTACCAAAAACTGCTTCTGAAGAAGAGAAAACATCAAAATGGTAGAATTTAGTAAAAGTATGCAAAGAAGACCAAGTCGTTGCTTTGCAAATCTGATCAACAGAAGCTTCATTCTTAAAAGTCCAGGAAGTAGAAACTGACCTAGTAGAATGAGCCATAATCCTCTGAGGCGGGGATTAACCCAACTCCAAATAAGCAAGATGAATCAAAAAGCTTTAACCAAGATACCAAAGAAATGGCAGAAGCCTTCTGACCTTTCCTAAAACCAGAAAAGATAACAAATAGACTAGAAGTCTTTCTGAAATCTGAATAGCTTCAACATAATTTCAAAACTCTTAGTACATCCAAAGAATGTAAGAATCTCTCCAAAGAATTCTTAGTATTAGGACACAAGGAAGGGACAATAATTCCTCTACTAATGTTGTTAAAATTCACAACTTTAGGTAAAAATTGAAAAGAAGACAGCAAAACCACCTTATCCTGATGAAAAATCAGAAAAAGGAGACTCACAAGAAAGAGCAGATAATTCAAACCTGTTCTAGCTGAAGAGATGTCTAAAGGAACAATACAAAACATGAAAGTAATTTAAATGTCCAAAGAAAGCATATGCTCAAACGGAAGAGCCTGTAAAGCCCTCAGAACCAAAATAAGACTCCAAGGAGGAGAAATTGGCTTAAATGACAGACTTGATACGAACCAAAGCCTGAACAAAACAATGAATAACAGAAAGATTAGCAAATTTTTCTATGAAAACAGCACAGAAAAAGCAGAGATTTGTCCTTGCAAGGAACTTGCAGACAAAAACCCTTATCTAAACCATCCTGAAGAAAACTATAAAATCCTAGGAATTCTAAAAGAATGCCAAGAGAATTTATGAAAAGAGCATCAAGAAATGTAAATCTTTCAAACTCAATAATAAATCTTACTAGACACAGATTTACGAAACTGCAACATAGTATTAATCACTGAGTCAAAGAACTTCTATGACTAAGTACTAAGCGTTAAAACTCCATACCATCAAATTAATAATTTGAGTTCCTAATGGAAAAAATGAATGTTAAGATATAAGGTCTGGCCTTAATGGAAGTGACCAAGATTGGCAACTGGACATCCGAACAAGAACCATATACCAAAACCTGTGTGGCCATGCTGGAGCCACCAGCAACACAAAAGATTGCTCCCTGATGATTTTGAAAATCAAAAGAACCAGAGGCGAAAAAATATAGGCAGATTGATAACTCCAAAGAAGTGTCAATGCATACACTGCTTCAGCCAGAGGATCCCCGGAACTGAATAGGCCCCTGGGAAGTTCCTTGTTTAGATGAGATGCAATCAGATCTGTTTCTGGAAGCCCACACATCTGAACAATTTAAAAAAACACATCTAGGTAAAGACCATTCTCCCGGATGTAAAGCT
Source organism: Bombina bombina (assembly GCF_027579735.1). Lineage (NCBI taxonomy): Eukaryota > Metazoa > Chordata > Amphibia > Anura > Bombinatoridae > Bombina > Bombina bombina. The sequence continues at coordinate 669,347,915 of NC_069503.1, read as the reverse complement.
TGATTGACAGAGATAATCTGTTTCCCAATTGTCTATACCTGGGAAATGGACCGCAGAAATTAGACAGGAGCTGGATTTAGTCCAAGCAAGTATCCGAGATACTTCTTTCACAGCCTAAGAACTGAGAGTCCCACCCTGATGATTGACATACGCCACAGCTGTGACATTGTCTGTCTGAAAAACAATAAACGTCTCTTTCTTCAAAAAGAAGCCAAAACTGAAAAACTCTGAAAAATGCACGGAGTTCCAAAATATCGATTGGTAATCTCGCCTCCTGAGATTTCCAAACCCCTTGTGCTGACAGAGATCCCCAGACAGCCTTCCAACCTAAAAGACTCGCATCTGTAGTGATCATGGTCCAGGTTGAATGAACCGAAGAGACCTGTAGAATTATATGATGGTGATCTAACCACCAAATCAAAGATAGTTAAACATTGGAATTCAAGGATATAAAAAGTGATATCCTAGAATCCCAGCACCATTAATTCAGTATAAAAAACTGGAAAGGTTTCTTATGAAAATGAGCAAAGGGAATCAAATCCAATGCTGCAGCCATAATACCAAAAACTTCCATGCATTTAGCAACTGAAGGAAATAATAGAGACTGAAGGTTCCGACAAACGGAACCCAATAAAATTGTCACTTGTCTGCTAGAGACAAAGACATTGACACAATCTATCTGGAAACCTAAAAAGGTGACCCTTATCTGAGGAATCAAAGAGCTCTTGATAAAAAGATCCTCTAACCATGTCTTGAAGAAACAACAAAAGTTGAATCGTATGAGATTCTGCAGAACGAAAAGACTGAGCCAGTACCACGAGACCGTCCAAATAAGGTAACACTGAGAACCTTGAAAAGAATCTTAGAGCTGTCGCTAGACCAGAAGGAAAAGCAACAAATTGGTAATGCTTCTCAATAAAAAAGAGAATCTCAGAAAATGAAAATAATCTGAATGAAAACAGAAAATGAAGATATGCATATATTGTATCTATTGTGAACAAATAATGCCATTACTGACCAAAAAAGGCAGAATAGACCATAAAAACTCCATTCTAAAAGATGGTATACTTATATGACAATTCAAAAAGATTTTCTATCTTTGAAATAATAAATAATTTTGAATAAAACCCCCAAATCCTGTTCCTAAAAAGGAACTGGCATAAATACCCCAGAAAACTCCAGGTCTGAGCAGCGCCTTGAGCCCCAACGGGTGACCAGCCGCGCTTCACAAGTACCCAATACATATAGGACTGAAACACACTTCAGGAAAGTGTGAGCCTTACTGGAATAGCTGGAATATGTTAGAGAGAGAAAAAATACTTGGTGTGTGTGGGGGGGTGTGGGGAGCGCATATAGTTCTAGCTGTGAGTAGGACTAATTTTTGTGATAATTGTATATATTATCTATTATTCATGTGTATTCACAATTGTTCCTCGTGTTTATTTGATCTACCTGTCACTTAGTGATTGAAAATTGTCAACAATATTGTTTTATACTTTATTAATGTTTTCTAGTGATAACCTTATTGGTTTCAAACAGTGCTAATAGTGCATATATTGTGTTTACGGTATATACCTTTAAGAATCTAGTGTCATATTGTGCCTTTAAATCAATATTGTTGACAATTTTCAATCACTATGTGACAGGTAGATCAAATAAACACGAGGAACAATTGTGAATACACATGAATAATAGATAATATATACAATTATCACAAAAATTAGTCCTACTCATAGAACTATTAGCGCTCCCCACACCCCCCCACACACACCTTGCATAACCCTGATATTGGGAGAATATCAGAATTGGGGTAGCATTGTGAGCTGAAAAGGTTTGAGAATAGTACACACCACACACACCCCAAACACAGAGAGAAAAAATACTTCTCACAGACGGTTTTACTCTGAATCCTATTCTGTATCCAAATCTAAGAAGTTTGGACCGAATTGAACCAAACAAATTTATAAAAAAAAGTCTTAACCTGCCCCTTACCAGCTAAGCTGGAATAAGAACTGCACCTAAATGCAAATTTGGGGAGCTGACTTTGCTTTTTAAAATGGCTTAAATTGAATGAAGAAAACTTCCAATTATAAACATGTTACTTGGGGATGAATTTAGAATTCCGTTCCTTTGTAAGAAAAAAAGCTTAATATTTAGCCTTAGAACTCAATCTTGCAGCCCAGAGTAACAGTTGAAGAATTGAATCCAATTATGAACCAAATAATTGATTACCTTGGAAAAAAAGAAATATGGAATTTAGAAATCAAATTAGCATTCCAAGATTGAAATCATAAAGTTCTTCTAGCTAAAATAGCTAAAGACATAGATTAAACCTCATTTGCGAAAATATCAAAAAAATGACGACACAAATGAAATTATTAGCATGTTGATCAACTTAACAATGCTAAACAAATCATAATCCGATACTTGTTGCACTAAAGTATCCAACCAGAAAGCTGAAGCAGTTGCAACATCAGCCAAATAAATAACAGATCTAAGAAAAGTACCTGAAAATAAATAATTTTCCCAAGTTTCCCAAGGAAAAAAATAAATACTATCTGCTATAGGAATAGTAGTATGTTAGCAAGAGTAGAGATAGTCCCATTAACTTGGGGGATCTTCCTCAAAATTGAAAACTAACTGCCGGCAAAGGATACAATTAAAAACCTTAAAGAAGGAATAAAAGAAATTCCCGGCCTATTCCATTCCCTAGTATCAGGAACTGGAAAAAAACCTCTGAAGAAACCACAGAAGGTTAATAAGCAGAATTTAAATGTTAGCTAGTCGTAATCAAAAGAACTAGTTACTTCAATATCCAAAATAATTAACACCTTTTCAACAAAAAACGAATGTACTCTATTTAAAAATAAAAAAGTAGATTTGTTAGTGTCAATATCTGATGAAGAATATTCTGAATGAGAAAATACACCATCAGAGAAGGATAATTCAGCATGTTGTTGGTCATTTGCAACTTCATCAACTAAATGAGAAGTTTAAAAAAGACCTAAAAATTTTATTAGAAGGCGGGATAGCAGACAAAGCCTTTATACTAGAATTAGAAAAATATTCTTATAAATTCCTAAATATATCTTGTACATAAGATGTAAAAAGAATAGCAATAAATAATGCATAAATACTAATGGACTCTGCATGTAAAAGTTTATCATAAAAACTTATTACAAACCATAGCTAAATATATTAATATTACATTAATAACATTAAAATAAATGAACTTAGCTTTGGTAGGACTGATATCAGTCATCAGGAATCCCTCAGTATTTTCTGATTCAGGAACAGCTTTTGAAATATCTTGCAATATGTAATAGAAAAAAACAACATATAAAGCAAAATTATCAAATTCCTTAAATGACAGTTTCAGGAATGAGAAAAAATGCAAAACAAACAAGCCTCTAGCAACCAGAAGCAACAAAAAAGTGAGACTGAAATAATGTAAAAAAAATTGCGGCAATTATGATGCCCACATTTTTTGGCGCCAAGTAAGACGCCCACATTATTTGGCGCCAAGTATAATGCCCATATTTTTTGCCGCCAAAAAATGACGCCCACATTTTTTGGTGCAAAAAAACATCTGTAACACACATGCGTCAAAAAAATTACTCAACCATGTGTAAACTTCCGGCGTCAACTATGGTGCCGGAAATGACGAAATTTTGCGCCAAAAAAGTTTGCGCCAAGAATGACGCAATAAATTGAAGTATTTTCTGCCCCCGCGAGCCTAACAGCCTGCAAGGAAAAAAGTCAATTTGAAAATTTTTGAAGGTAAGAAAAAATATTTATTCATATGCATTTCCCAAAATAATGAAACTGACAGTCTGAAAGAAGGAATACTGATTAACCTGAATCATGGCAAATATAAGTTTAAAACATATATTTAGAACTTTACATATAAAGTGCCCAACCATAGCTTTGAGTGTCATAAATAGAAATAAGATTTACTTACCCCAAGACACTCATCTACATATAGTAGATAGCCAAACCAGTACTGAAACGAGAATCAGTAGAGGTAATGGTATATAAGAGTATATTGTCGATCTGAAAAGGGAGGTAGGAGAAGAAATCTCTACGACCGATAACAGAGAACCTATGAAATAGATCCCCTAGAGGAAGACCATTGTATTCAAATAGGCAATACTTTCTTCACATCCCTCTGACATTCACTGCACTCTGAGAGGAAAACCGGGCTTCAGCCTGCTGCGAAGCGGTTATCAACGTAGAATCTAGCACAAACTTACTTCACCACCTCCATGGGAGGCAAAGTTTGTAAAACTGAATTGTGGGTGTGGTGAGGGGTGTATTTATAGGCATTTTTAAGGTTTGGGAAACTTTGCCCCTCCTGGTAGGAATGTATATCACATACGTCATGGACTCTTGCTAATTACATGAAAGAAACCAAAAAAGAGACCAAAAAGTGAAACAAATCCAAAGTATTAATGCAAATAATATATATATATAAAGTGTGTTAAAATGTAAAATTGTTAAAATTGAAAAAGTAAAAATAAAAAATCATGTGATCAAAAATAGTGAATCAATGTGAACAAAGACAAAAAACTAAAATGTGTTCACTCTTAAGTGAAAATGAATGCAAAAAGTCGATAAGGAAGATCCAGGATTACTCAAATCTCCCAATATAAATTTTATCCTTGAGACCTGTGAACAAAAAAAAAAATACAATAGTGGAACATTGCTATAAATGGTGCACAATATCAGAGTTTGGCTTACCATATATGTCAACACGTGTCAGTCTCATATTATGCCTTTATCAAGACTCTTGATAAAATTTATATTGAGTGATTTGAGTAATCCTGGATCTTCCTTATCAACTTTTTGCATTCATTGGCATTCATTTTCACTTAAAGGGAGACTCAATCAAAATTAAACTTTCATTATTCAGATAGAGCATGCTATTTTAAACAACTTTCCAAGTTTGCACAGTCTTTTTATATTTAAACTTTTTTAGTCACCAGCTCCTACTTAGCATGTGAAAGAATAAGTGTGTATGCATTTTTGAATGGCTGATGGCTGTCACATGGTACATGTATGCATTTGTGATTGGCTGATGGCTGTCACATGGTACAAGGGGAGTGTAAAAAGACATAACTTTTAAAATTGTCAGAAAAAAAATCTACTACTCATTTGAAGTTCAGACATAGGGGCATATTTATCAAGCTCCGGATGGTCCGACAGACCTTGATAAATAGAGGCCTAAGTGCTATTGCATTGTCTTGTTATCTTGCATTTGCTGATTATGCAAATCTACTGTGTTGACTGGTCCTTTAAGAGTGAACACATTTTTGTTTTTTTGTCATTGTTCACATTGATTCACTATTTTTGATCACGTGATTTTTGATTTTTACTTTTTCAATTTTAACAATTTTACATTTTAACACACTTTTTATATATATATTTGATTTTTATTCTTCTTATTTTTGATTTTGATTTTTTTGCATTAATATTTTGGATTTGTTTCACTTTTTGGTCTCTGTTTTATGCACATTACATCTTTATACTATCACATTAGCAATCTTCTACATGACATTGCGAGGAGAATAACAATCATCCCACACTATATGGAACACTATACAGAACTCTTTATTTAAACCACTTGTTTTGGACATAACATTTACCATTGTAGAATCCTTTTCAGGATTGTATTTTATTTTATGCAAGCATTTTAGTCATTTTAGTCATTTTGTATCATGGATCCATGTTAAATAGAATGTTTATTGTTTAATAAATGTAATATTATTTTTAATATTTTCAAATACAATAAGCCTATAGTTATTCCCTTAGCCTTATTCTTTTAGGCGCTCTTGTATCACATTGCATTTATTTGGCCTCTTCTATGGTTAGCTAGGTACCCTTTTTCAAGGAGCTAGAGGGTTTTTATCAATGCTAGGGGCTAGGAGTATAATATTGATATATTATAAAAACAAACAAACACATTACCAAAAAAATAAACAAAAAAAGACTACTTAAAATTAAAGTCCCATTAATAAAGCCCACCCCATGATCCTCCTCATTATCCTCCTGCTGAAAAAGACAATACTATGATACAGAAGAAAATTGTAATCAATAACTTCCCTTTTTCTCAGTTAGACATTGCCAGCCTCAGTCTCTCCTCCACCATCTCGTACAAACAGTATGTAGTTTGGCAGCACTGTCTTCCTCTTTAGGGTTAAAAGGGACACTGAACCCAAATTTTTTCTTTTGTGATTCAGATAGAGCATGACATTTTAAGCAACTTTCTAATTTACTCCTATTATCAAATGTTCTTCATTCTCTTGGTATTTTTATTTGAAAAGCAAAAAAGTAAGTTTAGATGCCGACCCATTTTTGATAAACAACCTTAGTTGTCCTTGCTGATTGGTGGATAAATTCATCCACCAATAAACAAGTGCTGTCCAGGGTTCTGGACTTTCTTTTTCAAATAAAGATAGCAAGAGAATGAAGAAAATGTGATAATAGGAGTAAATTAGAAATTTGCTTAAAATTGCATGCTTTATCTGAATCACAAAATAAAAAAATTGGGTTCAGTGTCCCTTTAAGTATTTCAATGGCTTTATCCCAAATTTTCTTCTTCTTTGCTACATTGGTTTCTTCACACCTCAGAAGGAAGGTAACCAAAATATTGCAGTACATTCTAACATAGAATGTGCACCAAATGGAAAGTACTCACGTAAGTATGTATGTTAGAGTGTGCCTTTATTCAAAACAACTGGAAAAACACTCCAACAGTAATCTTGTATAATTCCAGTTTAATAAATACAAATGTTAAAAGCGCAAAACAATTTATTATTGCTCAACATGTTTTGTTGTATATACTACCTTCTTCAAGAGCAAATAAAGAACAACACTAAACAAGCTAAATCACGTCCTATCTACAATTTTTTAGAAAATTTAGGCACCACCTACCCAACACCTGTGTTAAAAATGATCTCTGGGAACGGTTTACAAATGTGTGAGCCTAACTTCCCCTTCATGTTAAAATAAAAATAAAAAAAGTTATTTTAAAACTAATCTCAATATTTTCTAATTAAATTATCTTTTTTTCTTACCTATGACATGGAGAGTCCACAACATCATTCCAATTACTAGAGGGATATTCAACTCCTGGCCAGCAGAAGGAGGCAAAGAGCACCCTAGCAAAACTGTTAAGTGTAACTTCCCTTACCCATAATCCCCAGTCATTCTCTTTGCTTCTGTCAATGGAGGATGTGTCAAGTTGGTGTCTGAAGATATTTAATCCTTTTATGGGTACTTTTCTCTGCAAGCAAGGATTGTGGTCTAGCTGTGTCCATGTCAATCTCTTTAGTAAGAGTAGTGATGGCTTTTAGCAGTTAAAAGGCAGCAAGGTAGTTTTTGCTTTACTTTTAACACTTTGCTACCCTTTTTGTAGAAAGCCAGAGTTGGTTACTCTGCTCTTTCTTTTCCTTCAGGTCCATGACAGGGAGTGAGGTACCTGCCACATCTAAGGAGCAGCATCTGCCCTGCAGCTGGATCTAAGGTAAGTGCCTTTGCCTTCTAGGTATTGAAGGACAGTAGCACTTAACAGGTTAATCCTCATATGGATCTTTGCTGGGACATAGTAATTCTTCTTAGTTAAGAATTCTTATTGTGGACAAATTTGGACACTTTATGTGTTTGAAATAAAATAGAGATTTTTATCACCGTGTGAGATTTACTGATCTCTAAGATACTTTGCGGCTGAGCAGTTATATAATTAGGGATTTGCCGCTTCCATGACCGGTTATTTCTATACGGACCCAGGTTTTATAGTATGTGAGGACTGGCTCTAAAAGGAGTGAAATGTTCCACTTTATTTCCCTGCATGGTCTGTTTGCTACAAATATGGCTTTATATAGAGCCCAGTATGTATTGGTATTTGTATTACTTTCCCTCGTTTTTACTAACTGCTGAGGGACCGGACCGTTTATGGCGCAGTTAGAGTCTTAATACTTAGAAGTATTTTCCCGTGCCTTGAGGGTCCTGTTTGTTGCTGGGTGCGCAGTTTTGTTCCACCATTGTGGGCGGGTACATTTTAGCCATTATGATAGTTTAGAGAGATGCGCTCAGCATCCATTATCATGGGATCTAAAAAATTATCAATGTATGGCTGAATTGTAGCCACCCACAATGGCTTTATTACCCATTCTCCAGTTTTGTATAACCAACACGGTTATATTAATATACATTTTACCTCTGTGATTACCTTGTATCTAAGCTTCTGAAGACTGCCACTTTATTTCAGTTATTTTGACAGACTTGCATTTTAGCCAGTCAGTGCTGTCTCATATGTAACTCCATGGGAGTGAGCACAATTTTATTTATATGGAATAGATAAGAAGCAGCCTTCAAGGTCTTAGAAATTAGCATGCCAGCCTACCTTGGTTTAGCTTTCAACAAAGAATACCAAGAATACAAAGAAAATTTGATGATAAAAGTAGATTAGAAAGTTGTGAATCATGAAAGTTTAATTTTGACTAGACTCTTCCCTTTAATTTGCAACTGCACTATTAGAGAAAGAAGAGGTGGAGGTAAGTTTCTCAGTCCTCATAACCTTCTTTCCTCATTTAAAACCACAGCATCAAAACTCTCCATTATCGTCGTATTACAGTAGGCAAAAAAACAACAAAAATCCCTGATATTGTAGATTAGGAAGCCATCTGAAGTTTCCTGATGAAAAACTGTCTGGAGACCTTTTAAAATGCCTAATAACAAAATGAAGTTATTGTGATCATAGACGTGGTGGTTGGGTCTTTTATGCGTTCTGAACAAGGTCAATACAGATGGAAATTGGCAATAAACACATTGAGCATAACCACTTTGATGTTGTCCAATGCCAGTCCTGAAAATCCTGTCCTTACTGACACAGTGCTCCAACCTAAGTATTTACTGGCCACTCAGCATTCTCTAATAGAGATAAGACAACATTCTTCAACAAATCCTGCTCCAATCCAGACACACCATACAAAAATTAAGGACTTTTGAACAAGGATAAGATTTATGTTCCCAATGTGGTTCGTTTAAAAGTGTTGAAACACCATCATGATCACCCCATCGCTGGACATGGAGGAGTAATAAAGAACATTGAAGTTATTTCCCAACAATTTTGGTGGCCCCCATCTCTTTCAAGAAGTCAAATTTTATGTCTCTGAGTGTGAAATTTGTGCTTAAAGAAAGCACTCCAACTGATTTCCCGTGGATCCGCTAATGCCTCTACCTGTGCCAGCTACATTAGACCCTAGAGCAACATATCTCTTGATTTTATTTTAGACCTTCCCCCATCAGAGTGGCATAACACTATCCTGGTAGTGGTCAATAGATTCACCAAGATAGCTCACTTCTTTCCAACAACTGGGCTGCAAAGTACCAGCACAGCTTCATCCCTATTTATCAAGAAGATATTCAGGCTACACTGTCTCCCAGAGTCAATCACATCAGATAGAGGTACCCAATTTACTTCTAGATTCTGAGAACACTGAAAATCCCCCCTTTTTTAGCCAGAGCTTACCATCCCCAATCTTGGAGCAATATATTTGCTGTTATGTGTCCTATCTCTAAGACGACTGGATACAACTACTGCCATTAGCAGAAATTGCTTATTATAACCAGGTCCAACAATCCAGTCAAATTTCACTATTCCTTCAGAAATATGGTTTTCACCCAACCACTCCATCTGGTCTTCCATGTTATACACTAGTTCTGATCTTTAAAAGTTAGACTCCAGAACTTACAGCAAAAATTTAGTCTTCTTCAAAGAGCCTTTCTCAATTCCAAAGATATACACAAATAGCATGCTGATAAATGAAGAACTGCAGCACCTGTCTACCAATATGGGAATAAAGTCTTACTGTCAACCCATATTCTGCGAATTTCCTGTCCTTCCAAGAAATACGGCCCTCTTTTTATTGGTCTATTCAAGATAATGAAAGTCATTAACCAATAATACAGGGAGTGCAGAATTATTAGGCAAATGAGTATTTTGACCACATCATCCTCTTTATGCATGTTGTCTTACTCCAAGCTGTATAGGCTCAAAAGCCTACTACCAATTAAGCATATTAGGTGATGTGCATCTCTGTAATGAGAAGGGGTGTGGTCTAATGACATCAACACCCTATATCAGGTGTGCATAATTATTAGGCAACTTCCTTTCCTTTGGCAAAATGGGTCAAAAGAAGGACTTGACAGGCTCAGAAAAGTCAAAAATAGTGAGATATCTTGCAGAGGGATGCAGCACTCTTAAAATTGCAAAGCTTCTGAAGCGTGATCATCGAACAATCAAGCGTTTCATTCAAAATAGTCAACAGGGTCGCAAGAAGCGTGTGGAAAAACCAAGGCGCAAAATAACTGCCCATGAACTGAGAAAAGTCAAGCGTGCAGCTGCCAAGATGCCACTTGCCACCAGTTTGGCCATATTTCAGAGCTGCAACATCACTGGAGTGCCCAAAAGCACAAGGTGTGCAATACTCAGAGACATGGCCAAGGTAAGAAAGGCTGAAAGACGACCACCACTGAACAAGACACACAAGCTGAAACGTCAAGACTGGGCCAAGAAATATCTCAAGACTGATTTTTCTAAGGTTTTATGGACTGATGAAATGAGAGTGAGTCTTGATGGGCCAGATGGATGGGCCCGTGACTGGATTGGTAAAGGGCAGAGAGCTCCAGTCCGACTCAGATGCTAGCAAGGTGGAGGTGGAGTACTGGTTTGGGCTGGTATCCTCAAAGATGAGCTTGTGGGGCCTTTTCGGGTTGAGGATGGAGTCAAGCTCAACTCCCAGTCCTACTGCCAGTTTCTGGAAGACACCTTCTTCAAGCAGTGGTACAGGAAGAAGTCTGCATCCTTCAAGAAAAACATGATTTTCATGCAGGACAATGCTCCATCACACGCGTCCAAGTACTCCACAGCGTGGCTGGCAAGAAAGGGTATAAAAGAAGAAAATCTAATGACATGGCCTCCTTGTTCACCTGATCTGAACCCCATTGAGAACCTGTGGTCCATCATCAAATGTGAGATTTACAAGGAGGGAAAACAGTACACCTCTCTGAACAGTGTCTGGGAGGCTGTGGTTGCTGCTGCACGCAATGTTGATGGTGAACAGATCAAAACACTGACAGAATCCATGGATGGCAGGCTTTTGAGTGTCCTTGCAAAGAAAGGTGGCTATATTGGTCACTGATTTGTTTTTATTTTGTTTTTGAATGTCAGAAATGTATATTTGTGAATGTTGAGATGTTATATTGATTTCACTGGTAAAAATAAATAATTGAAATGGGTATATATTTGTTTTTTGTTAAGTTGCCTAATAATTATGCACAGTAATAGTCACCTGCACACACAGATATCCCCCTAAAATAGCTAAAACTAAAAACAAACTAAAAACTACTTCCAAAAATATTCAGCTTTGATATTAATGAATTTTTTGGGTTCATTGAGAACATGGTTGTTGTTCAATAATAAAATTAATCCTCAAAAATACAACTTGCCTAATAATTCTGCACTCCCTGTAGTACACCTGGAACTTCCATCTTCATATTACCTTCATCCAAAATTCACCATGGAATTCTTTAGACACCACTCCTGCTCCAATTCAGGTACACGGAATCGATAAATATGAAGTGGAAGCTATTGTAGATTCACGCATACGTTGGAGACAACTGGAATACCTAGTTGAGTGGAGGGGCTTTGGTCCTAATGAAACATCCTGGGAACCAGCCACTTATGTTCACGTTCAATCTGTAGTAAAACTATTCCACAACAGAAAGCATGAAAAGCCTTGTGTACCCTAAGGTGATGTTTTAGGGGGAGGCTTTGCCATGATATAACCCTAAACCTCTTCTGAAAACTAGTCTGGGTGGGTCCCATTCTGCAAAAAAGTAGTTCTATGGAATAAAATTGCTGTCATAAACAAATGTGTCTGATTCTTTTTTTTGGAAATACTTTTTTTAGAATATAAATCTTTAATTAGAAATACAATTCTTTAAAAAAATGTACTTCAAAAAGAAAATATTGTATTGTATTTTCAAAAAAAAACAAATTGTACTCCAAAAAAAAAAGAATTTTATTTGTAATTAAAGATTTGTATTCTATTTTTTTAAAAATATATTGCTAATCTAACTTATGTGATCTACCAATCAACAGGGGGGGGGGGGGGCTACCTCATGATCATATATGTTAAAGAAAAATCGATTAATACTACAAATATACAGAACAATCTGAACAATTTGAAGAGGCATCATCTTTCTTAAAGAGAAACATTAATTCCATATTAAAAAAACAGTTAAAAGAATAGGGAAGTCAAATTACATGATTCAGATAGAACATGTCATTTTAAGAAACTGTTAAATCCACTTCAATTTTCAAATTCTCTTGGAATCCCTTGTATAAAAATAATACTCACATATCCTACACTAGTGGTAGATAGCTGCTAATTAGTGCATGCATACATTTGTCTCTTGTGATTGGCTAACTAGATGTGTTCAGCTAACTGCCAGTACAGCAATGATGTTCCTTCAGCAATGGATAACAAAAGAATGAAGCAAATTTAATAATAGAAGTAAATTGGAAAGTTTTTTTAAATTGTATTTTCTATCTGAACCATTAAAGAAAATGTTGGGGTTTCCTGCCCCTTTAAGGATTTCATCAAATAACCTAAAGGCATTAAAACCTAGTTAACATAATTTCATCTTAGAATATTTACTCCAGACCAAGTTTAGCTAAAGTGTTATACAATAAGTTTTAGCAGTAGTACTTCCCACTAGTGATGTCCCGAACTGTTCGCCCGCGAACGGTTCACAGCGAACATAGGTTGTTCGCGTTCGCGTTTGTGGGCGATTGGCTAGTGTAATCTAATTACATTTACTATCATGCCTGTGTCTGTCAGGCTCACTCAGCATTAATATACCTCTTTTTTTCAGTCTTTTGGTTAATTGGTCTGTGCCAGGCAGCCACCCACCACTCATATTTATTTTTCTTTCACCTTAATTTTAATATATAAAAAAAAAAAAGTTTAAATTTGTTTGCTAGTGTAATGTAATATAATTTTCTATCCGGCCTGTGTGTTTTGCTGACATAGAGAGCCTACTGTGTTTACTTGCTGCCCTCCCTAGTCTATGAGCCACGACTCATATGTGTTTAACCTTTTTTTAATTCCCCCCCCCAAAAAAAAATTTCAATCATTTTTCTAGTTTAATCTAATAGTATTTTCTATCAGGCGTGTGTGTATCCGACATACAGAGCCTACTGTTTTTAATAGCTGCCCTTCCAAGGCTATCAGCCACGACTCATATGTATGTGCTTAACCTTTTTTCTTAAAATTTCCAAAAAAAAGTCTTTAAATCATTATGCTAGTGTAATCTAATTGTATTTTCTATCAGGCCTGTGTCTAACTGTCTATCTGACTTACACAGCATACTGTTGTTATAATTGCTGCCCTACGTAGCAGCCAGCCAGTGCGACCACTCATAGAGTCATATGTGCATTGCACTTCTTAACATAATTTTAATATTAAAATCTAAAATTTTAAAATATTTTGCTAGTGTAATGTAACTTAATTTTCTATCAGTCCTGTGTTTTTGTAACTTACACAGCATACTGTGTTAAATTGTTGCCCTACCTACCATCCACGACTCATATCTGCCAGCCTGTCTGCCAGGCCCAAGTAGCCAATTAGTGGCACCAATCACAATTCTTGTAACAGTAATAAAAATAAAAAAAATCATAATTTTTTGGACTGCAAATATTCAGTCTCCTAGTGCCATTGAATTTCATTTACCTCCTGCCTGCCACTGCCAGCCTTTTGTGCCAGGCCGTCTAGCCAACTATTTACACCAATCATAATTGTTGTCACAGTCAGACAGTATAGTTATTAATTTAAATAAAAAAATTTTTTAGTGTTGATCTTAATCCTCAGTTTGCTCGTGCCTTTGAATTGCACTTTTCTACAGCCTTCCAAGCCTGTGTGCCAGGCCTACTTAAAAAATATTTACACCAATCATATTTGTTGTGACAGTATTATAATAATTAAAAATTAAAATTTTTGTTAATAGTTGCTGTGATTTGAATCCTCAGTTTGCTGGTGCCATTGAATAGCACTTTCCTCCTGCCTTGCAGCCTGCTTTGAGCCAGGCCCCCACCTAGCCAATTGTTGTCAGCAATCATATTTCTGTTAACAGTATTGCAAAAATTGTCAATCATCACTGTTTAGACTGTCAGTAATCAGTCTCCTAGTGTCCTTGAATTTCATGTACCTCCTGCCTGCCATCCTTTTGTGCCAGGCCGTCTTGCCAACTATTTACACCAATCCTATTTTTTTGTCACAGTATAGTTACTAATTAAAATTAAAAAAATCTTGATTGTTGATAATCTTAATCCTCAGTTTGCTTGTGCCTTTGAATTGCACTTTTCTACAGCCTTCCAAGCCTGTGTGCCAGGCCTACTTAAAAAATATTTACACCAATCATATTTGTTGTGACAGTATTCTAATAATTAAAAATTAAATTTTTTAGTAATAGTTGCTGTGATTTGAATCCTCAGTTTGCTGGTGCCATTGAATAGCACTTTCGTCCTGCCTTGCAGCCTGCTGTGAGCCAGGCCCCCACCTAGCCAATTGTTGTCAGCAATCATATTTCTGTTTTCATTATTGCAAAAATTGTCAATCATCACTGTTTAGACTGTCAGTAATCAGTCTCCTAGTGTCCTTGAATTGCATGTACCTCCTGCCTGCCATGCTTTTGTGCCAGGCCGTCTTGCCAACTATTTACACCAATCCTAATTTTTTGTCACAGTATAGTTACTAATTAAAATTAAAAAAATCTTGATTGTTGATGATCTTAATCCTCAGTTTGCTCGTGCCTTTGAATTGCACTTTTCTACAGCCTTCCAAGCCTGTGTGCCAGGCCTACTTTCAAAATATTTACACCAATCATATTTGTTGTGACAGTATTCTAATAATTAAAAATTAAATTTTTTGGTAAAAGTTGCTGTGATTTGAATCCTCAGTTTGCTGGTGCCATTGAATAGCACTTTCCTCCTGCCTTGCAGCCTGCTGTGAGCCAGGCCCCCACCTAGCCAATTGTTGTCAGTAATCATATTTCTGTTAACAGTATTGCAAAAATTGTCAATCATCACTGTTTAGACTGTCAGTAATCAGTCTCCTAGTGTCCTTGAATTTCATGTACCTCCTGCCTGCCATCCTTTTGTGCCAGGCCGTCTTGCCAACTATTTACACCAATCCTAATTTTTTGTCACAGTATAGTTACTAATTAAAATTAAAAAAATCTTGATTGTTGATGATCTTAATCCTCAGTTTGCTCGTGCCTTTGAATTGCACTTTTCTACAGCCTTCCAAGCCTGTGTGCCAGGCCTACTTAAAAAATATTTACACCAATCATATTTGTTGTGACAGTATTCTAATAATTAAAAATTAAATTTTTTGGTAATAGTTGCTGTGATTTGAATCCTCAGTTTGCTGGTGCCATTGAATAGCACTTTCCTCCTGCCTTGCAGCCTGCTGTGAGCCAGGCCCCCACCTAGCCAATTGTTGTCAGCAATCATATTTCTGTTTTCATTATTGCAAAAATTGTCAATCATCACTGTTTAGACTGTCAGTAATCAGTCTCCTAGTGTCCTTGAATTGCATGTACCTCCTGCCTGCCATCCTTTTGTGCCAGGCCGTCTTGCCAACTATTTACACCAATCATAATTTTTTGTCACAGTATAGTTACTAATTAAAATTAAAAAAATCTTGATTGTTGATGATCTTAATCCTCATTTTGCTCGTGCCTTTGAATTGCACTTTTCTACAGCCGCCTGTGTGCCAGGCCTACTTTCAAAATATTTACACCAATCATATTTGTTGTGACAGTATTCTAATAATTAAAAATTAAAATTTTTGGTAAAAGTTGCTGTGATTTGAATCCTCAGTTTGCTGGTGCCATTGAATAGCACTTTCCTCCTGCCTTGCAGCCTGCTGTGAGCCAGGCCCCCACCTAGCCAATTGTTATCAGCAATCATATTTCTGTTAACAGTATTGCAAAAATTGTCAATCATCACTGTTTAGACTGTCAGTAATCAGTCTCCTAGTGTCCTTGAATTTCATGTACCTCCTGCCTGCCATCCTTTTGTGCCAGGCCGTCTTGCCAACTATTTACACCAATCCTAATTTTTTGTCACAGTATAGTTACTAATTAAAATTAAAAAAATCTTGATTGTTGATGATCTTAATCCTCAGTTTGCTTGTGCCTTTGAATTGCACTTTTCTACAGCCTTCCAAGCCTGTGTGCCAGGCCTACTTAAAAAATATTTACACCAATCATATTTGTTGTGACAGTATTCTAATAATTAAAAATTAAAATTTTTGGTAAAAGTTGCTGGGATTTGAATCCTCAGTTTGCTGGTGCCATTGAATAGCACTTTCCTCCTGCCTTGCAGCCTGCTGTGAGCCAGGCCCCCACCTAGCCAATTGTTGTCAGCAATCATATTTCTGTTAACAGTATTGAAAAAATTGTCAATCATCACTGTTTAGACTGTCAGTAATCAGTCTCCTAGTTTCCTTGAATTGCATGTACCTCCTGCTTGCCATCCTTTTGTGCCAGGCCGTCTTGCCAACTATTTACACCAATCCTAATTTTTTGTCACAGTATAGTTACTAATTAAAATTAAAAAAATCTTGATTGTTGATGATCTTAATCCTCAGTTTGCTCGTGCCTTTGAATTGCACTTTTCTACAGCCTTCCAAGCCTGTGTGCCAGGCCTACTTAAAAAATATTTACACCAATCATATTTGTTGTGACAGTATTCTAATAATTAAAAATTAATTTTTTTGGTAATAGTTGCTGTGATTTGAATCCTCAGTTTGCTGGTGCCATTGAATAGCACTTTCCTCCTGCCTTGCAGCCTGCTGTGAGCCAGGCCCCCACCTAGCCAATTGTTGTCAGCAATCATATTTCTGTTAACAGTATTGCAAAAATTGTCAATCATCACTGTTTAGACTGTCAGTAATCAGTCTCCTAGTGTCCTTGAATTGCATGTACCTCCTGCCTGCCATCCTTTTGTGCCAGGCTGTCTTGCCAACTATTTACACCAATCCTAATTTTTTTGTCACAGTATAGTTACTAATTAAAATTAAAAAAATCTTGATTGTTGATGATCTTAATCCTCAGTTTGCTCGTGCCTTTGAATTGCACTTTTCTACAGCCTTCCAAGCCTGTGTGCCAGGCCTACTTAAAAAATATTTACACCAATCATATTTGTTGTGACAGTATTCTAATAATTAAAAATTAAAATTTTTGGTAAAAGTTGCTGTGATTTGAATCCTCAGTTTGCTGGTGCCATTGAATAGCACTTTCCTCCTGCCTTGCAGCCTGCTGTGAGCCAGGCCCCCACCTAGCCAATTGTTGTCAGCAATCATATTTCTGTTTTCATTATTGCAAAAATTGTCAATTATCACTGTTTAGACTGTCAGTAATCAGTCTCCTAGTGTCCTTGAATTGCATGTACCTCCTGCCTGCCATCCTTTTGTGCCAGGCCGTCTTGCCAACTATTTACACCAATCCTAATTTTTTGTCACAGTATAGTTACTAATTAAAATTAAAAAAATCTTGATTGTTGATCTTAATCCTCTTTTTGCTTGTGCCATTGAATTGCACTTTTCTACTGCCTGCCAGCCTGTGTACCAGGCCCAACTATCCAATTAGTGCTAGCAATCATATTTCTTTTAACAGTATTGCAAAATTTGTCAATCAACACTGTTTTGACTGTCAATCTGCAGTCTACTAGTGCCCTTGAATTGCATTTTCCTCCTGCCTGCCTGCCTGCCTGTGTGCCAGTCCCTACTAGCCAATTAGTGCCACCACTCATATTTATTGTAACAGGATTGGAATTTTTGTTAATCATAACTGTTTTGACTGTGATTCTTCAGTCTCCTCTCCAGCGTGTGTGCCAGACAGGCCCATTTGCCAAATAGTGCCAAACAATCATATTTGTTGCCACAGTACTAGTAATATTTCAAAAAATTAACAATTTTTGATTTTTAAAACATCTGTCTTTTTTGTTGTTGTCAGTCTCACAGCGTATACTGTGCCCACTTTCACAGTGCCACTACTCAATTGGTTTAATAGTATTGTTAGTGTCCATTTAAAAAAAATGACAGGCAGAGGCAGGCCACCCCACAGGTTCCGTGGTCGTGGTGCTGTGATTCCTTTAGACCCTACAAATATGCACATTGTTCAGACGCCGGGTGCCAGGGGGGATGCAAAAACTTCTGAGGAGGACCTAGTTGAATGGCTAACACAGGAAACCCAATCTTCTTCAGCTTCCGCTGCTAGTCCTCCTAACCTTGATGCACCATCTAAGTCCAGCTGTGCTTTGGGCAGGTCTCAAGTGACCAGTGCCACTCCGCCGCCTGTTGCCACCACCAACACTAGCACCACAGCCGCTTCACTTGATCTGTCACAGGAGTTATTGACACATCATTTGGAAGAAATGAGTGATGCGCAACCATCATTGACAGAGGATGTAGATAATAGTGATCAGTCTCAGTCAGGCAGCATTACCGACATGGAGGTATGGTGTGATGATGATGATGATGATGATGATGATGTTGTACCCGCTGCTGCTTCCTTTCTTGATGTTTCAGATACAAGTGAAGCGGTTGATGATGATGTGTCAGTGGATGTCACGTGGGTGCCTGCTAGAAGAGAAGAAGAAGAGGGGGAAAGTTCAGATGGGGAGACAGAGAGGAGGAGGAGACAATTTGGAAGCACGGGGAGGTCGTCTCAAGGAGCTAGTGGCACAGTCAGACAGCATGCATCGTCACCAGGGGTCAGCCAGACAGCACGCCGACGCCCATCAATGCATGCTGTTGCCACCACCAGAATGCCGTCATCGCAGAGCTCAGCAGTGTGGCATTTTTTTTGTGTGTCTGCCTCTGACAACAGCGATGCCATTTGCAACCTGTGCCAAAAGAAACTGAGTCATGGGAAGTCCAACAGCCACCTAGGTACAACTGCTTTGCGAAGGCACATGGTCTCCCATCACAAAGGCCGATGGGAAGAACACATGAGTAGAAACAGCACACAAAGTGAAATCCGCCCTCCTCCTCCTGCTCCAGCATCTTCAGCCACGTCATCCAGTGCTGTCCTCCTTGCACCCTCTCAACCATCCTCCACTCAGTCTCTCTTACGTAGCAGTTCCTGGTCATCTGCCCACAGTCAGGTGTCTGTCAAGGACATGTTTGAGCGTAAGAAGCCAATTTCTCAAAGTCACCCCCTTGCCCGGCGTCTGACAGCTGGCTTGTCTGAACTCTTAGCCCGCCAGCTTTTACCATACAAGCTGGTGGAGTCTGATGCTTTCAAAAAATTTGTATCTATTGGGACACCGCAGTGGAAGGTACCTGGCAGAAATTTATTTTCACAAAAGGCAATCCCAAACCTGTACTCTGTTGCGAGAAAGGAAGTTATGGCATGTCTGGCACACAGCGTTGGGGCAAGGGTCTATATGACCACGGATAGCTGGTCTGCAAAGCATGGTCAGGACAGGTATATCACCTACACTGCACATTGGGTAAACCTGCTGACTTCTGACAAGCATGGAATGCGTGGCTCTGCAGAAGAGTTGGTGACACCGCCACGACTTGCAGGCAGGCCTGCTGCTACCTCCTCTACTCCTCCTACTCCATCCTCTTCCATAACCTCTTCCTCGGCTGAGTCCTCTTCAACTTCTGCATCTTGCTCCACATCTATGGCACCCCCCCAGCTCCCCAGGTACTATGCTACATCCCGGGTACGGCAGTGTCACGCCGTCTTGGGGTTGACTTGCCTGAAAGCGGAGAGTCACACCACACCAGCACTCCTGACTACCCTGAACGCACAGGTGGATCAGTGGCTGACTCTGCACCAACTGGAGATTGGCAAGGTTGTTTCTGACAATGGAAGTAATTTGGTGGTGGCATTGAAATTGGGCAAGTTGACACATGTGCCGTGCATGGCACATGTGTGTAATCTAATTGTACAATGATTTGTCCATAAGTACCCAGGCTTACAGGACGTCCTGAAGCAGGCCAGGAAGGTGTGTGGCCATTTCAGGCGTTCCTACACGGCCATGGCGCACTTGTCTGATATCCAGCGTCGAAACAACCTGCCAGTGAGGCGCTTGATTTGCGACAACCCGACACGGTGGAATTCAACACTCCTAATGTTTTACCGCCTGCTCCAACAAGAAAAAGCTGTTAATGAGTATTTGTATGACCGGGGTGCTAGGACAGCCTCTGGGGAGCTGGGGATATTTTTGCCAAATTACTAGACGCTCATGCGCAATGCCTGTAGGCTCATGCGTCCTTTTGAGGAGGTGACAAACCTTGTCAGTCGCACCGAAGACACCATCAGCGACATCATACCATTTGTTTTCTTCCTGGAGCGTGCCCTGCGAAGAGTGCTGGATCAGGCAGTAGATGAGCGTGAAGAGGAAGCGGGAGAGTTGTGATGTCCATCACCCCCGCAAACAGCCGAATCAGCATTGCTTGCTGGACCTGCGGCAACGCAGGAAGAGGATTGTGAGGAAGAGGAGTCAGAGGAGGAATGTGGCTTTGGGGAGGATGAGGAGGAGGAAGACCGAGCACAACAGTCATCCCAGGGTGCTCATTGTTGTCACCTCTCTGGTACCCGTGGTGTTGTACGTGGCTGGGGGGAAGAAGATACCATCAGTGAGATCAGTGAGGAGGAGGAACGCGACATGATTAGCTCAGCATCCAACCTTGTTCAAATGGGTTCTTTCATGCTGTCGTGCCTGTTGAGGGACCCTCAAATAAAAAAGCTGAAGGAGAATGACCTGTACTGGGTGTCCACGCTCCTCGACCCCCGGTATAAGCATAAAGTGCCTGAAATGTTACCAAATTCCCGCAAGTCGGAAAGGATGGAGCATTTTCATACTAAATTAAAAACTATGCTTTACACAGCGTATAAGGGTGATGTCACAGCACCACGGGAATGTAACAGGGGACGAGATTAAATTAATCCTCCTCCTCCCACAACCACGGTGGCAAGGACCGGGCGCTTTCCTGACGTCTTGTTGATGGAGGACATGCGTACCTTTTTAACTCCCATGCACCATCAGAGCCTTTGGGATCCAGCCTTAGAGAAAGACTCAACCGACAGGTAGCAGACTGCCTAGCTTTAACTGCGGATCTCGACACTCTCAGGAGCGATGGACCCCTTGACTACTGGGTGTGCAGGCTGGACTTGTGGCCTGAGCTATCCCAATTTGCAATGGAACTTCTGGCCTGCCCCGCTTCAAGTGTCCTGTCCGAAAGGACTTTTAGTGCAGCAGGAGGTTTTGTCACTGAGACGAGAAGTCGCCTAGGTCAAAAAAGCCTTGACTATCTCACTTTTATAAAAATGAATGAGGGCTGGATCCCGAAGGGACTGACATTGGGTGATACATTTGAATAAAAAACTACTGATGATGATATGAGCTGGCTTGGGCTACAACTGGTACACAGGCTGGCCTTTTTTTTTGGTTATAAAGACGGAGAACTTGCTTGACTTATCCGCCAACAACTAGTGTTCAAGCCACAAGCTTTTAGGGCACTTTATAAATGTTTTACAAACATCAATTTTCTGGCCGCTGCTACAGCAGTTGCTACAACAATACCCAATTTTTCAGTCATTTGTACATTCCTAATTTTTCTGGCCCTCTGCTGCATCTCTGTGGGTACAAATCTCACATTAAAAAAATAAGGCACATAACACTAGTGATTAAACTGTTACGAATTGTACAACTTTACACACCACTCATATCCGGTGGACCATTCAATTGAACGCAAAATGCAACAAATTTGAAAGAGTAGGACCGACCAAGCATCTTTATCCGTCTCTTGGTTGCTCTAAATTATCTCTGTGTTCCATCTATGCCATACCTGTACTCTATTGTGCAAAAGGGTGGCAATATGTTGTGTTTCATGCTGTTGTGCCTGTTGCGGGTCGTGGCCATGATATAAAAAGGCTGAAGGAGAACGAGCTGTAGTAATGGGTGCCCCATCCAGTTTTTAGAAAAATGTTCCTGGTTCCTCTCAATTATCTTTGGGTTTCTAAAATGGATGCCATACCTGTACTCGCTTGTGCAAAAGGATGGCATATGTGGTGGTGTTTCCTGCAGTTGTTTCTGTTGAGGGTGCTGGAGGAGAGCGGCCTGGAGTGGGAGTCCAAGCATGGTTTTTGGGGCTATTTCACTTTTACAAAACAATTATCTGTGGGTTTCACAAATCAATGCCGTACCAGTACTCTATTGTTCCAAAGTATGCCATATGTTCTTTCCTGCTGGTATTTTGTTTGAGGGTCCTGGACACTCTTATAAAAAGGCCTAAGGTGAAAGAGGTGTACTGGGTATCCACTCATGTTTATTTTCTATTCTCATTTGACCAAAATTATCTCTGGTTTTGTAAAATCAATGCGTACTGTACTCTATTGTTCAAAAGGATGCCATACGTCCCTCTTTCCTGCTGGTGTTTTTTTTTTGGAGTGTCCAGGACCCTCTTATAAAAAGGTCTAAGGAGAAAGAGGTGTACTGGCTGTCCATCGAATTTTATTCAAATTTCCATTTTAAAAAAAAAATTCTATGGGTTTCCTAAAATCTATGCCTTTCCTGTACTCTATTGTTCAAAAGTATGCCATATGTCCTCTTTCCTGCTGGTGTTTTTTTTGAGGGTCCAGGACCTCTTATAAAAAGGCCTAAGGAGAGGAAAGAGGTGTACTGGGTGTCCATCGAATCATTTTTTTTATTCAAATTTACATTTGCAAAAAATTATCTATGGGTTTCTAAAATCAATGCTTTCCTGTACTCTACTCTATTGTTCAAAAGTATGCCATATGTCCCCTTTCCTGCTGGTGTTTTGTTTGAGGGTCCTGGACCCTCTTATAAAAGGCCTAGGGAGAAAGAATTGTACTGGGTGTCCATCCAATCATTTTTTTTATTCAAATTCACGGTTGCAACAAATTATCCCCGGGTTTTCTAAAATCAATGCCTTTCCTATAATCTTTTTTTCACAAAGGATGCCATATGTCCTCTTTCCTACTGCTGGTTTTGTTGAGTGTCCTGGAGCCTCTGCTAAAAAGGCCTAAGGATAAAGAAGTGTAATGGGTTGTCTATTCAATGTTTTTTTAGATTTCCCGGTTGTAACAAATTTTTTCTGTCTTTCACAAATCAATGCCTTTCCTGTAATCTATTTTTCAAAAGGATGCCATATGTCCTATTTCATGCTGTTCTTTCTGTTGAGGCTCCAGGACACTCTTATTAAAAGGACTAAGGATAAAGAAGTGTACTGGGTGTCCAATCAATGTTTTTTTTCTATTTCCCGGGTCATATAACTGATCTCTGTGTTTCTAAAATCAATGCCTTTCCTGTAATCTAATTTTCTAAAGGATGCCATATGTCCTCTTTCATGCTGCTGGTTTTGTGGAGGGTCCTGGAGCCTCTGCTAAAAAGGCCTAAGGATAAATAAGTGTACTTGGTGTATAATCGAAGTTTTTTGTGATTTCACGGTTGCAACTAATGATCTCTGTGTTTCTAAAATCAATGCCTTTCCTGTAATCTAATTTTCTAAAGGATGCCATATGTCCTCTTTCATGCTGCTGGTTTTGTGGAGGGTCCCTGGAGCCTCTGCTAAAAGGCCTAAGGATAAATAAGTGTACTTGGTGTATAATCGAAGGTTTTTGTGATTTCAACGGTTGCAACTAATGATCTCTGTGTTTCTAAAATCAATGCCTTTCCTGTAATCTAATTTTCTAAAGGATGCTATATGTCTTCTTTCAAGCTGCTGGTTTTGTGGAGGGTCCTGGAGCCTATGCTTAAAAGGCCTAAGGATAAAGAAGTGTACTGGGTGTCTAATCTATGTTTTTTTAGATTTCATGGTTGCAAAAAATTATCCACGGGTTTCTAAAATCAATGCCTTTCCTGTAATCTATTATTCACAAGGATGCCATATGTACTTTTTAATGCTGTTGTTTCTGTTGAGGAGCCTCTCAATCTTATTAAAAAGGCCTAATGAAAAATAAGTGTACTGGGTGTCTAATCAATTTTTTTTCTATCTACCATAGCAACTAATGATCTCTGTGTTTCTGAAATCAATGCCTTTCCTATAATAATTTTTTTTAAAGGATGCCATATGTCCTCTTTCCTGCTGCTGGTTTTGTCGAGGGTCCTGGAGCCTCTGCTGAGCATAATTTTTTTTTTTTTTATTGAACTTGACTTAATAACTGAAGCATGACTTCAGGAGTCAGGTGTGGTCGTAGGTAGTGGTTGT
Source organism: Bombina bombina (assembly GCF_027579735.1). NCBI lineage: Eukaryota > Metazoa > Chordata > Amphibia > Anura > Bombinatoridae > Bombina > Bombina bombina. The sequence continues at coordinate 669,323,595 of NC_069503.1, read as the reverse complement.
TGTTAGCAGATTATTTTTATTGCAAATTGCAATTGCCACAGCGTGCATAAAATGTGCGTCACTAGTCCAAATTTAATTTTTTTTTTTCATTCAGGATTAGTTTGGGGTACGGCGCAATATTGGAAAGGCAAAAAACAGGTCTCTGTACCCGTTGATATAAGGGGTGACTACTACTGCTTTTACCAGGCTCCTCTTGGATAGCCCAGAAAGTGTGACTATGAATCCCAAAAAGAAAATTAAATTAAGGTGAAAACTGACTCCAAAGTAACTTGTAAGACCTGGAGCTCCTCAAACACACGTCCTACCGCAACAGCTATAGGCTCCCCAACCCACAAATCTTAACTTTTTCATGCCAATTGATATTGCCACAGCAGGAACAACAGTAAATTAGCATGTGCGTCACCACAGTCTCCGAAGCTGTTGTCAGATGTATACAAAAACACTGATAAAGTATTCCTTTAGGAGCGCAAAGAGATGGCTACCGGAACACTCCAGGAACTTCACAAGAGTGGCTGTATTGTGTTACTGGTGATGTTTTGAGACATCTGGGTAGTGTACAGGGAGGGCAAAAAATCATCTCCATCTCTGTGCACCAAAGGACATGACGTCCTTTTCATCATAAGCACATGAAATTGCTGGCATTTTTGTTGCTTCAAGAAGTTCATTTTTTGTGGTGATAGATAGTACAGAATTAAATAAACTTTGGTTTCCTACCATACTCAAGATAATCTTGTATTTCAAAAATTCGTACTTGCTGTGGGAAACAGTGGCCTGTCCATACCAGGAAGATGATTTAGACAGAAGTAACGAGCTCTGCTTGCAGGGTGACACATGTTTATCGTCAATCATCAAAGGGGGTTGCGTGCAGAATATGGCTGATGGCCCCTTATTCACATGTTTGTCCAGAGCCATCAACATTTGCAAACAGCCAGTAGAAAGGTCGTTTCTCACCAGCCTTAAGTTGAGCTTCATTTACCAATGCTGATATTCAAAAAAATAGACAAACAGTGCCTTAAAATAACACATTTGCGATATGGATTCACCAGAGCAAGGTCATTGCAAGTACTAATTCCCACGATAACAAAATTAAAATGCCACAACTATGCAATCTTCACCTTCAGATTATTAATTGTCACACTCCATTGTACTCCTATGTCCAGCTCCCTGCTCTTGTTTTTTGTTGAGGGTCCTGGAGCCTCTGCTGAAAAGGCCTATGGATAATAAAGTGTACTGGGTGTCTGTTCAATGTTTTTTTTTATTTCCGGTTTGCAAGTATTATCTCAGTGTTTCTAAAATCAATGCCTTTCCTGTAATCTTTAATTCAAAAGGATGACATATCTCCTCTTTCATGCTGTTGTTTCGGTTCAGGGTCCGGGGACCCTCGTATTAAAAAGGCCTGAGCATAAATAAGTGTCACGGGTGTGTAATCAATGTTTTTTTCTAATTTCAACGGTTGCAAATAATGATCTGTGGTTTCTAAAATCAATGCCTTTCCTGTAATCTTTTATTCAAAAGGATGACATATCTCCTCTTTCATGCTGTTCTTTCTGTTGAGGCTCCGGGAACTCTTCTCAAAAGGCCTAAGGATAAAGAAGTGTACTGGGTGTATAATCTATGTTTTTTTAGATTTCACGGTTGCAACTAATGATCTCTGTGTTTCTAAAATCAATACCTTTCCTGTAATCTAATTTCCAAAGGATGCCATATGTCCTCTTTCATGCTGCTGGTTTTGTGAGGGTCCTGGAGCCTCTGCTAAAAAGGCCTAAGGATAAATAAGTGTACTTGGTGTATAATCGAAGTTTTTTGTGATTTCACGGTTGCAACTAATGATCTCTGTGTTCTAAAATCATGCCTTTCCTGTAATCTAATTTTCTAAAGGATGCCATATGTCCTCTTTCATGCTGCTGGTTTTGTGGAGGGTCTCTGCAGCCTCTGCTAAAAAGGCCTAAGGATAAATAAGTGTACTTGGTGTATAATCAAAGTTTTTTGTGATTTCACGGTTGCACTAATGATCTCTGTGTTTCTAAATCAATGCCTTTCCTGTAATCTAATTTTCTAAAGCATGCCATATGTCCTCTTTCATGCTGCTGGTTTTGTGGAGGGTCCTGGAGCCTCTGCTAAAAAGGCCTAAGGATAAATAAGTGTACTTGGTGTATAATCGAAGTTTTTTGTGATTTCACGGTTGCAACTAATGATCTCTGTTTTTCTAAAATCAATGCCTTTCCTGTAATCTAATTTTTCTAAAGGATTCCATATGTCCTCTTTCATGCTGCTGGTTTTGTGGAGGGTCCTGGAGCCTCTGCTAAAAAGGCCTAAGGATAAATTAGTGTACTTGGTGTATAATCGAAGTTTTTTGTGATTTCACGGTTGCAACTAATGATCTCTGTGTTTCTAAAAATCAATGCCTTTCCTGTAATCTAATTTTCTAAAGGATGCCATATGTCCTCTTTCAAGCTGCTGGTTTTGTGGAGAGGTCCTGGAGCCTATGCTTAAAAGGCTAAGGATAAAGATGTGTACTGGGTGTCTAATCTATGTTTTTTTAGATTTTCATGGTTGCAAAAAATTATCCACGGGTTTCTAAAATCAATGCCTTTCCTGTAATCTATTATTCACAAGGATGCCATATGTACTTTTTAATGCTTTGTTTCTGTTGAGGCTCTGGGAGCCTCTTAATCTTATTAAAAAGGGCCTAATGAAAAAATAAGTGTACTGGGGTGTCTAATCAATTTTTTTTTCTATCTACCATTTGCAACTAATGATCTCTGTGTTTTCTGAAATCAATGCCTTTCCTATAATCATTTTTTTAAAAGGATGCCATATGTCCTCTTTCCTGCTGCTGGTTTTGTCGAGGGTCCTGGAGCCTCTGCTGAGCATAAAAAAAAAAATATTTAACTTGACTTAATAACTGAAGCATGACTTTCAGGAGGTCAGGTGTGGTCGTAGGTAGTGGTTGTTGTTAGCAGATTTATTTTTATTGCAAATTGCAATTGCCACATGCGGTGCATAAAATTGTGCGTCACTAGTCCAAATTTTAATTTTTTTTTCATTCAGGATTAGTTTGGGGTACGGCGCAATATTGGAAAGGCAAAAACAGGTCTCGGTACCCGTTGATATAAGGGGTGACTACTACTCGCTTTTACCAGGCTCCTCTTGGATAGCCCCAGAAAGTGTGACTATGAATTCCAAAAAGAAAATTAAATTAAGGTTGAAAACTAACTCCAAAGTAACTTGTAAGACCTGGAGCTCCTCAAACACACGTCTATCGCAACAGCTATAGGCTCCCCAAACCCACAAATCTTAACTTTTTCATGCCAATTGATATTGCCCACAGCTGGAACAACAGTAAATAACATGTGCGTCACCCACAGTCTCCGAAGCTGTTGTCGGATGTATACAAAAACACTGATAAAGTATTCCTTTAGGAGCGCAAAGAGATGGCTACCGGAACACTCCAGGAACTTCACAAGAGTGGCTGTATTGTGTTTCTGGTGATGTTTGAGACATCTGGGTAGTGTACAGGGAGGGCAAAAATCGTCTCCATCTCTGTGCACCAAAGGACATGACGTCCTTGTCATCCATAAGCACATGAAATTGCTGGCATTTTTGTTGCTTCAAGAAGTTCAGTTTTTGTGGTTATAGATAGTACAGAATTAAATAAACTTTGGTATCCTACCATACTCAAGACAATCTTGTATTTCAAAATTCGTACTTGCTGTGAGGAAACAGTGGCCTGTCCATACCAGGAAGATGATTTTAGACAGAAGTAACGAGCTCTGCTTGCAGGTGACACATGTTTATCGTCAATCATCAAAGGGGTTGCGTGCAGAATATGGCTGATGGCCCCTTATTCACATGTTTGTCCAGAGCCACACATTTGCAAACAGCCAGAAGAAAGGTCGTTTCTCACCAGCCTTAAGTTGAGCTTCATTTACCAAATGCTGATATTCAAAAAAATAGACAAACAGTGCCTTAAATAACACATTTGCGATATGGATTCACCAGAGCAAGGTCATTGCAAGTACTAAGTTCCCACGATAACAAAATTAAAATGCCACAACTATGCAATCTTCACCTTCAGATTATTATTGTCACACTCCATTGTACACCTATGCCCAGCTCCCTGCTCTTGTTTTTGTTGAGGTCCTGGAGCCTCTGCTGAAAAGGCCCTATTGGAATAATAAAGTGTACTGTGTGTCTGTTCAATGTTTTTTTTTATTTCCCGTTTGCAAGTAATTATCTCAGTGTTTTCTAAAATCAATGCCTTTCCCTGTAATCTTTTATTCAAAAGGATGACATATCTCCTCTTTCATGCTGTTGTTTCGGTTCAGGGTCCCGGGACCCTCGTATTAAAAAGGCCTGAGCATAATAAGTGTCACGGGTGTGGTAATCAATGTTTTTTTTCTAATTTCACGGTTGCAAATAATGATCTGTGGGTTTCTAAAATCAATGCCTTTCCTGTAATCTTTTATTCAAAAGGGATGACATATCTCCTCTTTCATGCTGTTGTTTCGGTTGAGGCTCCGGGACCCTCGTATTAAAAAGGCCTGAGCATAAATAAGTGTCACGGGTGTGTAATCAATGTTTTTTTCTAATTTCACGGTTGCAAATAATGATCTGTGGTTTCTAAAATCAATGCCTTTACTGTAATCTTTTATTCTAAAGGATGACGTATCTCCTCTTTCATGCTGTTGTTTCGGTTCAGGGTCCGGGACCCTCGTATTAAAAAGGCCTGAGCATAAATAAGTGTCACGGGTGTCTAATCAATGTTTTTTTCTAATTGCACGGTTGCAAATAATGATCTGTGGGTTTCTAAAATCAATGCCTTTACTGTAATCTTTTATTCAAAAGGATGACATATCTCCTCTTTCATGCTGTTGTTTCGGTTCAGGCTCCGGGACCCTCGTATTAAAAAGGCCTGAGGATAAATAAGTGTCACGGGTGTGTAATCAATGTTTTTTTCTAATTTCACGGTTGCAAATAATGATCAGTGGGTTTCTAAAAATCAATGCCTTTACTGTAATCTTTTATTCAAAAGGATGACATATCTCCTCTTTCATGCTGTTGTTTCGGTTGAAGCTCCAGGACCCTCGTATTAAAAAGGCCTGAGGATAAATAAGTGTCACGGGTGTGTAATCAATGTTTTTTTCTATTTCACGGTTGCAAATAATGATCTGTGGGTTTCTAAAATCAATGCCTTTACTGTAATCTTTTATTCAAAAGGCTGACATATCTCCTCTTTCATGCTGTTGTTTCGGTTAAGGCTCCGGGACCCTCGTATTAAAAAGGCCTGAGGATAAATAAGTGTCATGGGTGTGTAATCAATGTTTTTTTCTAATTTCACGGTTGCAAATAATGATCTGTGGGTTTCTAAAATCAATGCCTTTACTGTAATCTTTTATTCAAAAGGATGACATATCTCCTCTTTCATGCTGTTGTTTCGGTTGAGGCTCCGGGACCCTCGTATTAAAAAGGCCTGAGCATAAATAAGTGTCAGGGGTGTGTAATCAATGTTTTTTTCTAATTTCACGGTTGCAAATAATGATCTGTGGGTTTCTAAAATCAATGCCTTTACTGTAATCTTTTATTCAAAAGGATGACATATCTCCTCTTTCATGCTGTTGTTTCGGTTCAGGCTCCGGGACCCTCGTATTAAAAAGGCCTGAGCATAAGTAAGTGTCACGGGTGTTGTAATCAATGTTTTTTTCTAATTTCACGGTTGCAAATAATGATCTGTGGGTTTCTAAAATCAATTGCCTTTACTGTAATCTTTTATTCAAAAGGATGACATATCTCCTCTTTCATGCCTGTTGTTTCGGTTGAGGCTCCGGGACCCTCGTATTAAAAAGGCCTGAGGATAAATAAGTGTCACGGGTTGTGTAATCAAATGTTTTTTCTATTTCACGGTTGCAAATAATGGTCTGTGGGTTTCTAAAATCATTGCCTTTACTGTAATCTTTTATTCAAAAGGATGACATATCTCCTCTTTCATGCTGTTGTTTTCGGTTCAGGCTCCGGGACCCTCGTTTTAAAAGAGCCTGAGCATAAATAAGTATCACAGGTGTCTAATCAATTTTTTTTTCTAATTTCACACGGTTGCAAATAATGATCTGTGGGTTTCTAAAATCAATTGCCTTTACTGTAATCTTTTAATTCAAAAGGATGACGTATCTCCTCTTTCATGCTGTTGTTTCGGTTCAGGCTCCGGGACCCTCGTATTAAAAAGGCCTGAGCATAAATAAGTGTCACGGGTGTGTAATCAATGTTTTTTTCTAATTTCACGGTTGCAAATAATGATCTGTGGGTTTCTAAAATCAATGCCTTTACTGTAATCTTTTATTCAAAAGGATGACATATCTCCTCTTTCATGCTGTTGTTTCGGTTCAGGCTCCGGGACCCTCGTATTAAAAAGGCCTGAGCATAAATAAGTGTCACGGGTGTCTAATCAATGTTTTATTCTAATTTCACGGTTGCAAATAATGATCTGTGGGTTTCTAAAATCAATGCCTTTCCTGTAATCTATTATTCAAAAGATGACATATCTCCTCTTTCATGCCGTTGTTTCGTTTGAGGCTCCGGGACCCTCGTATTAAAAGGCCTGAGGATAAATAATTGTGTAACGGGTATCTAATGAATTTTTTTTTTTATTTCACGGGTCATATAAATGATCTCTGGGATTCTAAAATCAATGCCTTTCCTGTAATCTATTATTCAAAAGGATGACAGTACTACCAAAATACAGCCAATGAAGGGCCTTAGGAAGACTGAGCCAAGGTTGGATTGTAGTATTTGGTTAGGCTAATCATGATGGCCATGTAGACCACCACCACCGAGAATACTGGAAGTAACAGGGATGATGAGATGAAAGAGCTAAGAATAGTAGAACTTGAAACAACAGAGTTAGCCATGGGTGTTAGTGCAAAACCGCTTGGCTTTTTTTTGGCTTTGGGTGCGGCTATTCATGCAGGACATATAGAGCTGACAACATTCGGTGTCGTATCAGCTATTAAACTAATAAGAACAGTACTACCAAGATACAGCCAATGAAGGGCCTTAGGAAGACTGAGCCAAGGTTGGATTGTAGTATTTGGTTAGGCTAATCATGATGGCCATGTAGACCACCACCACCGAGAGTCCTGGAAGTAACAGGGATGATGAGATGAAAGAGCTAAGAATAGTAGAACTTGAAACAACAGAGTTAGCCATGGGTGTTAGTGCAAAACCGCTTGGCTTTTTTTTGCTTTGGGTGCGGCTATTCATGCAGGCCATATAGAGCTGACAACATTCGGTGTCGTATCAGCTATTAATCTAATAAGAACAGTACTACCAAAATACAGCCAATGAAGGGCCTTAGGAAGACTGAGCCAAGGTTGGATTGTAGTATTTGGTTAGGCTAATCATGATGGCCATGTAGACCACCACCACGAGAGTCCTGGAAGTAACAGGGATGATGAGATGAAAGAGCTAAGAATAGTAGAACTTGAAACAACAGAGTTAGCCATGGGTGTAAGTGCAAAACCGCTTGGTTTTTTTTTTGGCTTTGGGTGCGGCTTGTCATGCAGGCCATATAGAGCTGACAACATTCAGTGTCGTATCAGCTATTAAACTAATAAGAACAGTACTACCAAAATACAGCCAATGAAGGGCCTTAGGAAGACTGAGCCAAGGTTGGATTGTAGTTTTTGGTTAGGCTAATCATGATGGCCATGTAGACCACCACCACCGAGAGTCCTGGAAGTAACAGAGATGATGAGATGAAAGTGCTAAGAATAGTACTACTTGAAACAACAGAGATAGCCATGGGTGTTAATCCAAGACCGCTTGGATTTATTTTTGTATTGGGTGCGGCTAATCATGCAGGCCATATAGAGCTGCCACCATTCGGTGTTGTATCAGCTATAAAAATAATAAGAACTGTACTATCAAAATACAGACAATGAAGGGCCTATGAAGACTGAGCAAAGGTTGGATTGTAGTATTTTGTTCGGCTAATCATGATGGACATGTAGACTGCCCATAACAGGGATGAAAGTGGTAAGAATAGTACTAATTGAAACAACCGAGTTAGCCATGGGTGTTAGTCTAAGACCACTCGGCTTTTTTTTGGGTTTGGGTGCAGCTAATCATGAAGGCCAGATAGACCTGCCACCATTTGGTGTTGTAACAGGTATGAAAATGCAAAGAACAGTACTACTTAACACAACCTACTTACCATGGGTCCCAGAGCATATGTTTGGTTGTTATATTTTGTAAGGGTAATCATGCAGGCCATATAGACCTCCACCGATAGGGTGAGTATGAATAACAGCTATTAAAATGCGAAGGACATTATTAATTAACACAACATAGTTACCATGGGTCGCAGACCAAGAGCAGATGTCTTATTATTATATTTTGTATGGGTAATCATCCAGGCCGTATAGACCTCACCAAATAGGGGGAGTTACAGAGATTAAAGTGCTAAGAATGGTAGTACTTAAAACACACCCTCGTTAAAATAGGTAGCAGACCACATGTCTTATTATTATAATTTTTCAGGGTAATCTGGCAGGCCATATAGAACTCCCCCGATAGGGGGGGGGGGGGTGAACAGGGATTAAAGTGCTAAGAAAAGTACTAATTGACACAAGCTAGTTGGGTCCAAGAACGCATGTTTGATTATTAGAATTTATTAGGGTAATTATATATCTAACAAATCTATCTATTTCTCTTCTATCGATTCGATCTAACTATCAATCTATGTATATCTATCCTATCTATCACTATCAATCTATCTTCTGTCCGGGATGTTTTGAGACAGCCACTTTGGGAATGTTAGTTCATTTAGACCCATTATGGCTGAAAAGCAGACTCTGCATCAATTATGTAATTTTCCATGGGAGTTTTGCCAGGGATCCCCCTCCAGCATGCAACAGTCCAGGTGTTAGTACCCTTGAAACAACTTTCCATCACTATTGTGGCCAGAAAGAGTCCTTGTAGGTTTTAAAGTTCGCCTGCCTATTGAATTCAATGGCGGTTTGCGCGGTTCGCGCGTTCGCGAACAATACCGGAAGTTCGAGTCCGCCGTTCGCGAACCGAAAATTTTAGGTTCGCGACATCACTACTTCCCACCAATGCTCAACGTGTAGAATTTACTGTAGCTCTATTCAGGAACTTAGAAACAGTACTTACATGAAAACCAGAATTTATTAAATCTTAAAGATGAACTCCAACCCAAATATCATTATCAAAATGTACTGTACTGCCCAAATCTCAGAAACGCTTCTAGCTAAAGACCTTGCAAGATTATACAAAAGCACTCCATGTTCTAACAAAATCTCTCTTTGTTGAATGAATGGCTGCTATGGTGAGCTAAGCAATGGTGACCACGGTTAAGATACATTTATTAAATACTACATACAAGAATTAAAATGTTTGTGACATGTTTCAAATTGTAACATAGCTGTAAAAACATCACTTGATATAACAGCACTGCATAAACAATGTCAACTGCAGTTAGGAAAGTGGGAATCTTAGGCTGTCCTCTCTGGTTTATTGTAGATTCTGAAGTGGGGAGAGCAACACATTATTTTGTAATAGATTACAACCCTCTTGGGCATCAAAAGAGTTAAAGGGACAGTATACACCAATTCCCATATAACTGCATATAATAGACACTAATGTAAAGAATAATATGCATAGATACTAATCTAGAAATCCAATATAAAAACTTTTAAAAACTTACTTAGAAGCTCCCAATTAAGCACTGTTGATGAGGTGAAGCTGGGGCAACCACCAAAATGGGCTGAGAAAGCAGGAAGAGCAGACACCCCACCCCCTCCCCTGCATATGAAAAGACCCATTACGCAAGCATGAATCTGTAGACATCAGTATACATCTAAAACTTTGGGGTTTGGTTAGGAGTCTAAAAATCAGCAGATTGTTATTTACAAATAAGCAACATTATACAATTTTACAAAAACACCCCCAGATGGGCTTTATAAATGGATATTCTACAAAAAAATGTATGCAAAGAAAAATCTAGTGTGCAATGTCCATTTAACCATATGCTAGCCACTTTGTGGAGTGAGTTTTGCTCCTTGATTGGGATGTCCAATAGGACAGCTAAACATGTCATTTTAATTGCTACATAAAGTTATATGTAGATTAGGTTTTGATGTGGGATTATACTGTCTTCATGTAGAGTAATGTATTGCCTGTCCATTTAGTAACAAAGGGGAACACATTCAAAGCAAATAGGACATAACATGTTATGGAACATCTGAAAAAATATTATATATATATCACTGGATGTTCGAATTGAGGTTTAAATTCAAATTTCTAGTCTAAGTATGATGCTCTAATTTAATAAGTATTGCATTGCAATACTCTTTGTAGAACTTTGTGAATTTAATGCCCCCAAAGGGGTTTAGTATGTTACAGGCACATCATATATTCATGTTTATAATGCTATATAGTTTAGCTATTTGAGAGTTTAACAATAAAGGTAGTTATTCCAAATGAAAAAGAAAAATGTTTTACTGAATTTCTTTATGAATGCATTTATTTCAATGAAGTGTTTTAATTATGATATGCATTAATACATATAATAGTTTCAATTAAAATGAGTTGTGAAAGGAACTTGAATGTATTTTTTGCTCAAGGTTATAAAATTGTTTGTCTTAGAATCACTCTCAATGTGCCAATAAGCTACTTGTGTTTTAGCTGAAGGTTTGTAAGATTGTCTTTTTTGCTAATAATGATGTAATGCCAAAGGATTGTATAAAAGTGAATAAATAACCCTTCCCTGAACCAAAATTGTCTGGTATGGTCTCATATTTATTTATAGCAAGCATGATTAAAGTATTGTAACTCTGCAATTTTGGATTCATATTTTTTAAATGTTCATTGCATTTATTAGCAATAAAACATTTTTATTTTTGTAATATAATACTGCATGTTTGTAACAATAAAATACCTAACGCCTAGATTTAGAGTTCTGCGTTAGCGGTCCAAACCAGCGTTAGGGGCTCCTAACGCTGGTTTTGGCCACCCGCTGGTATTTAGAGTCAGTCAGGAGAGGGTCCTAACGCTCACTTTCCTACCCGCGACTTTTCCATACCGCAGATCCCCCTAACGCCAATTGCGTATCCTATCTTTTCAATGGGATCTTTCTAACGCCAGTATTTAGAGTCTTGGCTGAAGTGAGCGTTAGAAATCTAACGACAAGACTCCAGCCGCAGGAAAAAGCCAGGAGTTAAGAGCTTTCTGGGCTAACGCCTGTTCATAAAGCTCTTAACTACTGTGCTCTAAAGTATGCTAACACCCATAAACTACCTATGTACCCCTAAACCGAGGCCCCCCCACATCGCCGCCACTCTATTAAATTTTTTTAACCCCTAATCTGCCGACCGCACACCGCCGCAACCTACATTATCCCTATGTACCCCTAATCTGCTGCCCCTAACATCGCCGAACCCTACATAATATTTATTAACCCCTAATCTGCCCCCCCCACGTCGCCGCTACCTACCTACAATTATTAACCTCTAATCTGCCGACCGGACCTCACCGCTACTATAATAAATGTATTAACCCCTAAAGCTAAGATTAACCCTAACACTAACACCCCCCTAAATTAAATTTAATTTTATTCTAACAAAATAAAATAATTCTTATTAAATAAATTATTCCTATTTAAAGCTAAATACTTACCTGTAAAATAAACCCTAATATAGCTACAATATAAATAATAATGATATTGTAGCTATTTTAGGATTTATATTTATTTTACAGGCAACTTTGTATTTATTTTAACCAGGTACAATAGCTATTAAAAAGATAATAACTATTTAATAGTTACCTAGTTAAAATAATTACAAAATTACCTGTAAAATAAATCCTAACCTAAGTTACAATTAAACCTAACACTACACTATCAATAAATTAATTAAATAAACTATCTACAATTATCTACAATTAAATCAACTAAACTAAATTACAAAAAAAACAAACACTAAATTACAAAAAATAAAAAAAGATTACAAGATTACCCCCCCCAACATTACAACCCACCACCCACATACCCATAATCTAACCCAAACACCTCTTAAAAAAACGAACATTAAGCCCCTGAAGATCTTCCTACCTTATCTTCACCACACCGGGTATCACCGATCCGTCCAGAAGAGGCTCCGAAGTCTTCCTCCTATCCGGCAAGAAGAGGGAATCCAACCGCAAACATCTTCATCCAAGCGCATCTTCTATCATCTTCCATCCGTCGCTGAGCGGGACCAATCTTGAAGCAGCTGACGCGGATCCATCCTCTTCTTCCGGCGACTCACGACGAATGAAGGTTCCCTTTAAGGGACATCATCCAAGATTCCTATCAGCCAATCGGAAATTAAGGTAGGAAAAAATCTGATTGGCTGATTGAATCCGCCAATCAGATTCAAGTTCAATCATATTGAGCTCGCATTCTATTGGCTGATGCGGAAACAGCCAATAGAATGCAAGCTCAATCTGATTGGTGCTGATTGGATCAGCCAATCCGATTGAACTTGAATCAGATTGGCTGATTCAATCAGCCAATCAGATTTTAGTGGCGGTAAATATGCCTGTACGCTCCCTTTTTGGAGCCTATAACGCAGCCCTTCTGTGAACTCTAAATACCAGCGGTATTTAAAAGGGTGCGGGGGGGGGGAAAGCATGCGTAGCTAATGTACCCCTTTGGCCGCAGAACTCTAAATCTAGCCAAGTATTTTTTATATTTATTTTCCTCTCATGCTTTTTACTTTATATATTGTACTCAAAATCATTCATAAGATATTAGACCCTTTTATACACTCCCTAATTAATTATAAGGGGAAAAAGGTACTAAGTAAATTCCAGCTCCGAAGTTCCCAAGCTGAACGTACCCGGCAATTGTCAGTGTTCCGTGACTGCTGCTGCTAACAATTAATTATTCCACTATCCTGTCCATTTAATAACCACAGACATTTATAGAGTCTAATTTACTTTTGACAACCTAAATACTTTACCATTTGTTAGACATTTTGTCATAGCTTTCTAAAAACACACATGTTAAATGTTTGCCCAATATAGACCATCTAATCAAAACATACACAAGGTGAGAAGCTGACTGAGACAAATGTCTGCTTCAATATGGAGCATGATACAGTATAAGCCTGGGTTGAATAAAATTAGTTCTAATTGGCTGAGTTCTAAGTAGTTATCTGATTGTGACTCCCCTGTAAGGGACACATTTTTATAGTACTGTGTGAGTGGTATCTGCTAATCTAGCAACGGTAGCTTTGTTGGGGTTCCAGATATCCCTGGATCAGGCACCAGTTTGTTGTTAGAGACGATATCCAGCTGTCCTCTGCTGCGTTTAGCACATTCCGTGGACACAGCAATCACTAAAGGGCATTTTTTTATGCACTTTTTGCAGGTACATTTTATTCTTGCGTATGTATGCTGTTTAATAAATCTGCCTTTAAATCACCACTTTTTGCGCTCTGTTTTTTCTGCAATTTTGGTTTGGATCCCACAACAATTGTGAAGAAGGCAAGGCTTAGAGAGAGCAGCACTGGTGGATTTTGTCCTTTTATTTTGGATCTGGAATAATTACCATACTCCAGTATTTGCATTCTATGTTGATTTCCAGCAAAGGTACCGTTTCCCCTTTTCAATAAGGACGGTTTTCTTATGGATATTTCATCCATATAAAGACAGTGTTCTTGGAGTATATCCTCTACAACAATTTATACGAGCTAAAATATTTATTCAATTCATTCTTTATTGCTATAATCATTATTTTATTTTATTTATTTTTTTAATTCTATTTCACTGTATTTGTGAATTATAATTGGCTTGTATATTTGTTCAAAAACCATACTTTGGAGTGTTGACTAAGCACTGATTAGTATTTTAGTTTTACTATGAAGCTCCAAATAGACCAACCTCCAAGTATACCGCATTGCTTCTACCTGTAAAATGAGGAGTTAGATTGGCAGGGTGGATGAATGAAGATGATGAAGAGGCTACACACGTGTTCCATTATGTTATATTGAAGCATTGTTGCTCATTTGCTTTATGCAGCAATTACTATTATTATTTCGCTAAGGTTGTTATAGCTACTTCTTTATTTACCCCTTTACATTAAATGATGCTGTATGCTACATACCTTTTTAGGGCACCAATATAAAAAAAACATTATGCAAGGACATTTTACTTTTCTTGCAATAATAGCTCTTTAAATGCATTTATAATATTCTGCAAGCTAATGGACAGTAAGCAGGAGCATGGTAAACAAATTGTCATGGCTACCAGTGAATTAACAAGTATTATATTCCATGCAAAATTCTTGGAAGGGTATTTTTGATTAATAAAAAATAATTGATATAAAAACATAATTTCGTAAGAACTTACCTGATAAATTCATTTCTTTCATATTAGCAAGAGTCCATGAGCTAGTGACGTATGGAGTATACAATCTACCAGGAGGGGCAAAGTTTCCCCAAACCTCTAAATGACTATAAATACATCCCTCACCACACCCATAATTCAGTTTAACAAATAACCAAGAAGTGGGGTGATAAAGAAAGTAGCAAAAGCATAAACAAAGGAATTGTAATAATTGTGCTTTATACACAAAAAATCATAACCACCATAAAAAGGGTGGGCCTCATGGACTCTTGCCAATATGAAAGAAATGAATTTATCATGTAAATTCTTACATAAATTATGTTTTCTTTCATGTAATTGGCAAGAGTCCATAAGCTAGTGACGTGTGGGATAGCAATACCCAAGATGTGGAACTCCACGCAAGAGTAACTAGTGAGGGAGGGATAAAAAAAAAGACAGCCAATTCCGCTGAAAAAATGAATCCACAACCCAAATCATAAGTTTTAATCTTATAATGGAAAATAAAAAAACTGAAATTATAAGCAGAAGAACCAAACTGAAACAGCTGCCTGAAGAAAAAACATCAAAATGGTAGAACTTAGTAAATGCATGCAAAGAATGACCAAGTTGCTGCTTGCAAAATCTGATCAGACTAAGCTTCATTCTTTAAAGCTCAGGAAGTGGAAACTGACCTAGTAGAATGAGCTGTAATCCTCTGAGGCGGGGATTTACCCGACTCCAAATAAGCGTGATGAATCAAAAGCTTTAACCAAGAGCCAAATAAATGCAGAAGCCTTCTGACCTTTCCTAGAACCAGAACAGATAACAAATAGACCTAGAAGCTTCCTGAAATCTTTAGTAGCTTCAACATAATATTTCAAAGCTCTCACCACATCTAAAGAATGTAAAGATCTTTCCAAAGAATTCTTAGGGAGTGGGGACACAAAGAAGGGACAACAATTTACCTACTAATGTTGTTGAATTCACAACTTTGTTTAAGAATTTAAATGAAGTCCGCAAAAACCTCCTTATCCTGATGAAAAATTAAAAAGGAGACTCACAAGAAAGAGCAGATAATTCAGAAACTCTTCTAGCAGAAGAAATGGCCAAAATAAACAACACTTTCCAAGAAAGCAATTTAAGTGTCCAAAGAATACATAGGCTCAAATGGAGGAGCCTGTAAAGCCTTCAAACCAAATTAAGACTCCAAGGAGGAGAGATTGATTTAATGACAGGCTGTAAAGCCTGTACAAAACAATAAATATCAGGGAGTTTAGCAATTTTTCTGTATAATAAAACAGAAAGAGCAGAGATTTGTCCTTTCAAGGAATTTGCAGACAAACCCTTATCCAAACCATCCTGAAGAAACTGTAAAATTCTAGGAATTCTAAAAGAATGCCAGAGAGAATTTATGAGAAGAACACCATGAAATGTAAGTCTTCCAAACTCAAAAATAAATCTTTCTAGAAACAGATTTACGAGCCTGCAACATAGTATTAATCACTGAGTCAAGAAACCTCTATGAACTAAGCACTAAGCGTTCAATTTCCATACCTTCAAATTTAATGAATTGAGATCCTGAGGGAAAAACGGACCTTAAGATAGAAGGTCTTGCCTTAGTGGAATTGCCATGGTTGGCAACTGGACATCCGAACAAGATCCGCATACCAAAACCTGTGAGCCCATGCTGGAGCCACCAGCATACAAATGATTGCTCCATGATGATCTTGGAAATCACTCTTGAAGAAGAACTAGAGGCGAAAAATATAGGCAGGTTGATAACTCCAAGGAAGTGTCAATGCATCCACAGCTGGAAAGGTACCTGGGAAGTTTGTTGTTTAGATGAGATGCCATCTAGATCTAATTCTGGAAGCCCCCGCATCTGAACAATTTTGAAAAAACACATCTGGGTGAAGAGACCACTCTCCCAGATGTAAAGCTTGATGACTGAGATAATCCGCTTCCCAATTGTCTATACCTAGGATATGGACCCGCAGAAATTAGACACAGGAGCTGGAATTCTGCCCAAACAAGTATCCGGGATACTTCTTTCATAAGCTTGAGGACTCTGAGTCCCACCCTGATGATTGACAAATTGCCACAGTTGTGACATGGTCCTGTCTGATAAAACAAATAAAACAGCTCTCTCTTAAATAGAGGCCAAAACTGAAGAGCTCTGAGAATTGCACGAGTTCCAAATATTGATTGGTAATCTCGCCTTTTGAGATTTCCAAACCCCTTGTGCTGTCAGAGATCCCCAGAAAGCTCCCCAACGTGAAAGACTTGCACCTGTTGTGATCACAGTCCAGGTTGGATGAACAAAAGAGGCCCCTTGATACTATACGATGGTGATCTAACCACCAAGTCAGAGACAGTCGAACATTGGGATCTAAGATATTAATTGTGATATCCTTGTATAATACCTTGCACCGTTGGTTCAGCATACAAAGTGAAGAGGTCTCATGTGAAAACGAGCAAAGGGGATCGCGTCCGATGCTGCCAGTCATGAGACATAAAACCCTCCATGCACATAGCTACTGAAGAATGATTGAGACTGAAGGTTCCGACAGGCTGCAATGCAAACCAATTTCAGACATCCTTGTCCTGATAGAGACAAAGTCATGGATACTGAATCTATTTGGAAACCTAAAAAGGTTACCCTTGTCTGAGTAATACAAAGAACTTTTTGGTAAATTGATCCTCCAACCATGTCTTTGAAGAAACAACACTAGTTTGATTCTTGTGAGATTCTGCAGAACGTAAAGACTAAGCAAGTACCAAAGATATCGTCCAAATAAGGAAACACCCGCAATTACCCCGCTCTCTGATTACAGAGAGTAGGTGTCAGATCCTCTTTGTCCTCCTTCCTATTGGCCCCTTTCAATCCTCTCTACCCTATTATAATTTCCCCAACTACCATTTCCTTTTGCTGGATTATTGATTTCACTATCCATAGTGAATCCTGAGCCAATCCTGCTCCAAGCTCACCTCCGCTGTAACCGGACGCATTGATCAAGCTTCCTGTCAGTTCTCAGCTTCACAGCGAGTGAGACGCTGCCTGAGTCTCACCCGCTGACGTCATCAGCTATTGCCGGTCCCGGCTCTCAGGGAAGTGCCGCTTCAGCTCACAACTCACAGAGAGACGCTGTTTGTTTAACTCTGCTCACACACAACCTCAACAGCCTACGCAATCTCTGCAGCTACCCGTCTTCTCACTAAAGCTGGAACCAGGAGTCAGGTTGTATGCAGGGCATTTGCCGTTATTACAATTACTCCTTGCAACTATTGACAATGTTTCTCTGAACCATTACTTACCTATCTTTGTCTTATATTAAATACCTGCCTATTGAGTTAAAAGTGACCTTTGTGTCTCTACCTCAACTCTCACTTGGCACATAATAACTTCAGAGCGTTAATCTAACATCACCTGGATGTGAGATAGCACCTCTGATACAAATAACAACCTTTTACTTATAACTTAGATTACCAAAATATCCTAGTCGCTTATAGAAAATCTCTTAAGTGCAATTAAAATAAATAAAGCTGATATAATAATCCAGCCTAAAATTAGAGGTTATAAGCAATTATGGATGTGAATGAGTTAGCAAACCAGGTTACCTCTCTTTCACAACGTATGGGATACTATCACTCAAACACTCAGGGGAGGTTCTAAACTGAAAACCAGGTACTGAAAGATTGTTTTAGAGAGTATCTATACAGCTAAACCTGCACATACAGAAGTACTCTCCCTGAGCCTCAGGTTTCATTGCCAGACAAAATCACTGGTAATAGAGCTACATTTAAAAGAGTTTAGAAACGCTTGCCTTTTATTGTTTGAACTTAAACCAAGAACATATAACAATGACAGAATAAAGGTTCTAACAACAATTTCTTATTTGAGGGGGGTGAGCCCCGTGCTTGGGCGACAGCCTGTTTGAAAACACAAAAACCCCATACTAGAATTCCATACAGGAATTCTTAACAGCATTTTCATTGCTTTAATGAGTGATCCATTTAAACATGGAGTCCGCAGAAACCTCTCTTAGGGCCCTGCGACAAGGCAGACAACCAGTTGAGAATTACATCTCACAGTTTAAAATATATGCAATTGATTCTAAGTGGAATGAACCATCACTTAAACACCATTTAAGCTGGCTCTCTGAGGACATCAAGGATGAACTGTCTCGCACAGGTGTCCCAGAGAGATTGGATGATATTTGTTCATACCACTGTACCACTATTGATAGAAGGTTGCGCGACACGCAAACAGGAAAGGGCAAACAACCCACCAGCTTCTTACAGACGCTACAATCCTTCCTCAACTCTTCCTAAGGAGACTGAATCTCCCATGGATATCGGCTTTATTAGAGGCCCCCTCTCAACAGAGGAAAAAGGAAGAAGAGCACATAGATTGTGCATGTACTGCGCTGCCCCAGAGCGTGATGTGAATGCTTGTCCTTTGTTAAAGAAGACGAAATTAGGTAAGAATACTACAAATACTCTTACTTTATCATTAAACAAAGCTAACAACCACCTCATATATCTATACCTCTTACCTTACAGTGGGATCAACACAGTATAAAGATTGACGCAGTATCGATACTGGGTGCATCAGGGAATTATATAGATTTGATCTTGTAAATAGTAATAAAATACCTACACAAGCAAATCAGTCTCCTGTCATCTATTAATTTTGGTGGATGGCTCTACTCTTTCAACATGAGTCCCATAACTTTAGAAACCATACCTTTACTTAGGGCACTCTAACACTGGACACCGGGAGTCAATTAGCTTTGACATTATACCTAGTCCCCTTTATCCTATTATCCTTGGGCTCACCTGGTTACAAATACATAAACCTGAATTTGATTGGGTGCACATGACTGTTAATCTATCTTCATCATATTGTTCACAGACATGCTACCCCATTAACAACATTGTACTCTCCAACCACCATCACATTACCAGACATTATTCAGATTTTCAAGAGTGTCTTTAAACAAAGTTGATGCACAAACACTCCCACCACATAGGCCATATGACTGTCCTATCGACCTATTGCCAGGGCAACCATACCTGTAGGTCACATATATTCCACTCTCTAAACACGAATTAGATCATTTAAAACTTTATTTGCAAGAAAATCTCGCAAAGGGTTTATAAGACCCTCCACCTCTCTCCAGCCGGGCTGGTATCTTTTTTGTAAAGAACAAAGACCAGTCACTTAGACCTATCATTGATTATAGGGAGCTTAATAAGAGAACTAAAGAAAAATCGCTACCCCTTACCGCTCATTCCTGAGCTAATGAGAGATTACGTACTTGCAAAGGTCTTCACAAAGTTGGACCTTCGGGGGGCTTACAATCGTCATACGAATGGAGGGGCTGGTGATTAATGGTTAACTGCTTTCAGAACTCGTTATGGCCTGTATGAATATACAGTCATGCCTTTCGGGTTGTGTTATGCTCCAGCTACATTTCAGTGCTTCATAAATGATATATTTAAAGACATTTTAGATAATTTCATCGTTGTATATCTGGATGATATACTTATATTTTCTGACAATCAACAAGAACATATCACACATGTTAAGAACAGTACTAGCACGGCTCCGTGAACACAGATTGTATGCGAAATTAGAAAAATGTGAGTTTAATAGCTCACAAGTCACATTTTTAGGCTATGTCATATCTAATAAAGGCATTAAGATGGATGATTCGAGAATCCAAGCCATCATTCAATGGCCTACCCCAAAAACCAGAAAAAGAGGTGCAAAGATTCCTTCGGTTTTGCTAATTTTTATCGTAAATTTAATTAAAAACTTCGCTCAAGAACTGCCAGACCTCTTACTGACTTAACAAAACCAATCTCAACCATTCAACTGGACTTCAGACTGTCAAAAGGTTTTTGAGAAATTGAAAACTGACTTCACCACCGCACCTATACTTACATTCCCTGATGCAGAATTACAATATATAGTAGAGGTCGATGCTTCGGATTACGCTCTGGGGGCAGTGCTGTCACAAAAACAATCGCTCACTGACTCTATGCATCCTGTGGCTTATTTGTCCAGGCTCATGCTTGCAGCTGAACGAAATTATCCCGTTGGGGAAAAAGAACTGCTAGCAATAAAATCAGCATTTGACCAGTGGAGACACCTCTTGGAAGGTGCCAAGTTTCCCACTATCATTATAACAGACCACAAAAATTTGCAATATTTGCAACAAAGCAGGACGTTGTCTGCCAGACAACTTCGGTGGAACTTGTACTTCTCTCGCTTTGATTTTGTCATCATGTACCGCCCTGGGATCCGTAATGGTAAGGCTGACGCCTTATCCAGAAGAGACACTAGACCACCTTTGACTGATAACCCAACCTGTATCATTCCCTAGTTCAAAATTCTTAGGCATGATTGTTAACTCAGATCCAGCATTCCAGAAATCTCAGCTTGAGGATCCCACGAAACCTATCCATCTGCTTCATAAGAAACGAAATGGTCTTTACTTCCATGCTAATCACTTTATATTCCGCCTACCTACAGGACGACTCTTCTCCATGCTCATCATGATTCCCTCTTACAGGACACCTTGGAGAATGGAAAACTCTGAATCTCCTTAAACGGCACTACTGGTGGCCAGCTATGACCAGGTCAGTACACGAATACATCACTCATTGTACCACTTGTGCGACTACCAAACCATCACATACTTTCCCAGTAGGCCTTTTACAGCCTTACCCAGTCCCAGAGACTCCCTGGTCTCATCTTGCAATGGATTTCATTGTCGACCTTCCAAAATCCTCCTCCTACACCTCCATACTTGTAGTAGTTGATCTCCTGTCAAAAATGGCCCATTTCTTACGGCGGTTGGCACACTCCACCGCACAACAAACGAGTGACATGTTCATCAAAGAGATAGTCCACTTACATGGCCTACCCTTGGTCATTTAACCGACAGAGGATCACAATTCACTTCCCGCTTCTGGAGACTACTTTGTAGGACTTTGCAAATATCTCAAAACTCACTACTTCTTATCACCCCCAGACTAATGGGCAAGCTGAGCGCACGGAATCAGTGGTTGGAACAGTATCTCCGCTGTTTCTGTTCCAATCAACAGGAATCTTGGGCTGACCATCTTGCATTGGCAGAATTTGCCTACAATAATGCCACTAATTCATCAACTGGATTCAGTCCGTTTTTTGTCAATCATGGTATCCACCCTAGAATTGACTACCTACCCTACTTGCCGTCACCAAATCCGACAGTTAACGATACTGTCAATGATATTTCAGAAACCTTTGCTGTTGCCAAGAACAACATCAAGCATGCTCAAGCATCCCATAAAAAGTTCTATGATTTGCGACACACACCTCAACCTCAGTACCAGGTTGGTCAGCTAGTCTGGTTGTCTACCAAAAACCTTCGCTTGCATACCCCATCGCGGAAGTTGAGTAAACTCTACATTGGTCCATTCCCAATTCTGGCAATCAGAAACCAGCAACAGTCACCCTTAGACTCCCTGATTCATACAGGATTCATCCCACTTTCCATGTCTCTCTGATCAAGCCGTGTCTTTCTGGCCTTTTACCATCCAATGTCGTTTCACATGAGTCTCTCAGGATGTGGAATATGAGGTCCAGTCTATTCTCGACTCCAGACGCCGTGGAGGACACTTGGAATACTTGATCCATTGGAAAGGGTATGATCATACTGAGGATTCTTGGGAACCTGCATCCTCTGTATCTGCACCTCGCTGTGTTTCTTTATTTCATCGCCGGAATCCGGATCGCCCTAGTCCTTGAACCCTCGCTGTGGGTTTCTTTGGGGGGGGCATGTGTCAGATCCTCTTTTGCCTCCTTCCTATTGGCCCCTTTCATCCTCTCTACCCTATTTAATTTCCCCAACTACCATTCCTTTTGCTGATTATTGATTTCACTATCCATAGTGAATCCTGAGCCAATCCGGCTCCAAGCTCACCTCCCGCTGTAACCGGACGCATTGATCAATCTTCCTGTCAGTTCTCAGCTTCACAGCGAGTGAGACCTGCCTGAGTCTCACCCGCTGACGTCATCAGCTATTGCCGTCCCGGCTTCTCAGGGAAGTGCCGCTTCAGCTCACATCACAGAGAGACGCTGTTTGTTTAACTCTGCTCACACACAAGCCTCAGCAGCCTACCAATCTCTGCAGCTACCGTCTTCTCACTAAAGCTGGAACCAGGAGTCAGGTTTAATGCAGGGCGTTTGCCGTTATTTACAATTACTCTTGCAACTATTGACAATGTTTCTCTGAACCATTACTTACCTATCTTTGTCTTATATTAAATACCTGCCTATTGAGTTAAAAGTGACTTTGTGTCTCTACCTCAACTCTCACTTGGCACATAATAACTTCAGAGGCGTTAATCTAACATCACCTGATGTGAGATAGCACCTCTGATACAAATACAACCTTTTACTTATAACTTAGATTACCAGAAATATCCTAGTCGCTTATAGAAAATCCTCTTAAGTGCAAATTAAATAAATAAAGCTGATAGTAGGGCACCGAGAGACCTTTGAAAAAAGATCCTTGGAGCTGTCGCTAGGCCAAAAGGAAGAGCAACAAATTGGTAATGCTTGTCTAGAAAAGAGAATCTCAGGAACTGATAGTGATCTGGATGAATCGTAATATAAAGATATGCATCCTGTAAGTCTATTGTGGACATATAATGCCCTTGCTGAACAAAAGGCAGAATAGTCCTTATAGTCACCATTTTGAATGTTGGTACTCTTACATAACGATTCAAGACTTTTAGATCCAGAACTGGTCTGAATTAATTTTCTTTCTTTGGGACAATGAAGAGATTTGAATAAAACCCCAGACCCTGTTCCTGAAAAGGAACTGCCACGATTACCACAGATAACTCCAGGTCTGAAACACACTTCAGGAAAGCCTGTGCTTCTCCTGGTTTTACTGGAATGCGTGAGAGAAAGAAACTTACTATTCTGTTACCCCTGAGAGACAATGTTCTGAATGCCAATGATTTTGGGACTGAATTTATCCAAAAATCCTTGAAACTTTAATCTGCCCCTACCAGCTGAGCTGGAATGAGGGCCGCACCTTCATGCGGACTTGGGGGCTTGGTTTAGATCTCTTAAATGGCTTGGATTTATTCCAGATTGAGGAAGGCTTCCAATTGAGACAGATGCCTTAGGGGAAGGATTAGGTTTCTGTTCCTTATTCTGTCGAAAGGAACAAAAACGGTTAGAAACTTTAAATTTACCCTTGGATTTTTTATCCTGAGGCAAAAAAGCCCCCTTCCCCCCAGTGACAGTTGAAATTATAGAATCCAACTGAGAACCAAATAATTTATTACCTTGGAAAGAAAGAGATAGCAATGTCGATTTAGAAGTCATATCAGCATTCCAAGATTTAAGCCATAAAGCTCTTCCTCGCTAAAATAGCTAAAGACATATATCTAACATCAATTCTGATGATATCAAAAAAAAGGCATCACAAATGAAATTATTAGCATGTTGAATTAATTTAACAATGCTATACACATTATGATCTGATACTTGTTGCACTAAAGTTTCCAACCAAAAAGTTGAAGCAGCTGCAACATCAGCCAAAGAAATAGCAGGCCTAAGAAGATGGCCTGAACATAAATAATCTTTCCTTAGATAAGATTCAAGCTTCCTATCTAAAGGATCCTTAAAAGAAGTACTATCTTCTGTAGGAATAGTTTGTACGTTTAGCAGGAGTAGAGAATGGTCCCATCAACATTGGGGATCCTTTCCCAAAACTCCAATCTATCAGTAGGCAAAGGATACAATTTTTAACACCTTGAAGAAGGAGTAAAAGAAGTAAACCAGTCTATTCACTTCCTTAGAAATCATATCTGAAATAGCATCAGGAACTGGAAAAAACCTCTGGAATAACTACATGAGGTTTATAAACCGAATTTAAACGTTACTACTTTTAGTATCAAGAGGACTAGTCTCCTCCATATCTAATGCAATCAACTCTTCTTTTAATAAAGAACGAATATACTCCATTTTAGATAAATAAGAGGATTTGTCAGTGTCAATATCTGAGGCAGGATCCTCTGAATCAGACAGATCCTCATCAGAGATAGATAAATCAGTATGTTGTCGGTCATTAGAAAATTCATCAACTCTATGAGAAGCTTTAAAAGACCTTTTACGTTTATTAGACGACGGAATGGCAGACAAAGCCTTCTGAATGGAATCAGAAATAAATTCTCTTAAATTTACAGGAATATCCTGAGTATTAGATGTTGATGACCAACAACATGTAATGAACTACTACTGATGGAAACATTCTCTGCATGTAAAAGTTTATCATGACAACTATTACAAACCACAGCTGGAGGAACAGTTACCACAAGTTTACAACAAATGCACTTAACTTTGGTAGAACCGATATCAGGCAGCAGGATTCCAGTAGTAGATTCTGAGACAGGGTCAGATTGAGACATCTTGCAGTATGTAAATTAAAAAACAACATATAAAGCAATAATTATCAATTTCCTTATATGACAGTTTCAGGAATGGAATAAAAAATCAAACAAAATAAGCCTCTGACATAGAAAAAAAAGACCAGAGGCCAAAGAAATGAGGTCTTAAATAAAGAAAACATGTTTGGCGCCAAGTATGATGCAACAAACTGAAAAACATTTTTGGCGCCAAAAACGTTCCGGAACAAAACTCGAGGCGTCATAGATTGACGCAACCTCGTGAAAAGACCCAGTGCCAACTAAGATGCCGGAAATGACAAATTTGCATCAACAAATGTAATTTTTTGCGCCAAAAAAGTCTTGCGCCAAGAATGACGCAATAAATTATAGCATTTTGCACTCTCGCGAGCCTAATACAGCCCGCAATTAGAAAGAGTCAATTTGAAAACCTCAGGTAAGAATTTTTTTTTTTAAAGCATTTCCAGATATGAAACTGACAGTCTGCAAAAAGGAAATATACTGATTAACCTGAATCATGGCAAATATAAGTACAAACATATATTACAACTTTATATATAAAGTGCCAAACCATAGCTGAGAGTGTCTTAAGTAAATGAAACATACTTACCAAAAGAAACCCATCCACATATAGCAGATAGCCAAATCAGTACTGAAACGAGAATCAGTAGAGGTAATATATAAGGTATATAAGAGTATATCGTCCTATCTGAAAAAAGGAGGTAGGAGATGAATCTCTACAACCGATAACAGAGAACCTATGAAATAGATCCCAGATAGGAAGACCATTGTTTTCAATAGGTGATACTCCCTTCACATCCCTCTGACATTCACTGTACTCTGAGAGGAACCGGGCTTCAACATGCTGAGAAGCGCATATCAACGTAGAAATCTAGCACAAACTTACTTCACCACCTCCATAGGAGGCAAAGTTTGTAAGAGTGGACTCGGAGGACGGAAGCAGGATCGCAAGGAAGTGGCATGAGAAAATTAACAGTCTCATGGATAAAGAGCTACAGCTTCAGGGGTCAAGAGGCATGAATCAGCCAATCAGCCAATAGGATTGAGCTTGCATTCTATTGCTGATTGGAACAGCCAATAGAATGCCAGCACAATCCTATTGGCTGATTGGATCAGCCAAATAGGATTGAACTTCAATCCTATTGGCTGATTGCATCAGCCAATAGGATTTTTTCTACCTTAATTCTGATTGGCTGATAGAATTCTATCAGCCAATCGAATTGAAGGACACCCATCTTGGATGACGGTCACTTAAAGGTACCGTCATTTAGTAAGAAGACTCCGGATGAAGAGGATACTCCTCGTCGGATGTCTTGAAGAGGACCCGGCTCCGCACCGGATGGATGAAGATAAGAAGATGCCGTCTGGATAAGACTTCTGCCCGTCTGGAGGACCTCTTCTGCCCAGCTTGGATGAAGACTTCTGCCCGTGTTGAGGACCACTTCTGCCCGGTTGGGTGAAGAAGTCTCACGGTAGGGTGATCTTCAAGGGTTAGTGTTAAGTTTTTTTAAAGGGGGATTGGGTGGGTTTTAGAGTAGGATTGGTTGTGTGGGTGGTGGAATTTATTGTTGGGGGGGGGATTTGTACTTTTTTTTACAGGTTAAAGAGCTGATTACTTTGGGGCAATGCCCCGCAAAAGGCCCTTTTAATGGCTATTTGTAATTTAGTGTAGGGGTAGGGCTTTTTTTTATTTTGGGGGGCTTTTTTTATTTTGTTAGGGGGATTAGAGTATGTGTAATTAGTTTAAAAATCTTGTAATTATTTTATTATTTTCTGTAATTTAGTGGGGGTTTTTCGTACTTTAGATAATTTTATTTAATTGTAATTAATTGTATTTAATTTAGTTAATTTATTTAATTATAGTGTAGTGTTAGGTGTTAGTGTAACTTAGGTTAGGTTTTATTTTTACAGGTAAATTTGTCTTTATTTTAATTAGGTAGTTATTAAATAGTTAATAACTATTTAATAACTATTCTACCTAGTTAAAATAAATACAAATTTGCCTGTAAAATAAAAATAAACCCTAAGATAGCTACAATGTAACTATTAGTTATATTGTAGCTAGTTTAGGGTTTTATTTTATAGGTAAGTATTTAGTTTTAAATAGGGAATTATTTAGGTAATTGTAGTAATTTTATTCAGATTTATTGTAATTATATTTGTTAGGGGGGGTTAGGGTTAGGGGTTAATAACTTTATTATAGTGATGGCGACATTGTGGGCGGCAGATTAGGAGTTAATAAATGTAGTTAGGTTGCGGCGACATTGTGGGTGGCAGATTAGGGGTTAATAAATATAATGTAGGGTTCAGCGATGTTGGGGGCAGCAGATTTGTGGTTCAAATCATAACTATAATGTAGGTGGTTAGGGGTTAATAATATAATGCAGGTGTCGGCTATGTCGGGGCGGCAGATTAGGGGTTAATAAGTGTAATATTAGGGGTGTTTAGACTCAGGGTTAATGTTAGGGTTGTTAGGTGTAGACATAAAAAAGTATTTTCCCTTAGGAAATCAATGGGGCTGCGTTAGGAGCTTTACGCTGCTTTTTTGCAGGTGTTAGGTTTTTTTTCAACCGGCTCTCCCCCGTTGATTCCTGTGGGGAAATCATACACAAGCACGTTTTACCAGCTCACCGCTAACGTAAGCAGCGCTGGTATTGAGGTGAGATGTGGAGCTAAATTTTGCTCTTCGCTCATTTTTTGGCGGTTAACGCCGGGTTTCTAAAAATCCGTAATACCAGCGCTGTCTGTAAGTGAGCGGATGAGCTTAAACTGCTCGTTAGCACTGCACCCCTCCTAACGCAAAACTCGTAATCTAGGTGACTGCTTGCTGGCTAATAAAGGCTAATCCCACTATTCAAAAAAAAAAGTTTTATTTAGGACAGGAGAATCCATTAAAATGTAATAAATAAAAAAGGGGGCTTTGTTAGATGCATGAAAGAAAAAAAATATTTTAATGATGGACTCCATTAATCACAGGGTGCAGTATCCCTAAATGCCACTTATGTAAATATATATATATATACAGTATATGGTTATTTTTGTTTTATTTCTTATTGCTCTAGTCTTTTTATTATTAAGTTAATCAGTGACCGCCATCAGCGCAGGCTGCAAGGATTGCATTCAAGGAGGGCGAACACAGACAGAGTGGACTCGGAGGACGGAAGCAGGATCGCATGGAAGTGGCATGAGAAAATTAACAGTCTCATGGATAAAGAGCTACAGCTTCAGGGGTCAAGAGGCATGAAACTTTAACCCCAATAAGATTATGAGGTTATTTTGGTGATTTTTGTGAATACGTATTTCATGTTACCATGTTACCCATATGTTCAAAGAGTGAATTGGAAAATAAGTTACATTTACAAACAGTGGGTTGAGAAGCTTGGCTGCTCGACTGTTAGTACATGGAGCCCTGTTGAGTTTACTGCTGTATTTGACTATTATTATATTATTATTCTATATACACAGCACAGTTATTATTCATTACCCTGTCTGATATCAACATAGTTAAAATAAAATAATCTATTTGTGTAAACAAAGTTAAATATAATAGTAATTGCACTGTATACATATTTTTATGCTATGGTTTTGTGCCGTGCTTCCATAGCAACAATGACCTAAACTATGAATCAGAGTTTTTTTTTCAGAAAGCTGATCAGAGATGGTACAGATATTTTATTGAAGATCTTTCTCAGAAAGGTTTCCAATAGTATCCTTCCTCCATTACTCCCCAGAAATGTTCATCTCCTAGAATAGTATTCACTGAGTTACTAATAAAAGGTATAGCGCAAACTAGGCACTTAAAGGGACATGAAACCCAAATATTTTCTTTCATGATTTAGAAAGAGCATGCAATTGTAAAACAACTTTCTAATTGTACTTCTATTATCTAATTTGCTTCATTTTCTTGATATTCTTTGCTGAAAAGCATATCTAGATATGCTCAGCAGCTGCTGATTGGTAGATGCACATAGATGCCTTGTGTGATTAGCTAACCCATGTGCATTGCTATTTCTTCAAAAAAGCATATCTAAAGAATGAAGCAAATTAGATAATAGAAGTAAATTGGAACGTTATTTAAAATTGTATTCTCTTCCTGAATCATGAAAGAAAATGTTTGGGTTTAGTGTCCCTTTAAGCACTTAAAAGCCAATAAAAAGAGGGGAGGAAAATGGATCCACAGAACTGTAAAAATATGATTGTCTCAAATGCTGCTTTGATGCCAGTCCCAGACAGTGTATAATATTTGTTACTCTATAACATAGCAATAGAAAAAAGGATAGCACATGTAATGTTAATATATAGTGATGTCGCGATCCCGCCATAGACTACAATAGGCAGGCAAATTTTAAAACCCCCAGTGACTCTTTCTGGCCACAATAGCAGTGCGTATTTAGGTTTTGTGCTGCTCTAGGCACACAAAATTCTGCTGCCCCCCCCCCCCCCCACCCCACCCCCCTAGGTTTTAGGCTTTTTTTCCACCATAATAATTTTTTGGGTCAGGGTATAATTTGATTTTTTTTTAGAAAATGATCACCCCAGGATTTGTGTGTATGTATAGTATATATATATATATATATATATATATATATATATATATATATATATATATATATATATTAATATATATATTAATATATATATATATATATATATATTAATATATATATTAATATATATATTAATATATATATATTAATATATATATATATATATATTAATATATATATATATATTAGATATAAATATATATAAATAATATATATATTAATATATATATATATATATGTTATATACTATATATATATTAATATATATATATATTAATATATATATTAAATATATATATATTAATATAACTATATATAAATACATATATATTAATATATATATATATTAATATATATATATATTAATATATATATATATATTTATATTAATTAATACTTTTTTTTAACCTCTTTGCTCCCAGAGGTGATGGGCTACTGCTGGAAATATTAGTTATGCTGTGTCTGTGTGCATTGTTTGTTTGTGTGTGTGTGTATATATGTATGTTGTGTGTATATATATATAAACACACAACATACATATACACACACACAAACAATGCACACAGTCACAGACACAGCATAACTAATATTTCCAGCAGTAGCCCATCAACTCTGGGAGCAAAGAGGTTAAAAAAAGCCTGTTTTTTTTTGCTGTGAGCAGGAAGGTGGGGGTATTTATGACCTGTCCTGCAGCAGCACACATGATTTACAAGGGTGCCGTTCACACTGCTACTGAGTGTCTTGAGCTGCGTGGCGTGGCTGCGTTCAGATTAGGTCAGCAGGGCACTTGGGGGCCAAGAAGGGGGAGAGAAGGAAACGGCAGGCTATGCTGGGATATGCTAATTAGGCAGAAGGAAGCGGGAGCGGGACTGCTGGCTCAGTAATGCATTACAGTTTACACACTGTCTTACACTTATAGACAGTAACTCTCCAGTCCTCGCTCCTTGTCAGCCTTAGCCTACCAGCCCGCTCTCATTAGTGTGCACTGTGCGGCAGCTAACACTTAATGCCTCCTCTGCTAGTGACATTAATATTTTATTGCCTAATGATTAGGCAATAAAATATTAATGTCGCTAGCAAAGGAGGCATTAAGTGTTAGCTGGCACAGTGCACACTAATGAGTCAGTCTACTCTACCTACTGTCAGCCCGCCCCTACCTGAGTTGAGTGACTTCGCTCCATCTACTGACTCTGCAGCTCCGCTCCATCCTGACTCCTCCACATCAGCCTCCGCAGCACCACTGACTGGACTCCGCCTTCTCCTAACCTCTATTGCCGCCTCAAGCCATGCGCGGCCACGGATGCGCCTGTTACAGTGCTAATAAATCCAATTGGCTGAGCTGCTGAGTCTATGAAGCAGTTGTAGCACGCACTTTATCAAATTAAATATATATATATTTTTTTAAATGACTAACTAGCCGCATATTCAGTCAGTGCAGCCACGGCAAGTGCCGCCCCCCAAAAGCTGCCGCCCTAAGCACGGGCCTTGTTGGCCTCTGCCTTAATACGCCCCCTGCACAATAGTGATGGAAAAGTTTGTTTCAAGGGCACTAACACCTGGACTGTGGCATGCCGGAGGGTATCCATGGCAAAATTCCCATGGAAAATTACATAGTTGATGCAGAGTCTGGTTTTAATCCATAAAGGGCATAAATCACCTAACATTCCTAAATTGGTTTGGAATAACGTGCTTTAAAACATCAGGTATGATGTTGTATCGATCAGGTAGTGTAAGGGGTTACGTCCGCTTCACAGTGCGTAGTGTAGGTGATATACCTGCCCTGACCCATGCTTTGCAGATCAGATATCAGTGGTCAGATGGACCCTTGCCCTAACACTGTGTGCCAGACATGCCCTTATAGCAGACTTATATGGCTTTGGCGTTGCTTTTTGGTAATTAGAAGGCTGCTAAATGCCACTGCACACCACACGTGTTTTATGCCCAGTAGTGAATGGGGTTAATTAGGGAGCATGTAGACAGCTTGTAGAGTTAATTTTAGCTTAAGTGTAGTGTAGTAGACAACCCAAAGTATTGATCTAGGCCCAGTTTGGTATATTTAATGCCACCATTTCACCGCCAAATGCGATCAAATTTAAAAATCTTAAATTATTTCGCAATTTTAGGTTTCTCACTGAAATTATTTACAAACAACTTATGCAATTATGCATAAATGGTTGTAAATGCTTCTCTGGGATCCCCTTTGTTCAGAAATAGCAGACTTATATGGCTTTGGCGTTGCTTTTTGGTGATTAGAAGGCTGCTAAATGCAACTGCGCACCACTGAAGGGGTTAATTAGGGAGCATGTAGGCAACTTGTAGAGTTAATTTTAGCTTAAGTGTAGTGTAGGTAGACAACCCAAAGTATTGATCTAGGCCCATTTTGGTATATTAATGCACCATTTCACCGCCAAATGCGATCAAATTTAAAAATCTTAAATTATTTCGCAATTTTAGGTTTCTCACTGAAATTATTTACAAACAGCTTGTGCAATTATGGCACAAATGGTTGTAAATGCTTCTCTGGGATCCCCTTTGTTCAGAAATAGCAGACATATATGACTTTGGCGTTGCTTTCTGGTAATTAGAAGGCCGCTAAATCCTGCTGCGCATCACACATGTATTATGGCTAGCAGTGAAGGGGTTAATTAGGTAGTTTGTAGGGAGCTTGCAGGGTTAATTTTAGCTTTAGTGTAGAGATCAGCCTCCCACCTGACACATCAGACCCCCTCTGATCCCTCCCCAAAGAGCTCCCTTCCCTCCCCCACCCCACAATTGTCCCTGCCATCTTAAGTACTGGCAGAAAGGTCTGCCAGTACTAAAATAAAAGGTTTTTACATTTTTTTATATTTTTTAGCATATTTACATATGCTGTGGTGTAGCATCCCCCCTTAGCCCCCCAACCTCCCTCATCCCCCCAAAACAGCTCTCTAACCCTCCCCATCTGCCTTATTGGCGGCCATCTTGGGTACTGGCAGCTGTCTGCTATGATTTAACAGTCAAAAAAGTGGTTTTTTTTTTAAATGTACACTACTGTTACACCAGATATAAGTGGTGGCACTGGGCAAGTGGGCACAGTATACTCTGTGAGCCTGACACACACACTGGCAGGCAGGCAGGCAACTGCAATTAGATTACACAGGAAAAAAAAAAAGCAGACTGATGTTCTAGCCCTAAAAAGGGGCTTTTTGGGGTGCTGTCCTTACAGCAGAGATCAGATGAGTCCTTCAGGACTGTAGTGGACACTGAATACACTAGCCTAGCTATCGATTTCCCTATTAAATCAGCAGCAGCTACACTGTCCCTCCTCTCACTAAGAATGCAGCTTCCAAATGAATCTAAAATGGATGCTGTCCAGGAGGTGGGAGGGTCTGGGAGGGAGGGTCTGCTGCTGATTGGCTGTAATGTGTATTCTGACTGTGAGGTACAGGGCCAAAGTTTACTCAATGATGACGAATAGGGGGCGGATCGAACATCGCATATGTTCGCCCGCCGAGGCAAACGCGAACATGCTATGTTCGCCGGGAACTATTCGCCGGCGAACTATTCGCGACATCACTATTAATATATTTTAAACAATGAAGACCACAGTGTTTTTAAAGCTAAAAAGCATGGGTACTTTTTCAAAGCAGTAGGGACAACAATCTTCCTAAAGTACTGTACATGAACTTCTGCTATAGTGCATATTATACTAAACATATTAGCTAGGGATCTAATACAAAGACATCATCTATCTCAGCTACTATAGTAGGAATGAATTATAAGTTATTGTAAAGGTGGTACCCCTCCCCCACAGAGGTTGCCCAATATATTGCCCTCCTCATCTAATTAGGTCCATCTTTAATATTGACTGGACCCTGGGCAAACATTTTGTTGCCCCCCCCCATCCCATGCAATTTTGCTCTCCACCCCAATATCCCAAAAAACAACGTCAATGTAAAAATCAATGATTTTTTGTTTTTGTTTTGTTTTTTAAATGATTAGCCCAGCAGTGGATTATCCACTGTTTGGCTAATCATTTTAAAAAAAAAATTAAATAAATTGCAATATGTGAAACTGGACTTAAGCAGTACTAATAAGTAAATAAATATATAAATTCCTCCACTGTGGATTAATTTAAAATATTTACTAACTAATTAATTAAATGTTGGTTTTTAATTTATTTATATATATATTTTTAAGTACATAAGTACAACATCTAATAGATGTTGGAGACAGTGTGGAGAAGTGGGCTTTTTTTTTTTTTTTTTCTTTCAAAAGAGCTTTATTAAATAAATCACAGGTTTACAATAAACACATTGAAACATACATTGTTACAAAAGACATTGTACAACTGTGCAATCCTGTTGTTATCACGTTGTAATGTGCTCTTTTTCTTTTACAATTAATGCAAGATCTAACTGTGTTATTCGAATAATGTCTTTTCTTCAAAATCCATTGTGATCAAAGATATATTATTGAATATTAACAACAATATGGAATTGACTACATTCTCCGCTGGTATACTCAAGAAAAGTCATAAGCAGATAAAAGAGATTTGAGAGTTTTAGAGGGGGATAGGAAAATGCGAGCTGGTGGGGGAGAAAGGGAGATAAGGGGAGGAAAGGAAAAAAAAAAAAAGGGGGGGGGGGGGAAGGAGAGGGAAATTTTTATATGGTACCATTCCAAATTGCCAGAATCATCTTGTGAACCTCTAGTTTGTCTATTTTGAGATAATGATATCTCTCGAGAGTGAGAAGATCTATGACCTCTTTCCTCCATTCATCCATTGTAGGAGTTGTTTGAGTTTTCCATCTCTTAGGTATCAGCCTTTTGACTCCAGTAATCATAATCAGCAAAAGAGCCAGCTTAGCTGGTCTTTGATTTTAGGTAAGGAGCAAAACATGATGCTCCCCATTGAGGCGGGAAGGTGAATATCCAATAAGCTGGAGATAGTAGAAAAGATGTTCACCCAGTAGGAGCCCAATTTGGGGCATGACCACCAAATATGATGGATAGAACCCTCTTTCCCCACAGCCCCTCCAACAAGTGTTACTTAGTGTAGGGAAATATTTTATGGAGCCTAACGGGGGTGAGGTACCACCTGCTCAAAAGCTTAAAGTGCATTTCTTGAATATTTGCTGATACTGAGGAGCGCTTTGTAAGTTCAAAGGCTTAGAAGTGGGCTTTTTATTGCATATATGGTGATCCTGTCCTTACATAAAGTCATACTGGAACTTAGTCTCAAAATGTGTTAATATAACACTAGGAGTAGATATTCCATTAGATTCCCTTATCATATTATTGAATCAGTTACCACCCATAAACTGTGCCTACCGTAAACAGCTTTTTCAATGTTTAATTAACATTGCCAAGAGATTGATTCCCAGGTTTTGGAAAATACACAACTCTATCTTACACTCAATGGATGAAAGAAGTTGATTACGTTTTGGTCCTTGAAAAAATGTATTATAGCTATATTGATAAACAGGATTTTAATCTTGATCAAATCTTTCTCTGGGAGCAAAGAATAAATTTATGACACGGTCAAATACAATTGAGGGCAATATAATATTCATTATCTCAGGCACTTACACACATTAAGCAGCATGGGCATAACCATAAAGTAGTACCTTTTTATTAAGAATGGGCTGGACTTCTCTCATTCTTGCTCATTCTTATTCTTCAATTACATGAAAACAGTTAAAATTATGTAATTACCTCAAATTGTTTTCTTTGTTTTTTGAATGGGGTAAAAAATTTTCTGCTGGTATGTTTATTTGCCTGATGTTCCTTAAATATGTAACTACTGTGAATTATTAAGGTATGTAATCTTGTCTAACTTGTTTGTGTATACCATTCAATAAACATGGTATTACTTGCCCTATATGTTGTGCCTTTGTTTAGTAGGACTATTAAGACCAAACATGTACCCCAAACTCCAAAATTAACAGAAATTCTCTTTATTTGCAGATAATTTTGCACACTGTAGTCCCCTTTTTATATACAAATAGAGTAAACAAAGTGAAATGGTTTTGTGAATAAAACGGTAGGTGGACTTTAGTTGCACGTTGTGTTGTGTGCTCAACAAAACCCAATTAAAATAATAGAAACAAACAAAGAGAGAGGTGCCGTATGTGTGAATCACAACAAGGGGGGAGTACAGACAAGTGCAGGGTACTCACATTGGTGAAAAGGCACTCCAATGTGCCAATAGAGGCAGGCTGGTTTTCACAGCAGACCAGCTAGCTGTGCAAGGCAAACACAGGAATCCCAGATGGGACAGCGTCCTCAGGCAGCGTAGATTAATGCAATCAGCAATGAGAATGTATAGTTAAAAATATGTTTTAATACCAAGTAAAAACAATATTAAAAAACAACAACTCATGCATCACACAGCACGTAAGAGGGTGTATATAGTCACGACATCTACCATTGGTTGATTTCAGTAAGTTCCATTCGCCAATCAAAAAGCCCTATTTATTGGCACATTCTGTCAAACATTTATTTACATAAGTTTGTTGCTCCACACTTCCTCATATATTAGCACTTAATGAATACTTTTGGCCGCACATACTACCATTTTTTACATAGGAATATAAAGTTTCGGCTACTTGCATTAGTACCCGATGTTATAACGATCTGTAAGCCTGTCAGTGCAGTGTTTCGATCAGAGGGAGAGTCACATTTTGATTGTTTTTTTCAAAAAAAGCGCATATCTATGCATCTTCAATGGAAAGTGTATTTATATTGTATCAAATCGTTTTAAACAATATTTATTTACATATATTTGTATCCAAGCCTAATATATTTATCTTTTTATTCAGATTTTTATAAAATTGTTTATTTAGATAATTTTTTACTGTATGAGGTATCCAGGTGCTACAACTCAATTACCAGTTAGACAAAGGGCAAACTGATTGGTTTGCTTGTTGGTTGAGGGGGTGGGTACAGGCAGTGTAGCCTTATTTAAAGGTTGATTTTCTATCAGAATACATGCCTGATGAAATGGTGTGAACCGTGAAACGCGTTGCATTATTTGTTTGTGAACATTATAGCATGAGTTGTTGTTTTTAATATTGTTTTTACTTGGTATTAAAACATATTTCTTCTGTTATGTGTGATCAGTCCACGGGTCATCATTACTTCTGGGATATAACTCCTCCCCAACAGGAAATGCAAGAGGATTCACCCAGCAGAGCTGCATATAGCTCCTCCCCTCTACGTCACACCCAGTCATTCTCTTGCACCCAACGACTAGATAGGATGGGTGAGAGGACGATGGTGAGTATACTTAGTTGTTATAACTTCAATCAAAAGTTGTTATTTTACAATAGCACCGGAGCGTGTTATTGCCTCTCTGGCAGAGTTGGAAGAAGAAATCTACCAGAGTTTTTACTATGATTTTAGCCGGAGTAGTTAAGATCATATTTGCTGTTTCTCGGCCATCTGAGGGAGGTAAAAGCTTCAGATCAGGGGACAGCGGGGCAGATGAATCTGCATTGAGGTATGTAGCAGTTTTTATTTTCTGAATGGAATGATGAGAAAATCCTGCCATACCGTTATAATGACATGTATGTATACTCTACACTTCAGTATTCTGGGGATGGTACTTCACTGGAATTACTCTGTAAAAAGTACATTAAACCTTTTAATAGGTATTTATTATGTTAAACGTTTTTGCTGGAATGTAGAATCGTTTACATTTTCTGAGGTACTGAGTGAATAAATGTTTGGGCATTATTTTTTTCACTTGGCAGTTGCTTGTTTTATTTGTGACAGTTTCGTTTCTCTCTCACTGCTGGTGTGAGGGGGAGGGGCCGTTTTTTGGCGCTCTTTGCTACGCATCAAAAATTTCCAGTCAGCTACTCTTGTATTTCCTGCATGATCCGGTTCATCTCTAACAGAACTCAGGGGTCGTCAAACTTCTTTGAAGGGAGGTAGATTCTCTCAGCAGAGCTGTGAGACTTATATATTGACTGTGATTAAAAACGTTGCTCTGTTTATTTTTACGTTTCAAATTTAATTATTGTTACCTTTACTAATGGAGAACAAACCTTTGCTAAAAGTTTGTTGTTTTCAAGGATTGATGCTTATAACAGTTTTTCAGTTCATTATTTCAACTGTCATTTAATCCGTTTAGGTGCTTCTTTGAGGCACAGTACGTTTTTGTTAAATAAGATTGTAACCAAGTTGGCAAGTTTAATTGCTAGTGTGTTAAACATGTCTGATTCAGAGGAAGATACCTGTGTCATTTGTTCCAATGCCAAGGTGGAGCCCAATAGAAATTTATGTACTAACTGTATTGATGCTACTTTTAAATAAAAGCCAATCTGTACAAATTGAACAAATTTCACCAAACAGCGAGGGGAGAGTTATGCCGACTAACTCGCCTCACGGTGTCAGTACCTGCATCTCTCCCCCGCCCCGGGAGGTGCGTGATATGTGTGGCGCCTAGTAACATCTGGGCGACCATTACAGATACATTACAAGATAGGGCTACTGTTATGACTGAAGTTTTGGCTAAATTACCAGAACTAAGGGGCAAGCGTGATCACTCTGGGGTGAGAACAGAGTGCGCTGATAATACTAGAGCCATGTCTGATCCTGCGTCACAGCTTGCAGAGCATGAAGACGGAGAGCTTTATTCTGTGGGTGACGGTTCTGATCCAAACAGATTGGGATTCAGATATTTCAAATTTTAAATTTAAATTGGGAGAACCTCCGTGTATTACTAGGGGAGGTTTTAGCGGCTCTTAATGATTGTAACACTGGTTGCCTATACCAGAGAAATTGTTGTAGGTTGGATAAATACTTTGCGGTACCGGCCCACGGCGAGTACTGACGTTTTTTCCTATACCTAAGAGGACTAACTGAAAAATTGTTACTAAGGAGTGGGATAGACCCGGTGTGCCGTTCTCACCCCCCTCCAATATTTAGAAAGATGTTTCCAATAGACGCCACCACACGGGACTTATGGGCAAACGGTCCCTAAGGTGGGAGGGAGCAGTTTCTACTTTAGCTAAGCGTACCACTATCTCCCGGTGGAGGTTAGCTGTGCTTTTTCAGATCCAATTGGATAAAAAAAATTAGAGGGTTACCTTAAGAAAATGTTTGTTTTCAACAAGGTTTTATATTGCAACCCCTTGCATGCATCGCGCCGATTACGCTGCGGCAGCATTTTGGATGGAGTCTCTGGAAGAGAACCTTAGTTCAGCTACGCTGGACGACATTTACGGACAGCTTAGAGTCCTTAAACTAGCTAATTCATTCATTTTCGGAGGCCGTAGTACATTTAACCAAACTTACGGCTAAGAACTCAGGATTCGCCATTCAGGCACGTAGGGCGCTGTGGCTAAATTCCTGTCAGCTGATGTAACTTCTAAGTCCAAATTACTTAATATACCTTTCAAAGGGCAAACTTTATTTGGGCCCGGTTTGAAAGAAATTATCGCTGACATTACAGGAAGGTAAGGGCCACGCCCTGCCTCAAGACAAAGCCAAAGCTAAGGCTAGACAGTCTAATT
This sequence comes from Bombina bombina, assembly GCF_027579735.1. Lineage (NCBI taxonomy): Eukaryota > Metazoa > Chordata > Amphibia > Anura > Bombinatoridae > Bombina > Bombina bombina. The sequence continues at coordinate 669,284,666 of NC_069503.1, read as the reverse complement.
TTCGTCCCTTTCGGAATTTCAAAGCAGGAGCAGCACCAACTTCCACTTCACCAAAACAGGAAGGAGCCGTTGCTCGTTACAGGACAAGGCTGGGAAACCTAACCAGTCCTGGAACAAGGGCAAGCATGGCCAGGAACCTGCTGCTGCCCCTAAGACAGCATGAATCGAGGGCCCCCGATCCGGGACCGGATCTAGTGGGGGGCAGACTCTCTCTCTTCGCCCAGGCTTGGGCAAGAGATGTTCAGGATCCCTGGGCGCTAGGAGATCATATCTCAGGGATACCTTCTAGACTTCAAAATCTCTCCCCCAAGAGGAGATTTCATCTGTCAAGGTTGTCAACAAACCAGATAAAGAAAGAAGCGTTTTCTACGCTGTGTACAAGATCTTGTTATTAATGGGAGTGATCCATCCGGTTCCGCGGGTCGGAACAAGGACAAGGGTTTTACTCAAACCTGTTTGTGGTTCCCAAAAAAGAGGGAACTTTCAGGCCAATCTTGGATTTAAAGATCCTAAACAAATTTCCTAAGAGTTCCATCGTTCAAAATGGAAACATTTCGGACAATCTTACCCATGATCCAAAAGGGTCAGTACATGACCACGAGTGGATTTAAAGATGCTTACCTTCACATACCGATTCACAAAGATCATTACTCGGTATTAAGGTTTGCCCTTCTTAGACAGGCATTACCAGTTTGTAGCTCTTCCATTCGGATTGGCTACGGCTCCAAGAATCTTCACAAAGGTTCTGGGTGCCCTTCTGGCGGTACTAAGACCGCGAGGAATTTCGGTAGCTCCGTACCTAGACGACATCCTGATACAAGCTTCAAGCTTTCAAACTGCCAAGTCTCATACAGAGTTAGTTCTGGCATTTCTAAGGTCGCATGGATGGAAAGTGAACGAAAAGAAGATTTCTCTCTTTCCTCTCACAAGAGTTCCATTCTTGGGGACTCTTATAGATTCTGTAGATATGAAGATTTATCTGACAGAAGACAGATTAAACAAAGCTTCTAAATGCATGCCGTGTCCTTCATTCCATTCAACTCCCGTCAGTAGCTCAATGCATGGAGGTGATCGGCTTAATGGTAGCAGCAGATGGACAAGTACCCTTTGCACGTCTACATCTCAGACCCGCTGCAATTGTGCATGCTGAGTCAGGTGGAATGGGGATTACTCAGACTTGTCCCCTACTCTGAATCTGGATCAAGAGACCATAAACTCTCTTCTATGGTGGCTATTCTCGGCCACATCTGTCCCAGGGGGATGCCATTCAGCATGGCCGGACTGGACAATTTGTAACAACAGACGCCAGCCTACTAGGTTGGGGCGCTGTCTGGAATTCTCTGAAGGCTCAGGGACAATGGAATCAGGAGGAAAGTCTCCTACCAATAAACATTCTGGAATTGAGAGCAGTTCTCATTGCCCTTCTGGCTTGGCCCCCAGTTAAAAACTCGGGGGGGTGGGCATCATCAGGGTTTCAGTCGGACAACATCATGACTGTAGCTTACATCAACCATCAAGGAGGGACAAGAAGCTCCCTAGCAATGATGGAAGTATCAAAGATAATTCGCTGGGCAGAGTCTCACTCTTGCACCTGTCAGCAATCCACATCCCGGGAGTGGAGAACTGGGAGGCGGAATTTCTTGAGTCGCCAGACTTTTCAATCCGGGGGAAGTGGGAACTTCATCCGGAGGTCTTTGCCCCAATACTTCGACGTTGGGGCAAAACCAGAGATAGATCTCATGGCGTCTCGCCAGAACGCCAAACTTCCTCGCTACGGGTCCAGATCCAGGGATCCGGGGAGCGGTTTCTGATAGATGCTTTTGACAGCACCTTGGAACTTCGGGATGGCTTATGTGTTTCCACCCTTCCCGCTGCTTCCTCGATTGATTGCCAAAATCAAACAGGAGAGAGCATCAGTGATTCTAATAGCGCCTGCATGGCCACGCAGGACTTGGTATGATGCAGATCTAGTGGACATGTCATCCTGTCCGCTTGGTCTCTACCTCTAAGACAGGACCTTCTGATACAGGGTCCATTCAAACATCAAAATCTAACTTCTCTGAAGCTGACTGCTTGGAAATTGAGACGCTTGATTTTATCAAACGTGGTTTTTTCTGAGTCGGTTTATTGATACCCTGATACAGGCTAGGAAGCCTGTTACCAGAAGGATTTACCATAAGATATGGCGGTAAATACCTTTACTGGTGCGAATCCAAAGGTTACTCCTGGAGTAAGGTTAGGATTCCTAGGATATTGTCCTTTCTACAAGAAGGTTTAGAAAAAGGGTTTATCGGCTAGTTCATTAAAGGGACAGATCTCAGCTCTGTCCATCTGTTGCACAGGCGTCTGTCAGAAAATCCAGACGTCCAGGCCTTTTTCAGGCTTTTAGCTAGAATCAAGCCTGTGTTTAAAACTGTTGCTCCGCCATGGAGTTTTAAACCTTGTTCTTAACGTTCTACAAGGAGTTCCGTTGAACCCCTTTCATTCCGTTGATATAAAGTGTTATCTTGGAAAGTGTTATTTTTAATGGCTATTTCTTCGGCTCGGAGAGTCTCTGAGTTATCAGCTTTACATTGTGATTTCTCCTTATTTTGATTTTTCATTCAGATAAGGTAGTTCTGCGTACTAAACCTGGGTTCTTACCTAAGGTAGTCACTAACAGGGAAAATCAATCAAGAGATCGTGGTTCCTTCCCTGTGCCCCGAATCCTTCTTCAAAGAGAGGAACGTCTTCTACACAATCTGGATGTAGTTCGTGCCCTCAAGTTCTCTTGCAGGCAACTAAGATTTTCGACAAACGTCTTCCCTGTTTGTCGTGTACTCTGGTCAGAGGAGAGGTCATAAGGCTTCGGCTACCTCTCTCTCCTTCTGGCTTCGTTAGCATAATTCGTTTAGGCCTATGAAGACTGCTGGACAGCAGCCTCCTGAAAGAATTACAGCTCATTCTACTAGAGCTGTGGCTTCCACTTGGGCCTTTAAGAATGAGGCCTCTGTTGAACAGATTTGCAAGGCTGCAACTTGGTCTTCGCTTCATACTTTTTCCAAATTTTACAAATTTGACACTTTTGCTTCTTCGGAGGCTATTTTTGGGAGAAAGGTTCTTCAGGCAGTGGTTCCTTCTGTATAATGAGCCTGCCTATCCCTCCCGTCATCCGTGTACTTTTGCTTTGGTATTGGTATCCCAGAAGTAATGATGACCCGTGGACTGATCACACATAACAGAAGAAAACATAATTTATGCTTACCTGATAAATTCCTTTCTTCTGTTGTGTGATCAGTCCACGGCCCGCCCTGTTTTTTAAGGCAGGTAAATATTTTTTAAATTATACTCCAGTCACCACTTCACCCTTGGTTTCTCCTTTCTCGTTGATTCTTGGTCGAATGACTGGGTGTGACGTAGAGGGGAGGAGCTATATGCAGCTCTGCTGGGTGAATCCTCTTGCATTTCCTGTTGGGGAGGAGTTATATCCCAGAAGTAATGATGACCCGTGGACTGATCACACAACAGAAGAAAGGAATTTATCAGGTAAGCATAAATTATGTTTTTTAACTATACATTTTCATTGCTGATTGCATTTATCTACGCTACCTGAGGACGCTGTCCCATCTGGGATTCCTGTGTTTGCCTTGCACAGCTAGCTGGTCTGCTGTGAAAACTAGCCTGCCTCTATTGGCACATTGGAGTGCCTTTTCAGAATGTGAGTACCCAGCACTTGTCTGTACTCCCCCCCTTGTTGTTGACTGATTCACACATACGGTGTCTCTCTCCTTGTTTGTTTCTAGAATTGCTGACCTTATCACGGTGAAGATTGAGTGCTGCCTTATCTTTTATGGATTTCATCTGTGGATTCTACATCGTATCATTTTCCATTTATTCTGATTATTATAATCACCCAGGGCTGGGGACTACCATTGGTGTTTGGGTTTTGGAAATTCCAAACATACTGTTTTAGGATATTTAGCACCCCCTTTAGGGTGTTAACCCTTCATTTCCAATTAAAATAATGTAGACTTAGTTGCCGGGGGAAAACGGTTGAGAACTGAGCTTTAACAAGCACTTTAGGCATCAATATGCATCTTTACATAAGAGTGTATCGACTTTACAGTTCTATATATTATCATAACTTGCTAAATTGGGAGCTAACGCTGTTTATAATCCCTCACTCAACCTCCTTTTATATCAGTGTGTTAGAATACACTTGCTCAAATATTCCCACTATTGTTCCCTCCATATTGAACTGTAGATGTCCTCATGAATGCGACATATGGGGTAGAGTCACTTGAATTGCCTGTACATGTTCTCATTGCAAACTAATATTTCCAAATATGGATATCAATTGCATGAATCCAGCCCCAATTCATTTGTTATGTTACCCCTTAAGCTCATAAAAGTAGAATCTGTTGATATACCTATAATATTGTGGTAAGCGTAGCATGATTCTATTCACTATGGGAGCATTCAGCTATGGCTTTTGCATCTTTATTCTCCTAGTGGCCTTGCCAATATAAGATTAATAACCACTTCAATGCAATCTTTCTTGTTTTGTTCACCTTCTGTTTTGAATAAGGAAGGAAAAAAATAAGGATTTTGATCTTTTATGTACACACCAGAATACCAGATGTAAGGCTAATATTTAATGTACTGTGTGCACCATGTATTGTATGTGTTTTTTGACATCAATAAAATATTTAAAATAAAAAATAAAAAAAATCCGAATAGGATATTAAATCCCACAACATGAATAATCAATAACAATATCAATAAGGCGATCAAATAAATGCCAGAGATGCAGTTATGGAGCATTAAGCATCGGTTGTCCCATTGTGTGAGTTTGACCTGAAATTTACTATAAAGTTAAGAGGACACAGTCCCCAAAGCAAATAACTGTTCTATAGCAGTGCTCACACACAGCTAGATTAGTTGTGGCGTTATGGCTGCTCGCTAATATCGTGTACGTTATTTTCATTGTGCACCTTTCATAACGTAGGTATTACGAGTCAGAAAAGAACCTTGTAATGCGTCACGGGAACACGAGTACTGCATTTATTTACCAAGCGTAATCACGGCCGCGTAATGAATTCTCCCATAGAGATCAATGCAAAATGAAGAATACACAGATTTTTCTCTCGATCTCGCGAGAAATACACACTGCTCTGTTATATTACGTATACAACATCATGGGCAAGAAAAACAGTCAGCTGAAATGTACAAACAACAATCGCTCACGCAAAATAGCACATACGCATTCAACATTCATAATTGGAAACAACAAATAATACACAACATTTACACTAAACACGGAATAGGAAAACAGAGTTGCACACTGATACACAAACAAAACATTTGCATTGCCGAAACATTATTCCAAATAAAAAACATTTACAACACTTAACAAATACGAGACCATCACAAATCACCATTTAGATTTGGAGATGATACATTTGGAGAATGTTATGCAACACGATCACTATGACATCATCACATTATACACATTCCACAAATACATATGTGCATTTACAAACTCAATATGAGCATGCACAAATTAAAACAACTAATACACATTGCACACATACAAATCAAAAAGAAAGCACACCTGGACATCGTTTACTTTGCAAACCGGTACATCATTAAACATTTACATAGGGTATATAAGCACGCTCTAAGCATGGCTTATTTGACTATTGCTTTTTCGAGTTAGGTACAGGTCTAGGCGTTGGAGGGTTTTGTGAGATTAGAGAGAGATTAGAGAGAGAGTTAGTGTGAGAGTTAGTTTTTGAGAGAGAGTGAGTTAGAGAGAGAGATAGAGAGCGTTAGTGAGCGAGAGTTTGTTTGGGTGAGTGTGTGAGTGCTAGTTTTTAGTACATTCCTTATATAAACACATCTATATGCAAACACATTCAATACATACATACACTTATCACTAACACTACATACACTCCATAACCATTCCCTTTCATCCTACACTCCATACCCCATTCCGTTTCATCCCATACCCCATTCCCTTTCATCCCATACCCCATTCCATTTTATCCCATACCCCATTCCCTTTAATCCCATACCCAATTCCCTTTCATTCCATACCCATCCCACAGTTAGATTTTGTTTGATTTACACCAACTTATTGTTTACATATCCTCATTTTCGTCTTTTTTACCATATACGTTTCTCTGTTTAATGCTCCTTACTCTCTTTTTTTTTATCCCATTCACACTTTGAGCACTTTTTACTTTTAGTTCCTTATTTTGACCCCCTTTCATTTGGGCACATTCACATTTTGATTGAGTATGGCAGGATGGAGGGACAGAGGGCAGATTAGCCTCTAGCTATTAGAGCACATTAGGCGCGAGTTTAGGGCTGAGTTTATGGAGGAGGTTAGGCAGGAGTTTAGGCAGGAGAGAGGGAGGGGGAGAGGAAAGGGAATAGGGTGCTTCATAGTCCAGGGAACAGAGACTCACATTGCAGGGGAAGCCCAGGCAGAGGGAAGAGAGATATACCATGGAGGAGAAGGAGGCCCTTATCGAAGCTTATATGGAGAGGGCTACAAGGCTGCAGGCACAGAGGGCCACCCCTTCGGATAAGAGGAAGTTGTGGATGGAGATCACGAATGCCATTAATGCAATGGGGGACTATAAGAGGGATATCAAGTCTATCCAGCACTGTTACCGGCACTGCAGAGCTGAACTTAAGAAGAAGCTCACAAAGGTCAAAGAATACCATTCAGGGACCGGTGGTGGTCCGGAACAAACCTTTGTTTACTGCCGCTGGGAGGAAATGCTGCATCCCAACATCTCCGAGGTGGCCATAGTCGGTATCGGAGGAGTTGATACCAGGAACCTACGCCTCTCATCTGCCGGTAAGATCATTTACTAATCTCTTTACATCCACCTTATAACCTATTCACATGCACAAAAAATAGGGATATAACTAAGGCAATAACGCTTTTTTCAACATTATTACATAAACGCATTCAGAATTACCTTGATAAAGTTGCATTTGAAGAAAAGCCATCACATTAGTATCTAGTCTACAGATTAGGTGTGCATTTCAACAGATTTAAGACAAACGCAAAAAGACATTCATGTTGACCATATAGATATCAGAAAGATGGGTTTGAAAATATGGAAATCATATTGATAGCTTTGGCTTACAATTGAATTACGAAGTCAGCCTCATTAACATTTACATCTTTATTCGGAACTGTGCTAATATCTCGATTTATTTATTTTTAAAATATACAGAGTCTGAGGCTGGGGAGGAGGAAGCACAGTACCAACAGGCTCCTCACCACCTTGGGGAGTAATGGAAGACATCCCTGAAGAAGCACCTCATGAAGAAGCCCCCGCTGCAGAAGAGATCCCTGCAGCAGCCCCCCATGCACCAGCAGCCCCTGTGCAGCAGCAGCCCGCCATGCACCAGCAGCCCGCCGTGCAGCAGCTCATCCTGAGGAGAACATCCCCCCAGAGGTGCCAGAGCTGGAGCTCATGAGAAACTTCCTTGAAGAGATGCGTGCCTCCCGGAGGGAACAGGCGGAATACAGGGTGTTCATGACAGGAGTAATGAACCAACTGCTCAAAGGACAGGCGGAATACAGGGTGTTCATGACAGGAGTAATGAACCAACTGCTCAAAGGACAAACTAATATCTTGAATACTCTAAATAATATGTTGCAGGTTCTCCGGGAGGTCCCAAGCAGACCGGGGGAAAGAGCTTCTGCTCCTGGACCATCTGCTCCTGGGCCTCCATCTTCTCCTCTGCCTCAATCTCCTCCTCAGCCTGGTGATCCCTTAACCACTCATAGTACTCCTCCTCCCCTTCTTCCCCAACCATCTCCTATGAGAACTCATTGGAGGGGGCAGTTGCCCTCCCCAGAACCTCGGTCTCATGGGAAGAAGGGAAGGAGGAGGAAGTAATTATGTATATATATATATATATATATATATATATATATATATATAATTTAATGGGTAAAGGATAGGTATGTGATGTTGTTGTCGTCTTACACTTGTGGAGCACACTCTGTATTTAATAGGTTTCTATAGGACCGGGTCCATGGAGGCATATTGTTTGCAGAGTGTGTTTTACAAGTGTGTGGTGACAACATCATCACATGCTGTCCTTGTTGATTGTTTTTTGCGTTGTGATATCCAAACTGTTCTACTAATACAAAATATTGACCATTGCAATTGGATAATAAGCCTGTATGCCATATCTTTCTAGATGTGTTAAATAAAGTGTATATTTTTCAAGCTACATTATAGTGTTTGACTCATTTATGAAATCTATTTCATTTAAAAGGTGTATGAAAGCAGAACATTCGCTTACATGATTTTGACAGAGCATAACATTTTAAACAACATTAACGTTTACTCATATTCTGACAAGTTATCTTGTTAGCCTTTGCTGAAAGGTTTATCTAAGACTGCTCAGAAGCAGTCAAGAACATAGCTTAGATCTGCTGATTGGTGGTTGCATATATCTACTGATTTTCATTGACTTACCCATGTATTCACTTAAAAACCAGTAGTGTATTGATGCTCCTTCAAAACATTATACCAAGAGACTGAAGCACATTTGAGAATTGGAAACATGGTTGCAATTGTATGTTTTACAAAACTAATGAAAGATACATTTAGGGTTTCATGTCCCTTTAAGAGTTACATTTGAAATATATGCTCACAGTACTATATTTGGAGAACAACAATGTGGAATCGATTAATGACACGATATTGAGCATTGACATTAAGAAGAAATATCAGGACATAACATATAGAATAAGTAGACATATCATATATATTTATCAGATGATAAAGGTGAATGCATATTAAATAATTAAAATACAAAAGCGCATGTTTAGGAATTATATATGTAGAAAATTAAACACAACACATTCATTATTTGGTAAAGTTAAAATATTGTTGACAAACATATTAAACAAGATGGAGTATATTCATCATTGAACATTCATGGATTAGCACTTGCCTCAAAATATATTCGGGATCAAAAACACATTGCCTTCATTTGTTTCTTCCACGAGACAGCCAGCAATAGATATTTCTTTGCTCTTTATCATCTATGTTTCAACAATGTACATGATTGACACAATCCATAATCCAAGAAAATCATGGTTTTAAACTTGTGCTCTCATTCGCAAATGTGGCAAATCAAATATTGCGGGACAACGTTATCCAATCAAAGGACGGATTTAATACCTTTGTATGTGATGTCTTACGCAACATGGCACATCCGAGATCGCGTAAAAACATCATCCAATCGAAGGACAGATTAAACACCTTTGCTTGAGATGTCTTACGCAACATGGTGCACCTAGATCTCGTAAAAACATCATCCAATTAAAGGACAGATTTAACACCTTTGCATGAGACGCTTTACTCAACATGGCGCATCCGAGATCGCGTAAAAACGTCATCCAATCGAATGACGGATTTAACACCTTTGCATGAGACATCTTACGCAACATAGCACATCCGATATCACGTAAAAACATCATCCAATTGAAGGACGGATTTAACACATTTGCATTAGACGTCTTATACAACATAGTGCATCCAAGATCGCGTAAAAACGTCATCCAATCGAATTTAACACCTTTGCATGTCAATAACAAATGTAATTATATTTAAAAAAAATAGAGTATGTGCTATATTGTTATCTATGAAGCGTGTTTGTTTCATGTAATGCACAGCTTCACATAATGTAAATACTCTGATATATGAAATATAATCCACTGTTGGTAATAGCCATCATCTAGATTATGAGTTTTGCGTTAACAAGGGTGCGGTGCTAACGAGAAGTTTATGCTCACCGCTCACCTACAGACAGCGCTGGTATTACGGGTTTTTACAAACCCGGCATTAGCCGTAAAAAAGTGAGTGAAGAGCAAAATTTTGCTCCACATCTCACCTAAATACCAGCGCTGTTTACATTAGCGGTGAGCTGCTAAAACGTGCTTGTGCACGATTTCCCCATAGGAATCAATGGGGGAGAGCCGGCTGAAAAAAAAACTAACACCTGCAAAAAAGCAGCGTTCAGCTTATAACGCATCCCCATTGATTCCTATGGGGAAACACATTTATTTCTACACCTAACACCCTAACATGAACCCTGAGTCTAAACACCCCTAATATTACACTTATTAACCCGTAATCTGCTGCCCCGACATCGCTAACACCTACATTATATTATTAACCCCTAATCTGCCGCTCCAGACACCGCCGCCACCTACATTATATGTATGAACCCCTAATCTGCTGCCCCCAACATCGCCGAACCCTACATTATATTTATTAAACCCTAATCTCCACCCCCAATGTTGCCGCAACCTAACTACATTTATTAACCCCTAATCTGCCGTCCCCAACATCGCCACCACTATAATAAACATATTAACCCCTAAACCTAAGTCTAACCGTAACCCTAACCCCCCCTAATTGAAATATAATTTTTCAAAATCTAAATAAAATTACTATAATTACCTAAATTATTCCTACTTAAAACTAAATACTTACCTATAAAATAAACCCTAAGATAGCTACAATATAACTAATAGTTACATTGTAGCTATCTTAGGGTTTATTCTTATTTTACAGGCAACTTTGTATTTATTTTAACTAGGTACAATAGTTAATAAATTGTTATTAACTATTTAATAACTTCCTAGTTAAAATAAATACAAATTTACCTGTAAAATAAAACCTAACCTAAGTTACAATTATACCTAACACTACACTATAATTAAATAAATTAACTAAACTAAATACAATTAATTACAATTAAATAAAATTATCTAAAGAACGAAAAAAACCACTAAATTACAGAAAAAAATAAAATAATTACAAGATTTTTAAACTAACTACACCTACTCTAATCCCCCTAACAAAATAAAAAAGCCCCTCAAAATAAAAAAAGCCCTACCCTACACTAAATTACAAATAACCCTTAAAAGGGCCTTTTGCGGGACATTGCCCCAAAGTAATCAGCTCTTTTACCTGAAAAAAAGTACAAATACCCCCCCAACATTAAAACCCACCACCCACACAACCAACCCTATTCTAAAACCCACACAATCCCCCCTTAAAAAAACCTGACACTAACTCCTTGAAGATCACCCTACCTTGAGACATCTTCACTCAACCGGGCCGAATCCTCAAGTGTTTTTTTCCGTACTTTAGATATTTTTATTTAATTGTAATTAATTGTATTTAGTTTACTTAATTTATTTAATTATAGTGTAGTGTTAGAGTTGTATTTATTTTAACTAGGAAGTTATTAAATAGTTAATAACTATTTAATAACTATTGTACTTAGTTAAAATAAATACAAAGTTGCCTGTAAAATAAAAATAAACCCTAAGCTAGCTAAAATGTAACTATTATTATTATTTAGGTAATTGTAGTAATTTTATTTAGATTTATTGTAATTATATTTAAGTTAGGGGGGGTTAGGGTTAGACTTAGGTTTAGGGGTTAATACATTTAATATAGTGGTGGCGACGTTGGGGTGGCAGATTAGGGGTTAATAAATGTAGGTAGGTGGCAGCAATGTTAGGGATGGCAGATTAGGGGTTAATAATATTTAACTAGGGTTTTGTGATGCGGGAGTGCGGCGGTTTAGGGGTTGATATATTTATTATAGTGGCGGCGATGTCCGGTTCGGCAGATTAGGGGTTAAATATTTTTTTAGTGTTTGCAATGTGGGGGGGCTTTGGGTTAGGGGTTAATAGGTAGTTTATGGGTGTTAGTGTACTTTTTAGCACTTTAGTTAAGAGTTTTATGCTATGGCGTTGTAGTGTAAAACTCTTAACTACTGACTTTAAAATGCGCTACCAGTCTTGACAGGAGAGGGTCTACTGCTCACTTTTAGTTAGACTCGTAATACCAGCACTATGAAAGTCCAATTGAAAATATAAGATACGCAATTGACGTAAGTGGATTTGCGGTATTTCCGAGTCTGGCCAAAAAAGTGAGTGGTGAGCCTGTCATTTCAAGACTCATAATACCAGTGGCATTAAAAAGCAGCGTTGGGACCTCCCAACGCTGCTTTTTAAGCCCAACGTAATCTAGCCGTATATATTTCATTACAATAGGAAGATTATGAAATATTTTGGAAGCAGCAGGGTTTAACATAGAAATAATGCTACTATCTACATTATGAAAATGTGGATTGTTTATACATTATATGTTACCTATATATCAATATATCGTTGTATAATTAAATATAATCACAAATAATAGAAAGAGATTAATCATATAAAATGTGTGCATTACACACAGTGATTTCTTTGGTTATACTACTACAATAATATGTAAGGAAAATTGGAATATATGTGTTGCCAACATTCAGATAATTGTCTGTTTTAAATATATTATATGTGTATGTTGATGTCAAAAGAAATAATAATAAAATGTACATTATGAATGCATATCCATAAATTAAGAATTGTGGTCAGCATCTTTTAAGGATTATCAACATAAAAGATCTTTAATTAGAAATTGCATTAATAAATAAAGAAGAAACATAGCAATTTAATGACATTCTTTTTATTATGATAAATATGATTTATGAATTTCATAAAACATAAAGAAATAAGATAACTTGAAAAACAAGTCAGAATGTGAAAACAGCCCCTTTGGAGCCATCTGACAAGGTGACATAGTGCATCACAGTCCTTGGAGGGAGTTGACAAGGGCAAACAAAGGCCAACACAGCCCCTTTTGAGCCATCTGACAAGGTGACATAGTGCATCACAGTCCTTGGAGGGAGTTGACAAGGGCAAACAAAAGTCAACACAGCCCCTTTGGAGTCATCTGTCAAGGTGACATAGTGAATCACAGTCCTTGGAAGGAGTTGACAAGGGCAAACACATGCCAGCGCAGCCCCTTTGGAGCCATCTGACAAGGTGACATAGTGCATCACAGTCCTTGGAGGGAGTTGACAAGAGCAAACAAAGGCCAACACAGCCCCTTTTGCGCCATCTGAAAAGGTGACATAGTGCATCACAGTCCTTGGAGGGAGTTGATAAGAGCAAACAAAGGCCAACACAGCCCCTTTGGCGCCATCTGAAAAGTGACATAGTGCATCACAGTCCTTGGAGGGAGTTGACAAGAGCAAACAACCTAAAAGAAAAAAATATTACAAATTAATAATAATTACAGAACATAATAAAAATAGAGCAAAGAGACATTGTACTAATTAAAATACAAATCATTATTATAATAAAATATGCTATAGAGAAGAATTACACATTAAATATGTTCTTCATAGATAAACCATTAAGATATTAAGAAAAAATCTAAACCCTATCAATCTGAAAAAAAATCTTTCTTTGGTTTATGACACACTGTGAAAAGAGCGGTGATAACAAATCCAAAATATTGGCATTTATACATAATATATATCCAACATCTAGGCAATATCATTTAGATATTAGAAAATGAGGATGTTGAATTAAAAAAATGTAAATAGGAAACATTTACATAAATCAAATAAAAAAAAAGGTTTATAAAAACATTTTCTATTAGAAATAAATTTATGTAAAATTACATCAGTATAATGTCCCTTTAAGAATGTATGTTCTAATGTTGATTTGTAATGATACTTACATCGGTGGCTGAGAAGGACAATCCAACACCCAGGACAATGAAGGGCAAAAACAATCAACGCACCCGGAGTAGCTAGCAGATAATGAAGAATCCTTTACTCAGAATGTTGCAATGAAAGCTGAATTTATTTCTGTAGATTCCATCAAAAACAGCATATATGGCATATATTTTTGAGAAAAGACCGACAGCAAAGATCAGGTCATGACAGACGCGTTTCATATATCACAACATAACTTCCTCAATGACTATACTATCACCCATAATATACTGCTATTTAAAGTCCAGGAGAACAACTCCCATATATATTAATAGTCCAATCACAACATGTAAGGGTGATTTGTGGGATATGTTAACAATGCACTTCATACTGAATTATCGAGTAAATAGTGTCAAAATAAAGCTGCAATAGATGCATGACATATACTCTCATAAAGATAAAAACTACTATAGGTCAGAAAAATAATAACTAAAAAATAATAAAAAAAACTTAAAGATTTTAAAATGTAAAGTGACAGTGTATCATATTTAATTTTAATCTACATAGAGTTTAACATCCCATTCTGAATTAAGGCCAGCTGGCATCCTGATATCCAGTTGAAAAAATCCAGAAGACTTCTCTTTTGCTGATAATTAATCCTCTGTTTCCACCCCTTGGATGTCTTGGAATCAGCTGGATACCTTGGAAAGACAGCAGGGAGCTATCAGAATTATGTTCCCTTTTGAAATGTAGGGAGATGGGGGTAGTGGACTCAGGGTCCTCAATTTTGTGACACAAAGCATATCCCTTCTCTTGAAAACGAGAGAAATCTCAATGTATCCTTCCTGGTAAAATATTTTATAAATAAATTATACATTGTAAACTTTCATCAGTTTCCAGAATTGGAAGTGCTTTACGTACTATATTGCATATTTTGGCATATTATTCACTATATGTAGTGATGAATTTTGGTTTATTAGACCTGTTCTGTCTTTTGAACTTCCCGGATTGAAAGAATTTATTCCTATTTATGAGATCAACCTCATTTTGTATCTGATCAAGTGCTTCTCTGCAATAACCCATTTGAATCAATCTATCAGTTAAATCTTGAGAGTGTTTGGAATAACTCTGTTCACTTGTACAGTTCCTCTCAACCCTAATATATTGGCTTTTAGGGATGGACTGAATGATGTGTTTGGGATGAGATGACTTTGCATTTAAAATGGTGTTACCTGCTATCTTTTTACAAAATAATTCTACTTCAATGCAAGATTTATTAATATTAGAAAGGAGTCTAATGTCTAAAAAAGACATAGAACTTTTAGAGTACTCCATAGTAAACTTAAGATTCATAGAATTATTCTGAAGATAGTTCAAAAACTGTTCAACAAGGTCAACAGGACCTTTCCAAATTAACAAAATATCGTCGATATATCGACCGTAAAAGCGAATATATTCCCATCTCCATAGATGTGGGACAGCTCCCCCAACCCATATATAGGTTGGCATAGGAGGGGGCAAATGTAGCCCCCATAACTGTCCCACGTCTCTGGAGATAGAAACCCCCCTCAAATAAGAAAACATTATGTGTCAATAAATATTCAGCAAAGACCTTGACGAACTGCTTCAAAACATCATCATACTTTATCAAGAAAAAATTCAATAGCCGGAATGCCTTGGTCATGGGGAACACAAGTGTACAGTGAGACTACATCTATAGTCACAAAGACATATTCCTCACGCCATACTAGACTTTCCACCTGTTTAATAACATCAGTGGTATCTTTGATGTAACTCACAAGATTCAAAACAAATGGTTGTAAATACCCATCTATCATTTCTGAGAGAGACTCATTAATTGAACCATTTCCTGCCACAATGGGCCTGCCAGGGGGGTTACTACTGTCTTTATGGACTTTGGGTAAATAATGAAAGATGACCATAACAGGATGTTCAGTGAACAAAAAGTCAAAATTTGCTTCTGTAATTATTCTCTCCTTTAATGCCCAATCCAAGATTTTTTTCAATTCTGATTTATAAAAAAATATGGGATTATATTTGAGCTTCTCATACACTGACACATCCAAAAGCTGTCTATAGGCCTCTGTTATATAATCTTGACGATTAAGAATGACCACCTTTCCACCTTTATCAGAGTTACGTATAACCAGCTCTTTATTAGTTTCTAATTCTTTGATAGACAAATATTCGGCTAGATTACGAGTTTTGCGCTAGAGGCTATGCAGTGCTAACGAGCAGTTTTCTCTCACCGCTCACTTACATGCAGCGCTGGTATTACAGGTTTTTACAAAACCGGCGTTGAAAGACAAGAAGTGAGCGTTGAGCAAATTTTGCTCCTTACCGCACTCCAATACCAGCGCTGCTTAAGTCAGCGGTGAGCTGGTCGTACGTGCTTGTGCACGATTTCCCCATAGGAATCAATGGGGGGAGCCGGCTGAGAAAAAGTCTAACACCTGCATTAAAGCAGCGTAAAACTCAGTAATACAGCCCCATTACTTCCTATGGGGAAACACATTTTATGTCTACACCTAACATCCTAACATGAACCCCGAGTCTAAACACCCCTAATCTTACACTTATTAACCCCTAATCTGCCGCCCCCGACATCGCCGACACCTACATTATATTTATTAACCCCTAATCTGCCGCTCCGGACACCACCGCCACCTACATTATACTTATGAACCCCTAATCTGCTGCCCCCAACATCTCCGACACCTACATTATATTCATTAACCCCTAATCTGCCACCGCCACCTACCTACACTTATTAACCCCTAATCTGCCACCACAACGTCGTCGCCACTATAATAAACATATTAACCCCTAAACCGCAGCACTCCCGCCTCGCAAACATTAGTTAAATATTATTAACCCCTAATCTGCCGTCCCTAACATCGCCGCCACCTACCTACATTTATTAACCCCTAATCTGCCGCCCCCAACGTCGCCGCCACTATACTAAATGTATGTATTAACCCCTAAAGTCTAAGCCTAACCCTAACACCCCCTAACTTAAATATAATTTAAATAAATCTAAATAAAACTCTGGTCAGCAAGTGGGGTTGTAAATCAGATTATATTATAAGAGACACATAAAAGGAATCTCAGCTGTGGGACAGCTTTCACCATCAGCGCTTTCCAGATTTGGGTAAACCCAGGTATCCCTTTCATTATCTCTATTGTAGGCCCCAATTGCTGACAACGGGCCACAAGTAGCAAAGGAGCCACAATATAAATACCTAGCTAGGACTAAATTCAGCATCAGACCCCATATGCCCACTCAGATATTGTAAGGGGATTTTGAACATTCTCGCATTGGAACATCTAACTGAGAGAGGATACCCAGTGTGCAAATAAGATATATTAAAGACATTTATTACATAAGGATGCTAACGCTGTCCAACTGCCACACATACAATAAGCAACATCTCCTATCAACCCCCTGAGGAGGCATGTTGTAAAGACATAGTATTGGTGTTTGGCTCCCCTTGCTCCTACTTTCATTAGGGAGGGGTGTTATGACTCCTGCCTCAGCTCCTGGGTGGATTCACGTAGGTCCTGAGATACTAGCAGGTCTCTATAGGCTGAACAGCCATTTTTTGATTTCTATATGCAGTAATGGGACTCATGATTGGGGTACAGCCTTGCCACTAAGTATGCCTGTATTCTCAGAGATGATCTACATGAGTACTTAGACATCCTCTGACAGATAGCCACCTGCCACAACTTTTCTGATGAGCAAGAATCAAACCAAATGGAAGGTACTGATACAATGAAGGGCAAGAATCAGTCAGTTAAGGACTGTTTATCCAAGGCACAAGCAAAAAAAAAAGCCATGCTTCAAGAAAGAGAAACTACGCAAGAAGCCGACCTAATAGAGGCTGCCTCAGACTCCAGCTTAGAGGAACATACGCAGCCCGCTAACAACTCCTTAGTTCAACAGATTAAGGAAGTATTCCAAATTGAATTGAAAGCTGCAATAAAAGATATAAGAAGTGATATTAAGGAGATCAGCCAGAGAACCTCAGATCTAGAAGATAAAGTTGGAGAGATTGTGGAGGAAATCCCACATATCCATCACTCTGTACAGGCTCATCAAGAAAAGATAGAACAGCTAGAGTCACAACTTGAAGATCTGGAAAATAGATCTCGGAGATCTAATGTAAGACTCAGAAATTTACCAGAAACTTATGACAAGCTCCAAGAGGTCCTTCAGCAACTCCTGCATCAGTTGCTTCCAGATGTTGACGAAAATTTATTTCTGATTGATCGAATCCACAGGGCACTAAATAAACCAAGGGCTCCCAACACCCCTAGGGATGTCATCCTCAAATTTCACTATTACTCCACCAAGGAACTGCTTCTGCAAACCACTAGAAAGCACCAGCATATAGAATTTGAGGGGCACCAGTTGCAATTTTTTGCTGATCTCTCTCCTATTACTCTTCGTAGGAGGAGAGACCTCAAGCCTGTAACGACAGCTCTCATGAAGGCTCACATTAAATACAGGTGGTTATTCCCATTCAGACTTGTTTTCCTTTACAACAAAACCACTTACTCCTGTACCACTCTGGAAGAAGGTATGGACTTACTTGATCATCTTCGACTTCAAAGAGAGAACATAGCTGCAACTTTGCCACCCAGACCCCCCAGAAAACAAAGCCAACATATGGGGAACAAAATTCCTAAGGATACCACACCCTCAGGAAATATTGAGGGTCAACTGATGGGGGAGTCGGAACCACAGGGTCAAAATGCAACTGAGGGACGATGAGATCTTTCTCTACTCGTTATAGACCCAGTGGATTTGACTTTTACCTCCACCAAATACTGAAGTACATCCCTCTTCAATGATTCTGCCCTGAAGAAGACAAATGGCAGAAGTGACCTGCCTTTATAATGAGACTCTTTAGACATTGCATATGAGAGTTCAAGTTCTATGTTCTAAATTTATTTTAGATAGATTGTTGATTTGGTTGTTCTAACTACTGAACATGTTTGGGTCGGTAAGTTTTTTTTTTGTTTCAACATAGCCTATGATGATGAGGATGAGTAAGTTTATTTTTTGTTAGGTGCAAGAGGAGACGGGGCACTTAAACTTATATGTTATTTAAGAGGATCCCAGACGGTTGTAATATATTATTCTCTGACAGACGAGAAGGTAAATCCCTGTTCCCCTGACTCCTCTCGATATAGAGCAAATAAAGGAGAACTCCCAGTAACCCCAGTTCTATCTCATAAAGATCCCTTCCTCTATTTAACCCCAGTAAAAACATAATATATATTGGATGGGATCCAACACCCCTATCCCCTATTTCATGACCCATAAGAGTACTACATTGACATCATTGATAAATGTGGTATAAATTTGTAGCATCTCCCTCTGTAGTAAACACCAAATTTATAATAATCAGTCTGGTACTATGCTCTTATCTAAAAACATTGCAATTATCTGTGCTAATTCAAACATTTATACACCATGTAACGATTTAAATGTTGTTCACTGAACAATGAAGTATCTCGCACTGATACTAATCTTAATTGTTTGTATGTTTTCTTATGTTGTTCTTTTCCCTTTTCTAGTTTCTCTTTCTTTCTCTGGGGACACCCGTAGGGTCATCAATATTAAAGGTGTGGAGGAGAATGGTAGCGATATTAAGTTGTGCAGCTTTTACCATTATGTCAGGTACTGTTCACTCAGATAATATACGGCAGAGGGTACACTATGCTAACTATAATACCTAGGGATGACAATTAAAATTATTTCACACAACGTGAGGGGATTACACTCCCACGTTAAACGGAAAAAAGCGATTACAGAATATAAACGTATGCAGGCACACATTATCATGCTACAAGAGACTCATTTCACATCTACACATAACCCGAAATACTGGGACTCAGCTTTCCCGATCCAATACCACTCATTCGGCCAAAAGAAAAAAAGAGGTGTATCCATTATTCTACATGCCTCCCTCAACTTCAAAGAAGAAGAGGTAGTTAGGGACTCAGAGGGTAGATTTATAATTTTAAAAGGGAAAATACATGGGACCACAGTAATATTGGGAAACATATACGCCCCAAACGAGAACCAGGGTAGTTTTTTAGCTAAAGTTAGTAAATTACTGACCTCATGGAAAAAATATAAAATTATTCTTGGTGGGGATTTTAATCTTACTCTCAACAATAAATTAGATAGATCACCTTCAGTAGACACGTGCCCCAAGAAAATTCTAAGTGACTTCATACTGGACCATAATTTGTTAGATGTCTGGAGAATTCATAATTTGGGTATTCGCAACTACACATTCTATTCATCGGCCCACAATTCCTATTCTAGGATCGATTATATCTTTGCCAGTCAAATTCTATGCCCCTTGACGACGAATGCTGACATAGTCCAGACTAGTTGGTCAGATCATTCCATAGTGGAAGTTACATTAGGCGGGTTGTTTGACCCTTCCAGGGACAGATCCTGGTCCCTGGACCCATTCTTACTGAGGAATGAAATATTCTGCCAGAACCTTGTTCGTTAGATTAAGCAGTTTTGGTCCATTAACCGGAATTCCACATCAAATCCACTAAATACATGGGGGGCATTTAAGGCGTTCCTTAGAGGAATCCTAATAAAAGAAAAGGCAAATATAAACAAAGATAAAAGGATCCTAATTGAGGGTAAGAAAAAAGAAATTGAAGATCTTAATAGAAAACACATAATAACTAGAAGCTCAAAATTAGCTAAGATAATTCAAACAAAGAAGGCAGATCTAGATAAACTGCTGGATGAAGAATCTCTAGCCTCTTTAAGAATCATTGATGCACAGTATTTTGTGTATGCTAACAAACCTGATCGTATGTTAGCTAGGAAAATCAGAAACATTACGAGAAATTCTTCTATCCCCCAGCTCCAATTACCCTCAGGTTCGGTTACCAATAATCCTCTGTATATTGCGAACTCTTTTGCTGATTTTTATCAAACCCTATATAATTTGCCAAAACCCCTAGACCCAACCAGACTGGACAAAATAAAGAATTTCCTAGATTCTTGCCATCTCCCTAAACTTGATAAATCTAGTTTAGATGCACTAGACTCTCCAATTACAGCTCAGGAAGTCATTATTGCCATAAAGCAACTCAAAAGTAATAGGGCCCCAGGCCCTGATGGCTACTCAGGAAGCTTTTATAAAAGATTTTCTACTGATCTTACCCCTTATTTAGTTGAGTCATTTAACTATATAATGGAAGGGGGGATGATTCCATCGGAACTATTAGTAGCCAGGATATGTGTAGTGCCCAAACCGGGCAAAGACAAATTTCACTGTAAAAACTACAGACCAATCTCACTTATTAATACGGATCTCAAACTCCTTACTAAGATATTAGCTAATAGACTGAATCCTCACTTACCTAAATTAATTTCGAATGACCAGGTGGGATTTGTATTGGGAAGGGAAGCGCCTGATAATGTCCGAAGAGTAATTGATCTGATTGACTATGCCAAGGGCGAGGGAATGCCTTCTCTGTTCCTTTCCCTGGATGTAGAGAAGGCATTCGACAGAATTCATTGGGATTACATGTTTGAATCCCTTTCCCACTTCGGGATCTCAGGGTCATTTGCGAAGGCTATCCGAGCTATCTATACTACCCCATATGCATTTCTTAGAATTGCAGGTTATCAATCCAGGAAAATAATTATTCATAATGGCACCAGACAAGGATGTCCATTATCGCCCTTGCTATTTGCTATATGTGTCGAACCCCTGGCTGCTAGTATCAGAAATAACAAAGATATTGCTGGTATAAGGGTGGGGTGATCTGTCCACAAGTTGTCCCTATTCGCAGATGACATTATCTTAACAATTAGCAAACCTCTATTATCGCTACCCATCCTATATGATCTTCTAACACAATTTGGCGCTTTATCTGGCTACAAGATAAATAATGACAAATGCGAAGCAATTGAGGTACATCTCCCAAACCATACTAAAAAGTTATTAGAAATAAATTTTAACTTCAAGTGGGCCACCCAAGCTATCAAATATCTTGGAGTCTTTATCCCATATAGTCTAAGAGATTTGTACAAACTTAATTACACCCCCCTCTACAAGTCCCTACTAAAAGAAATGAAAACCTGGAGCTCTTATAAGATCTCATTCTATGGAAAAATAGTAGTTAGTAAAATGGTAATCCTCCCAAGACTCCTATATTTGTTTAGATCACTCCCCATCAATGTACACTTAAGAGACATTAAGGAATTGCAGAAACAAGTGTTGGACTTTATATGGTGTAACAAAAAGGCTCGAATAAATAGACACACTCTCCTAAAGTATAAAGAGGAAGGGGGGTTGGGAGTGCCTGACCTCCAGGCTTATTATAATGCAGCCAGATTGGCACAAACCACACAACTAATTAACCCTAAAACCAACTTAGCATGGGTCCACCTAGAAAGCGAAATGTTAAACCTTAACCCAATATGCCAGATGTTCTGGACACTTAAAAAAGACAGACCTAGCTCTTGGATGAAATACGTATCGCTATCACATACCTTAGGCATTTGGGATAACAATCAAACAAAATTTCACCTGTTCCCTGAAAACTCACCTCTGACACCCTTGGCGATATATTCAAATAAATATAGAAGTCAAACAACTGACATCTGGGCCAATAAAGGCCTATATAGGATAGCAGATGCACTGCGAGGCACAGAAACTCTCTCATTCACACAATATGTCGATATCATGTCCACCACACCACAATCTTTGTTTCAATATATCCAACTCAAGTCTAGAGTAGAAGAAGTATGTAGACCTGGAAATATACACCCCACCACACTATTTGAGAAACTATGTAGTCACGAAACGAGAGTCAAAGGAGCAATTTCTAGCATATATAGACTTTTATGCACAAATAGATCACCAGTCAAATTGAACTTTATCAAAAAATGGGAGACTGAAATCAACCTCTCTATAGATACTAAAGAATGGACCCGGGTAATCCAAAACGGCTTAGCTTGTTCCATTAGTGCAAACCTGAAAGAAAATTACATTAAGGTATTATACAGATGGTACTTACACCCGAGTAGAGTCAAATATTATGGTACAAGCACAGTTACTAATGATACTAATCTATGCTATCGAGGTTGTCAGGTAGAGGGCACCTATGTCCACATGTGGTGGGACTGTCCAAAGAGCGCTTTAGTATGGACATCTACCTCTAAGTTACTGAGTGAAATATTCAACAAACAAATTACACTTACTATGGAACAAGCCCTTCTACACTTCCCTATATTAGGGTTGTCAAAACACTCCTTAAAACTTGTAGGTATCATATGCACGGCAGTTAGAAAGATTATAGCAAAATTCTGGAAAACTTCTATACCCCATTATAATGTTATACTCAATAAAATTTAATTTTACTATCAGATGGCAAACATTGCATTATCACTGCTAGATAATAGAAATGAGTTTTTGAAGATTTGGGAGGACTGGATTGTGTGGGAAGACATAGATAGAATGCGGTCTAGACGGAGCGTTAGAAACCAGGAAAACTAAGATGTGGTTCAAAGATTAAACAGACCCTGTGGGTGCTCCCCAGAACCTTTCTCTCTCTCTTTCTTCTCTCTTTCCTTTTTACCTGTGGACTCTCTTGTCCTTTCTTTGTCTTTATTAATATTTCTCTGAGCATTTAAACTTGAAAATTTAAGAAGGTAACCTCTGCATCAAAATGTTGAATAATGTCGGTTAATTTCCCATGTTAAGATATAACCTGTTTAATACTTTGGTTATTGCTGACATTTTATCTGTATTGTTATGGCAACCTTTAATAAAAATTATTTCAAAATAAATAAATCTAAATAAAATTACTTAGCTAAATTATTCCTATTTAAAACTAAATTCTTACCTGTAAAATAAACCCTAAGCTAGCTACAATATAACTAATAGTCACATTGTAGCTATCTTAGGGTTTATTTTTATTTTACAGGCAAGTTTGTATTTATTTTAACTAGGTAGAATAGTTATTAAATAGTTATTTACTATTTAATAACTACCTAGCTAAAATAAATACAAAAGTACCTGTAAAATAAAACCTAACGTACAATAACAATACAATTACAATAACACCTAACACTACACTATAATTAAATAAATTAACTAAATTAAATACAATTACCTAAATTAAATTAAATCAGCTAAAGTACAACCCCCCCCCACTAAATTACAGAACATAATAAACAAATTACAAGATATTTAAACTAATTACACCTAATCTAATAGCCCTATCAAAATAAAAAAGCCCCCCAAAATAAAAAAAAACCCTAGCCTAAACTAAACTAACAATAGCCCTTAAAAGGGCCTTTTGCGGGCATTGCCCCAAAGTAATCAGCTCTTTTACCTGTAAAAAAAAAATACAAACAACCCCCAACAGTAAAACCCACCACCCACACAACCAACCCCCCAAATAAAATACTATCTAAAAAAAACTAAGATCCCCATTGCCCTTAAAAGGGCATTTGGATGGGCATTGCCCTTAAAAGGGCAGTTAGCACTTTTGCGGCCCAAAGTCCCTAACCTAAAAATAAAACCCACCCAATACACCCTTAAAAAAACCTAACACTAACCCCCTGAAGATCAACTTACTGTTCTGAAGATCCGACATCCATCCTCAAGGAAATGGCAGAAGTCTTCATCCAACCGGGCCAAAGTCCTCAACGAAGCCGCGAGAAGCCTTCATCCAAGCCGGGCGAAGTGGTCCTCCAGACGGGCAGAAGTCTTCATCCAGACGGCATCTTCTATCTTCATCCATCCAATGCGGAGCGGCTCCATCTTCAAGACATCCGACACGGAGCATCCTCTTCATCCAATGGACTAACGACGAATGAAGGTACCTTTAAGTGACGTCATCCAAGAATTCTATCAGCCAGTCAGAATTAAGGTAGAAAAAATCCTATTGGCTGATGCATTCAACTGCAGAGTCTAAATCTGGAATTAGGTTTAATTTGTGCCAGGGGAGGTTCTTGATGTCATTTAGAAATGATTGAAGATTACGTTTTTTGAAGGACCTGGTGATTTTAACCTTAGGAGAGGATTTAGTAGCCTTTATGTTGCACACGCAGTACACTAAGCAGTGGTCACTGAAACTGTTAGGGAGAACACCTGCCTCCTGGATTCGGTCAGGAGAAGTGGAGAGAATCCAATCGAGCAGGGTATGGTTATGGCTTTTAATGTTTATGCGAGTTGGGGAGGAGATTAATTGCATTAGCTGCAAAGTCTTAAACGGCGAGCAAGAACTATTGTTTTTAGGATTCAGCCAATCAATATTAAAATCTCCAAAGACTAAAATATCACTTTGGGGGTTTGAGCTATGGTTTTACTAAGGTGGGCTATGTCAGAAAGGGAATGCACAGGGGAGCTAGGTGGGAGGTACATTCCTGCAACAGTAAGGCTACCTGTTAGCAGAGGGCAGTTGAACAGCTGAGCGTAAAATCTTTGTTTTGCTTGTAGTTCTGGGGCAGGATATATTTTAAATCAGGCTGAGGGAGAGAGATATATTAGGGTTTTGATGGGCCTGCAAAAAGAGTTTTAAGGAATGGGGAGGGTGCATTTATGGACATTTGAGCTAAGGGTCATTTAAGCAAAAACTAAAGATTAAAATATTACAGAGATAAGACAGAGATATCCATGTGGGGAAATAAAACCATTAAACAAATAACAAGACAGATACAGTATATGGGCCTGAGCTGTTTAAACTAACTTTTAACATAATGGGCAGACATAAAGTTGATAAAATATGCAATGTACTAGAGGTATGCAAATTATGACTAGCACAGCCTGTAATTACAAAGTCATGTTAATATATACTGTACATTTAAAATAAGAAACTAAAAATAATAACCACTAAATATACAAACACATACAATAAAAACAACTTGGTAGGTAAAATATAATGAAGAAACTGTCATCCAGAAGGCTAACTGTTAGTTAGCAGAGGATAGTTGTACAGCTGAGTGTAAAATCTTTGTATTGCTTGTAGTTCTGGGGCAGGATATATTTTAAATCAGGCTGTTAGGTAGCAGAGGGCAGTTAAACAGCTGAGTGCAAAATCTTTGTATTGCTTTTAGATAATCTTGATAGTCCAAGATGACTGTGGCTCCGCCCTTGTCCGCTGGTCTTATTACTATCGTGTGATCCTTGGCTAGACACTCAATAGCCTTTTTTCTCATCCATGTTCAGATTATGTCTCACTTGTTTTCCAAAAACCATTTGTGTGTCTTGTGTCACAATTCTAATGTAGGTTTTGATGCTGGGGATACTGAGAGGTGGATCAAAAGTGCTTTTATTTCTGTATTTAGATGATTAATCCCCTGATGGTGTCGCTTTGAAGAAATCCTTTAATTTCAAAAGTCTTTGGAACTTGTGGAGGTCCAACCATGAGTCAAATTGGTCTATTCGTGTGGCGGGTACGAAGTTTAGTCCTCTATTAAGGACCTTCTTTTTATGTGGGTACAGTTCTCTTGAGTTCAAGTTGATAATTAGGTCCTCCTCTTCCTTCCAGGTAGAGGTGGTCTTCTTATTATACCCACCCCTCCTTGGATGGGGCCGTCTTCTCTTCTTCTGTGCACAGACCTTTTGGTAACCCCTAAAAAAGACTGTAAGCCAACCGCTGTTTGGCTCTGTTGTTGGAGTGCCATGGTGTCCGAGTCAGTCGGACCCTGAGCTGGTGTCCACAGTATTCAATTGACGTCTAGTATAGGTTCTTTGGCGTCGGGATCTTCTGAGTTGGTAATTTGATTGTTCCTGCAGTCCGAGTGTCCACCTGTATACTTGTTTATCTTTGTAGTCCTCCATCACGAACTGTAGTTTTTTTTATTCTTAAAGTTTACCAAGGGATCATTATATTCCTTCACTTGTGCCGCTAGTTTATTCAACCAATCATCAGTTGCATCCTCTTGTAGTTTATGTATCTTAGTAAGTTCAAAGTCACTTATTTCAACTATTATTTTCTCAAAGAGAGATCTCACCTCCTCTACCACCAGTAAGATCAAATCCAAAGAAAACTTGTCTAGCACAGCGCACCATTTTCTACAGAAATCTGGGTTGTATCTCCCTAATGTGGGTACATTCTTGATTCTGAATCCCCTAGGGATCATTTTCTTTTTATAGTGTTCCATGGAGTCTTAGGTCAATCTCTTTTTGTTTCAATTTCAATAAGTGTAAATATACATCATTAGTTGACTCTATGGAAGGTTCAGATGGCTGTATCTCAGTATCAAAAAGGATTATAAGGATGATGTAATGTCCCAACTACAAGATGGCATCACCTATATGGCCCTAGATTGGGGACCCAACCAAGAAATTTCAAGCTGAAATCAAAATTATTTTACTTGAAGGTTTGGAGAAGGGCTGGATACAACAGAACACATTTGATTGGATGATGGTGGCTTACCCCATCACACCAGTGTTGTATACCATACCTAAGGTGCACAAAAGATTGGACAAACCACCCGGAAGACCCATAGTCTCGGCAAGGGGCTATATCCTCCAAACCCTTTCCATATGGGTGGACCAATACCTGCAACCATTGTTCAAACAGATGAAGTCATATATCAGGGATTCAACAGACATGATAGACAACCTGAAACACATGGGATGTAACCATTCTCTATACTGTTATACCCCATAGCAATGGGGTTCAAGCCATCAAGATGGCCCTGCTACATCACCCATATGTTAGACTGGACCCTGAATTTATCTGCAAGATAATCGAACTTTGTCTAAAACTGAATTATTTTAGATTTGAGACTACATTCTACCTTCAATGTATGGGTACGGCGATGGGGTCCAATATGGCCCCATCATATGCTAACTTCTTTATGGAGGATTTCGAGAAGAACAACATGAAGGTATATGATAACAACAGCATACAGGGTTACAAGAGATATATCAATGATATCTTCCTAATTTGGAGAGCATCAGAGGAGGAACTTGATACTTGGGTATCTGAATTGAATGGCTTGTCAACCCCTATTAAGTTCAAGACCAATAAAAGTCTAGAGGAAATAGACTTTCTGGACCTTGGGATCTTTAAAGGCAACAATAGTCTTGCTACTACACTGTTCCAAAAGCCCACGGATAGAAAATCCATACTGCTGGCATGCAGTACTCATCCCAGATCACTTATAAGGGCAATTCCCAAAGCACAAAGGACAAGGGTTATCAGGAACAACACCAAGAAGGAAAGAACGGAGATACAACTACAAGAGATGTCTCAGAAATTTCTGAAAAGGGACTATGCACACAATCTGATCTCTGGTGTGCACAAGGATTTATTATCGGCTGATCATGAAAAACTACTGTCTCATAATAAAGAGGACATTAAACAGCGACTAACCTTTCATGTCAACCTATGGACCAAACATTCAAGTCACTGCCAAGAGCCTACGTGACAAATGGTGGATAGTACGGTCTGACCCCACCCTACCCTTTGCATCACTTGACCCACCAAGAATGGGATACAAACAGGCAAGTAACTTAAAGGATGTACTTATGTTTACAGATCCTACCCACTGCTATAAGCAAGAAACATGGCTAAAATCGAAGAAGATGGGATCTTTCAGACGTCCAAGTTGTGTTACATGTCACGCCATGGTACAGGGGCCTACATTCAGACACCCGCATACCAACAAGAGGTAACAGATTTGGCACTACTTGACATGCAACACCAAATTTGTTATCTACCTATTGAGTTGCAATTGTGCCAAATTCTATGTAGGTAAAACTGATGACAATATCAAGAAACGGATGGTGAACCACAGGAGTGCTAGTAGATCTGCCCTGGACACTGAAAAGACAGACCAACCAGTAGCCAGACACTTTTTGGAGGCCAAACACACTGTTAAGGAATTGCATTAATTGACCATGTCCCACCCATTAAACAAGGGGGTGACATAAAGAAGAAACTCCTACAAGTGGAGGCCAAATGGATATTCAGATTGGACACCTTATACCCTAAGGGGTTAAATGTAAATATTGATTGGCATTGTTTTCTTTAATTTATGATTGTTCCATATAGATTATATCCTGTACTAGAACATGAATTACATAAGTATATTTGTTTATGGTGTTTTTCGTAAATTCACTTTGTACTTTGACTATGTAGTTAATATCCATATAAGGGACCTGATATATAAGTGCATTAGTAGCACCTTGCATAGTCTAGTTTGGGGGTGGTAGATTGAGATATATATATATATATATATATATATATATAGCCTATGTGTACTAGATTTTTAATGCAGTCGTTATTTCTCATAGCCTGACCGCGACACACCATTTTAGCTGTCTGCTGGCATATACGGTTGCCTATGAACCAAAAAACAGGATGTATGTAAAGTAGCGCCTCACCAAGATGGCTAAAGTACCTTTTAAAAAAGCTAGTATATAATAGCTTATGATAGCGGCATATGTATGATAGCTGATAAAAACAGCAAAAGTAAAAGCACAGTGTTGCAAATACAATGGGGATGTTTAAAAAGGAGAAGAAATGTGACAAAATTAAAAATAAATTTACTTAGAATTATATTCACTTTGATTACAGAGAAAACAATAAGCACTATTACAGTGCGACAAAGAGAACTGATACAGTGAGCTATTAATAGCTATATTAAAAACAGATATAGTGGAAGCAGTTACAATAGACACTGCAAGAAACTAATACAATACGCTAGAAAGAACTGATACAATGAGGTATTATGTACTATGAGCTATTAGAGAGCTACATAAATGCCATAGTTTCGAAAAAATGCAAATGTAATTCAATAGACTAGGGAACCGGTACAATAATCTATTGATTGTTAATGTTTAACCCGTAGCGGAAGGCAGCGATAACTAATAACTAATAGCTCCCCATTGTATTTGCAACTGTGCTTTTACTTTTGCTGTTCTTTACTCGCTGTTTTTATCAGCTATCATACATCTGCTGCTGTCATCAGCTATTATATACTAGCTTTTCTTTCATGTAATTGGCAAGAGTCCATGAGCTAGTGACGTATGGGATATACAATCCTACCAGGAGGGGCAAAGTTTCCCAAACCTCAAAATGCCTATAAATACACCCCTCACCACACCCACAATTCAGTTTTACAAAATTTGCCTCCTATGGAGGTGGTGAAGTAAGTTTGTGCTAAGATTTCTACGTTGACATGAGCTTCTCAGCATTTTGAAGCCCGATTCCTCTCAGAGTACAGCGAATGTCAGAGGGACCTGGAGAATATCACCTATTGAATGCAATGATTTTCCTAATGGGGGTCTTTTTCATAGGTTCTCTGTTATCGGTCATAGAGATTCATCTCCTACCTCCCTTTTCAGAGCGACGATATACTCTCATATACCATTACCTCTACTGATACTGTTTCAGTACTGGTTTGGCTATTTACTATATGTGGATGGGTGTCTTTGGTAAGTATGTTTTTATTACTTAAGACACCTCAGCTATGGTTTTGGCACTTTATGCATTTATATAACGTTCTAAATATATGTATTGTACTTATATTTGCCATGAATCAGGTTCATGTATTTCCTTTTGCAGATTGTCAGTTTCATATTTGGGGAAAGTTATATTAAGAAATATTTTTTTCTTACCTGGGGTTTAGTCTTTTTTCCAATTGACTACTTTGTTTCAAATTGTGGGCTGACAGGCTCGCGGGTGCGCCAAATGCTACACTTTATTGCGTCATTCTTGGTGCGAGAATTTTTTGGCGTGAAAGGCACGTTTGTTGACGCAAGTTCGTCATTTCCGGCGTCGTAATTGACGCAGAGGTTTCACACAGGGTTGCGTCGTTAGTGACGTGAGTGTGTCATTTCCGGACATGGTTGGCGCCAAAAAATCTTTAAGTTACGTTTGCGTCATACTTGGCGCCAAACTTTTTTTATTATTTATTTGCCACATTGCTGTTTGCCTCTTGCCTTTTTCTATGTCAGAGGGCTATGCTATTTGCATTTTTTCCCCTTCCTGAAACTGTCATATAAGGAAATTGATAATTTTGCTTTATATGTTGTTTTTTTCTTTTACATTCTGCAAGATGTCTCAATCTGATCCTGCCTCAGAAGTATCTGTTGGAACTTTGCTGCCTGACATCGCTTCTAACAAAGCTAAGTGCATTTGTTGTAAAATTGTGGAGATTATATCTCATAATGTAATTTGTATTAGTTGCCATGATAAACTTTTACATGCAGATAGTGTGTCCATCGGTAATAGTACATTGCCGGTTGCAGTTCCTTCAACTTCTAATGTACATGATATACCTATGAATTTTAAAAAAATTGTTACTGATTCTATTCAGAAGGCTTTGTCTGCATTTCCACCTTCTAATAAGCATAAGAGGTCTTTTAAAACATCTCATAAAGTTGATGAAATTTCAAATGACCGACAACATTATGAATTATCCACTTCTGATGAGGATCTATCTGATTTAGAAGATCCTTCCTCAGATATTGACACTGACAAATCTACTTATTTATTTAAAATTGAGTATTTGCGTTCTTTGTTAAAAGAAGTGTTAATTACTTTGGATATTGAGGAAGCTAGTCCTCTTGATATTAAAACCAGTAAACGTTTAAATGCTGTTTTTAAACCCCCTGTGGTTACTCCAGAGGTTTTTCCTATTCCTGATGCTATTCCTGATATGATTTCTAAGGAATGGAATAAGCCGGGTACTCCTTTTAATCCTTCTGCAAGGTTTAAATAATTGTATCCTTTACCAACAATTTCAATAGAGTTTTGGGAAAAGATCCCCAAAGTTGATGGGGCTATTTCTACTCTTTCTAAATGAACCACTATTCCTATGGAAGATAGTACTTCCTTTAAAGATCCTTTAGATAGAAAGCTTGAATCTTATCTAAGGAAAGCCTATTTATATTCAGGTCATCTTCTCAGGCCTGCAATTTCTTTGGCTGATGTTGCAGCTGCTTCAACTTTTGGGTTGGAGAACTTAGCGCAACAAGAATTGGATTCTGACTTATGTAGCATTGTTCATTGATGTCATTTTTTATATTATCAAAACTGATGTTAGATCCATGTTTCTAGCTAATTTAGCTAGAAGAGCTTTGTGGCTTAAATCTTGGAATGCTGATATGACATCTAAGTCTAGATTACTATCTCTTTCTTTCCAAGGTAATAATTTATTTGGTTCTGAGTTTGATTCTATTATTTCAACTGTTACTGGGGGGAATCTAAGGCTTCTAATCGTTTTCGTTCCTTTCGTCAAAATAAGGAACAAAAACCTAATCCTTCCCAAAAGGAAACTGTTTCCAATTGGAAGCCTTCCTCAAATTGGAATAAATCCAAGCCTTTTAAGAAACCAAAGTCAGCCCCTAAATCCACATGAAGGTGCGGCCCTCATTCCAGCTCAGCTGGTAGGGGTCAGATTAAGGTTTTTCAAGGATCTTTGGGCAAATTCTGCCCAAAATCAATGGATTCAGAGCATTGTCTCTCAGGGGTACCGAATAGGATTCAGAGTAAGACCTCCTGTGAGAAGATTTTTTCTCTCACGCATCCCAGTAAATCCAGTAAAAGCTCAGGCTTTCCTGAAGTGTGTTTCAGACCTGGAGGTTTCAGGGGTAATCATGCCGGTTCCTTTTCAGGAACAAGGTATGGAGTTTTATTCAAATCTATTTATTGTCCCAAAGTGGGAAAATTCATTCAGACCAGTTCTGGATCTGAAAATTTTGATTCGTTATGTAAGAGTACCAACTTTCAAGATGGTGACTATAAGGACTATTCTGCCTTTTGTTCAGCAAGGACATTATATGTCTACAATAGACTTGCAGGATGCTTACCTTCATATTCCGATTCATCTAGAACATTATCAGTTCCTGAGATTCTTTTTTCTAGACAAGCATTACCAATTTGTTGCTCTTCCATTTGGCCTTGCAACAACTCCAAGAATCTTTTCAAAGGTTCAGGGTTCCCTACTCTCTGTAATCAGAGAACAGGGTATTGCAGTGTTTTCTTATTTGGACGATATCTTGTTACTAGCTCAGTCTTTACGTTCTGCAGAATCTCACACAAATCAACTAGTGTTGTTTCTTCCTAAACATTGTTGGAGGATCAATTTACCAAAATGTTTCTTGATTCCTCAGACAAGAGACGCTTGAAATTGGTTGCAGCATGTCGGCAACTTCAGTCTCAGTCATTCCCTTCAGTGGCTATGTGCATGGCAGTTTTAGGCCTCATGACTGCAGCATCGAACACCATTCCTTTTGCTCGTTTTCACATGAGACCTCTCCAGCTTTGTATGCTGAATCAATGGTACCGGGATTATACAAAGATATCACAATTAATATCCTTAAATCCCAATGTTCAAACACTCTCTGACGTGGTGGTTAAATCACCAAGAGTTTAGTTCAAGGGGCCTCTTTTGTTCGGCCAACTCTGGACTGGTATCTCAACAGAGGCAAGTCTTTCAGGTTTGGGGAGCTGTCATGGGGATCTCTGACAGCACAAGGATTTGGAAATCTCAAGAGGCGAGAATTACCAATCATATTTTAGAACTCTGTGCAATTCTCAGTAGCTCTTCCAGTTTTGGCCTCTGTTAAAGAAAGAACTGTTCATTTGTTTTCAGACAGACAATGATTACAATGGTGGCATATGTCAATCATCAGGGTGGACTCACAGTCCCCCAAGCTATGAAAGAAGTATCTCGGATACTTGTTTGGGGCCAAATCGCTGATGCTCCGGTCTAATTTCTGCCGGTTCATAGCCCAGGTGTAGACAAGTTGGGAGGCGGATTATCTCAGACGTCAGACTTTAATCCAGGGGAGTTGGTCTCTCCATCAGGATGTGTTTTCTCAGATTGTTCAGATGTGGGTCTTCCAGAAATAGATCTGATGGCTTCTCATCTAAACAAGAAACTTCCCAGATACCTGTCCAGGGATTCTCAGGCGGAAGCAGTGGATGCGCTGACACTTCCTTGGTGTTATCAACCTGCTTATATCTTCCCACCTCTAGTTCTTCTTCCAAGAGTGATCTCCAAAATCATCATGGAACAATCATTTGTGTTGCTGGTGGCTCCAGTATGGCCCCTCAGGTTTTGGTATGCGGATCTTGTTCGGATGTCCAGTTGCCAACCTTGGCCACTTCCATTATGGCCGGACCTACTGTCTCAAGGTCCGTTTTTCCATCAGGATCTCAAATCATTAAATTTAAAGGTATGGAAATTGAACGCTTAGTGCTAAGTTATAGAGGTTTCTCTGACTCAGTAATTAATACTATGTTACAAGCTCGTAAATCTGTCTCTAGGAAGATTTATTATCGAGTTTGGAAGACTTACATTTCATAGTGTTCTTCTCATAAATTCTCTTGGGCATTTCTTTAGAATACCTAGAATGTTTACAATTTCCTTCAGGATGGTTTGGATAAAGGTTTGTTTGAAGTACTTGAAGGGACAATCTCTGCTCTTTCTGTTATTTCACAGAAGATTGCTATCTCTTCTTATAATACACTGTTTGTACAGTCTTTAGTTCGTATAAGCCTGTCATTAAATCAATATTTCTCCTCCTTGGAGTCTTAATTTGGTTTGAGGGCATTACAGGCTCCTCCATTTGAGCCTATGCTCTCTTGGGACATTAAACTACTTCATGGAATGTGTTGTTCCTTTTGGCCATCTCTTCTGCTAGAAGAGTTTCTGAGCCTTCTGCTCTTTCTTGTGAATCTCCTTTTCTGATTTTTCATCAGGATAAGGCAGAGTTTTGCGGACTTCATTTAAGTTCTTACCTAAGGTTGTGAATTCTAACAACATAGTAGAGAAATTGTTGTCCCCTTCTTGTTCCTAATCCTAAGAATTCATTGGAAAAATTCTTACATTCTTTGGATGTGGTGGGAGCTTTGAATATTATGTTGAAGCTACTAAAGATTTCAGAAAGACTCTAGTCTGTTATATTCTCTGGTTCTAGAAAGGTCAGAAGGCTTCTGCTATTTCCTTGGCTTCTTGGTTAAAGCTTTTGATTCTTCAAGCTTATATAGAGTCGGTCAAGCCCCCGCCTCAGAGAATTACAGCTCATTCTTTTAGATCAGTCCTCCACTTCGTGGGCTTTTAAGAATGAAGCTTCAGTTGATCAGATTTGCAAAGCGACAACTTGGTCCTCTTTGCATACATTTACTAAATTCTACCGTTTTGGATGTATTTGCTTCTTCAGAAGCAGGTTTTTGGTAGAAAAGTTCTTCAGATAGCTGTTCTAGTTTGATTCTTCTGCTGATGTTTTAAGTTTTCTTTTCTTCATGAGAATAACTTATATTTTGGGTTGTGGATTAATTTTTCAGCATATGGCTGTTGTTTATTTGTATCCCTCCTCTCTAGTGACTCTTGCGTGGAGTTCCACATCTTGGGTATTTGATATCCCCATACGTCACTAGCTCATGGATTCTTGCCAATTACATGAAAGAAAACATAATTTATGTAAGAACTTACCTGATAAATTCATTTATTTCATATTTGCAGAGTCCATGAGGCCCACCCTTTTCTTATGGTGTGCTATGATTTTTTTGTATAAAGCACAATTATTTCATATTCCTTTGTTGATGCTTTGATACTCTTTTTTTTATCACCCCACTACTTGGCTATTCATTAAACTAAATTGTGGGTGTGGTGAGGGGTGTATTTATAGGCATTTTGAGGTTTGGGAAACTTTGCCCCTCCTGGTAGGATTGTATATCCCTATCCCATACTTCACTAGCTCATGGACTCTTGCCAATATGAAAGAAATTAATTTATCAGGTAAGTTCTTACATAAATTATGTTTTCTACAACGTACTTTAGCCCTCTTGGTGAGGTGCTCCTTTACATACATCCTGTTTTTTACATTTAGAACGATTGAGCTAATCGTTACATTTTTAAGTGAGTTTGTACGGTTCATATTTGGCGCTGTCCTCTATACACTTTTTCTTTAACCTGGTTGCCTATGAACCAATCAGCAGCTGGGTTGGTTCGCACTCCCCCCACCCACCATTGTGTAATATGACTATACGTTTTGGTGGCCCCGCCCCCCTATGCCCACGTTTGTGCCCATTTGTTTGCCATGTTGAATATATGCGTGCTGCAAACAGTGTTGAATATGAATGTGTACAATGTTACTGTGGTAATGTTTTTACCTTAAACACGCTTCCTTACACTGTTTCTTTAGGGGCATATCACTAGTCATTTGTCCTGTATACAGGGAGTGCAAGAATTATTAGGCAAGTTGTATTTTTGAGGATTAATTTTATTATGAACAACAACCATGTTCTCAATGAACCCAAAAAACTCATTAATATCAAACCTGAATATTTTTGGAAGTAGTTTTTAGTTTGTTTTTAGTTTTAGCTATTTTAGGGGGATATCTGTGTGTGCAGGTGACTATTACTGTGCATAATTATTAGGCATCTTAACAAAAAACAAATATATACCCATTTCATTTATTTATTTTTTACAGTTGAAACCAATATAACATCTCAACATTCACAAATATACATTTCTGACATTCAAAACAAAACAAAAACAAATCAGTGGACCAATATAGCCACCTTTCTTAGCAAGGACACTCAATAAAGCCTGCCATCCATGGATTCTTGTTGTTAGTGTTTTGATCTGTTCCACCACAACATTGCGTGCAGCAGCAGCAACCACAGACTCCCAGGACACTGTTCAGAGAGGGTGTACTGTTTTCCCTCCTTGTAAATCTCACATTTGATATGGACCACAGGTTCTCAATGGGGTCAGATCTGGTGAACAAGGAGGCCATGTCATTAGATTTTCTTCTTTTTATACCCTTTCTTGCCAGCCACGCTGTGGAGTACATGGACTGCGTGTGATGGAGCATTGTCCTGCATGAAAATCATGTTTTTCTTGAAGGATGCAGACTTCTTCCTGTACCACTGCTTGAAGAAGGTGTCTTCCAGAAACTGGCAGTAGGACTGGGAGTTGAGCTTGACTCCATCCTCAACCCGAAAAGGCCCCACAAGCTCATCTTTGATGATACCAGCCCAAACCAGTACTCCACCTCCACCTTGCTGGCGTCTGAGTCGGACTGGAGCTCTCTGCCCTTTACCAATCCAGCCACGGGCCCATCCATCTGGCCCATCAAGACTCACTCTCATTTCATCAGTCCATAAAACCTTAGAAAAATCAGTCTTGAGATATTTCTTGGCCCAGTCTTGACATTTCAGCTTGTGTGTCTTGTTCAGTGGTGGTCGTCTTTCAGCCTTTCTTACCTTGGCCATGTCTCTGAGTATTGCACACCTTGTGCTTTTGGGCACTCCAGTGATGTTGCAGCTCTGAAATATGGCCAAACTGGTGGCAAGTGGCATCTTGGCAGCTGCACGCTTGACTTTCTCAGTTCAGGGGCAGTTATTTTGTCGCTTGGTTTTTCCACACGCTTCTTGCGACCCCTGTTGACTATTTTGAATGAAACGCTTGATTGTTCAATGATCACGCTTCAGAAGCTTTTGCAATTTTAAGAGTGCTGCATCCCTCTGCAAGATATCTCACTATTTTTGACTTTTCTGTAGCCTGTCAAGTCCCTTCTTTTGACCCCATTTTGCCAAAGGAAAGGAAGTGCCTAATAATTATGCACACACCTGATATAGGGTGTTGATGTCATTAGACCACACCCCTTCTCATTACAGAGATGCACATCACCTAATATGCTTAATTGGTAGTAGGCTTTCGAGCCTATACAGCTTGGAGTAAGACAACATGCATAAAGAGGATGATGTGGTCAAAATACTCATTTGCCTAATAATTCTGCACTCCCTGTATGCTTCACTAGTTCCTAACACCACACACGCTATGCTTCTTTGCTTTTTCTTGTCTTTTTTAATGAAAATTGGGCATCTTTCATGTTCTTTACTTTGACTTGATAATGATTATAATATATAAAAAATGTGTAAACTTATGATTGAAGGTGTCATTCTGAAAGTTCTGTTGCTATAGATATCTCCAGACTGCTATATATATATATATATTATATATATATATATATATATATATATATATATATCTATATATATATATTGTTTTGTATATGATGCTGTTTAATTTCACTTGCTTACATAGGTTTTTGGGACTCTGTATTAATTATTTGATGTTACACACCTGAATGTGATTTAGGGTGTGTTGTTATCACCAATCATTTCACTTGTTTACATAGATTTTGGAACTCTGTATAAAATTAATTGATGTTACACACCTGAATGTGATTTTAGGGTTTGTCCTTATCCACCAATCTGGTGGCCTTTGTATGTGATTTGTTGCACTAATGATGTGGAGGTTTTTTTACTTTGTTATCTGTATAAATATTTTCCCACTGCTCACTTTGTATTTGTCTGAGGAAGGGGTGAATATCTCAAAATGTCACGCTAGTAAATATACTTATTTGTTTTACAAAACAGAGTGTTTATTTCTTGCCTAGTCTATTATTCCTATTGTTGCACCCTGCTGCCTACCTGACCCAGTTTGGTGAGAATGCTTATTAACTAAGATTTCTATATAGATATTTTGTAGAAATATGTATTTATGAATACATAGAACATATTCTGCTATGTGAAAAACATTGGAATGTGAAATATTCATATTTTCATGTTGGGTTAGCGCATATGAGAATATGTGATCAGGCTTGCTCCATTGACTTCCTATGGGGAACTACATGACCACACACAATATTCCTAACCAGATTTTTTGAGCTTGTTGGGTTAGTGCTCAAGAAAAACATTTTAATTTTTAACTCGTATTACGAGCGCAACCCAACGAGCTAAAAAAAAGCAGAAGCGTTTAATTTGTGCTTCACTCGTATTCTGGCCCTTAATGTATCATATTGCTCTGTGCTTTGTGTTTTGCACTTTTTATATTTGAAAGAGTACATATGTATTTGACTAAGTTGTTTTGAGAGTTCTAGCCAAAAATATCTTCCTGCCTTTTTTTTTTTATTTAGAAAATTGTATAACGGAAAAAAAAGATGATAATAGAAATAAAACTGAACTTTTTCGCCTTTCTCAATTAATGTATTGATCCCTTTTTGATATATCAATAAGTAATAACCAAAATAAAACAGTTCTGTGATTTAAGTAATAACCTTAAGGGGCCAATCACAATTTCTACAGAAGTTCGAAATTTGAGTCTATGGGTATTTTGTAGAGATAAATAATTTGATGACTTTTCAAAAGGATTGTGATTACACCATCTTTAATGTCTTACAGTCTATGGTATTTGCTGCATTATAATTTGCAAAGGGGTAGCTATCATCATTTGGCCAAATTAAAAAAAGATAAAAACAGTAAAAGAAGGAAAAATGAAAATTAAACTTTCATGATTCAGATAGGACATGCAATTTCAAGCAACTGTACTTTTATCAAGAAAATTGCTTTGCTTTCGGTTAGTATTCCTTGTTGAAAGCTAAACCTACGGTAGGCTCATATGCTAATTTCTAAGCCCCTTGAAGGCCGCTCTTTTCTCTCACTGCATTTAGACAGTTTTCACAGCTAAGGGGCCAGTTAGTTCACGTGTGCCATATAGATAACATTGTGCTCACGCCCATGGAGAGTTACTTATGAGAGGGCACGAAGTGGCTCAAATGCATGTCTGTCAAAAGAACTAAAATAAGGGGGGGGCAGTTCTGCAGAGGCTTAGATACAAGGTAACCCCACAGATGGTAGTAAGTATATTAATACAACTATGGTTGGTTAGACAAAAACTGGGGAATTCGTAATTAAAAGGATATATCTTGTTAAACATTCAAATTTTGGAGGTAAACTGTCCTTTTAAGATATTAATTAATTTGTCTCTTAGAACAAACATTTTACATTTTAAGATGGGAAGATTTTTTATGTTTGAATTTTTCTATATTACCCATTTTAATATAGTGGTATTCTTCTACTTTGACCATATTTTCCTTGGCTTTTGTATTTCTAGGAATTTGGAATAAGCCCTTTGACGATATTTAACATAACTTTGCAAAAAGTGGTATCGTGTGCATTTATATGAAAATTGGTGTATACTGTCCCTTTAAGGTTACAGTAAAGTTGTTTTGAATTCATTACTTTGTTCAGTGTGTAATGGAAATACTTATTTACATGTGTGAGTTTAACCTATTGCAATCCAAATCCATCTACTAAACCCTCTTAATTCCAGTTGTATGTAGGCAATGATAGTCACAGGGACAGGCTGTCAGAGGAGGCTCGGGAGACTGAGCTCCCCCTGAGAAGAAAAGAAAAAAATAAACTAATATGAAAGTCAAATGATAATGGAGCCCCTGTCCATTGTCAGGCAGGAGGCAGCAAAACACATCTGTCTTACTGAGGGGGTGCATATCTTGAGTCTTACTCAGACAGTCAGTAGATCATTTATCTGCATGTAAACTAGCTTGTGCCATGTAATTCATATGGCAGGACAGACATGACTCCAGTGCAGGTCTCACTGACAAAAATGCAGTACGTAAGTTTTTAAGAAATAGGTATGGTACTCTCTGGAGTTACTGTAATTACTATTATTGTTAGGGTAAAAAGTGCAGTACTCTGATATATATCTATTTGTACACTTTTTTCACCTAGTTTTATTTTTGTTAGGAAAAATAATGTAAGGTTTATGCAAATTTTATTAAACATTTAAAGCATTTGTCTTAGAATCAGGTGTGTGTGTTTAAATATATATATATTATGAAACATCGACTTTGGAACTTGTAGTTCAATCTTATTAATTAATTATTTTTCAGCTATATTAATGTAATTAAATACAAATAATGCTCCGTGTGATTAGATATGTAACCCCTTCCTTATCTATCTTTGGTGAGAATGATACAGGTTGGACGGTCACCTTTGACGCTGTGGCTTCACAGGAATGACCTAAGTCTCCGCTGGAGTAGGGAGTCTGGGACATCTTGATTAATGTAACATACAGTGCCTCCACTCAGTGATAACAATTCTCAGGGAACCCACAACACTGAGACAATGAGTTCCCCACAACATGCAATAATAAACAGAAGCAGATAATAAAGTAACACAGAATATATTTAAATTTAAATAGAACAACATATAAATAGCATAACAGTCCCACACTTTGCAGGGTACCCTTTTTCCCAAAATACACTGCTAAGTAAAGTCCCTTGTGGTGGTGCATGTTGGGGCCCTTAGTAAGTTTCTTATATCTGTTTAGTGTGAGGGATAACTGTAACTGTTCCACTACCTGAATCCTCCTGTAGAATGTTCTAGAAAAGGTCTGGCTGCTTTCTCTGCTGCTTGCTTTTCCACTTAAGTGCTGACAGTCTGAAATGACAGCTCACTCTAGTCCTACTGTAGCTGCTTCTTACTGTGACATCAGGCTGAGTGTTCACAGCATGCAGGGTCCTGGATGCTTTATTTCCACTTAAGTGCTGACAGTCTGAAATGACAGCTCACTCTAGTCCTACTGTAGCTGCTTCTTACTGTGACATCAGGCTGAGTGTTCACAGTATGCAAGGTCCTGGATGCAGCCTTTATCATCCCAGGCAGAATCACACACACATCTTTCAGCAGCCCTGAACAGCTCTGACTAAACTCTCCTCACAGGAAGTCTCTGAAAAACTGCCAGCCTCTGATTGTCTCTCACTACCATGTGATGCAGGGTTGAGCAAAGGGCAAAGTGCAAAGTGCAGTTAATCCCTGCAGCAAAATGACAAAGGGCTACATTCTCCCCCCTGTAAAATTCCTGCCTTCCACTGGCAGGGTAGATACATTTAATAATTAAACATCACTCTGGCACAAGTAACAAACTAATCTAATACAGCTGTGTTCCTGCACCTAACAATGTATTCAAGGTGTCAAGGGCATGTAATACTTGTATGACCTTGGAGTGGGACTCTTGCCAGTATGTGGGTTCCCCTACTCGGTCATAAGTGAATAATCTTGGTGGACGCCTATGTCTTTGACTTCCTCTTGAGTCTCTTTGTGGCAACTGTTGAATTTCCTCAGAAGTAGACTCTCTCCACTGCTTTGTTTGGAAAAGGTGCTATAGCTTGAGGCCTAGTTCTCCTCATAGAATATGTATCTGTGTCAGTAGATCTAGGGATGAAGTTGGGGCTTTCAGGATTAAGATCTGACTGAGGAGAAGCAACAGGAGGGTCAGAAGCTTCTGGCTGAGCATCAGGAGGGTGTCTACCACTCTTGATCTAAACCCTGAATTGTCCATGGTTTCCTTCACTAGAATTATCTGCTTCCTTCACTTCTGGTTGACAACCAGGTAACAAATGATTTTGATGCCATGCCTTAATTCGTGCTTCAGGCGCCTTTTATTTTATATACAGGAAGTTCTGGAAGCTTGGAAACACTTCAAAAAAGGCTGCCTTTCCACCGGTCAGCGAGTTTGTGTGTTTCCGATAATACCTAGGTTTTTTAAAGGAGTACCTTATTTCCTGGCTGAATTTCACTATGCCTGACATTAGCGTCATAACATCTTTTGTTATTTTCATTAAATCCGGGAAACTAGCCGTTCTCTGCCAGGTCATAGGCTCTTTGTAGACTCTGTTTCAAGTTGCAAACATACTGGGTAATGTGGGACATGGGCCATTCCAGCAGAAGAAGACATCAAACTGTAAGATCTATTGGAAGGCCTTGCTTCTCGACCAAAAAAGCAAGTATAAGGAGAATATCCTGTAGATTCATGTCTTGTACAATTGTATGCGTGAACCATGGCTTCAACATGTCTACTCCAGGGTTATTTTCTCTGTATCGTTAAGGGTCCCTAACTATCCAAGCAGGGGTACGTTGAACCTTTCAGGAAAGAGCATCCCCCCTTCAGGATGGTAAGGAATTAGTTCTGGACTTTTCAATGTTTAGCAGTTTCAAAAAGTTCTTTTATGAGTCGGCTTTCAAAGTCACGACCCTAATGAATTCGGCTAGGTAACCCGTAGTGAAATGAAAAACCTTCTGCCATAGCACTTTGGCAACTGTGGTGGCTTTCTGGTCTTTAATAGG
The DNA here is from genome assembly GCF_027579735.1 of Bombina bombina. Taxonomy (NCBI): domain Eukaryota; kingdom Metazoa; phylum Chordata; class Amphibia; order Anura; family Bombinatoridae; genus Bombina; species Bombina bombina. The sequence continues at coordinate 669,242,075 of NC_069503.1, read as the reverse complement.
GTAAGCTTGAGCATACCTGGTGAAATGATCAGTCACTACCAGTACATTTCCTAGTCCTGCTGAATCAGTCTCAATACACAGAAAATCCATACAGACTAGATCCATGGGACCAGAGCTCTTTAGGTGGCTCATTGATGCAGCTCGGGTAGGTAGAGTTTTCCTCTGAATACACCTTCGGCAATTATGACAATGCCTCTCCACAGACTCTCTCATTTTTGGCCAGAAGAAACGATCTTGCACCAATCCAAAAGTTTTGTCCACCCCCAGGTGTCCATGTTGGTCATGCAAGGATCTTAGTACCATTCCTCTATACTTTTCTGGTAATACCAACTGTCTTCATCCTGGGTGATCATGATATTGAATGAGCCTATAGAGAAGTCCCTTCTCAATACGGAAACGGCTCCATTCTCTCTTGAATAGTTGTTGCAACTCAGCAGGTAAACAGTTCAAGTATTTTTGGCACCCATTCTTAACAGCTTTTAATAATGGGCCCACTGTTGGGTCTTAAGCTTGAGTTTGTTGTTTATCCTCATTACTGATGCTTGTCCACTGGGGCAGGTTAACTGGGTAACACATAGTCTCTGGAACTGCCTCAGCACTACAACTGAGTGAGTCGATGCATCTCAATTCAGAAAAGTTAACCCACCCATCTTCAGTGATAGAGGTCTGACATAATGCCCTTACTCCAGGGCCAGGAATTTCAATCCAATCTTCTTTATCTGTCTCTGGAGGAAGTCCAGGTCTCCGAGATAAAGCATCAGCTCCCACATTAGTAGATCCAGGCTTGTATTTCAAGGAGAAGCTATAGTTGGACAAAGCTGCAAGCCAGCGATGTCCAGTGGCATCTAGATTAGCTCTGGTCAAGATATAGGTGAGGGGATTGTTGTCGGTCCTCACCTCAAATTCTGCACCATACAGGTAATCATGTAGTTTATCTACAATAGCCCACTTCAATGCCAGAAATTCTAGTTTATGCACTGGGTAATTCTTTTCAGCTTTAGACAAGCTCCGACTAATGTAGGCAACAGGCCTCAGCCCCTCAGGATGTGCCTGGTGGAGAATGCCTCCAAGCCCTTCCATGCTGGCATCTACATGAAGCACAAATGGTTTCTCAAGATCTGCATTTGCCAGTACAGGAGCTTCAGTCATCTTACTTTTAAGTAGCTGAAAAGCCTCTTCACAGGAATTAGTCCACTTATCTCCTATGGGTTTCTTGGAATGCAGGCTCTTCTGCTTGGCATTCTCTCCAGGCTCCAATTTCAGAAGATTGTGAAGACTTCTGGCTATCTTGGAATAACCTTCTACAAAATGACGGTAGTAACCGCAGAACCCCAAGAATGAACGTAGCTCTTCAATATTCTTTGGTCTTGGCCAATTTACCACTGCTTCTATTTTTGCTGGGTCTGTGGCCACACCTTCTGCAGAAACTATATGTCCAACATAAGTCACTGAGCTTCTTGCAAATTTGCATTTGTCAACAGATAACCTTCAGCTTGCAATCGATCTAACACCCTCAGCAACCAATTTTCACGTTCTTCAGGGGTTCTTCCAAAAATTATTATATCATCCAGATAAACAAGGCACTCTCTTGGACTAAGGTCCCCAAGGGTCTTTTCCATTAATCTCTGGAAAGTTTCTGGGACCCCGGTAATCCCTTGTGGCATACGAGTAAACTGGTAGAAACCCAAAGGGCAGATGAATGCTGTTTTCTCTTGGTCTTCTTTTTTCATGGGAACTTGATAATATCCAGAGCGGAGATCCAATACACTAAACCATTTGCTACCAGATAGAGCATTCAGTAGATCTTCTTTTCGGGGTAGTGTATACTGGTCAAGAATTGTTTGTTTATTTAAAGTTTCGATAGTCTATACACCATCGCACAGAGCCATTCTTTTTCCTCACCACTACAATGGGAGAAGCATAGGGACTTCTAGATTCTTTGATAATGCCAGTATCTTCCATTTCTTGCAAGATGTTTCTCACATCCTCCACATCTCGTGGTGCTATACGTCGAGACCTCTCATGAAAGGGAGCAGAGTCCGTCAATCTTATGGTGTGTTGTGCACTCCTGCAACACCCTACATCCATGTCTTTAGTTGAGAAGACTCCTCTTATGGTTTTTAGAGCTTTAAGCAATCTCTCTTTCCATTCAAATGGTAAACTTGAGTCTTCAAAATCAAACTACAATTCTCCTGAGGAGTTGACTGCTGGTTCTATGGGAAGGGAAGAAATTGGGGTTATTTCCTCTAAAAGGTGAAGGATTCCCAATTCTTGACAATGATCAATATGGACATCTCTTGGGGACAGATTACAGACAGTTACTGCAAAAATGCCTGTTGTACCTTTCTGCCAATCCTTAACTTCAGGCATAATCCTCCAGCCCTTTCAAATGTCCTCTTCAGGAATAGATTCTACACAATAGATCTGTGCACAATTAATCATACACTCCTGTAAGGTGGGTACAGCTTTAACAGATTTCATTTCTCCAGGTCGTAAAGTCAAAGGCTGGGGGCCCCAGTAATGGAACTGCCCAGTCAGTGATTCTTGAGCTAATTTGTGACATTTGTGTCTTAGGGCAGGCTCCAATTCAGCCATCTGATTAATGGATACATTTCCTACCTCTTGCAAGTAGGATCTAAACAAGTTTCGAACCATACTAGTGTTGGTTCCCAGGAGAATGGAGAAACTTGATTGTTTAGGGGTAGGGCACAACAGAGCCTCCACATCCATGGAACAAGTCTTTCCAGTGTTCAGTTGTGGGATGACAATCTGCACTCTGACTACTCATTCTACTGTACAGGCTTGTGAACCTAGCCCCCATAAACTGACATCTTTAGCTGTGGCAATAAGTAAGTGACGTAGGTGAGCATCATAAAATGATCTGAAGATAATGGTCACCTGGGATCCAGTGTCTAGCAATGCAGAAGCTGGGATGCCCTCAACCATAAGTGATACCAGTGGCTTGGGTCCAACTCTGATACTTGCAGCTGTTTCCAGGCTCTTAATGTGACACTTCTTCCAATGAGTCCACTTTTTTTTTCTAGAAACTTTTCTTTTGGGTAAAGTATCTGTGACAAAGGTTTCAACCTGAAGAACATCTTCTTTATGTGTACAATGGGATGCTATATGCCCAAGCCCATTACATCTAAAACACCTGAGAGGTTTGTCATGTTTATTATCCTGGGTAGTTGAATTGATTGATTCACAATTTCTGGGTTGAGGTTCTTTTTTCTCTTTTGTACTTTTGATTTTCTGGGAACTGTCCTGAGCAGAGGATTTCTCAGGAGCTCTTATCCGTGAACGAGTAAGATGAGTCTTCTCTATAGTCCTTACTTCCTTCATTACTTCAGCAAAAGATAGAACCTTTTTAATACATAAAAGATTCTCCAAGGTGGCTGCACAGGAGTCTCCAGGTAGTGTTCCTCTAAGGAGCTGTTTGCACTGGTATTTGTCAATTCCAGATGCAGGAATGATCCCTTTCTCCACTAATGTTCCTACTATGAGTTCTACTCTCACAACATAGGCTGACAGTTTTTCACCTTTTACTTGAATTGTATTTGCATATCGTTCTCTCAACTCAAACTCATCTTCTTCCTCTGCATATGCAGTCATTATAATTTGAAGGCGCTCTGATGCAGAAGCTTGAGGATGGATAATTTGATGGTGCCTTACCAGGTCTAAGGCCGGACCTTTTAAACCTTCTATGAGCCTTTGTCATTTCACATCCTCAGAACAAGCCCATTCTCTAAAAAACTGCAAAGTAGTGTCTCTCCAGGATTTGAAGCACTCTTCTCCAACAGGAGTAGGGTCAATCTCAGAGAAAATCTTCAATCTCTTGTAATTGTGAATGTGTTGAGCTTGGGTCAGTTCCACCGCTAATTGTTTAAGTACATTTGTTATGGGAGAAGAAATCTCTTGCTTAGGAGAATCATTCTTTAGTCTTCTTTCACTTACTATAGAACTGCCTTCAGAATCATTTACATTTAAATCATCTTCAGACTCACTGTCACTATTTTGAAATATGAGGTCAGAATCATCACCCTCCTCGTGGTCAGAATCTCCTTCTGGGTATACTATCAGGCACCCTTTAGGGTCTGCTCCAGGTATAGGGATTCTAGTTGTTCCTTTTTCTGGATGTATATCCTGGTCCCCCTGAACAAGTGTCACACCATGAGTTCCTGTTTTCTTAGCCTGAACTATGGCAGGGTTTTCCAACTCAGGGATCAGTTTTAGGGCATCTATAAACTTCCTCCGGCTGAGTCCAATAGGAGTTTGCACAGCCACAACCTTCTGGGGAGGAACCCTCATTATTCTAGCCCACTCTCTAACATCTCTGGGTGATGGAACAGGGGTCTTGCTTAAACACTTCTTACTGTCCCAGTTTATCTCAGCGTGGCCTCCATCTGTAACCCCTTCCTTATCTATCTTTGGTGAGAATGATACAGGTTGGACGGTCACCTTTGACGCTGTGGCTTTACAGGAATGACCTAAGTCTCCGCTGGAGTAGGGAGTCTGGGACATCTTGATTAATGTAACATACAGTGCCTCCACTCAGTGATAATTCTCAGGGAACCCATAACACTGAGACAATGAGTTCCCCACAGCATGCAATAATAAACAGAAGCAGATAATAAAGTAACACAGAATATATTTAAATGCAAATAGAACAACATATAAATAACATAACAGTCCCACACTTTGCAGGGTACCCTTTTTCCCAAAATACACTGCTAAGTAAAGTCCCTTGTGGTGGTGCACGTTGGGGCCCTTAGTAAGTTTCAGATATCTGTTTAGTGTGAGGGATAACTGTAACTGTTCCACTACCTGAATCCTCCTGTAGAATGTTCTAGAAAAGGTCTGGCTGCTTTCTCTGCTGCTTGCTTTTCCACTTAAGTGCTGACAGTCTGAAATGACAGCTCACTATAGTCCTACTGTAGCTGCTTCTTACTGTGACATCAGGCTGAATGTTCACAGTATGCAGGGTCCTGGATGCAGCCTTTATCATCCCAGGCAGAATCACACACACATCTTTCAGCAGCCCTGAACAGCTCTGACTAAACTCTCCTCACAGGAAGTCTCTAAAAAACTGGCAGCCTCTGATTGTCTCTCACTACCATGTGATGCAGGGTTGAGCAAAGGGCAACGTGCAAAGTGCAGTTAATCCCTGCAGCAAAATGACAAAGGGCTACAGATACTATTGTTTGAACTTTTATTATTGAAATTATTGAATTTATTTAATAAGGTTTCTTTACCAGAAACTATTATTTGTGTATTATGAAATAGATATAGCTGCTGATATGAAATGTCAGCATTGGAATATCTCTGTATATAAATACAGTCACGCCCCACCCCCCTCATTATTTTTACTTATCAACAAAAGGGTTTCCAATTTTTAAACTTTATTCTGAAAGGTGCAGTATTTTTGCTTGTTTTTTCTATAAATTCTCTCCAAATCTTGCAGAGTTTGAATGGCATTATACACAGTGATTGCGTAGAAACTACAAAAGCCTGTAAAGTGGAGATGTTAAAATGTAAGATAGGTTTATTTTCACCCATGTTAATGGACAAATGTGCAAAGATGTTTCAGTGTGATCACTGGATAATACACTTTTTTATATTTTTTTTTATTGAGGTTACATACATACATCATTGAAGCAAACATTTTACAGAATAATGAAAGCTATAGTCTACATTATTATGCCATAGCAACAAACTACATAAATATGTCATTTTTCCTACATGTTGCTACTAACTGTATTAAAGATAAAAAAAACAACAGTAATTGTACTGAACATTATGAGTTGGAACCTTTATTTAAACATCATTAATTCCTCTCGTTATACAAAGGGATCACTCATGGACCCAGCTAAACTGTAATTACAACTTAGAGGAAGTTAAATTATATATAACGGTCACTCTTGGGACCTTTACACAACAAGACTATTAAGTAACATAACAAGATATATAAAAGAGTAAAATATAAAATAAAAAAGTAAAATATATAATTGTATCATGATGGAGTGAAATAGCAGATGTTTAAATATAGCTTCTAAATGAGATTCAGCTTATGAAAATATATTTTTTAATAAAGATATATTATTATGTGGTGCTGATAAGTAATAGCTACGAATGACAAGCGTAAAGAGAAAAAAAATAAAAAAAATAAGCATAGTTTTATGCCCATATATGTATAACGGGACTACCCATACTGGAGCATAAGAGTATAAAGAGTTTGTCAGCCCTATAAATATTATAGTGGATCCACTGCTATGAGACATTTATGGACCATTAGTTCTGTACACTGAGGCCCATTTATCAAGCTCCGCATGGAGCTTGTGGGCCCGTGTTTCTGGTGAGTCGCCAGAAACAGCAGTTATGAAGCAGCAGTCTAAAGAGCAGGCGGACAGGAATCGCCACAATTCAACCTGATCGAGTATGATCGGGTTGATTGACACCTCCCTGCTGGCAGTCCATTGGCTGTAAGTCTGCAGGGGGTGGCGTTGCACCAGCAGCTCTTGTGAGCTGCTGGTGCAATGCTGAATATGGAGAGCGTATTGCTCTCCGCATTCAGCGAGGTCTTACAGACCTGATCCGCACTGTTGGATCAGGTCCGCAAGACCTTTGATACATAGGCCCCTATGTGTGCATGCTATAGCTGAAATGCATAATGATAAGTGTACGCCTAAAACCTAGGTCTGTCATATTTGTTATTGCGAACCTGTAAAGTAATTTTGGCTGTGTTCTTTATAATATAGTTGCAACATGCTGTCCCGACCGCAGACAGCTTGTTGTGAATTAGTATAGCCAAACAGTATACCTTTAGACAATATTTCAGAGACCATAATATCAAGAGCATAGAGAGAATTATAGTACCATGCGCTATGGGACTATATTTATATTGACTAAAGAAGCCACTTATAATTGGGAAATATTTTCAATAAATTTATAATAAGGTGGGTACAAGGTGTTGCCTAATAATAAACTTTCACATTTTCAGGCGGTTTCCTGTCTCTGCTATAATATATTTTATATTGATGACATCCCTGAGCAGCCAATATTACTAATAATTAGCTAGCTGGAACAAGAGGAATATGTTAATATCTATATTGTGTTGGGTTAAAGCAATAGGGCTGTTAAAACTGATCCTAAAATGAACACTTACTAACTAATAACAAACATGATAGGCACATATACTTATTAACTGGTTCTGCTTAATACTAAAAAACATATGAAAAGGTTTAGAAACGGAACAAAGAATAACAAATAGCCTCTGTAACACTACAGGAAAGAAACAATAGTCTGCCTCATGCTTTAGCCTATGCCTAATCGATTTCGGCATTGCATGGGGTCCAGCAAAAACAATTCACCTTTGACCTCTCGAGGACTGCAAGCTCACATTGGTCTTCTGGCATAGGTCATTGCACAGAGAAATGCACTGTACACCCTGTGAGACTTTGCCAGATATCTTCGCTGAGGTAAATGGGATTGCTGTCTATAGTCTGTAGACTTCTTCTATATGGGCCATGGTACTGTAAGTGCAAGACATACTATCAATGTCAGGCAGTGCAAGGAAAACCTCTGCTGGTCTTTTCAACTCCGGCTGCATAGTAGTCAACACAACATTAAAGTGTTGCCTAAGATCATAAAAATTTTGAGAGAGTGGTATAAGTGTGCTCTGTTCCTAACGCTCTATGGCGTCCATTAAGTCGGGACTGTTTCCGGAGGTTATTTCGGAATTCATTACACAAATTTGGCTTGAATGTAGTAGTTATCGTTGCTAGATGGTAAAGTAGGGCAAAGGTTATAGCTGTTGAGAGCAGTCTCGAAATAACTGTATACCCTGAAGCTCGGGGACTAGGTCTCCTAGTAGGCCACCGCCTTGAGTCCCAACTAACCAGATCTAGGCTGAGAGATCAGATACTCAGCAAAAATGATACCTGTCTGTTCAGCAGATATGTAGTTGTCTGTTAATAGCCTTGATAAGTGTATATGCTGTAGATTCCAGGAGATAATTGGCAGAATATTCTGGTCACAGCTGCAGCCTCAGATGATGCGTCATGGCCACCGACCAGACATGAACCCTGATTAGACACTTTTGTTTAACTTTTAGTTGCATGGGTTGTAAATATTATCTTGGCAACTTTAAAAAGGTGAACACAAGTACTTATGTTACTGCAAATTTGAGTATTTGTTATGACATAATATATAAATATTTCTGTTAGTGATTTTTTTAAACTGGTGAGGGTGATTACATAGAGGGGAGTAACTACAGGTATCAAAACTTTTTTTTGCCAGGCCTTCCAGCAGGTCTGCCTATCCAGCCTTACATGAACACAAAGTCTAAACACATGACAATGCGTATTACAATTCTTACGTCTACTTTATTAAACCTCTAAACAGAAGTGCACTCTCAAGAACATGAATTGAAGGCTGTAGGTGCAAGCACTGTAAAAATTGTAAAGGGTTTGGATTTTGGGTTCACAATTTTTAGGATCTTGTTTTTGAATCCTGTTTACAAGACATCTTCTTTGCAGATACAATATTGCAATGGAGCTGTTCACGCTTTACAGTTTCAGTCTTGTTAAAATCCAGTAAGATGTTATAAGACCTTCTAATAGAAACCCATAGTGGGCTATTTAACAAAGGTCTGTTGGACCTGATACGACAGTGCGGATCAGGTCCGACAGACTTCACTGAATGGGGACAGCAATACACTCTCCGTATTCAGCATTGCACCAGCAGCTCTTGTGAGCTGTTCGTGCAATGCCGCCCCCTGCAGATTCGGGGCCAATCGGCCGCCTGCAGGGGGTGTCAATCAACCCGATCGTACTCGATCGGGTTGAATTGTGGCAATGTCTGTCCGCCTGCTCAGAGCAGGCGGACAGGTTATGGAGCAGCGGTCTTTAGACAGAAACATGGGCCTTCAAGCTCCATCCGGAGCTTGATAAAAGGGCCCCATAGTCTTCTTGTTTTTTTCAGATGTAGATTATACCAAACTAGAAGATGGTACTTTCAAACCAATCAATGGAAATATTGAAAAAAAGTGAAATATTTGGGGAAAAAAACAATAGGTTTTCCTATAGGTTAACTTTAAACTCACAATTGTGCAATCCCATTTGAAAGGCCGCATATGAAGATGCCTGCACTAATAGTGACAATCAGGACAGTGCAAGTGTGACTTAGAAACAAACCTTAACAGAAAGAGATTGATCCACACCATTTTTAGATGTTGGGGTCCTGATCTCACTTTTCTTGCAGATCCCCTTAGCTGTACAGGTACTCAATACATGAATATATGTAAACAAACATACTGTATATGTATGTAAATATGTACCCTTCTCACTGCAGTCGGACTATACAATAATCATGACTAGAGCTTTAATAAATTGATTCCATGTGTGTAAAAAAATGTTTCCTTTGGCTATTGTGTCTTGTACATGTGCAACGTTATAAAAGGATTCCAAATAGTCTTGAAATACAAGCAAATACATCCAAAAGGCTATTTACCAAGTGCCTTAAGTTGTTGTATTTGAAAAGGACAAGTCTATTGAAAATAGATTGTGATCGCTGAAAACTTTTCTGCTCCATGTTAAAAAAGAAAATTTATGCTTACCTGATAAATTTGTTTCTTTTTAGACACGATGAGTCCACAGATTTCCTCCTTACATGTGGGATATCGCAAGAGCACCACAGAAAAGCTGTATATATAGCTCCTCCCTTCCCTCCCACTCCAGTCATTCAACCGAAGTTAGGAAGAGAAAGGAAAAGTCAAGGTGCAGAGGTGACTGAAGTTACAACAAAAATAGTAATAACCTGTCTCATAAATCAGGGCGGGCCGTGGACTCATCGTGTCTAAAAAGAAACAAATTTATCAGGTAAGAATAAATTTTCTTTTCTTTTTAAAGACACGATGAGTCCACGGATTTCATCCTTACTTGTGGGATACAATACCAAAGCTATAGTACACGGATGAAAATGGAGGGACAAGACAGGGAACCTAAACAGAAGGCACCACTGCTTGAAGAACTTTCCTCCCAAAAACAGCTTCAGCCGAGGCAAAGGTATCAAATTTGGAAAATTTGGAAAAAGTGTGAAGAGACGACCAAGTTGCAGCTTTGCAAATTTGTTCAACAGAAGCATCATTTTTGAATGCCCATGGGGAAGCCACAGCCCTAGTGGAATGAGCCGTAATTCTTTCTGGAGGTTACTGTCCAGCAGTCTCATATGCAAAACGGATGATACTCTTCAGCCAAAAAAAAAAGAGAGGTAGCCGTAGCTTTCTGACCCCTACGTTTCCCTGAAAAAATGACAAACAAGGAAGACGATTGACGAAAATCCTTAGTTGCTTGTAAGTAGAACTTTAAAGCACGGACCACATCTAAATTATGTAATAGACATTCCTTCTTAGAAGAAGGATTAGGACACAAAGAAGGAACAACAATCTCCTGATTAATATTCTTGTTTGAAACAACTTTAGGAAGAAAACTCTCCACTAGATTTGGAGTTTTGTCGGTAACGACCCGAAAAACTAACGCCGGCTTTTTTCTGGCCGCACCATAAAAATAACTGTGGTATTGAGAGTCCACATAAAGGCTGCGTTAGGCTCCAAAAAAGGAGCGTAGAGCATTTTTAACGCAGCTTCAACTCCCAATACCAGCGGTGCTTACGGACGCGGCCAGCCTCAAAAACGTGCTCGTGCACGATTCCCCCATAGGAAACAATGGGGCTGTTTGAGCTGAAAAAAAACCTAACACCTGCAAAAAAGCCGCGTTCAGCTCTTAACGCAGCCCCATTGTTTGCTATGGGGAAACACTTCCTACGTCTGCACCTAACACTCTAACATGTACCACGAGTCTAAACACCCCTAACCTTACACTTATTAACCCCTAATCTGCCGCCCCCGCTATCGCTGACACCTGCATATTATTATTAACCCCTAATCTGCCGCTCCGTAAACCGCCGCTACTTACATTATCCTTATGTACCCCTAATCTGCTGCCCCTAACACCGCCGACCCCTATATTATATTTATTAACCCCTAATCTGCCCCCCACAACGTCGCCTCCACCTGCCTACACTTATTAACCCCTAATCTGCCGAGCGGACCTGAGAGCTACTATAATAAAGTTATTAACCCCTAATCCGCATCACTAACCCTATAATAAATAGTATTAACCCCTAATCTGCCCTCCCTAACATCGCCGACCCCTAACTTCAATTATTAACCCCTAATCTGCCTACTGGAGCTCACCGCTACTCTAATAAATGTATTAATACCTAAAGCTAAGTCTAACCCTAACACTAACACCCCCCTAAGTTAAATATAATTTACATCTAACGAAATTAATTAACTCTTATTAAATAAATTATTCCTATTTAAAGATAAATACTTACCTGTAAAATAAATCCTAATATAGCTACAATATAAATTATAATTACATTGTAGCTATTTTAGGATTAATATTTATTTTACAGGCAACTTTGTAATTATTTTAACCAGGTACAATAGCTATTAAATAGTTAAGAACTATTTAATAGCTAAAATAGTTAAAATAATTACAAAATTACCTGTAAAATAAATACTAACCTAAGTTACAATTAAACCTAACACTACACTATCAATAAATTAATTAAATAAACTACCTACAATTACCTACAATTAACCTAACACTACACTATCAATAAATTAATTAAATACAATTCCTACAAATAAATACAATTAAATAAACTAGCTAAAGTACAAAAAATAAAAAAGAACTAAGTTACAAAAAATAAAAAAATATTTACAAACATAAGAAAAATATTACAACAATTTTAAACTAATTACACCTACTCTAAGCCCCCTAATAAAACAACAAAGCCCCCCAAAATAAAAAATGCCCTACCCTATTCTAAATTACCAAAGTTAAAAGCTCTTTTACCTTACGAGCCCTGAACAGGGCCCTTTGCGGGGCATGCCCCAAGAAGTTCAGCTCTTTTGCCTGTAAAAAAAAAACATACAATACCCCCCCCAACATTACAACCCACCACCCACATACCCCTAATCTAACCCAAACCCCCCTTAAATAAACCTAACACTAAGCCCCTGAAGATCTTCCTACCTTGTCTTCACCTCACCGGGTATCACCGATCGGTCCTGGCTCCGATATCTTCATCCAACCCAAGCGGGGGCTAGACATCCACTGAAGAAGTCCAGAAGAGGGTCCAAAGTCTTCATCCTATCCGGGAAAAAGAGGCGATCTGGACCGGCAACCATCTTGATCCAAGCGGCATCTTCTATCTTCAGCCGATGACGACCGGCTCCATCCTGAAGACCTCCACCGCGGACCCATCTTCTTCCGGCGACGTCCAACTGAAGAATGACGGTTCCTTTAAGGGACGTCATCCAAGATGGCGTCCCTCGAATTCAGATTGGCTGATAGGATTCTATCAGCCAATTGGAATTAAGGTAGGAATATTCTGATTGGCTGATGGAATCAGCCAATCAGAATCAAGTTCAATCCGATTGGCTGATTCAATCAGCCAATCAGATTGAGCTCGCATTCTATTGGCTGTTCCGATCAGCCAATAGAATGCGAGCTCAATCTGATTGGCTGACTGGATCAGCCAATCAGATTGAACTTGATTCTGATTGGCTGATTCCATCAGCCAATCAGAATATTCCTACCTTAATTCCGATTGGCTGATAGAATCCTATCAGCCAATCGGAATTCGAGGGACGCCATCTTGGATGACGTCCCTTAAAGGAACCGTCATTCTTCAGTTGGACGTCGCCGGAAGAAGATGGGTCCGCGGTGGAGGTCTTCAGGATGGAGCCGGTCATCATCGGATGAAGATAGAAGATGCCGCTTGGATCAAGATGGTTGCCGGTCCGGATCGCCTCTTCTTCCCGGATAGGATGAAGACTTTGGACCCTCTTCTGGACTTCTTCAGTGGATGTCTAGCCCCCGCTTGGGTTGGATGAAGATATCGGAGCCAGGACCGATCGGTGATACCCGGTGAGGTGAAGACAAGGTAGGAAGATCTTCAGGGGCTTAGTGTTAGGTTTATTTAAGGGGGGGTTGGGTTAGATTAGGGGTATGTGGGTGGTGGGTTGTAATGTTGGGGGGGGTATTGTATGTTTTGTTTTAAAGGCAAAAGAGCTGAACTTCTTGGGGCATGCCCCGCAAAGGGCCCTGTTCAGGGCTGGTAAGGTAAAAGAGCTTTTAACTTTGGTAATTTAGAATAGGGTAGGGCATTTTTTATTTTGGGGGGCTTTGTTGTTTTATTAGGGGGCTTAGAGTAGGTGTCATTAGTTTAAAATTGTTGTAATATTTTTCTTATGTTTGTAAATATTTTTTTATTTTTTGTAACTTAGTTCTTTTTTATTTTTTGTACTTTAGCTAGTTTATTTAATTGTATTTATTTGTAGGAATTGTATTTAATTAATTTATTGATAGTGTAGTGTTAGGTTAATTGTAGGTAATTGTAGGTAGTTTATTTAATTAATTTATTGATAGTGTAGTGTTAGGTTTAATTGTAACTTAGGTTAGTATTTATTTTACAGGTAATTTTGTAATTATTTTAACTATTTTAGCTATTAAATAGTTCTTAACTATTTAATAGCTATTGTACCTGGTTAAAATAATTACAAAGTTGCCTGTAAAATAAATATTAATCCTAAAATAGCTACAATGTAATTATAATTTATATTGTAGCTATATTAGGATTTATTTTACAGGTAAGTATTTATCTTTAAATAGGAATAATTTATTTAATAAGAGTTAATTAATTTCGTTAGATGTAAATTATATTTAAGTTAGGGGGGTGTTAGTGTTAGGGTTAGACTTAGCTTTAGGGGTTAATACATTTATTAGAGTAGCGGTGAGCTCCGGTCGGCAGATTAGGGGTTAATAATTGAAGTTAGGTGTCGGCGATGTTAGGGAGGGCAGATTAGGGGTTAATACTATTTATTATAGGGTTAGTGATGCGGATTAGGGGTTAATAACTTTATTATAGTAGCGCTCAGGTCCGCTCGGCAGATTAGGGGTTAATAAGTGTAGGCAGGTGGAGGCGACGTTGTGGGGGGCAGATTAGGGGTTAATAAATATAATATAGGGGTCGGCGGTGTTAGGGGCAGCAGATTAGGGGTACATAAGGATAACGTAGGTGGCGGTCGGCAGATTAGGGGTTAAAAAAAATTATTCGAGTGTCGGCGATGTGGGGGGACCTCGGTTTAGGGGTACATAGGTAGTTTATGGGTGTTAGTGTACTTTAGAGTACAGTAGTTAAGAGCTTTATGAACCGGCGTTAGCCCAGAAAGCTCTTAACTACTGACTTTTTTCCTGCGGCTGGAGTTTTGTCGTTAGATGTCTAACGCTCACTTCAGAAACGACTCTAAATACCGGAGTTATAAAAATCCCATTGAAAAGATAGGATACGCAATTTACGTAAGGCGATCTGCGGTATGGAAAAGTCGCGGCTGAAAAGTGAGCGTTAGACCCTATTTTGAGTGACTCCAAATACCGGCGGTAGCCTAAAACCAGCGTTAGGAGCCTCTAACGCTGGTTTTCACGGCTACCGCCAAACTCCAAATCTAGGTCTCGGTTTAGTGCGTAATACCACCTTATCCGAATGGAAAATAAGATAAGGAGAATCATATTTTAATGCTGAAAGATCAGATTCTCTTCGAGCAGAAGAAATAGCAACCAGAAATAAAACTTTCTAAGATAATAACATAATATCTATGGAATGCATAGGCTGAAACGGAACCCCTTGAAGAACTCTAAGAACTAAATTTAAACTCCAAGGAGGAGCAATTGGTCTAAATACAGGCCTGATTCTAGTCAGAGCCTGACAAAAAGATTGTACATCTGGAACATCTGCCAGACGCTTGTGTAACAAAATAGATAAAGCAGAAATCTGTCCCTTTAAGGAACTTGCTGACAACCCCTTCTCCAATACTTCTTGGAGAAAAGCCAAAATCCTGGGAATCCTAACCCTACTCCATGAGTAGCCCTTGGATTCACAACAATAAAGATATGGTACATTTTCCTAGTCACAGGCTTACGAGCCTGAATTAAAGTATCTATAACCGAATCAGAAAAAGCTTGCTTAGATAAAATCAAGCATTCAATCTCCAAGCAGTCAGCTGCAGAGAAACTAGATTTGGATGATGGAAGGGACCCTGAATGAGAAGGTCTTTCCGCAATGGGAGCTTCCACGGTGGCTGAGATGACATGTCCACCAGATCGGCATACCAAATCCTGCAAGGCCACGCAGGGGCGATGAGAATCACTGTTTGACTCAAGCAATCACCCGGGGAAGAAGAGCAAATGGAGGGAATACATAAGCTAGGCTGAAAGACCAAGGCACTGCCAAGGCATCTATCAGTTTGGCCTGGGGATCCCTGGACCTGGACCCGTATCTCGGAAGCTTGGTATTCTGACGAGATGCCATTAGATCCAATTCCGGCCTTCCCCATCTGAGCATCAGGTCGGAAAATACCTCCGGATGGAGTTCCCACTCTCCCGGATGAAATGTCTGCCTGCTCAGAAAGTCTGCTTCCCAGTTTTCCACCCCTGGGATGTGGATCACCGACAGATGGCAAGAGTGAGACTCTGCCCACTGTATTATCTTGGCTACTTCTGTCATCGCTAAGGAACTCCTTGTTCCTCCCTGATGATTGATGTAAGCTACCATCGTTATGTTGTCCAACTGGAATCTGATGAATTGGGCCTAAGCCAACTGAGGCCAAGCCCGAAGCACATTGAATATTGCTCTCAACTCTAGGATATTGATGGTAAGGAGAGACTCTGCCTGAGTCCATACACCCTGAGCCCTTAGGGAGTTCCAGACTGCTCCCCATCCTAGCAGGCTGGCATCCGTTGTCACTAGAACCCATCAGGGTCTGCGGAAGCATGTCCCCTGGGACAAATGATCCAGCGACAACCACCATCAAAGAAAGTCCCTTGTCTCCTGATCTAGATTTATTTGAGGAGACAAATCTGTATAATCTCCATTCCATTGCCTGAGCATGCTTAATTGTAGAGGCCTGAGATTAAAACGAGCAAACGGAACGATGTCCATTGCCTCCACCATCAATCCGATTACCTCCATGCACTGAGCCACTGACGGACGAGGATTGGACTGAAAGACACAACATGTATTCAGAATTTTTTTACTTTCTGACTTCTGTCAGAAAAATCTTCATTGAAATAGAGACGATTAGAGTTCCCAGAAAGGGCACTTTTGTCTGAGGAACTAACAAACTCTTTTCCAGGTTTATCTGCCACCCATGGGTCCTTAGGAAGGAAAGCACAATGTCGGTATGTGACCTTGTGAGTTGAAAAGATGACGCCTGGATCAGTATATCGTCCAGATAAGGCACCACCGCGATGCCCCGCAGCCTTAGAACCGCCATTAAAGACCCCAGAACTTTTGTGAAAATTCTGGGCGCCGTGGCCAGACCGAAAGGGAGAGCAACAAACTGAAAATGTTTGTCCAGAAAGGCCAACCTTAGGAACTTGTGATGATCTCTGTGGATAGGAACATGAAGATATGCATCTTTTAGATCCACCATTGTCATAAATTGACCCTTCTGGATCAATGGAAGAATGGTACGAATAGTTTCCATCTTGAAAGATGGAACTCTGAGAAACTTGTTTAGACTCTTGAGATCTAAGATAGGTCTGAAAGTTCCCTCTTTTTTGGGAACTACAGATTTGAATAAAACCCCTGTCCCTGCTCGTGAAGTGGAACGGGACAGATTACCCCCATGGAGGAGAGGTCTCTTACACAGCGTAAGAACGCCTCTCTTTTTATCTGGTCTACAGATAATCTTGAAAGAAGAAACTTTCCTCTGGGGGAAGAGTTTCTGAATTCCAGTTTGTATCCCTGAGACATTATGTCTATTGTCCAGGGATCCTGAACATCTCTCATCCAAGCCTGGATGAAGAAAGACAGTCTGCCCCCTACTAGATCCGGTCCCGGATCAGGGGCCAACCCTTCATACTGACTTGGGAACAGCAGCAGGCTTCTTGGTTTGTTTACACTTGTTCCGAGACTGGTTAGGTCTCCAGGTAGACTTGGTTTGTGAATAATTACCTTCCTGTTTAGAGGAAGAAGAAGGGGGGATTCCCTTGAAGTTTCGAAAGGAACGAAAAATTACTCTGTCGACCTCTCTGCTTGGACTTCTTGTCCTGAGGAAGGAGATGACCCTTACCTCCCATGATGTCAGAAATAATTTCCTTCAAGTCAGGCCCGAACAGGGTCTTCCCCTTGTAAGGAATAGCCAAATGCTTAGACTTTGAGGACACATCCGCAGACCAAGATTTCAACCATAAAGCTTTGCGTGCTAAGATGGAAAACCCTGAACTCTTAGCCGCCAATTTGGTAATCTGCAGAGATGCATCCGTAATAAATGAATTAGCTAATTAAAGAGCTTTAATTCTATCCTGTATCTCTTCCAAAGAAGTCTCAGTTTTAAGAAATTCTTCCATAGCATCAAACCAATAAGCAGCCGCACTTGTAACCGTAACAATGCAGGCCGCCGGTTGCAAAAGCAACCCCTGATGAACATAGATCTTTTTAAGGAGACCCTCCAATTTCTTATCCATAGGGTCTTTGAAAGCACAACTATCCTTGATAGGAATAGTAGTCCGCTTAGCCAAGGTGGAAATAACTCCTTCCACCTTAGGGACCGTCTGCCAAGAGTCCCTAATAGAGTCAGCTATAGGGTACATCTTCTTGAAAATGGGATAAAGAGAGAACGGAATACCCGGTCTCTCCCATTCTTTAGCAATAATCTCTGAAGTTCTCTTAGGAACTAGAAAAACATCAGAATAAGAAGGGACTTCTAGATATCTGTCCAACTTACTCAATTTCTCTGGAGGAACCACAATTGAATCACAGTCGTCCAGAGTCACCAAAACCTCCCTCAATAACAGTTGGAGGTGTTCAAGCTTAAACCTGAAGGAAACCACTTCTGTATCTGTCAGTGGCAAAACACTTCCTGAGCCAGAAAGTTTGCCTTCGGAGAGGACCTCCATACCCTCCAATTCAGAGCTCTGGGAGGGTACATCTGAGATCGCCATCAAAGCATCAGAAGCTGTATTAACCAAGTGGGTTTCCTTCCTCCTGCGTTTGCCTTGAAATACGGGAAAGGCAGATAATGCCTCAGAAAGTGTGGATGACATAACAGACGCTATGTAATCGCAGCAGAGGCTGCAGAGGTACTCTGCTCCACTTGAGCGGACATTAAGGGCTGTGATGCTTGGGGAGAAAGTTGCAGCATACTCTGAATCTCATCAGTAGAACCCTGAGAAACATCCGCATGTGACAATTTTTTATCAAGAAAATTTGCTCTCTAAACTGTAATGCCCTCTCAATGCATGAGGGACAAAAGGTAACAGGAGATTCCACATTGGCATTCAAACACATGGAACATGTACTGTTCAGAAGATCTTCCATGATAAAATAATGCAAAACCAATCTTGGCCGTGGCCCTTTAAATATATAATCTGTTAATTTATCAGACAAAATATAAATTAACAGTCCTAATATGGATGCTGTCTATTAAAAACCCCTGAAACAGAGAGTACACTGTGCCTTTAAAATTTAAACAGAAAATTTTTTATTGCACCAAAAAAAACACTGACCGTTAAACCTAGATATTGTATAACTAGAGAAAAACAGTGCACCTCGCCGCCTCAACAGCTCTGCCGAGGCGCCTACCTGCCCCCACGGTACACTAACCACTGCTTGCTGGGCTGCAGAACGCATAAGACCGCCTGCTTCAATCTATAACCATGCGGTCTCGGCAAACACCTTGCTGCCTGTTGAAATCTCTGCCGGATGTCGGGAACAACCATGCGGTCAGTCCGGAGTAGAAAAAACAACTGCACGGCTTCCTCTGAAGCGCACAAAGGTAAAACCACGCCCAACGTGAGCAACAAAGGAAATGCCTTTAATGTTCTGGTGAAAGTCTAAAACACACGATCCCGGTCAAAACAACAGGCAGCCCAATAACTAAGTACCGAGACGGAAAACACACACAGCCCTAAATCGGAGTCTTTAAGTATCAGTGCTCCGCTATAGAAGTCTTGCTCAAGCACCACCACACAGATTAAAACGTCACAGTAGGAGCCTGTTAATAAATTAGTCCTTCGTCGTGACTCCCACCTCTTTCACAGTCCCTGAAAGTCAAGTGGCACATAGTAATGGGGGAAGCCCATTAGTAGATAGGAAATAGTTACAGCTGCTTCTGAGGTAATGAATGTCCCAGAAAGTAAAGAGCTGCACATACCTCTATGCTGAGCGACAGCATGACTGGTCCCACACTATCAAGAGGTCTTCTCCCTCCTGAAGTTCTGTGGAGACATACAGGGTCTTAGTTAATATCTGCTAAGACCATCATCTGCAGGGCAGCACTCAGTTTTGGAGGTGCAGTGAGAATTGTAATCCCACCAGTTCCTATTGCTTTAAAGCCACCTGTAGCTCTACTCTAGAGGCTGACAAGGAATACGGCTACATCCTATAGTAAAATAGCACTCACTGGTACCATTTTAAAAATAATAAACTCTTGATTGAAGAATCTAAACTAGCACCTCACTTTACCTCTTCCTATCACTAACACAGGCAAAGAGAATGACTGGAGTGGGAGGGAAGGGAGGAGCTATATATACAGCTCTGCTGTGGTGCTCTTTGCCTCCTCCTGCTGACCAGGAGGTGATATCCCACAAGTAAGGATGAAATCCGTGGACTCATTGTGTCTTTAAAAAGAAATAGAGCTTTTCTCTGTCAGCCGAAAAAGAAATCAAGACTGAGGAAAATAGCCAAAAATACAGCTGATAAATTATGATTGACCCCATAGTTTGATGATTCAAAGACCATGGAAGTACGTTTGGTATTAGAAGTCACTAATAACATAATTTAAAAACTTATTTATAACTATTTATACATCTAGGCTAAAGAATGTGCCTAAATATACCTACAAAACATCCCTTCCATTTGAAGAAGGTATGCTAGAAAAAAAAATTATGCTTACCTTATATATTATTTCTTTTGGGATGATGATAGTCCATAGGACTTCCATAACATGTGAGATTAGTACCAAAGCATATAGTCCATGTTAAGGAATGGGTGGGACAATGTTGTGGCAGTTCCTATTTGTCAGACACTGCAAACTGAAGGACTTTCCTGCCAAAAGATGCATGCGAAGAAGCAAAACCATAAAAGCTGTAAAATTTGGAAAAAGTATGTATAAAAGCCCAGGATGAAGTAAATTACCTTGTAGAATGACCTGTTATATGTTTTGGGGGTGACTTGCCTGCCACCAAGTAAGCCTTGGAAATTACATGTTTATGCCAAGAGGCCAAAGTAGCTTTCTGTCCTTTATGAGTGCCAGAGAAATGTACAAATAAACTGGAAGTTTGTCTGAATTCCTTAGTAGATTGCAGATAAAATTTCAGTGCTCTGACAACATTATGGTTATGTAACATACGTTCCTTAGGTATAGAAGGTCCGGATATAAAGAAAGACAAACAAACTCCTGATTGAAGAAACCCACCTTAGGAAGAAATTCATATATTGTATAAAGCACTGCCTTGTCCTTGTGGAAAAACCTAAAAGGTTAAAACAACGGTAAAGCAGATAGCTTCAAAACTCTCATAGCAGAGGGGATGGCAAGTAAGGAAAAGTACCTTTCCAGGATAGTATTTTGATATCCATGGAGTGCATGGGTTCAAAAGGAGGTCTCTGTAGAACAGACAAGAAACTAGATTTAAATTCCAAGGCGTAGAAAATTATCAAACTGGGCCTAATTCTTACCAGTTCTGCGACAAAACATTGAAAGTCAGAATTTAGTCAACTTTTTTCCGAAACCAAAACAGTTATCTCAGAAATTTGGCCCTTCAGAGAGCCTAGCTGACAGGACCTTGTCAAGACCATCCTGCTAAAAAACAGAAAAATTCTGTGACTTCTAAAGGAATGCCTCATAATAACCCTTTAGAAGAACACCATTCAAAGTAAGCCTACCAAATGTTGTAGTCATATTTTGGGTAACTGGCTCTTCTGGCTTGAATCAGTGTCTATAACGGAATCAGAATAAAAAACCTCTGTGCTTTAAGATCAGTAGTTCAACATCCACACTGTGAGGTCCTGATGGAAAAGAGGTCCTTGAGATAAAAAGATCTTGTTTTTTGTGCAAGAAAAAAAATGGAAGACACAAACAAAAATCCTGCACCAGATCCAGATCAGGACTATCTGAAGCTCACTACTATCCTGCACAGTACACTGGAAGTTAGTGATTTAGATTATAAGCCATCAGATCTATGTCTGATAGTCCATATCTGATCAACAGTTGATTGAATACTCTTCCATGAAAGGTACCCACTCCCCTCGGATAAACTGTTTGCATGCTGAAGATAGTCTGCTTCCAGTTTTTCACTCCTGGAAAGTGAATTGCTGACCGGGAGCAGTGATTTCTCCTCTGCCCCAAGACCAGAATTTGTAACACTTTTGGCATGGCCAGGGAACTGAGAGTTCCTCCCTTAAGATTTATGTAAACCATGCTGTGACATTGTCTCAGTAGAAATGGATAAATCTTTCATTTTTCAGAAGAGGCCAGAACTGAAGAGCCCGAAGAATCGATCAGAGTTCTAGAATGTTGATTGGTAACCTCGCCTCCTTGCACTCTCTGCGACTCCAACACCATGCCCCAGCGTGAGAGACTGGCATCTGTAGTTACAATAGCCCATAATGGAAGTAGAAATAATGCCCCAAGGGTTAAAGAAGGACTTTGTATCCACCAAGAGAGTGATTGCCTGACAGATGAATGCAGAACAATCTGTTGATCCAATTGTAGAGAGCTAAAGGGGTCAAAAGTGGAGATGGGCAAAAGATACTGCATCTGAAGCATCAACCATAAGACTTACTACCTCCATGCATTGAGCCACTGACAGGAAAGAAGTATGTTGAAGCGACTAACAATCCCTCTGAAATGTTACCTTTTGTGAATCCATCAGGAAAAAGACACATTAGAACTAAGTCTATGAAGGACTCCCAGAAAGGACACCCTTCTAGCTGGAGCTCTTTTGAACCATTGATTCTCCAACCAAGATCTTGGCAAACGATAGTGTGTTTCTGGGTAAGAGCAATAGCCAGAGATAGAAAAGCATCCTTGTAGCAGGACTAATCGTCCAGATATGGGTTCAATTGAGATGCCCCCTGGGATCTTATCACTGCCTAAAAATGCTCCTACCACCTTCTGTGAATCTTATGTGGAGCTGTAGCTAAGACCTAAAGGGAGGGTGAAAAAATTTGCTAATGTTTGTCCTAGAAATTCAAAACCGCAGAAATTGATGGTGGTCCTTGTGATCCTCTTGCATCCTTGAGGTCTATAAAAGACATGTATAGGACCCTGTTGGATAGGGGGGTCAAATTGTCCGAGAAATTGTTTCCCATTTTGAAAGTAGCAAAAACTGGTTTAGGGTTTTTTATGCCCCAAAATGGGTCTGAAGGTCCTTTCCTTCTTTGGGACAATGAACACATTGGAGTAAATCCCTTGCCCCTGTTTAGATACAGGTACTGGGAAAATTAATCCCACGTCCTCTTGGTCCTGTACACATGGGGGCATATTTATCAATGTGCGAACATACGCTGTCGGCATTTATCATTGCACCAGCATTTCTTGTGAATGCCGGCCAATCAACTGCTAGCAGAGGGTGTCAATCAACCCGATTCTATTCAATCGGGTTGATTTCTGTCCACCACCTTAGAGCAGGCGGACAAGTTATGGAGCAGCGGTCTTACGGAGCTTGATAAATATGCCCTATTGAATGAAGGCTGCCGCTATCACAGGATTTTTGGGGACATGAGGCAGATGGAATCGTTATCGAGGAGGCCTGGAGTGAAAACCTATCCTGTAACCCTGGGATACTTTTATGACCCAAGAGTTAATTACTCACTGAAACCAGGCCTTTCAGAAAGACTCAATCTGCCCCCCTACCAGATAAGACTCTGGTCTGCGTGCCAAACCTTCATGCAGATTTTGAGTTAGTGTTGGACTTTTTTGACTGCTTGTTCTTTGCCTAGAAGAACCAGACATTTGAATAAAGAAGAACTTCTTATCGCTTAAGGCAACAAAACCTGTTACTTGGTCTGCTCTTTCCCTTAGAATTCTTGTCCTGAGGGAGAAAATCACTTTTTCCTCCAGTAGCAATCTTAACGATTGAGTCCAAATTAGAAGCAAATAGGATCTTTCTTGGAAGAAAAGAGACATTAACCTATTCTCAGACACCATGTCTGCCTGCCATGACTTTAACCATAAAGCCCTGCTTGATTATGTCCATTATTCTGTCACATATAAATGCATTAGCCATTTCTGGAGACCCTCAGTATAGGATGACTCTGCAATAATTTTGGACAAGGAGTTTTACCAGAGTGCTCCTAATGCTGCCACACATGTAATTGACACCACTGGTTTAAGCAAAATATCTGTCTGAATAAATAGCTTCCTCAAGAAAGACCCTAATTTACAGTCCATTTGGTCCCTGGAAGAAATGCTATCTACCACATGAATGGTGGTGCACTTTACAAGGGTTAAAAAAGCTCCATCCACATTCTGTTCTCTTAAACCTGGAAGAAAGAGCATGTGGCATACCCAGCTTTTCCTATTCTTTGGCTATGTAATTAGTAACCAAATCTGGGACCTGAAATACTTTTAGGGGAGCTTTACAAACAACATTTAACTTATTTACTGGTTTATTATCAGCAGGTTTTTCCTCTGAAATACCTAGAGTTCTTAATACCTCATGTAACAAGGTACGTAGTATATGCTCCACTTTAAATCTGAAAGCTGTGTCAAATTTAGGATCAGGAGCAGGGCCCTGGTCACCAGATGACACTTCCCCATCTGAACTGGACGCATCTGATTACTCAGAGTCAGAACTCTGAAGCAGAGTGGGAATCTGAGCTTAAGGGAAAGGGGTCTGCATGTTCAATTCAAAGGATGTGGATAAATCCCCAGACTTGTGCTTATGCTTACTTGGTTTGGGGATAGTCGTCACATATTCCGCCATTGCTTTGTGTAAATTATTTTTAAACTCAGTAGTTAAATCAGCAATAGCCCCCTGAGTAAAATATACAGGGACAGGACATAATTCCTTAGAGGAAGTAGAAGGTTTCAACTGACTTGTCTGCACAAATTGAGGTATATAACAATTGCAAAGTAGGTTAAGCTGGTATACTGGAGCAGTCATGCAAATCAGACTCTAAATTGGAAGGGGAAAGTTATCTGTAGCTAACTCTTCCATATGGTCCTGCATAGAAACAGTGGGGGCAGATAGACCGGACTCCATATATGCAAATTCCAGTAGTATAACAGAGATGAAAATTGTGCATACACTGATAAAATAAAGGGTAGAGAGTACTTCACACTGCCAATAAACACCTCTGACACCTGCAAGAATAGTCTATAAGCTGAAGAATGAACTATACCTATGAAAAAACAGACTTAGAAATTGACCCCACAAAGTCCTGCTTGAAGCTCCTGTATCAATACCCCCCCCCCCCCCAGTTATAGGGAAAAGGCAACACTTAATTTTTGAATAAAAAGCCAATTAAAGTTCAAAGGCTACTTCCTAGCTTCTCTGCAGCCATGGAAAGACAGAAAGAAAGAGCGCCAATCTTGGGGGTGGCACATCGTTCCAGTCCCTAAAAAGGGTAGTCTATTAAGTAAAAGAACCCCCCTTAAGTAATACACGGCATATGTGCACCAAAAATGAGAAGAATATTGTGTCATCAGGGGGACGTGGCCACGCGGCGTCCATACTGGATGCAAAAATGGGAGCTCCAAAATCATTTTTGACAATCTGTCGATTATCTTAGAATAAGGGGGACATCAAACGAAATTAAACCTAGGATTGGAATTAGGAGAAGCTACTGCACCTGTAGACCCCATAATCATACTGATCATCACAACTGGAGACCTAAACCGGGCCTTTCAAGACTCAGGCGGCGGCCTACTACGGGCCTTCTAATATCCTCCCCAGCCCGGTCATCCTGAGCAGAGCAGTGAATGCCTAACAGCTACTCTAATCCTACAACCGCCCTTCAATTTTATGCACCCGCTTATCTCACATTCTAGCTTCTGGACCACTCTTCTGGCCTTTACTATGGATCGGCAGGCCTTTGATCTAACCCATTAAAATGTCTATTGGTAGACCCTTGAACAGAAGATGCGAGTACTATTTTGATGACCATCCACCTGCAACTTCTACGGAAAAGGGCACCTATAGATTTAACAAGGTGTGAGGGAGACCAGCGATGGAGTTAATGCACAGGATGAAGTCCCTGATACCTAAACCTCTACGCACCGGTTCTCAGCAACCCAGATCCTCAGCATCTTTGCACAGTGATACTGGGACCTTACCGAAGGATAGCCAGAGCGACAACCCAGTCCCAAATTCCATGGAGGAGAGCCAATCAGTGGTTCAGCAGAATCCACAACCGTTTAATAAGTCACCATTTACTAACTGACCTCAGAGCATCGGAGGAATAATGAATTGGTGTGAAGTGCCTGCACAGACTGATGCAACCACCATTACTAGCCGTAATAGCCGTCTCTATCTAGTTGGAGCGGGTATCTGCAGCGCTTCTTGTATATGTATACCAGAAAAGCTCTTTGAAGTGGTCTCCCCACAGGATCCTACTAATCTTCAAAAAACTGGAATTGGGTAACAAATCTCTTTATTAAATTATAGAAAGTCAAGGGCCTGCTTTCATACTCTAGGATCATGTCTGTCTCTGGTAGTCCTTTGAATTAATGCAGTATTCAGCGATGATGGGGGGCAGTTCCTCCCCATTTATTTGTTATCAAGCTATTATTGTCTTGCTCCATTTGCTCCATCCTAGACACACCGGAAGTATAAGTGTGATATATTTTACCTTAAACTTCCAGGTAGATTACGACTTAATGCGTGCCTATAGGGAATTCTAACACGAATGCAACAAAAGTTGCGTTATTTCCCCCCCTATAGCGCAGCCATTACAAGTTTTGAAACAGCCGCTTTGTTCGTGCGATATGGTTGCGTTGAGCTACATACCGCACACAATACAAGCGCTGTTTTGATGTGCTCGTTCATGCTTTTCCTATAGACATCAATGGGGAGAGCGGGTCAGAAAAAAACACCTGCGATCGTGGAATGAAAAGCTCTGTAACACAGCCCCATCAATGTCTATGGGGAAAAAAGTAACGTTTAAACCTAACACCCTAACATAAACCCCACGTCTAAACACTCTGCCCCCAATATCTACATAATGTTATTAACCACTAATCTGCCGCTCCCGATATTGCCGCCACCTAAATAAATCTATTAACCCCCTAATCTGCCACTCCTGATATCGCTGCCACTATACTAAAGTTATTAACCCCTATTCTCCTGCACCCCAACATCACCTACACTATAATAAATCTATTAACCCCTATTCCGCTGCTCCCTGACATCGCCGCAACTAAATAAAGCTATTAACTCCAATACCTCTGGTCTCCCACATCACTGCCTCTAAATAAACCTATTAACCCCTAAACCGCCAGCCCCCCACATCGCAAAAACCTAAATTTAAACTATATTAACCCCCCTAACCTAACCCTAATGTAACCCTAACCCTAACACTGCCTTAACTTTAACATAATTATAAAATAGAGCTAAATTTAAAGTTACAATTAACCTAAATAATACCTATTTAAAACTAAATACTTACCTGTGAAATAAAACCTAAGCTAGCAATATAACTAATAGTTATATTATAGCTACCTTAGGTTTTATTTTTATTTCACAGGTAAGTTTGTATTTATTTGAACTAGGTAGACTAGTTAGTAAATAGTTATTAACTATTTACTAACTACCTAGCTATAATAAATACAAACTTACCTGTGAAATAAAACCTAAGCTGCCTTACACTAAAACCTAACATTACAAAAAATAAAAAACACTAAAATGACAAAAAATAAAAAACCTACCATTACAAAAAATAGCATAGTAGCATAAAACTCTTAAAGGGACACTGTACCCAAATTTTTTCTTTTGCAATTCAGAAAGAGCATGCACTTTTAAGCAACTTTCTATTTTACTCCTATTATCAATTTTTCTTCGTTCTCTTGTTATCATTATTTGAAAAAGAAGGCATCTAAGCTATTTTTTTGTTTCAGTACTCTGGACAGCACTTTTTTATTGGTGGATGGATTTATCCACCAATCAGCAAGGACAACCCAGGTTATTCACCAAAAATGGGCTGGCATCTAAACTTACATTCTTGCATTTCAAATAAAGATACCAAGAGAATGAAGAAAATTTGATAATAGGAGTAAATTAGAAAGTTGCTTAAAATTTCATGCTCAATCTGAATCACGAAAGAAAATTTTTGGGTACTAAAGTGCTAAAAAGTAACCTAACACCCATAAACTACCTATTAACTCCTAAACCAAGGCCCCCCCCCCACATCGCAAACACTAAAATAAATATTTTAACCCCTAATCTGCCGAACCGGACATCGCCACCAATATAATAAATATATTAACCCCTAAACCGCCACACTCCCGCATCGCAAACACTAGTTAAATATTATAACCCCTAATCTGCCGTCCCTAACATCGCTGCCACCTACCTACATTTATTAACCCCTAATCTGCCGCCCCCAACGTCGCCACCACTACATTAAATGTATTAACCCCTAAACCTAAGTCTAACCCTAACCCCCTAACTTAAATATAATTTAAATAAATCTAAATAAAATTACTACAATTAACTAAATTATTCCTATTTAAAACAAAATACTTACCTATAAAATAAACCCTAAGCTAGCTACAATATAACTAATAGTTACATTGTAGCTATCTTAGGGTTTATTTTTATTTTACAGGCAAGTTTGTATTTATTTTAACCAGGTAGAATAGTTATTAAATAGTTATTGACTATTTAATAACTACCTAGTTAAAATAAAGACAAAGTTACCTGTAAAATAAAACCTAACCTAAGTTACAATTACACCTGACACTACACTATAATTAAATAAATTAACTAAATTAAATACAATTAAATACAATTAAATACAATTAAATAAATTATCTAAAGTATGAAAAAAAGCAAACATTAAATTACAGAAAATAATAAACAAATTACAAGATTTTTAAACTAATTACACCTAATCTAATCCCCCTAACAAAATAAAAAAGCCCCCTCCAAAATAAAAAAAGCCCTACCCTACACTAAATTACAAATAGCCCTTAAAAGGGCCTTTTGCGGGGCATTGTCCCAAAGTAATCAGCTCTTTTACCTGTAAAAAAAAATACAAATACCCCCCCAAAATTAAAACCCACCACCCACACAACCAACCCTACTCTAAAACCCACCCAATCCCCCTTTAAAAAAACTAACACTAACCCCCTGAAGATCACCTTACCGGGAGACGTCTTCACCCAACCGGGCCAAAGTCCTCAACAAAGCCGGGAGAAGTCTTCAACCAACCGGCAGAAGTGGTCCTCCAGACGGGCAGAAGTCTTCATCAAGACGGCATCTTCTATCTTCATCCATCCGGCGCGGAGCGGGTCCATCTTCAAGACATCCGACGCGGAGCATCCTCTTTCCACAGCCGACGACAGAATGAAGGTTCCTATAAATGATGTCATCCAAGATGGCGTCCCTTCAATTCCGATTGGCTGATAGAATTCTATCAGCCAATCAGAATTTAGGTGGAAAGAAGAGGATGCTCTGCGTCGGATGTCTTGAAGATGGACCCGCTCCGCGCCTGATGGATGAAGATAGAAAATGCTGTCTGGATGAAGACTTCTGCCCGTCTGGAGGACCACTTCTGCCCGGTTGGATGAAGACTTCTGCCCGTCTGGAGGACCACTTCTGCCCGGTTTGGTGAAGACGTCACCCGGTAAGGTGATCTTCAAGGGGTTAGTGTTAGTTTTTTTTAAGGGGGTATTGGGTGGGTTTTAGAGTAGGGTTGGTTGTGTGGGTGGTGGGTTTTAATGTTGGGGCGGGGGATTGTAATTTTTTTTAAGGTAAAAGAGCTGATTACTTTGGGGCAATGCCATGCAAAAGTCCCTTTTAAGGGCTATTTGTAATTTAGTGTAGGGTAGGGTTTTTTTTTATTTGGGGGGGGGGGTTATTTTGTTAGGGGGATTAGATTAGGTGTAATAAGTTTAAAAATCTTGTAATTTCTTTATTATTTACTGTAATTTAGTGTTTGTTTTTGTACTTTAGATCATTTTATTTAATTGTAATTAATTGTATTTAATTTAGGTAATTAATTTAATTGTAGTGTAGTGTTAGGTGTAATTGTAACTTAGGTTAGGTTTTATTATACAGGTAACTTTTTCTTTATTTTAAATAGGTAGTTGTTAAATAGTTAATAACTATTTAATAACTATTGTACCTAGTTAAAATAAATACAAAGTTGCCTGTAAAATAAAAATAAACCCTAAGAAAGCTACAATGTAACTATTAGTTATATTGTAGCTAGCTTAGGGTTTATTTTATAGGTAAGTATTTAGTTTTAAATAGGAATTATTTAGTTAATTGTAGTAATTTTATTTAGATTTATTTAACTTTAAGTTAGGAGGGTTAGGGTTAGGGTCAGACTTAGGTTTAGGGGTTAATATGTTTATTATAGTGGTGGCGACGTTGGGGGCGGCAGATTAGGGGTTAATAAGTGTAGTTAGGTTGCGGCGACATTGGGGAAGCAGATTAGGGGTTAATAAATATAATGTAGGCGTCGGCGATGTTGGGGGCAGCAGATTAGGGGTTCATAAGTATTATGTAGGTATATAAGTTTGCACTCTTATGTATACTCGCCCCATACAGAGGTCTTAATGCAATATTAGATGTGGCTGACTATCTATTTGAACTATATAATTAATTCTCATTTAGCCCACACTGATTATGATTCGCAAGTTCTGCCCTATTTACTGATTTTGCTTTAAGATAGAATTCTTATCAGAGTCCAGCATGTTTTTTTCTTTTTTTTTTTTCTTTTCAGCATTTAAATTTTGATACAATCACTTAAAGTGAATGTCAATTTTGATGCTAAAGTGCCTGGTTTTTAAAAGTTCGATTAAAAACAGGGGCACTTTAATTCATCAAAATTTACATTTCACTCCTGTTGAGAAAAAAAGACTTACCTTTTAATCTTCACAGCACCTCCAGCTTCCTCCGATCGTTGCAAGCCATTTCTGACGTCAGAAATGATGGATAGGTCATCCTCCAATCACGGCTTCCCCCTCGGGGGAATCAGTGTCTGATTCAACGGCGTGATTGGAGGAAGCCGGGTTCCTCATTTTAGACCCAGGAAGAGGCTTTGCGATGGGCGGAGGAAGCTGGGGCTGCTGTGAAGATTAAAAGGTAAGTTTTTTTCTCAACAGGAGTAAAATTTACATTTTGATGAATTAAAGTGCCCCTGTTTTTAATCGAATTTTTAAAAACCGGGCACTTTAGCATCAAAATTGACATTCACTTTAAGAAGGCGCTATTGATGAGTCAAATTGGTCTACTAATTATCCCATCAAATTTAAGCACTAAACAGTTTATAGCTCCTATACTACATGCTCCAGTACATTTTCAAGCTCAGGATAAGTTAATTTGATACCAGTTTAGCCTAACTGCACTTTTACCTCTAGGATAGATTATGCTATATCTGATGTCTCCTTATACTGTGGGTATTTATTTATTTAATAAGGGAGTACAAGGTAGACCTTCTAGTTGGTTATATTACTAATTTGGTTATGTCTAATGTTATCTATATGTTATGGCAATGGATAAATCACTGCTATACCCAATTACATGGGACTATGTGCCCATATATTAGCAACACTTTCGACACCAGATGCAACAAAGCCCAAAAGGGTGTCGCAGATTCCTTTCTGCTGTGGGGCTATAATAATCTGTTTTACTTATTACCTGCAGCCGAGGTGACATAATACAGTGGTTTATGCCCTGGTCCCATTTAGCTCTCTAAAACAGGGATATAAGACAGACTACTATAACAGGCTCTTGCTGGCCATCATTTCATATAACTAAAAGTTGTTTGATAGAGTTAC
The DNA here is from genome assembly GCF_027579735.1 of Bombina bombina. Classification (NCBI taxonomy): domain Eukaryota; kingdom Metazoa; phylum Chordata; class Amphibia; order Anura; family Bombinatoridae; genus Bombina; species Bombina bombina. The sequence continues at coordinate 669,210,994 of NC_069503.1, read as the reverse complement.
ATATTTTTGTTATCACACCTCTCACTTTGAGGTCTATCTTACTAATCGGACCTAAATAGTAGCGCCTACAGTCTAATTCCTAAAATTAAGTAGGTCTACTAAATACTAGCTTGATCAAATGCTCCTTCCCTTAATACTAATTGGGCATAGTTAGCTTATTTGACTAAATAATAGTTGTATGAGGTTTTTATTACACTTTATCCCAGTTTATAGCATATACTGTAACTCTAGCTCCCATAATATACATTCTTCAAAATGCCCCCCCCCCCCCCCCAACCGGTGCTCACCCGTTGACAAACACAACAGCTAAGAGGCATTTGACCCAATGTGGTCCCCAATATGACTAACATGCCCCACCAGTATTACCTATACCAATTGGTCCTCATGAGACCAGCTAATTAGTCATCCATGAAACCTTAGAACATTTTAAAAATGGAGGTTTCTGAAGTTCATATATTGTCATTCATTTTATTTTTAACTTGTTTCAATGTATTGTGTTTCATGAAAATTTTGTCATTTATGATATAAGATATTTACTTTATGTTTTTCTTTTTATGTGCACAACCTCAATAAAAGAATTATTTAAAAAAAAAAATGGTGTCATCAGGAGTGTAGACTTGCCACCCCTGGCTATGCTGTACCTGCTTGTAAAGTACCTTCTAATAGTCTGTGGGCAGTTTGTGTTGAGGTAATGACTTACCTGAAGTAGCACCCCTCCACTGGCTTACCAGGCATCAGGCTGCAGAATTGTCGAGAATCCAAGTACAGCAGAGGATTTCTGAGGAAATACCTTTATCCTACAGGGGGAGGCTAAGGGACATGTACCTGGGGGTAGTTATGGATAGAATCCCATGGGGAGATAATGTGCACATAACACAGTATTCATATACCCCTGTATTACTTAATCTGGAATGCTTCTATCTGCTGAGACATCTTATTAAATAAATACTACAAGGATCTCACATTGGTTTGAGGTCCCATATAAAGAATTCATCAGCAAGTAGCTGGAACACCTCTAACTTCAACCTCACTCCTGGGAGTACAAGAACAAACTAAAGAGAGCTGGGAGGGATTAATGCTCTTGGCCTCCTCCTAGTGGTGGGAAGTATATCCCATATGTTATGGAAGCGCCCTATGGACTATTATCATCAGATGAAAGAAATGTATCTATAACAAACAAGTGTTCAGGGTTAGACGCTGGATTAGATTAGATTTACCAACAAAGTCCCAGTCCCAAAAGGAATGGTGCAGAAACCGAAGTGCCAAATACTGGCTAATATTGACAGTCTATCATCAGATTCATCGGATCAGCTCTTCTTTAAAAATTCTCAAAGCACTGTAAAAACAAAAAACAAAACAAAAAAAACATAATTTATGTAAGAACTTACCTGATAAATTAATTTCTTTCATAATGGCAAGAGTCCATGAGCTAGTGATGTATGGGATATACATTCCTACCGGGAGAGGCAATTCCCAAACCTCAAAATGCCTATAAATACACCTCCCACCACACACATACTTCAGTTTAACGTATAACCAAGTAGTGAGGTGTAAAAAGGAGTAAAAAAGCATACAAAAAAAAAAAAGGAACTGGAAAATAATATTGTGCTTTTATACAAAAATATAACCACCAAAAACAAGGTGGGCCTCATGGACTCTTGCCATTATGAATTAAATGAATTTATCAGGTAAGTTCTTACATAAATTATGTTTTCTTCAATGTAAATGGCAAGAGTCCATGAGCTAGTGACGTATGGGATAAAATACCCAAGATGTGGAAATCCACAGAAGAGTCACTAGAGAGGGAGGGATAAAATAAAAACAGCTATTTCCTCTGAGAAATTAAATGCAAAAATAAGTTCTTCTTATAAACAGAAGAATCAAACTGAGACAGCTGCCTGAAGAACTTTTCTACCAAAGACTGCTTGAGAAGAAGCAAATACATCGAAATGGTAACATTTTGTAAATGTATGCAAAGAAGACCAAGTTGCTGCTTTGCAAATCTGATCAACTGAAGCTTCATTCTTAAAAGCCCAAGAAGTGGAAACTGATCTAGTAGAATGATCTGTAATTCTCTGAGGTGGAGACTGTCCCGCTTTCAAATAAGCCTTGTGAATCAAAAGCTTTAACCAAAATGCCAAAGAAATGGCAGAAGCTTTCTGTCCTTTCCTAGAACCAGAAAAGACAACAAATACACTAGAAGTCTTCCTGAAATCCTTGGCAGCCTTAACATAGTATTTCAAAGCCCTTACCACATCCAAAGAGTGTAACGATTTTTCAAGCGAATTCTTAGGATTTGGACCCAAGGAAGGAACAACAATTTCCCTACTAATGTTGTTAGAATTCACAACCTTAGGAAGAAATGTAAAACAATTTCCCTACTAATGTTGTTAGAATTCACAACCTTAAGAAGAAATGTATCCTGATGAAAGCAGAAAAGGAGACTCACAAAAAAGAGCAGACAATTCAGAAACCCTTCTAGCAGAAGAGATAGCCAAAAGGAACAATACTTTCCAAGAAAGTAATTTAATATCCAAAGAATGCATAGGCTCAAAAGGAGGAGCCTGCCAAACCTTCACAACCAAATTAAGACTCCATGGAGGAGAAATAGACTTAATAACAGGCTTGATACAGACCAAAGCCTGAACAAAACAGTGAATATCAGGACGTTTAGCAATCTTTATATGAAATAAAACAGAAAGAGAAGAGATTTGTCCCTTCAAAGTATTTGCAGACAAACCGTTATTCAAACCGTCCTGAAGAAACTGTAAAATTCTAGGAATTCTAAAAGAATGCCAAGAGAATTTATGAGAAGAACACCATGAAATATAGGTTTTCCGAACCCGATAATAAATCTTCCTTGAAACAGATTTACAAGCTTGCAAAATAGTATTAATCACTGAGTCAGAGAAACCTCTATGACTAAGCACTAATCGTTCAATTTCCATACCTTTAAATTTAGAGATTTAAGATCCTGATGGAAAAATGGCCCTTGAGACAGAAGGTCTGGCCTTAAAGGAAGTGAACAAGGTTGGCAACTGGACATCCGGACAAGATCCGCATACCAAAACCTGTGAGGCCATGCTGGCGCTATCAGAAACACATCTGATTGTTCCATTATTATCTTGGAGATCACCCTTGGAAGAAGAACTAGAGGCGGAAAATATAAGCAAGTTGGTAAGACCAAGGAACTGCTAACGCATGCACCATCTCCGCCTGAGAATCCCTGGACCTGGAAAGGTATCTGGGAAGTTTCCTGTTTAGATGGATGGGAAGCCACCAGATCTATTTCTGGAAGACCCCACATCTGTACAATCTGAAAAAACACATCTGGATGGAGAGATCACTCCCCCGGATGCAAAGTCTGACGGCTGAGATAATCCACTTCCCAATTGTCTACACCTGGGATATGAATTGCAGAAATTAGACAAGAGTTGGATTCTGCCCAAGACAGTATCCGTGATACTTCTTTCATTCCTAAAGGACTGCAAGTCCCTCCCTGATGATTGACATATGCCATAGTTGTGATATTGTCTGTCTGAAAGTGAATGAAAAGTTCTCTCTTTAATAGAGGCCAAGCCTGAAGAGCCCTGAAAATAGCACAGAGTTCTAAGATATTGATTGGTAACCTCGCCTCTAGAGGATTCCAAACCCCTTGTGCTGTCAGAGACCCCCAGACAGCTCCCCAACCCAAAAGACTTGCATCTGTTGAGACTATAGTCCAGGAAGGACAAACAAAAGAGGCCCCTTGAATAATATGATGATGGTCTAACCACCAAGTCAAAGAGAGTAGAATGCTCGGATTTAAGAATATCAATTGTGATATCTGAGTATAATCCCTGTACCATTGATTCAGCATGCAAAGCTGCAGTGGTCTCATATGAAAATGAGCAAAGGGGATCGTGTCCGATGCTGCAGTCATGAGACTAACTATAACTTTGATGCACATAGCCACTGCAGGGAATGATCGAGACTGAAGCTTTCGACAGGCTGAAACCAATTTAATTTGTCTCTTGTCTGTTATAGACAGGGTCATGGACACTGAATCTATCTGGAAACCTAAAATAGTGACCCTTGTCTGAGGAATCAAGAAACTCTTGGGTAAATTGATCCTTCAACCATGTCTTTGAAGAAACAACACTAGTTGATTCATGTGAGATTCTGATAAATGAAAAGATTGAGCCAGTACCAAGATATCATCCAAATAAGGAAACACACTTCAATACCCTGCTCTCTGATTCCAGATAGAAGGGCACTGAGAACCTTCGAAAAGATCATTGGAGCTGTCATTAGGCCAAATGGAAGAGTGACAAATTGGTAATGCTTGTCTAGAAAAGAGAATCTCAGAAACCGATAGTGATCTGGATGAATCGGAATGTGAAGATAAGCGTCCTGTAAGTCTATTGCGGACATGTAATGACCTTGCTGAACAAAAGGCAGAATAGTCCTTATAGTCACCATCTTGAAAGTTGGGACCCTTACAAAACGATTCAAAAATTTCAGATCCAGAACTGGTCTGAATGAATTTCCTTTCTTTGGGACAATGAATAGATTTGAATAAAAAACCAGACCCTGTTCCTGAAGCGGAACTGGTGTAATCACCCCTGAAAGCTCCAGATCTGAAATACACTTCAGAAAAGCCTGAGATTTCACAGGATTTGTTGGAACATGAGAGAGAAAGTATCTTCTCACACAAGGTCTTATTCTAAAACCTATTCGATACCCTTGAGAAACAATGCTCTGAATCCACTGATTCTGAACAGAATCTGCCCAAATGTTTTGAAATAATTTCAATCTGCCCTCCACCAGTTGAACTGTATTGAGGGCTGCACCTTCATGCAGTCTTGGGGGCTGGTTTTGGCTTGTTATAAGGCTTGGAGCCAGAGTCCTTAGGGGAAGGAGTGGTTTTCTGTTCTCTATTCTGACGAAAGGAACTAAACCGATTAGAAGCTTTAGATTTACCCTTAGACCTTTTATCTTGGGGCAAAAAAACTCCCTCCCCCCCCGTGATAGTGGAAATAATAGAATCCAACTGAGAACCAAATAAATTATTTCCCTGGAAAGATAGACATAGTAATCTAAATTTAGATACCATGTCAGCATTCCATGGTTTAATCCATAAAGCTCTTCTAGCCAGAATAGCTAAAGACATGGGGCCAATTTATCAAAGGTCTTGCGGACCTGATCCGACAGTGCGGATCAGGTACGCAAGACTTCGCTGAATGCGGAGAGCAATACGCTCTCCGTATTCAGCATTGCACCAGCAGCTCAAAAGAGCTGCTGATGCAAAGCTGCCCCCTGCAGACTCTCGGCCAATGGCCCGCCAGCAGGGGGTGTCAATCAACCCAATCGTACTCGATCGGGTTGAATTCCAGTGATTCCTGTCCGCCTGTTATGGAGACTCGCCAGAAACACGAGCCATCAAGCTCCGTTCGTAGCTTGATAGATAGGCCCCATAGATTTAACGTTAATCTTGATGATATCAAAAATAGCATCACAGATAAAATGATTAGCATGTTTAAGCAAACAAACAATGCTAGACAAATCAGGATCTGTTTCCTGATGTGCTAAGCTATCCAACAAAAAGTTGATGCAGCCGCAACATCAGCCATAGAAATCACAGGCCTGAGAATATAGCCAGAATGTAAATAAGCTTTCCTTAGATAAGATTCAATCTTCCTATCTAAAGGATCCTTTAAATAAGTACTATCTTCCATAGGAATAGCAGTACGTTTGGCAAAAGTAGAAATAGCCCCATCAACCTTAGGGACTTTTTCCCAAAACTCCAAATTAGCCACTGGTAAAGAATATAACTTATTAAACCTAGAAGAAGGATTAAAAGAAGCACCAGACTTAGACCATTCCTTAGCAATCACATCAGAAACCGCATCTGGAACAGGAAAAACCTCAGGAGTAAACACTAACAGGCCCATTTATCAAGCTCCGTATGGAGCTTGAAGGGCCGTGTTTCTGGCGAGTCTTCAGACTCGCTAGAAACACAACTTATGAAGCAGCGGTCTAAAGACCGCTGCTCCATAACCCTGTCCGCCTGCTCTGAGCAGGCGGACAGGAATCACCAGAAATCAACCCAATCGGGTTGATTGACACCTCCCTGCTGTCGCGAGTCAGCAGGGGGCGGCGTTTGCACCAGCAGCTCTTGTGAGCTGCTGGTGCAATGTTAAACGCGGAGAGCGTATTGCTCTCCGCATTTAGCGAGGTCTTGCGGACCTGATCCACAGTGTCGGATCAGGTCCGCAAGACCTTTGATAAATTGGGGCCAGGAGATTTAAAAACAGAGTTTTAACGTTTACTGGTTTTGTTATCAAGAGGATCAGACTCCTCAATACTCAAAGTAACCAATATTTCTTTCAACAAAGACCGATTATATTCAATCTTAAAAAGATAAGAAGATTTATCAATTTCAGTGTCTGAAGTAGGATCTTCTAAAGCAGAGAGATCCTCTTCAGTGGAGGATATTTCAGAATGTTGTCGGTCATCACAAATTTCATCAGTTTTATGAGAAGTTTTAAATGAGCTTTTACGTTTATTAGAAGGTGGAATAGCAGACATCAGGTGGTGTACTAGTACTAATAGAAGCATTATCGGCATGCAAAAGCTTATCATGACAACTGTTACATAATATAGCCGGAGATATAATCTCAGCTTGCTTACAACAGATATACTTAGCTTTGGTAGAACTGTGTTCAGGCAGCATGGTTCCTACAGTAGCTTCTGAGACAGGATCAGAGTGAGACAGCTTGCAAAATGTACAAGAATAAATAACATTTAAACAAATTATCCAATTTCCTCATATAGCAGTTTCAGGTATGGGAAAAAATGCATATGCTAAATAAGCAAAAAAGCAAACAGCATAACCCTCTAGAATATAAAGAGAGCAGGGAGCATAATGGAAGTGGGGTAATAGAACCAAAAAAAATTTGGCGCCAAGTATGACGCACAGCGCAAAGTGAAAATTTTTGGTGCCATACATCTGGAAATTACGCAACTTGCGTCATAACAAGCGCAACTTCGCGCCAAGCAAACTAACGTCAATAAAGATGCAAAAAATGCTGAAACTTGCGACACTATAGATGCAAATTTGCGCCAAAAAATTTTCAGGCCAAAAATGACGCAATAAATAACAGCATTTTGCGCCCTTGCGAGCCTAGATTTGCCTGCAAAATTTAAGGAAAAAACAAGTCAAATTGGAAAAAAAAGATTAAACCCTAGGTAGGAAAATTTAAAAAAATAACTTCCTAAAACATGATTCTCATACTGAAACTGTTAGACTGCAAAGGGAAATACACATAGACCTGACTCATGGCAAATATAAGTAAATACATATATTTAAAACTTTATATTAATACATAAAGTGCCAAACATAGCTAAGAGTGTCTTAAGCAATGATACATACTTACCGAAGACCCCCATCCACATATAGCAGATAGCCAAACCAGTACTGAAAACTATTAGCAGAGGTAATGGTATAAGAGTATATTGTCGATCTGAAAAGGGAGGTAGGAGATGAATCCCTACGACTGATAACAGAGAACCCTGGAAAAGATTTCCCATGAGTGAAACCATAAAAATCAACAGGCAATACTCTCTTCACCTCCCTCTGACAAACACTGTAATCTGAGAGGAATTGGACTTCAGAATGCTTAGAAGCGCTTATCATAGAAGAAAACATAAAAATCAAGCACAAACTTACTTCACCACCTCCATAGGAGGCAAAGCTTGTAAAACTGAAGTATGTGTGTGGTGGGAGGTGTATGTATAGGCATTTTGAGGTTTGGGAAACTTTGCCCCCTCCTGGTAGGAATGTATATCCCATACGTCACTAGCTCATGGACTCTTGCCATTTACATGAAAGAAAAAAGAAGGAGCTTCAATGGCACAGTATGTTTGTTTCACCCACTCACCACAAAGATTTATACTCACAATTTCCCAAGTACCACACAGGTGCTAAATGCGCAGTTAGGGTAGATTAGGAGCCTCCCAGCTAGCTCACTCCAGGAGCCACAGTTTTCCAGGACACTGCAAAAGTGAAGCACTGACACTCTCCGATGGCAGAGTAAGTCTGATCAAACTTTACACTCCAAATACTCCCAAACTCTGAGGGCTAATACTCACACTTTATAAAGCACCACCTAGGTGCTGTATACACAGTCTGGGAAAATGAAAAGCCTCCCAGTTAGTTCACTCAGGGTCCACAATAGTCAAATATATGTTATGAAATTTAGGTACTGAAGATTATAAATTAAAACAAACAATCATTTAAAACTCTGCAACATGTTTGATAGCATTATTATGCTATTTCATCAGGCAGCATACCCTAGATTAGATTTAGGATTAGTCTTAGTTTAAAATTAGGGAAAATAGTATAAAATTAGGTTTAGAATTTTGTAGTTTGGATAGGTAGGGACATCCAATGTATTTTTAGGAGAAATTGGTGATATGATAGATGGGTAGGTGCTCTGGCATTTTTGTAGAAATAGGTGAGTATAGCTAATAATAACTAAACCCAGAGAAGTAGGCACACACAGGCTTCATAACATATAGAAAGTGTATGTAATCCTGTATCTAACATTACATATCATATTATTCTTCTTGACTATATTTTTAAGGAACAAGAGGTAGATGTGGAAGCTGAACAAACCTCTGAAATATACCAAGAGCCAACACATGTAGAAAGGTAAAACAAGAAAGCAGTGCAAAATAAAATCATTTGTCAACCTGTGTTCTCTATATCCACAAATTATTTGTCTACTGTGTAAATAGAGATGCCCTTGACCCTTATTTCAGCATCAGACAAGATGTGCCCATAATGCCACCGCCACTACCCTTCCATGCACATTACTGAGGCCAGATATGTCCACCACCACACACTGCTCCTCCTGTCCAACCACCTCAGGTTACCTATGATATACAAGATGTATTATAGAACTTAATTTTCCCCTATGTTTATTTACCCTTGTATTCGTTCACCCTTATTCAATGCTGCTGTTCAAACCGAGGTCAAAGAATGAAAAGTAGGAAATTGTAGCCATTAGGAACATTTATGTAAAAAAATATTATAATGTAATGAAATACATATAAACAAGGATACTTGCAAAAAAAATTGAAGCTCAACAAATGTAGCTAGTCCACTCACCTCAGTCTGGCCAGACTATATAACAAACACAATGCATTTCGAGGTTCCACTGCTTCATCAGGCCAGTTAGGAACATATGTATAAAATGCAAATAGTCAGGAGAGATTTTTATAGCACAGTCAATAGACACCAATTGTGTATTGATATCACCAACAGTAACATTTATAGAGCACTAGAGATTATTGAAAGCTTAGTAAAGAAACACATTTCAACTCCTGTATCCTCTGCATAATCTACACCTCCACATCCCTAACAGGGTGTCTTTACTTCATACAGTTCTAGATATCTGGCAAGGCCACACATCAAGTTCCTCAAAATTTCCCTCCTCTTTCAAAAACTTAGAAGTCACAAGTATTTATTTTTAATTTGTGCCGATTTTTATAGTTAATAGTGTACATTTAATTTTCCAGTTTTTAAAATGACGTCAGTGAATATGGTTGTCAATGCTAAGGTATTTGTGTATGATAATCATCAGTACATATGTTTAACTAACAGACTGTGCACAATGATAATGTCATATATGCTTAAATGGATACTACTTCTACCATTTAAATATAATTGAGTTTTGCTTTAATTTGACAAGAACAGCTTATTAATGTTGGCAATCTTTCAATCATGGTTAGTCACTATGGTTAGTCACTATCGCCTAGATTACGAGTCTTGCGTTAGCCTTAAAAAGCAGCATTGAGAGGTCCCAACACTGCTTTTTAACGACCACTGGTATTACGAGTCTGGCAGGTACAGGTGTACCGCTCACTTTTTTTCCGCGACTCGAGCATACCGCAAATCCATTACGTAAATTGCATATTCTATCTTTTCAATGGGATTTTCCTAACGCCGGTATTACGAGTCTTGGAAAAAGTGAGCGGTACACCCTCTCCTGTCAAGGCATTTAAAAGTCAGTAGTTAAGAGTTTTATGGGCTAACGCTGTAACATAAAACTCTTAACTAAAGTGCTAAAAAGTACACTAACATCCATAAACTACCTATTAACCCGTAAACCGAGCCCCCCCACATCGCAAACACTTAAATTAAATTTTTAACCCATAATCTGCCGACCGGACATCGCCGCCACTTTAATAAATATATTAATCCCTAAACCGCCGCACTCCTGCATCGCAAACACTAGTTACATTTTATTAACCCCTAATCTACTGTCCCTAACATCACCGACACCTACCTACAATTATTAACCCCTAATCTGCCGCCCCCAACATCGCCGCCACTATTATAAAGTTAAAGTCTAACCCTAACCCTATCAACCCCTAACTTAAATATAATTTAAATACATCTAAATAAATATTCCTATCATTAAATAAATTATTCCTTTTTTAAACTAAATACTTACCTATAAAATAAACCCTAAGCTAGCTACAATATAACTAATAGTTACATTTCATCTAGCTTAGGGTTTATTTTTATTTTACAGGCAAGTTTGTATTTATTTTAACTAGGTAGAATAGTTACTAAATAGTTATGAACTATTTAATAACTACCTAGTTAAAATAAATACAAATTTACCTGTAAAATAAAACCTAACCTAAGCTACAATTACACCTAACACTACACTATAATTAAATAAATTACCTACTTTAACTACAATTAATTACAATTAAATTAAATAAACTAAATTACTAAAAAAAAAACACTAAATTACAGAAAATAATAAAATAATTAAAAAAAATTAAAACTAATTACACCTAATCTAATTCCCCTAATAAAATAAGAAAGCCCCCCAAAATAAAAAAAATCCCTACCCTATACTAAATTACAAATAGCCCTTAAAAGGGCTTTTTGCGGGGCATTGCCCCAAAGTAATCAGCTCTTTTACCTGTAAAAAAAAGTACAATACCCCCCGAACATTAAAACCCACCACCCACACACCCAACCCTACTCTAAAACCCACCCATTCCCCCCTTAATAAAACCTAACACTACCCCCTTGAAGATCACCCTACCTTGAGACGTCTTCACCCAACCGGGCATAAGTGGTCCTCCAGACGGTCTGAAGTCTTCATCCTATCCGGGCAGAAGAGGACCTCCAGACGGGCAGAAGTCTTCATCCAGGCGGCATCTTCTATCTTCATCCATCCAGAGCGGGTCCATCTTCAAGACATCCGACGCGGAGCATCCTCTTAATTCGGCGGCGACTGAAACAATGAAGGGTCCTTTAAATGACGTCATCCAAGATGGCGTCCCTTCAATTCCGATTGGCCAATCAGAATTAAGGTAGAAATATACTATTGGCTGATCCAATCAGCCAATAGGATTGAGCTCGCATTCTATTGGCTGTTCCAATCAGTCAATAGTATGTGAGCTCAATCCTATTGGCTGTTCTAATCAGCCAATAGGATTGAACTTCAATCCTATTGGCTGATTGGATCAGCCAATAGGATTTTTTCTACCTTAATTCTGAATAGCTCATAGAATTCTATCAGCCAATCGGAATTGAAGGGACGCCATCTTGGATGACGTCATTTAAAGGACCCGTCATTGTTCCAGTCGCCGTCGAACGAAGAGGATGCTCTGCGTCGGATGTCTTGAAGATGGACCCGCTCCGGATGGATGAAGATAGAAGATGCCGCCTGCATGAAGACTTCTGCCCATCTCTTCTGCCCGGATAGGATGAAGACTTCGGATCGTCTGGAAGACCACTTCTGCCCGGTTGGGTGAAGACGTCTCAAGGTAGGGGGGATCTTCAAGGGGGTAGTGTTAGGTTTTATTAAGGGGGGATTGGGCGGGTTTTAAACTAGGGTTGGGTGTGTGGGTGGTGGGTTTTAATGTTGGGGGGTATTGTACTTTTTTTACAGGTAAAAGAGCTGATTACTCTTGGGCAATGCCCCCGCAAAAAGCCCTTTTAAGGGCTATTTGTAATTTAGTATAGGGTAGGGATTTTTTTATTTTGAGGGGCTTTTTTATTTTATTAGGGGGATTAGGTGTAATTAGTTTAAAAAAATTGTAATTATTTTATTATTTTCTGTAATTTAGTGGTTTTTTTTCGTACTTTAGTTTATTTAGTTTAATTGTAATTAATTATAGTTAATTTAGGTAATTTATTCAATTATAGTGTAGTGTTAGGTGTAATTGTAGCTTAGGTTAGGTTTTATTTTACAGGTACTTTTGTCTTTATTTTAACTAGGTAGTTATTAAATAGTTAATAACTATTTAATAACTATTCTACCTAGTTAAAATAAATACAAAGTTGCCTGTAAAATAAAAATAAATCCTAAACTAGCTACAATGTAACTATTAGTTATATTGTAGCTAGTTTAGGGTTTATTTTACAGGTAAGTATTTAGTTTAAAAAAGGAATAATTTATTTAATGATAGTAATATTTATTTAGATGTATTTAAATTATATTTAAGTTAGGGGGTGTTAGGGTTAGACTTAGATTTAGGGGTTAATAACTTTATTATAGTGGTGGCGATGTTGGGGGCATCAGATTAAGGGTTATTAAGTGTAGTTGGGTTGCGGCGACATTGGTGGCGGCAGATTAGGGGTTAATAAATATAATGTAGGTGTCGGGATGTTGGGGCAGCAGATTAGGGGATCATAAGTATAATGTAGGTGGCGGCGGTATCCGGAGCGGCAGATTAGGGGTTAATAAATATAATGTAGGTGTCGGCGATGTCGGGGACGGCGGATTAGGGGTTAATAAGTGTAAGATTAGGGGTGTTTAGACTCGGGGTTCATGTTAGGGTGTTAGGTGTAGACATAAATGTATTTCCCCATAGGAATGAATGCTGCTTTTTTGCAGGTGGTTTTTTTTTCAGCCGGCTCTGCCCCATTGATTCCTATGGGGAAATCGTGCACAAGCACGTTTTGACAGTTTACCGCTACCATAAGCAGCGCTGGTATTGAGGTGAGATGTGGAGCTAAATTCTGCTCCAAGCTCACTTTTTTGTGGCTAACGCCGGGTTTGTAAAGCCCCGTAGTACCAGCGTTACTGTAGGTGAGCGGTAAGGAAATACTGTGCGTTAGCACCGCACACCATTACCGACAAAAACTCGTAATCTAGCCGATTATTAGGTGAGCTACATTAAAAATGTGGATTCATAATTTTCTCATGCTTTATATTTTTTATGTTTATGTAGTTAAACATTAGATGAAATTATTTCAGCAGCCTCATGCTCTTCATGTAGTTTCAAACGTATATAACAAAGTATATTTCTGCATAAAAATATGTGACTGAGCAAAACAGGCTTCATTCAGCAAATCCTGGTTTTCTGCTTATTAAACTGCAAGAAATACAAAATTACAATGTTTGTTTAATCATATGCTGATATATACTGTATTCTCACAATAAACAATTTTGATCCAAAGCTGGACACAGTCCAATAATTGGCATCTATTCACATATGCTGCTTATGATTAAGTCATAGAAAACAGAAAATAGACAGAAAATAGTATTCAGTTTTATTATGAATCAATTATTTTGGGTGTTCTTAAGGTTTTTATGAACAAAATACATTACAATTCCACCTAATTAGATAAAATAAACCAATTAAATACAACATCACATCTTGAGAGGATGATATCATATATAGAAAATGTCTCTGTAGGAGGAAGATTGATAAGTGATTTACAAAAATAATGTAAAAGGATGTGGTTATTTGCTTGATTTTTATGGTCACTATTAAAGAACATTTTATTCACAGCGAAGCAGCATATTTGAACTGCATATATTACTTCCTTTACTTTTTTCGCATACAGTTTGGAGTTGGTATTACTTCTTGAAATGGGTAAAATATAGACACTTGGTTGTATATACAGTGCACAAAGTACCCAATATTCATACTTAATTAATATGATGATTACATCTATTTAGAGGACTTTTAGAAATCACAGGCCCCAGAATATCACATTAAAGTTTAGTTCTCAGAGTAGAGCAGAGTGGGACTAATTTGTCCAGTACATTTAAATGAACAGAAACTAGGTAAAAAACTTACAAATAAATCATGACAGCTTCCAAGATATCCAACTAGCGTGGTATTATATACATTTAGTCATCACATACAAATCACATGTTTATAGAACTGTAATATTTCATGTTGCAGAACACCTTATCATTATGAAGTGGTGATCAAATAGCAATATGAATGCAGTCTATTGCACAAACCCAACTATGTATTTTCCCTTTTAATTCTCCTCCATTCTTTAGGTGTCCTTGGAAGATAGTAAAATCGACAAACTGTTTATGTTTCAGATAAAAGCCATATAAGAATTGTATAAAATATCTTTACACAAAGTGGTTTTAGCTACTCCAATTCTCACTGTCTTGGATACTTCCAAAAACCATACATTCTAACCCTGACCTTGGTTACAGTGCTGGATTTACTAAGTTGTATTTGGTCTCAACTTCTAATGGTCCAAGGTTTCAACATCAGTATGTGAATTATATACAGTCTCTGGGTTTGTATTTTCTTTGGTGGTCTAGGAAGAACTGGTTTATTTTCTGCAACGTCCTGTCTTCTGGCATTTGTAAAGGAAATGTAGATTAATTACTAATTAACTTATAGAGAAACTGAATTATTTATTGCATTTAAAAGTTGTAAAAATAATCATTTAACCTAAAACACATGAAATCACATGCTAACTAAGGAAAGCTTTTTTTAATCAAATGTTTTAAATGTGTTACTTAAAATAAAATTTGTAATGTAACATGATAATTAAACAACATATACTAACGTAATACAAAAATAACTATTTTATACTTACCTGATAAATTAATTTCTTTCATGGTGGTGAGCGTCCATGATCCATTACTCCATATTTTATTTGTTACAGGTTTACAAACTCGAACAGGGTTTCAATCACAGACCCAGAGAAACCACTTTGTCTAAGGATCAATCGATCAATTTCCATGTCATCAAGTTCAGAGACTTGAGATCAAGATGGGAAAAAGGACCTTAAGATAAGAGGTCTGACCACAGATGAAGAGGCCAATGATGAGGCCTACAAAA
This sequence comes from Bombina bombina, assembly GCF_027579735.1. Lineage (NCBI taxonomy): Eukaryota > Metazoa > Chordata > Amphibia > Anura > Bombinatoridae > Bombina > Bombina bombina. The sequence continues at coordinate 669,195,877 of NC_069503.1, read as the reverse complement.
AATACAAAGATAAACCCCCCCCCCTTTCAAGAGGGACCATGATTAAAAAAGAATCGCACAAAGTTCTAAACCAAATACTGGTAACCTAGCATCTAGAGGACACCAGACTCCTTACGGTCTATTAGGAAAAAAATGACAAATAAAAAGTAATCTGCTAAACCAATTGCAGATAACCACTGATTGCGCCTAAACAGAAAAAAGGTTTGCAAATGCAGTGAGCTACTGATGTAAAAGAAGCAGGATTCCAGGACAGACACACCTTCTGAAGTATATTCTGCATGATTCCACCAGCAATAAAAACATTAGTATAGAATCTTATTGTCTTTTAGTCACCATATGAGCTGAATATGGGCCTATTTTTATCTTAAAGGCCCGAACACCTATTACAGAAAGGTGCTAAAGAAGTCTCCCCAGAGCTGCCAGAGAGTTAATAAAGCCATTCATTATAGTCTGTAATGTTTTAAAACAGTATAAAGTAAGTATGCAAGAACTTGAAAAATAGGGAAAAAAAAGTCTGTCAAGAGGAAAAACAGAGTGGGTCCCCTGGATATGTTGAACCTGACTGAATACCTGCAAATAACCTCTGGGAAGTGTGTGTGCTAAAGTAAAGCACTTATCTGCAAAAACACCAGAGTCCATCCAGTGCAGATACGGGTACTGCAGAGGAAATCTAGTATGAAATACCAGAATTTAACAGAAGAAGGCTGCAGGACAAGTCCTTGTGAAATCTCAGGGCAGACATGGCAGAAATCCCAGAGGAAGGACTTTTACTACTTATTTAAAAGTAAGAGGGCAGCCAAAACTTTAGCCTTGAAAATTTTCATGGCAGGAAGAAACAAAGAATCATAAACCATGACCCAAATACATCCCTCTGACAAGCACTGTACTCTGATGGGAAACCAGGCCTCAAATAGAGTGAAAACCCCTTTCTCTGAAGAATCAAACAAACATCTTCATTCTTCAACCACCTTTAGCAGAGGCAAAGTAAAGACTAAGGTATGTGTGAGGTGGGGGTAGGTTTTATAGAGCTCTTAAGGTTTGGGATTTTTTTTGCCTCGTCCTAGTGGTATAGAAAGGTAATTCCCATGAGTAATGGATCATGGACTCTCACCATCTGTATGAAAGAAATACAATTTTAACATATTTGCAGTTTTGTATGAATGAAGTAATTATTTGTTGTCCTCAGTGTATCTTTGGTTATAATTAACTATAATTATACTTAAATATTTAACTCTTTAACTACCTACAAAGTTTTTCTTAGTTTTTTTGTATCACATTTTATTTGTATTCATACAACACTAGTGGTTAACAAGGAACAATATATTTTTTTAATTGAAGATGTGTTATATGAATTTTCATAATACATAAGGTCACAAAATATATGCAGCCGTGAGATGTGTGAAGCTATATGTGGAATAAAAATATCTCACGTTGCAGTGTTTTAAACAATAGAATTCATAACAATCTAGCTTTTGATCTCTACGAGGTTAAAGAATGGAAATATGAACCATTTGACATTTTATACATAATTATTTAATTTGCTATTTTGATGTTACTGAAACATGCCATTTGTTGTATAAATTACATTTTTATGTGAAAAATGAGCCATATATTTATTTAAAGAAACATTAATAAGATTGTATGGTTTATTTAAAGGGACACTGAACCCAAATTTTTTCTTTCGTTATTCAGATAGAGCATGCAATTTTAAGCAACTTTACTCCTATTATAAAATTTTCTTCATTCTCTTGGTATCTTTATTTGAAAGGCAAAAATATAAGTTTAGATGCTGGCCCATTTTTTATGAACAACCTGGGTTGTTCTTGCTGATTGGTGGATAATTTCACCCACCAATAAACAAGTACTGTCCAGAGTCTGAACCAAAAAATTTGCTTAGATGCCTTCTTTTTCAAATAAAGATAGCAAGGGAACGAAGAAAACTTGACAATAGGAGTAAATTAGAAAGTTGCTTAAAATGACATGCTCTATCTGAATCACGAAAGAAAAAAAATTGGGTTCAGTGTCCCTTTAATGTAAACACATATAAATTAAAAAAAAAATCAAAATAAATAATATTTCATAATAAAAATGTATGTAATCTAATTGATATAGGTGCATTGTAAGTGCCCAAAAATGGATTTAAAGTTATTTATACATTATTAATCAGCCAAAGGGCATTATTTTCCTCTATGCCTAGTAGAAATAGAAGTCAGTTTGATAATATTAACATCAACATTCAGAAATTGAAAGTAATAAAAACAAAATTTATGCTTATCAGATAAATTCCTTTCTTTCCTGGCAGGGAGAGTCCACAACTTAATTCCTTACTGTTGGGAAATACAACACCTGGCAACATGACGCGGCAGAGGGAGAAGACAGTTCCGGGAGCCGCGGAGACACTGCGATGATCGGAATCGTGACAGTGTCTTATGAAAATATATTGGGCTAGATTATGAGTGGAGCGCAAGCGTTGGTGCCCGAGCGATAGGAGGTCTATTGCGAGGATTTGTGCTTGTCGGGTTTACCGCTCATATTACGAGTTGAAAGTAAATGCGATTGTTTGAGCGCAATTGTGATTTACGCTAGAATGATTACCGCTACTTAAGAGATCTGGTTAACTCTTTTGCAAAACATAAAAGTTTCACAAAACACATCATGTACTGTCCTCACTAACTGATAGCTAGACAGCTAGTTATCAAACCAGACAGAAATAGCTTTGTGTTTATTCCAAACTGATTCTACTTCTGAATAGTTATTTTGTAAAACTGCAATACAATAAGAAAAGTTGAAATTACAATATGTAGTTACACGTGGTGCTTTTAATACATACAATAATACATGTTTCTAACACAGAGAGCTTACATTTAAACCTTACAGCAAATAGCAATGCAATTCAAATATACAATGAACTCTTAGCAAACAATAAATAACTTACAGGCATATGTATATCTAGAGGCAAATATGAAGAGCTGATTTCCATGCTTCTTGAAGCTAAGATGGCTGCTGAGAAACTGAAAGTAAAACTTTTTATTAACAAACTTTATTAACACTTCCTGTTTCATTCTTGAGAGGAACCAAGCTGTAATTGCAACATGAAACCATTCAGCTGTTTTTTTTTGTGATGATTTTTAACGTTGTTCTATCTTTCCATAATAACTTGGACTTCACTACGTGTGGATGACTCGGAGATCCTGATCCCATCCGCAGGGCTGGATTTGCCATTAGGCACAGTAGGCATGTGCCTACAGGCGCACTGCAGCGAAGGGCGCCGCACCTATGAGAGTTACTGTCAGTTAGTGTATTTTAATTTAAAAAAAGGATACAGTCAGTAACTTTTTAAATTAAAATACAAGCTCTGGCTAAACAAAATCAGGCAGCGCCGTTACCACACATTTTGCGGCGGGGAGGGTCAGGTCGAGGAAGGAGAGGAGTACCCTGACTCACTCCAGTCATACACTGGCCTGCTCGGATGCTCCTGAACTAAATGCACGCAGCAGCACTTTTGGTTTATGGGGGAGGGGTGCGCGCCCACGTCACGTGATGCCACCTCGCCCCGCCCCCTTAGAGTAGCAGGAAGAAAGTGACTGACTGGTCTCTGTCTGACAAGAAGAAGATTACTGACAGTAAGTAATTTATTGCAAATTTGCACGCAGCATCTGATGCACTGTATGTGAAAACCCATATATTATGTTTATGTCCCAAGTTAAATCCCCCAGGTTGCTCGGGATGATCATGTTGTGCTGATTATGCACTTGACTCTTTACAGATAAATGAGACTCGCAGCAACCACAGGGTTAAGTTTGCTCTACTTATCAAATATTTATCAACCCATAATTGTATTTGTGAGGTGAACTTTACATCATGCTATTCAGCCACAACTTATATTCTAGCTACCAGTAAGATTAATTTGATCATAGCAATGTAATTATTACACTGTTTACCCAATGCTTGATAAGGATTTCAAGTTTGCTGTTAAGAAATTAAACTCTTGCTGTGTGTGACCAGACTCATGGAAGCCTTTGTACATGTTGAAATTAAACAGTCTCCTTTACATAGTCTCAGGACTCTAGCTTCTCAAGCCATGGGCCCATATTTATCAAGCTCCATACGGAGCTTGAAGGGCCATGTTTCTGGCGAGTCTTCAGACTCGCCAGAAACACAAGTTATGAAGCAGCAATCTAAAGACCACTGCTCCACTGGTCTTTAGATTGCTGCTTCATAACTGCTCTGAGCAGGCGGACAGGAATCGCCGGAAATCAACCCGATCGAGTACGATCGGGTTGATTGACACCTCCCTGCTGGCGGCCGATTGGCCGCGAGTCAGCAGGGGGCGGCGTTGCACCAGCAGCTCTTGTGAGCTGCTGGTGCAATGTTGAATGCGGAGAGCGTATTGCTCTCCACATTTTGCAAGGTCTTGCGGACCTGATCCGCACTGTCAGATCAGGTCCGCAAGACCTTTGATAAATTGGGGCCATGGTCTCAATTAGACAAAATTAAAACAATTTTCTTTCATAGCAATAACTCCCTGTTCTGCAGATCACTTTCAAACTATACAGTTTATGTGTGTTGACCTTGGTTGCATAAAGTGACAGGGGTGGAAAGAGACAAGGAGATCTATCTGCCACCCTTGGGCTGTGATTTTTAGAAATTAATTGGGTTCAGGACCCTGCATTGCATTGGTAAGTTAATAGCTTGTCTGTTGCTGAATTCTTTGTCCATAGGGCCATAAATGGGGGTGAGGGTTAAAAATGTAACCGCAAGAGGCTGAAGAAGTCCTGTGGAGCCTCTGTCAATAAATAAACCAAAGAAATTGTTCGCTCTTTGTGTGGGGAGGAGGTGATCTGAAAAAAATAATTTATTTTGCTAAATTTTCATAGTAAAAAAAAAACAACCCTCAGTTTTTTCACTATTTTTTGTGAGGGGCTGGGGGGTGAGGCATTTCTGAGACATGCTGCAAACTACGGAACTCTGATGGAGATCGTTTGAGAGACCTATACGGTTCTCAAGTGCCCTTATCATACCTCATTTTGTTTGAGGTTATATCTTGTGAGTTTTTAATCGTGATTGTAAATAAATATAGTGTATTTTATGATGTACTGCACTTGCGCCTTGTTTTTCTTTTTTACATTTAGTTTTTATCCAGTCTCCAGTGCCGTGACACATATGAGGCAGCAAAACTGATTTCATGAAACGGCTGTAATATCTGAAAGCAGCATATCTTTTGATCATAATACTTTATCAGTGTATATTATTTGTGGAGCGCTTTTATTTTAAAAATGTTAAAAGATATATATAGAGTTAAAAGGAAAATAGTAACTCTTAGTCCAGCACAATGGGATAGATAAAAATAAATTTACCAGGGTTAGTACTTCCCTAGAGAGACACAGACAGATAACAGATCGTGTTGTTTTAACAATTTATCTGCAATCAAATTATAGCAAAAAAACAATGTACAATTATATATTCTATGTGGCAACAATTATTAGCTTAACATCTGAAAGTCCCATATTTCAAGGTGAGTCGTATTAATAAACCCTATATAGAGGCCTCTATTCCAGGGTATAAATTGAAAGCTTATTCCTGGTTTACATATCGAAACAACCAAGTTCCATTAGTAGGTTTCCAAGCATAGTATGCATCCTGCAATATGCAAAAGTATTTTACTGACTCTTAAGAAAGACAGGTAAACTGAGTAGTTCCGCTGTTTGTCACAATTTTCACAACAGCAAGTATAGCGGTATTAAAGGTTTCCCTAAGATCGACTTAGGACCAAATATACCAATGTCAGTATGGAAAAGACAGGTAAACTAAGCAATTCCGCTGTTTTATCACAATTTTCACAGCAGCAAGTGTAGCGGTCTTGAAGGTTACCCTAAGATCGACTTAGGACCAAGTATACCAGTGTCAATATTTATCCGCTTCTTATTATAAGGAATAATTTTACCTGTTCTTTTTATCCCTTCCGTCTCCAGAATTTCCAAAGTATGAAAGGCACTTAGTGGTAAGTTCCACGCTTTACTTGTTTGCAGGACGCTGTACTTTTTTGCTCCTTACGACTTCATAACCCGATCAGGGCTTCAGCGTGTGCTCGGTATATATTGACACTGGTATACTTGGTCCTAAGTCGATCTTAGGGCAACCTTCAAGATCGCTATACTTGCTGCTGTGAAAATTGTGATAAAACAGCGGAATTGCTTAGTTTACCTGTCTTTTCCATACTGACATTGGTATATTTGGTCCTAAGTCGATCTTAGGGAAACCTTTAATACCGCTATACTTGCTGTTGTGAAAATTGTGACAAACAGCGGAACTGCTCAGTTTACCTGTCTTTCCTAAGAGTCAGTAAAATACTTTTTGCATATTGCAGGATGCATACTATGCTTGGAGACCTACTAATGGAACTTGGTGGTTTCGATATGTAAACCAGGAATAAGCTTTCAATTTATACCCTGGAATAGAGGCCTCTATATAGGGTTTATTAATACGATTCACCTTGAAATATAGGACTTTCAGATGTTAAGCTAATAATTGTTGCCACATAGAATATATAATTGTACATTGTTTTTTGCTATAATTTGATTGCAGATAAATTGTTAAAACAACACGATCTGTTATCTGTCTGTGTCTCTCTAGGGAAGTACTAACCCTGGTAAATTTATTTTTATCTATCCCATTGTGCTGGACTAAGAGTTACTATTTTCCTTTTAACTCTATAACCAATTATTTAACTCTCTGTGCACAGGTGAGAGATTGGGGGATGCCCCATTAATCCTTTTATTTTTGGGAGATAACATACTGTATATAAATGTAGTGCTGATATATTATAATTTTATATATATATATATATATATATATATATATATATATATATATATATATATATATATATATATATATATATATTTACAGACATAAATACACATATAAACACATAAATACATATGTACACACACACGCACACACATATATATATTTACAGACATAAATACACATATAAACACATAAATACATATGTACACACATGGCAGCAGCCATTGTTTGTCAAGTAATACTTGTGATTCTCCATTGATCGTGTACAACATGGATTTTTAAACTAATAAATCGAGGTTGGAATTGGAGATACCTGCTTGCACTTGTTTTTCTTCCTATATATATATATATATATATATATATATATATATATATATATATATATATATATATAAAAGTGTAAACAAATAGAGCAGTATTTTTTTCACTATAGCGAAAAAAATAGATAAATTATGTCTTAATTGTTCTGTGGATGAGCTGAAAGTAATTGGTATTGAGACCTGTTCTCTTCATGTTAGAGGAGTAGATATTGATAATGTATTGCTAAGAAAGGAAGAAGCTTAGATCTATAGGCTAAATAAGCTTTAATCAAATGGATTAAACAAAAGCTAAAATTTGCCCCCTTTCTTATGCAATAATAACACGTGTATGATATAAATTAGACTGGCTGCTTTTTGGCATTACAAGAGTCATCATTCTGAGTGCTGTTAGTATGGTAATTATATATGTAACTGCATATGTAAAGAATGGAACTGTACTGATATAGTTTCAATATGTAAAGAATGTTGCTTTAATTGCCTTCTTTATAATTTACCATTCCGATAAATGGCCGGGATTTAAATAATTGTTTGATCCCTGCTGGGAGATTAGCCCTGAGGAAGCCCCCAAGGATTTTCTGTCACGTGGGGGTGAAACGGTCATTGGCGTATGACTTCATATGTTTTCATGCTGCATGTATGGAGTAAAAGGAATCTGTTGTCTCTGACGATTCCAACTGCTGAAAATGGATTCAAATATGAGAACTATTCTCTGATATAAAAGAGGACTTCCTCACTGAATACCAACATATAAGGAAAGTACTTTATATAATTGGCATATGCCGGTGCAGTTATACAAGGTAGAAAGGGGAAATGAGAGCCTTGGAACTACTGGCTGTTGTAGGCTGACCATATTTCCGTGAGACAAAAACGGGACATTGAGCGGTCAAAAACGGGACGGGGTTAATATTCTTTATTTATATGAAAAAAAGTACAATTTTAACAAAAGTTAACTTTTATGACATGAATTTAAACTATTGAGCCAACAATTATCCTTCAGATTATCCTATGTTGTCAAGGCAAATTCCCCCATATTAACTGATTTTAAAGGGTAAAAGCCTCTGAACTTGCATTTGGTTTGAATATCTGGACAGTAGTTGTAGATTTTTTTTTAGCTGAGTTGCCCAAAATCATTGTTACACATGTAAATGGTGGAAGAACTGATAAAAATGTGGAACTACATAGTTACTTGATAATAACCGTTATTTTATAGCGTCTGTACTACAACCAGCACTGCAGCAGCATTATAATAATAAGCATATGATATAATAAATGAAAATTAATTTAATTTAATTGATTGCCAGGCACAGACACTGGTCTTATCTTGTGCACAATTCTTGCAGAAGCTGAAGTTCAGAAAATAGACTGTAAACAGTTGAATCAATCTACTTCCAGACCAGACCATAACACTAGTTTGTATGTTCACTTCACACGTCTGGACACAAACAAGAAGAAGATGGCAACAAGAATTATCTCTCTGGTGTCTGGTGATGGTCAGGTCAGCCTATAATTCAGATGATGGTGAGGCAGCGACTAAAGGCAGATGATTGATGATCACATCAGATCCAGATGATGACTGACTAAATTTTAGATATTTTTAGTCTGACTCCTGCTGACCCCTGTGCTGAGCCTGTCCTGAGTGTAAGTTACTAGTAAAGTATTGGCACTACTGCAGCTGAGCTAGCTAGTAATCTAACTTCCCTCACGCTGACCAGTGACCAGTCTCCCTCCTAGGCTCAGTCTGACAGCTCACGACTGAGTACTGACCTGCTGTCACTGACTCTTTATAGGCACCTATCAATGACACGCCCCTAATTTTGAAGAGCGCGGGCGGCATAGACTGCTAAGACTGTATGCTGTGGATCATGTGGGCATGGCCACCCAACCCCAACCCAGCTGCAGTTAAAAAAATAAATAATAGTTTTTTAAAAAACTGCTCTCCCCGCCGGCGGGGAGTTTAAAAAACTTTAAGTGGTGTGTGTGCAATAAAAAATTACACTTGCGCTGCCCACACGGTCTGATAACCCTCAAAACGGGACAAAATGACTATTAATAAAGAAACGACGGGACAGGGAAAAAAACATAAAATAACGGTACTGTCCCTTTCAAAACGGGACGTATGGTCAGCCTAGGCTGTTGGCATGTATATGTGTGTCACTATGAATAAGTGATAAAAGACACTACCATAATAATTGCCCTGATGCTTTATAAAGCTGGTGTGCTACCCGTACTAATTATCTGGTGAACTAGAATATCTACTGTACCCTGCAGAAGTAAAAATAATAAGGAAAATTATCCTCAATCCATTGACTTTTCCTACAGATGCATAAATGCTCCTACTTAGGATGAACATAGATCCTTAAAAATGTTACTTTGATAACATATAGCTGCCAGGTTAAGTGGTGTTATCCTCTGGTAGCTGTGTTGTTCATCCGGTATTTAATATGTCAATTTTATAATATAATATATTATTTGCTTGATTAAGGTTTAGATCATCTTTGGATACCATGGTGATAGATTTCTACAGCATTGCAGAGTCACCTCTGGTAGAGGTGTTGCAGTAAACGCAAACTATTAATAATACATTGTCTTCTTTTTCATGCAACTAGAAAATTGGCCATGCTTTTAATTAGTGTTTGGAAAAGGTTTTGTGATGCTGATAACATGATTTAGTGACTGTCTCTATTGGCACCACTCATGTAGAAGTATATACACCTGAAATAAAAGAATATAGAATTATATTTTTTTTATATATACATATTGATGTGGTATTAATACATTTTCTATAAATATACTTAACCTGTGTATGCTTACCTTGCTTTAGACACCATGCATACTTGTCTGATACCTGTGTATTCTCACCTTGTTCCTGAAGCTGTACCTATCTGGTATTCCGTGACAGTCTCAACATCAGTACCCGCTTGGTATCCAGTGCATGCTGAGAAACCTGTGTCAACCATACCAGTGACAGCCTTCAAAAACCAGTTGTGCCTGCTGTACTTATCTGGTATCCTGTGATAGTCTCCCCAACAGTACCAGCTGGGTATCCTGTGCCTGCTGAGAAAACGTTGTCTACCATACCACTGACAGCCTTCAAAAAACAGTTGTGCCTACTGTACCTATCTGGTATCTTGTGACAGTCTCACCAGCAGTACCAGATCACAACCTCCTTTTATCGAGACCTACCAATTTAGAGAATGACACTCAAAGAAACACTTCCACTCTGATCTTTTTGACCTGGGTTTTCCAAACTGGTTCACTTACTGTAGGGCGCATAGCTTCTTAACACATCAACCATAACCTAAAAACATGATTAAGACCCTGACAAACTCTTGACTATTATGTATTTTAACCCCAATAGTAATCCATATACTTTCTACAGTTTATAAATGATTGGTTTAGAGCCCTCTGTGTGTGATATTGAGATTATCAGTTGGTATGAACCATATCAACCTGTTGTTATGTGCACAATGGTAGAGTCAGGATTCAGGAAGTGCCTCTTGTTTATTAGTTCCATCAATGGCATTTACCCTTTTAATCATTCCTAAAGTTTCACACATTTGAAGACCCAGTAGAGCTGGTTTGTTTCCTGGAACTAACAGAATGTTTATTTTATGAGTTTGATTTCCATATTCCAGGAACACACTGCACTTGCCAAGCACTGGGATAAAATCCCCATTATATGTCTTTAGTTTAACTGAGCTTTTCAGAAGTTCTGGTTTGTTCTTCAATTGGTGATACTTGCTCTCAGGCATGAAATTAGCTTGTGCACCTGTATCTACTTTGTAAGCAATATTAGTGCCATTTGTAATAGCTTCAATGACCCACTCCTTATCTGTAGCTTTGGTTAAGTCAAGTATTCCAATAAAGAATTCTTCTGATTCCTCACTTTCTGACTGGTCAACAATGTGAACCATTTTTTTAGCTTTACACATCTTTTGAAAGTGATTCCTTTTTCCACATTTTCTGCGGATTTGCCCATAAGCCTGACATTGTCTTATGCCATGCTGCTTTCCACATCTGGTACATAGCCAGTCAGATTCAGGCTGAGAATTTGCTGTTTGTGTGATAAAACTTTTTCCTTTCATTTTATTTTCATAATGTGGATGCACTTTGTTTTTCCCCACTGTAACTGCCATTACTGGTGTTGCTGCTGTACTGTGGCAGTGTGCGCACTTGTTCCTGTGCTGCCTCTGAACTTTGACAAATTTCTACTGCCTTTTCCAGTGTTAAATCTTTCTCTCTGAGCAAGCGTTCTTTAACCCTTATATTTCTGCTGCCCATGACTAACTGGTCTCTGATTAATGAGTTACACATTGCTCCATAATTACATGATCTACTCTTCAGTTTTAAGTCTGTTACATACTCCTCAATAGTCTCTGTTTCATTCTGCATTCTACATCTGAAAAGATACCTTTCATAGGTTTCATTTTGTCTAGGTACACAGTACTGTTCAAATTTGTCTAGAACAACCTGATAAACATCCCTTTCTTCATCTGTAAATGTGAAGGTGTTGTATACATCTATTGCTGCTGATCCTGCTACAGTCAGAAAAAGTGCAATCTTTTGTTCATCATCTTGCTCCTGAGCTCCTATAGCTCTAACATATAGCTGGAATCTTTGCTTAAACCTCTGCCATGCATCTTCCATATTACCAGTCATTTTCAATTCTGGTGGAGGATTTAACTTTTCCATCTTAATGTTCTGAATTATGCAGTATTAATATAAAAGTTTGTAGTGCTGTTAGAATTAGTCAATTGTACAAGTTATGATGCACTTACTCAGTTCATGAGAAGAAGCTGTAGTCACTCTGCCAGAGCCTTGACTCTCACACTTTCAATTTGCTGCAAAGATTTCTAATGGATTCCTCAGAGTCCTTGCTTGTCAGTTCAGATGGAAGCAGGGAACTCCTTATTCTGACACCAATATCACACTCTGGGATATCTTCCTCCATATCTTGAGAGATGAAAAACCGACTTGGGTGTTTAATTTTACCACAAACAGGAAACATGATATTTCAAAGTACAATGAAATCTCAAATCTCCTACTCAATGCTTGACATAAATTTAAAACTATTACACAGATGACGTTATTTTCTTAGAAAAAAACCTTTATTTTGTACTAGAAGCAACAGATGGTCTATATGTGGTGGTGCTTTCCTAGCCATTCATTCTGGAAGGAAATAAGAGGTGATTTAAGTAATCATTGTATATGCAGTGCAGTGAGGTTATTATTAATAACTATGTGGTAGACTGTAGGATCATTTTACTACTGAGATGGAAACAAATGATAAGATCTTTTGATAGCATTTTTCCACATTGTTAAGACATGTTCTTCTGTTAAGAAGGCTTACTAAGTTTCTACCTCTATCAGTTGCTTTTAAAATCATTTTATTGGCCTCTTGCCTGAGCTGTTAATTGAAGGGACATAAGAGTCCAAATCAATCATTCATAGTTCAGATAAAGCATGCAATTTTAAGAGAGTTTTTAATTTAATTTGTACGCTTGGGCACAGAATTATCAAGCTCCTGGATGAAGACTTCGCTGCCTGGACGTCCGGACTTCAGAAACTGTAAGTGGATCGTCGGGGGTTAATGTTAGTTTTTTTTTAAACTTTTTTGGGGTGTTTTTTTTTTTTAGATTAGGGTTTGGACGTTCCTAAAAGAGCTAAATGCCCTTTTAATGGCATTGGAAAAGAGCTGAATGCCCTTTTAAGGGCAATGCCCATACAAAAGCCCTTTGCAGGGCAATGGGTATCTTAGGTTTTTGTTAAAGTTAGGTTTTTTATTTTGGGGGGTTGGTTGGGTGGTGGGTTTCACTGTTGGGGGGCCTTTGTATTTTGTTTCAAAGAAAAGAGTTGATTTCTTTGGGGCAATGCCCTACAAAAGGCCCTTTTAAGAGCTGTTGGTAGTTTATTGTAGACTAGGATTTTTTTTATTTTGGAGGGGCTTTTTTATTTTTATAGGTCTATTAGATTAGGTGTAATTTTTTATTTTGGTTAATTTCGTTTGTTATAAAGTGTTTTTTAATATTCTGTAATTTAGTATTTTTTATAATTTAGTATTTTTTATTTTTTGTAACTGTAGATTTAAATTATTTTAGTAGCGTTTTTTTTAATGTGTAATTTAGTTTATTTAATTTGTAGTTATTTTAATTTTAGTATAATAGTAATGTTAGTTTAATATATAGTTTAAACTTAGTTTTTTTTAATTTCACAGGTAAGTTTTTATTTATTTTAAGATAGGGATATTGTAATTTTAATTTAAAGTTAGGGGGTTGTTAGGTTTAGGGGTTAATAGTTACATTTTGTTTTTTACGATGTGGGGGGCTGGTGGTTTAGGGGTTAATAGGTTTATTTAGTGGCAGTGATGTGGGAGGCCAGATGTTTAGAGGTTAATAACTTTATTTAGTGGCGGTGATGTCGGGGAGCGGCAGAATAGGGGTTAATATCTTTATTATAGTGTGGGCGATGTTGGGGTGCGGGGGAATAGGGGTTAATAACTTTATTATAGTGGTGGCAATGTCGGGGAACGGCGGAATAGGGGTTAATACATTTTATTAGTGGCGGCAATGTTGGGAGTGGCAGATTAGGGGTTAATAAGTTTAATTTAGTGTTTGCCATGCGAGAGGGCCTCAGTTTAGGGGTTAATAGGTAGTTTATGTGTGTTAACGTACTTTGTAACACTTTAGTTATGAGTTTTGTGTAACAGATTGCGGAACGAATCGTGTTGGTATAGGCTGCAACGCAAGCATTTTAGCCTCACTGAACAACTTACAATGGCAGCGCTATGGAAATCCCATGCAAAAACGTCATTTTTTGGAGTGTAGGACTGACGTTGTGTTACAGGCTAAAATGCTTGAAGAATAGCTATACCGACAAGACTCGTAATGGCTGCGTTACGGTTTTTACCGGAAAGCAAAACTGGTAATCTACCTGATAGTTATTTGCCAGCAATAATGCAATAATAACATGTTTAGCAGAGGATTTTCTTTTTGCACTTTTATGTCCCTTTAAAGTAGTGTTCATGTTTCATTCAGTAGCATAAAAAAAAAAAAACATCTTTCCAATTTACTTCTGTAATCAAACCTGTTTTATTTACTTGGAATTGTTTGTTGAAAAGCATACATAGGCAAGCTCAGCAGCAGTAAAGCACTGATGGGAGCTAGCCACTGATTGGAGGCACAGTCGTTAGCAACATTACTGCTGTTGCATATAATTGTACATTTCGTTGGTTTCTTGTCCAAAGTCTTCCCAAAATGCAACAGCTTCCAGCAAATGGTACAAGATCTTTTTTTGGAAGTAATTTGCAATTGAAGTGGGGCAACTTATATTTTGAGCATCAGGAGACAAAACAAATGTGCATCCGTGGTAGATTGACAGAATTGTCACTTATTCCCTATATTATATACTATTTTATTGTGTAGCAGACATGACATAACCATGTATTGATGAAAACAAATGCCCATGTGCAACATCCTTTTCAGTTTCATATAAGAAGGAGATAATATGTTAAAGGGACATAACACCCCAGAAATTCTTTCATCATTCAGACAGAGCACACAATTTAAAAAAGACTTTTCAAATGTACTTGTTATCAAATTAGTTTCATTCTCTTCATAATCCTTTGTTGAAGGAGCAGCAATGCACTACTGGGAGCTAGCTCAGCACATCAAGTGAGCCAATGACAAGAGGCATATATGTGCTTCCATCAATCAGCAGATTGCTCCCAGTTATGCACTGCTGACCCTATCTAGGTATGCTTTTCAACAAAGGATAATAAGAGAAACATTTTTTTTGATAATGTAAGATTTTTTTTTTAAATTGCACACTCTATCTGAATCATAAAAATTTTACTTTTACTTTTGTGTCCCTTTAAAGAAGCATTTAGAATATTTACTAATTACATTATACATTTGAAAATAATGTAACTTTGGATCAAGACCACAAGAAAATATATGATCTATCCCAACAATTGATAACATATTTGGCATACTGCAGTAGTGGTGAACATATAAGTGGATAAAGATTGCTTGGATTTTTGATCCACAACACAAATTAGAGACGTTTTAAAAAGCAAATGTGTGTTACAGAGTCATATTTTTAACCTGAAGACACTGAATTAGCAAATTTCTTTACTACAATATTTAAATTTGATAAAAAAAATAATAATTTGAGACACAAAGTTTTTTTCTGCATTCTTATGTATTTTATTTCAGACTCTAAACGTATTTACATTATTGTGGAACTACTAGTGTACATAAAAATATACTATAACTAACCATAATAAAATGTAATTTTGAAACGCCATTGTTAGGGTTTAAAACATAAGAAGACAACATGAACACAGAAATTCAAAATGTATAAAATGATCAGCTATAGTGACAAATGCTGTATACCAGCAGTATATTATAGGTGAACCATCTTACAGATTTACAGGACAGAATAACACATTAAATATGTACTACACAATATATAACAATCTCCACACAGTATATTTAAAGTGAATGTAAATTTTCATGAATGAGTGCCTGGTTTTTAAAAATACTATTAAAACAGGGGCACTTTCATTCATGAAAGTTTACATTGCAGCGGTTTTGTTAAAAACAAAATGTATGCTTACCTGATCAAATTTATTTATTTCCGGAAACAGAAGCCGCCACTGCTTTAAGAACCTTTTTCCCAAAAGAGGCCTCAGCCGAGGCAAATGTATCAAATTTGTAGAATTTTGAAAAAGTATGCAAAGAGGACCATGTTGCCGCCTTGCAAATCTGTTCCATAGAAGCTTTATTTTTGAAAGCCCAAGAAGAGGAGACAGCCCTAGTGGAATGAGCCGTAATTCTATCAGGAGGCTGCTGTCCAGCAGCCTCCTAAGCAAAACGAATCATACTTCTCAACCAGAGGAAAAGAGAAGTAGAGGTGGCTTTCTGACCCTTCCGCTTTCCTGAGAAACAAACGGGGCAGAAGACTGACGAAAATTCTTAGTAGCCTGTAGATAAAATTTTAGAGCACGCACAACATACAAATTATGCAAAAGACGTTCCTTATGAGGAGGAGGATTAGGACAAAAAGAAGGAACAACAATTTCCTGATTAATATTTCGATCCGAAACCACCTTAGGGAGAAACCCTAATTTAGTACGAAGGACCGCCTTATCGGCATGAAAAATAAGGTAAGGGGAAACACACTACAGCGCCAAGAGTTCAGAAACTCTGTGAGCAGAGGAAATACCAAAAAGGAACAAAACCTTCCAAGATAACGTAATATCTAAAGAATGCTTTGGCTCAAACAGAGCCTGCTGAAAAACTTTAAGCACAAGGTTCAAGCTCCAAGGAGGAGCAACAGGTTTAAACACAGGAAAAGATTTTGAACCTTTATTTTTTATACTTGAATTATCTGCCTAAGTGTTTTGTTTCTTATCTTTAATTTTTGCTTAAAATAATGCAATTGTAAGGGTTATGCCTAAACACTTAAGGAGCAGTGCATAAGCATATGAAATACTCAATTAACAAAACTGGACTATACAGGCTAAATAAACCTGATAGTCTTAAAGAAATGCTTTTATTGCACTGTTAACAATGAATTGTAGTAATTAATTCGGTAGATTACTGGAACTTATGATTGAAAAAGAATTTGTGTCATCAAATTAAAATATAACCTTTATTAGTTTTATTTATAAAAAAGACAGCATAAATTGTGTGTGTATGCTACCCTGGAGAGAGTTAAAAGCACACTCTCTGTTGATTGTATGATACTTAGCTTGTATGATATCACTGATATAGAGTACTTGGTAACCCAGTTTTAAGACCGAGTTTATATTCTAGGTATATCTGTATATTTATCTATCTAAGGACTATGTGGCCTAATATCTGGCCTGTCCTTCAGATTTTCCCGTAGTGGGTATTGATATATGGTATACCTATTATACTTAAACTTAATGGTCTTAGTAGATAAATAGGTTTATAAGGGTGTATAAGTGGCAGAAAAGGTACAACACCCGTTCACGAAATAATAATCAGTATCAAAATTCAACACAGCAGCATGACAGTGAAACTGATATCTCAGACTCAGATACTTCTATAGAAAGCATCAACAGTGAAATGAGTATTCAACCCAGAGTATATACAAGGTTACAAACACAGGCCTTAACACCTAATGACCCATCAGCTCCCTCTACATCTACTAGCGCGTCCTCTTTGTTAGGCATAACAACGGGCAGACAGCGCACTATACCGGGCAGCAATCAGGTGCAAGAATCGAGGCCCAACAAGCGCAAGCCAGCAACCACTCCTCAAAGAGAGACAAGAAGGAGACAGCCAAGCCCATTCTCCAAGATCAGGATGGGAACTTAAAAATTGTGAATCTAACTAGCCATGTGCTAGACCAAACCCACATCTCTGTTCTGTCCAAAGGTCTTAGTTTTTGTCCAACAAACAAACTAAATAAATTTGAAGTTGTCAAAGATATAAATCTGTACACTAGAAAGCTACTTTTGAAAAAATTATATGCCAAGAAAGAACTCGGAGATGATTGGACTATGACAGATCAACTAGCCTTACAAGATCTACAAGACTTACTCAATGATAACTCAGAAAACATATCCCCAGAAACTGACTGGAGACAAAAAATCAGAAATAAATCTAAATATATTCCTCCCAGCCATTTATCACCTCAGATCCAAGTGTTCAATGAAATTGTATGTGAAAAAATAGAAAAACTACCTGACTTCAAAATAAGTTCTAATCTTACCAAACATGAACAAAAAGCATTAAAAGAAATCCACACATGGCATGACACCATCATTAAGCCATCTGATAAGGGGGGCAACATAGTCCTATGGGACAAGAATATGTACCTTGAGGAAGCTACTAAACAACTTGACAACAAACATTGCTATAAGAAATTATTCGGCAATCCCACAGCTATGTACAGTGAAAAGTACAGTAAAATCATAGATAAGGCATATAAGGATAAAATTATCAACAGTACGGAAAAACAATTCTTATCACAGCAACATCCTACCACAGCAACTTTCTATATGATTCCCAAGATACATAAGGACATCCAGAAACCTCCAGGCAGGCCTATAGTGTCAGGCAACGGCAGTCTAACTGAAAAACCGAGTCAATACATAGACCAACGACTCAGAGAATATCTATACACACTACCATCGTATGTTAAGGACACTATGGAGGTGCTGCAAAAACTGGATAACATGACACTATCCCCTAACTCGTTCATCATAACGGCAGATGTGGAATCATTGTACACCAACATAAAACACCACTTGGGTGAACAGGCAATTTCTTACTATTTGAGTACAAATGTGAATGATAATCAAGATCATAATCAGTTCATCAAAGACCTATTACATTTTGTACTTCATCATAACTATTTTACATTTAAAGATCGTTTCTATTTACAAACACAGGGTACCGCAATGGGTACTGCCTGCGCACCCACGTACGCAAATTTGTTCTTAGGTTGGTGGGAGAACCTAACGGTATTCACTGGAGACAATGATAGATTTATGCAGTACATTCCTTGTTGGATTCGGTATATAGATGATATACTGTTCATCTGGGAAGGCCCCGAACCAATATTATGTGAGTTCATGGAAGTCTTGAACAATAATATATTGAACATCAAACTCACATACGAGTATAGTCAGCAATCAGTTAATTTCTTGGATCTACAAATACAAGTAGACCAAGAAGGAAGGGTGAGCACAAACATATACAGAAAACAAACAGCAACCAATACCTTACTGTACCATACCAGTGCCCATGCCCCCTGTACTGTCAAGGCCATCCCTAAAGGGGAATTCACAAGGCTGAGGAGGAATTGTTCTGATATGAGTACATTCAGGCAAGAAGCCTCTAAATTATCTAACAGGCTACAAGAAAGAGGCTACAGTAAAAGGTCCATAAAAAAAGCTAAAACTGAGGCATTACAGCAAGACAGACAAAGGCTTTTACGACCACGTCAGAAAAAACAGGACAATAAACCAAGACTGATTACGACTTACAACCCCCAAATAAAACAGATAACAACGATAATAAATGATCACTGGCATATCTTAAAGAATGATCCCCTACTAGCAACTCAGATCGGGGATAAAGTTTCAATTGGATATAAAAGACCCAAAAACCTAAAAGACACACTGGTTAAAAGTCATTATATCCACATGCCCAAAAGAGCAAGTCAATCAAAAGGCATGTTCCCATGTGGGACATGCAGTACATGTCCCAAGGTACTGAAAATCAAGGACATTGTAGACAAATATGATAATAAACATATACTAGCTGACCACTTCTCCTGCACCACAACAGGTGTTATATATGTCCTTCAGTGTCCATGTAAGCTGTTCTATGTCGGAATGACGACACGACAAGTGAGGACAAGGATAATGGAACATAGCAGGAATATTAAAAATGCTTATAAGGACATGGAGAAAAACAAACAAATAACAAGTGTAGCTAGGCACTTCTATCACAAACATGATAGCAATGATTCCTTGCTTAAATTTTCAGTATTACAAAAAGCAACTCTAGGCATTAGAGGAGGTAACCTAGAGCAAATACTACTTAAAATGGAGTGTAGATGGATACACCTATTGAATAGTGTCAAACCTCATGGACTTAACGATAACAACAACTATCATGTCTATCTGGAATAACAAAATATAAAAATCAATATAGGGATCAAACAACACTACATGATCAGAGAAGATAACATTTTCAACATATCATACCTTGAATATGTATGATTCTTTACAATCAATGAGATACAATAAATTAAAATCAAGATTTTAACCTTTATTCACACCCAATCACTTCAATGGTTTCACTCAATAAATTGGCAGTAACACATTCCTTCACTGTGCAGCATTTTAATGGGACTTCTTAGTAACTAATTTCTTCTAAGTTAAATTTAACAACTCAGAATATCACACTCAAACACTGAGTTATCACCACACTTCACTAGAGTTGGCTTTATTTTTAGCCAACTGTTCATTATCTAAACATAAAATGAATCCCCACCTAAGTTGGATCTTAGATTCTTTTCACTAAATTAACTTAAAGTCCTTAGACGTTTTATTTTTAACTCATTTTTATTTTAATTTATTTTAAATTTATACTAAGCACTATTCACAGCTTAAACACGCGTTTTTTGTTCTTAAGTTTTATTTTTATTTTCACCTCTCACTTGTATATCACTGCAGTACTTAACAAAAGTACTATGAACATTACAAATCTTGATAAGTATCTATAAATACATACATTAATGGTGTTACATCCAAACAAATAGTTCCGCTTTTTCCCTATAAGAAACTATATTAACATATACCTAAATAAAAATAAATGCAAATCAGGACGAAGTGAACAAGGCAGTGTTAAACACTGGTGCATTCATTTTCCAAAATAATATATTATATTTTTTGATTGTTTTGTTATCCAGTAACCATGGCGGTTACACATCGTCTCCATAGCAACCTCCGTGACAGAACTAACTCTAAGATTGACACAAGCTCTACTAATAGCAACAGTAGTCCCTGACCAATCAGATTTTAGAGGTGGGACATTAGAATACTACATACTTCCGGAAGTGTGCCGGCCCGGGTAACCTCTCTGAGGATGCGTTAGTGAAACGCTGCGTCAGGGGTCCTCGCTATTTTTTAACTGCCTCTCTTGTTGTAATAATTAGTAAAAATATCTTAGCTTAAAAAACTTTTCTCAGTTAGTACTTGGTAACCTGTGGCTTTTCACAGGCTTAAGCAGAAGCTATTACTGTTTATCCCAGTATATATAAAAAAATGGGTAACCGCTGCACTTGCATAACATAATACGATAACGTGTGGGTAATATAATATCTGGGGGATGAAGTTCTGAGACAATTGTGTCTACACAATATCGTACACTACCATAGAAGGAATACAACTTACAGGTGTCATCACTAAGATAATACAAAATTAGACACATAGTGTCACACTATTACAAGCTGTAATTTAGTAACGCTGTAATACAACTGTAGTCAAAACTGAGTGACAGAGAAAACAAGTCTGTTTTTCACAGGCCTAAGCAGCAGCTATTACTACTTACCATAGCGTTTAAAAAATGGTTAACCGCTGCACCTGCATAATCCAATACGGTAACGTGTAGGAAATATAAATCTTGAGGATAAGGTTTCAAGATAACACTTTCTCAACAATATCTTTGATTATGTTATAAGCAGTAAAGTTTACAGGCGGCATTACCAAGATAATTTAACATTAGACACACGATGCCAAACTATTACAAGTGGTAACCTAGAAACCCTGCAACACTACTCGAGCAAAAACAGTGTTACAGAAAAAATAAGTCTGCAAGCGATTTAAGCACAAAAATAAAGTTTTAGTCTGCAAAGTCACTTTAAATATAGCTCCAGACTGGTTGAAAATTCCCACAATCTATTAAGATGCTATAATGCCATTTATTTTGACAATATAATGTCAAGTACCATAGGACACAGACTGCTTTAAATTACCACTAGCTGAAATCCGAGCTTATCCCTTGATGCAACAGTATGTGCACAATCATTAATATCAGTTAGAGTTGCTAAGTTAACTCAATAATCAAGTGTTGGTGATACAATATAGAGACTGCCATATAGGTAATCCTCCAGACCTCCCAGTCTCCACAGATATTTTATTGCAAGTGTATACATTGGTATTAGCTCACTCTATACTGGTTATATAACTGGACATTGATGTTCATAGTGCCTTATAAACCTATTTATCTACTAAGACCATTAAGTTTAAGTATAATAGGTATACCATATATCAATACCCACTATGGGAAAATCTGAAGGACAGGCCAGATATTAGGCCACATAGTCCTTAGATAGATAAATATACAGATATACCTAGAATATAAACTCGGTCTTAAAACTGGGTTACCAAGTACTCTATATCAGTGATATCATACAAGCTAAGTATCATACAATCAACAGAGAGTGTGCTTTTAACTCTCTCCAGGGTAGCATACACACACAATTTATGCTGTCTTTTTTATAAATAAAACTAATAAAGGTTATATTTTAATTTGATGACACAAATTCTTTTTCAATCATAAGTTCCAGTAATCTACCGAATTAATTACTACAATTCATTGTTCACAGTGCAATAAAAGCATTTCTTTAAGACTATCAGGTTTATTTAGCCTGTATAGTCCAGTTTTGTTAATTGAGGTTTAAACACAGGTCTGATTCTGACCAAGGCCTGACAAAAAGATTGAACATCTGGCACATCCGCCAGATGTTTGAGTAAAAGAATAGACAGTGCAGAAATCTGACCCTTCAGAGAACTGACTGACAAACCCTTCTCCAGACCTTCCTGCAGAAAAGACAAAATTCTAGGAATTCTGACCCTGCGCCAAGAGAAGCCTTTTGATTCACACCAATAAACGTATTTGCGCCATTCCTTATGGTAAATCTTACGAGTAACTGGTTTGCGAGCCTGAAGCATGGTATCAATGACTGACTCAGAAAATCCACATTTAGCCAAAACTAAGCGTTCAATCTCCAAGCAGTCAGCTTTAGAGAAACTAGATATGGATGGAGGAAAGGACCCCGAGTTAGAAGGTCCTTCCTCAGAGGAAACCTCCAAGGAGGAAGAGATGACATCTTCACTAGGTCTGCAAACCAGATCCTGCGAGGCTATGCAGGAACTATTAAAATTACAGATGCTCTCTCCTGCTCGATACGAGTAATGACTCATGGTAGGAGAGCAAAAGGAGAAAACAGGTATGCTAGACCGAAATCCCAAGGAACCGCAAGAGCATCTATCAAGGTGGCCTGAGGATTTCTTGACCTTGAACCGTAACTTGGAAGCTTGGCGTTCTGATGAGACGCCATCAGATCCAACTCTGGAACCCCCCACCTGAGGGGTATCTTTGAGAACACCTCCAGATGGAGAGCCCACTCCCCGGTATGAAAAGTCTGTCTGCTCAAAAATCTGCCTCCCAATTGTCCACTCCTGGAATGTGGATGGCAGATAGGAGACAATCGTGAGCTTTTGCCCACTGTAAAATATGGGTCACCTCCTTCATGGCCACTGAGGTGATGTTCTCCTACTAGAATCTGATAAACTGAACTGAGACCAAGCTATCAAGGCATTGAAAATTGCTCTCAACTCTAAGATATTTATGGGAAGAGAGGACTCCTCCCGAGTCCACAGGCCCTGAGCTTTTAATGAGCCCTTGACTGCTCCCCAGCATAATAGGCTGGTTTCCGTGGTCACAATCACCCAGGAGGGTCTCGGGAAGCATGTTCCCCTGAGACAGATGATCCTGAGAAATCCACCACGAGAGAGTCTCTTGTTAGAGGATCCAAATCTATCCTCTGAGATAGATCGGAATGGTCCCCATTCCATTGACTGAGCATGCATAGTTGCAGAGATCTCAGATGAAATCAAGCAAAAGGAAGAATGTCCATGGAGGCAACCATCAGACCAATTACTTCCATGCATTGAACGACTGATGGACAAACAGTAGACTGGAGAGAGAGGCATGAAGTGTGAAGTTTGGATTTTCAGACGCCCGTCAGAAAATGTTTCATAGATAGGGAATCTATGATGGTCCCTAAGAAACACACCCTTGTAGCTGGAGCAAGGGAATTCTCCTCCAGATTCACTTTCCATTTTTGGGAACGTAGAAAAGACAACAAGATCTCTGTATGAGAGTTTGCTAGTTGAAAAGATGACGCCTGAACTAAGATGACGTCCAGGTAAGGCGCCACCGCAATTCCCTGAGACCTGACGACTGCCAAGAGAGCCTCCAGAACAATAGTGAAAATCTTGGGAGCAGTGGCAAGACCAATTGGAAGAGCAACAAATTGAAAGTGCTTGTCTAGAAAAGCAAATCTCAGGAACTTGTGATGATCCCTGTTAATGGGAACATGAAGATACGCGTTCTTCAGGTCTATGGTCGTCATGAACTGACCCTCTTGGACCAAAGGAAGAATGGAACTAATTGCTTCCATTTTGAAGGAAGGTACCCTGAGAATTTTGTTGAGACATTTTAAATTTAAAATGGGTCAAAAAGTTCCCTCTTTTTTGGGAACCACAAACAGATTTGAATAGAATCCTAGACCCTGTTCCCTTACCAGAACTGGAACAATCACTCCCAGGGAGGATAGGTCCTGAACGCAGCTTAAGAAGGCCACTCTTTTTACATGGTCTGCAGATAATCTTGAGAGGAGGAATCTGCCCCTGGGAGGACAAGTCTTGAATCCTATTTTGTAACCCTGAGATATGATGTCCACAGCCCAAGGGTCTGGGACATTGCGTATCCAAGCTTGATGAAAAAAGGAAAGTCTGCCGACAACTTAATCCAATACCGGACCGGGGGCAGATCCTTCATGCTGATTTAGCCTCAGATGAAGGCATCTTTGACGGCTTCCCCTTATTTCAAGGCTGATTGGATCTCCAAGATGACTTTGACTGCTCCGGCTTGGAGGAGCAAGAGGAAGACTTTTGACCTTTGAAGTTACGAAAGGAACGAAAATTCGAATTTTGGCACCCCTTATGTCTATTCTTCTTGTCTTGTGGTAGAAAAGACCCCTTTCCACCTGTAATTTCAGAAATGATCTCCGCCAGACCAGGACCAAAAAGGGTCTTACCCTTGTAAGGTAACGACAGGAGCTTGGAAATAAGATCAGCTGACCAAGATTTTAGCCACAGAGCCCTGCAAGCTAGAGTGAAGCCAGACATCTTGGCTCCCAGTCTAATGACTTGCATGTTGGCATCAGAGATAAAGGAATTGGCCAGCTTGAGAGCCTTGATCCTATCTTGGATCTCCTCTAATGAAGTCTCCTCTAAAATCAGCTCAGACAAAGCATCACACCAATAAGATGCTGTGCTTGCTACTGTAGCAATACAAACAGCAGGTTGCCATTGTAATCCCTGATGAATGAACATTTTCTTTAAGTAAGTCTCTACTTTTTTATCCATGGGATCTTTAAAAGAACAGCTATACTCTATAGAAATCATGGTTCTCTTAGCTAGAGTAGAAATAGCTCCTTCCACCTTAGGCACAGTGCACCATGAGTCCCAAATGAAACCAGCAACAGTAAACATCTTTTTAAAAACAGGAGAAGGGGAAAAGGGTATCCATAGCTTATCCCATTCCTGTGATATGATCTCCGACACACGATCTGGAACAGGAAATACTTCAACGGAAGAAGGAACATCATAGTATTTATTACGTTTACTAGACCTTTTGGGGTTGACAGTGACAGAAGGGTCGGAGTCATCCAAAGTAGCCAGTACCTCCTTTAAAAGTAAACAAAGGTGTTCAAGCTTAAATCTTAAATTTAATTCTTCAGAATCAGTCAAAGGATTTACACTGTCAGAATCAGAGATCTCACCCTCAAAAGCTACCAAGGTATCCTCCTCATCCGACTTATGAGGGAGGTCAACCCTCGCATAAGAGGATGGAACAGACACCTTACTAGCAGAAATATGATATGGATTCCTCTTGCACTTACTCGCAATGGGAAAGGCAAATAAGGCCACAGACAATGCAGAAGATATCTGTGCAGCAAAATATGCAGGCAAATACACAACTCCAGGAGTCTGAGAGGAACCGCAGGGCACTGTATGTGAAACCATTAAGGTTTGGAACATTTGAGGAAAAGTTGTGGCATATCCTGAACAGCATTATCATGAGAGACAATAGGCTCAGAAGGAAGTAATTTATCTTTAAGTTTTAGGGTTCTAGCTAAACATGAGGAACAAAATTGCATAGCCAAAACAATTTGGGCCTCCAAACATAATAAACATTTGTCAAAGGAAACAGACTCCTGATCCATGTCCATACCTAAGATATTGCCCCAAAAATAAGATGCTAATGAAAAAGAGCTGTTATTTTAAGAAGGAACTGTAATCTTTCAAAGCGCAACAACGCTAAATGTGCACAAATAAAAAATACACCTCTACACCCCAGTGAGACTGAGGTTCCCTACCGTAACCACTAGCAGCTGAAAAACATAAATTATGCTTACCTGATCATTTAATTTCCATCTGTGTGGGAAGAGTCCACAGCTGCAGTCCTTACTTGTGAGAAATATTGAACCTGGCCACCAGGAGAAGACAAATACACCCCAGCCAAAGGCTTAAATATCTCCCCCACTTCCTCATAACCCCAGTTATTCTGCCGGAGGAACAAGGAACACTAGGAGAAATATCAGGGTGAAAGAGGTGCCAGAAGAAAAAAATTTCAAATTTACGTCCGCCCATCAGAGAACACGAGCGGGATCTGTGAACTCTTCCCATACAGATGGAAATTAAATTATCAGGTAAGCATAATTTATGTTTTCCATCTTAATATGGGAAGAGTCCACAGCTGCATTCCTTACTTGTGGGAAACATATACCTAAGCTCTAGAGTACACGGAATGCTAACAGATGACTCTCTGACCCCTACGTCGAAGAGGCACTCTGACCCATACGCTTCCCGGAAAAGAGAATGAACAAAGAAAGAGGTTTGTCTAAATTCCTTCGTGGCTAGAAGATATAACTTCAAGGTACAAACCACATCCAGAAATACGTTGTAAACGTTACTTCGACGAAGAAGGATTAGGACATAAGAAAGGAACCACAATCTCTTGACTGATGTTGCAAATTGATACAACCCTAGGAAGAAAACCAAACTTGGGCCTAGATTTGGAGTTTGGCGGTAGCCGTGAAAACCAGCGTTAGAGGCTCCTAACGCTGGTTTTAGGCTACCGCCGGTATTTGGAGTCACTCAAAAAAGGGTCTAACGCTCACTTTTTAGCCGCGACTTTTCCATACCGCAGATCCCCTTACGTCAATTGCGTATCCTATCTTTTCAATGGGATCTTTCTAACTCCGGTATTTAGAGTCGTGTCTGAAGTGAGCGTTAGAAATCTAACGACAAAACTCCAGCCGCAGAAAAAAGTCAGTAGTTAAGAGCTTTCTGGGCTAACGCCGGTTCATAAAGCTCTTAACTACTGTACTCTAAAGTACAATAACACCCATAAACTACCTATGTACCCCTAAACCGAGGTCCCCCCACATCGCTGCCACTCGATTAATTTTTTTTAACCCCTAATCTGCCGACCGCCACCTACGTTATACTTATGTACCCCTAATCTGCTGCCCCTAACACCGCCGACCCCTGTATTATATTTATTAACCCCTAACCTGCCCCCCACAACGTCGCAGCCAGCTACCTACAATAATTAACCCCTAATCTGCCGACCGCAAAGAGCCGCCACCTACATTATAGCTATGTACCCCTAATCTGCTGGCCCTAACACCGCCGACCCCTATATTATATTTATTAACCCCTAATCTGCCCCCCTCAACGTCGCCTCCACCTGCCTACACTTATTAACCCCTAATCTGCCGAGCGGACTGCACCGCTCCTATAATAAAGTTATTAACCCCTAATCCGCCTCACTAACCCTATAATAAATAGTATTAACTCCTAATCTGCCCTCCCTAACATCGTCAACACCTAACTTCAATTATTAACCCCTAATCTGCCGACTGGAGCTCACCGCTATTCTAATAAATGTATTAACCCCTAAAGCTAAGTCTGCCCCAAGAAGTTCAGCTCTTTTGCCTGTAAAAAAAAACATACAATACCCCCCCCCACATTACAACCCACCACCCACATACCCCTAATCTAACCCAAACCCCCCTTAAATAAACCTAACACTAAGCCCCTGAAGATCTCCCTACCTTGCGTTGTCTTCACCCTGCCGAGCCATATTCTTCATCCAAGTGGAGCAGAAGAGGTCTTCCATCCGATTGAAGTCTTCATCCAAGAGGCATCTTCTATTGTCATCCATCCAGAGTGGAGCGGCAGCATCCTGAAGACCTCCGACGCGGAACATCCATCCTGGCCGACGACTGAACGACGAATGACGGTTCCTTTAAATGACGTCATCCAAGATGGCGTCACTCGAATTCCGATTGGCTGATAGGATTCTATCAGCCAATCGGAATTAAGGTAGGAATATTCTGATTGGCTGATCCAATCAGCCAATCAGATTGATCTTGCATTCTATTGGCTGTTCCGATCAGCCAATAGAATGCAAGCTCAATCTGATTGGCTGATTCAATCAGCCAATCAGATTTTTCCTACCTTAATTCCGATTGGCTGATAGAATCCTATCAGCCAATCGGAATTCGAGGGACGCCATCTTGGATGACGTCATTTAAAGGAACCGTCATTCGTCGTTCAGTCGTCGGCCAGGATGGATGTTCCGCGTCGGAGGTCTTCAGGATGCTGCCGCTCCACTCCGGATGGATGACGATAGAAGATGCCTCTTGGATGAAGACTTCAATCGGATGGAAGACCTCTTCTGCCCCGCTTGGATGAAGACTTCTACCGGATGGAGGACCTCTTCTTGCTCCGCTTGGATGAAGAATTTGGCTCGGCTGGGTGAAGACGACTCAAGGTAGGGAGATCTTCAGGGGCTTAGTGTTAGGTTTATTTAAGGGGGGTTTGGGTTAGATTAGGGGTATGTGGGTGGTGGGTTTGTAATGTTGGGGGGGGTATTGTATGTTTTTTTTTACAGGCAAAAGAGCTGAACTTCTTGGGGCATGCCCCGCAAAGGGCCCTTTAGTAATTTAGAATAGGGTAGGGCATTTTTTTATTTTGGGGGGCTTTGTTATTTTATTAGGGGGCTTAGAGTAGGTGTAATTAGTTTACAATTGTTGTAATATATTTCTAATGTTTGTAAATATTTTTTTATTTTTTGTAACTTAGTTCTTTTTTATTTTTTGTACTTTAGTTAGTTTATTTAATTGTATTTATTTGTAGATATTGTATTTAATTTATTTATTGATAGTGTAGTGTTAGGTTTAATTGTAGATAATTATAGGTATTTTATTTAATTAATTTATTGATAGTGTAGTGTTAGGTTTAATTGTAACTTAGGTTAGGATTTATTTTACAGGTAAATTTGTAATTATTTTAACTATTTTAGCTATTAAATAGTTCTTAACTATTTAATAGCTATTGTACCTGGTTAAAATAATTACAAAGTTACCTGTAAAATAAATATTAATCCTAAAATAGCTATAATTATAATTTATATTGTAGCTATATTAGGATTTATTTTACAGGTAAGTATTTAGCTTTAAATAGGAATAATTTATTTAATAAGAGTTAATTAATTTCGTTAGATTAAAATTATATTTAACTTAGGGGGGTGTTAGTGTTAGGGTTAGATTTAGCTTTAGGGGTTAATCCATTTATTAGAATAGTGGTGAGCTCCAGTCGGCAGATTAGGGGTTAATAATTGAAGTTAGGTGTCGGCGATGTTAGGGAGGGCAGATTAGGGGTTAATACTATTTATTATAGGGTTAGTGAGGCGGATTAGGGGTTAATAACTTTATTATAGTAGCGCTCAGGTCCGCTCGGCAGATTAGGGGTTAATAAGTGTAGGCAGGTGGAGGCGACGCTGTGGGGGGCAGATTAGGGGTTAATAAATATAATATAGGGGTCGGCGGTGTTAGGGGCAGCAGATTAGGGGTACATAGGGATAATGTAAGTAGCAGCGGTTTACGGAGCGGCAGATTAGGGGTTAAAAATAATATACAGGGGTCAGCGATAGCGGGGGCGGCAGAATAGGGGTTAATAAGTGTAAGGTTAGGGGTGTTTAGACTCGGGGTACATGTTAGAGTTTTAGGTGCAGACGTAGGAAGTGTTTCCCCATAGCAAACAATGGGGCTGCGTTAGGAGCTGAACGCGGCTTTTTTGCAGGTGTTAGGTTTTTTTTCAGCTCAAACAGCCCCATTGTTTCCTATGTGGGAATCGTGCACGAGCACGTTTTTGAGGCTAGCCGCGTCCGTAAGCAACTCTGGTATCGAGAGTTGCAGTGGCGTTAAATATGCTCTACGCTCCTTTTTTGGAGCCTAATGTAGCCATTCTGTGGACTCTCAATACCAGAGTTATTTTAAAGGTGTGGCCAGAAAAAAGCCAGCGTTAGCTACGCGGGTCCTTACCGACAAAACTCTAAATCTAGCCGATGGTTCGTAGAACAGCCTTATCGGCAGATAAGGAGGTCGCATTACTAGGCAGCAATCTCCGAGACTCTGCGAGCAGTAGCAATAGCTAGTAGAAAAAGAAACTTCCAAGACAACAATTTAATGTCTACCACATGCATAGGCTCCAACGAACGGACCCCGTAACAAAACCTTAAGGACTAGATTTAAACTCCAAGGAGGAGCCTTAGATCTAAACACAGGTCTGATCCCAGCAGAGCCTTAAAGGGACAGTCTACACCAGAATTTTTATTGTTTTAAAAGATAGATAATCCCTTTATTACCCATTTCCCAGTTTTGCATAACCAACACAGTTATTATAATATACTTTTAACCTCTGCAAACTGCCCCTTTTTTCAGTTCTTTTGACAGACTTGCAGTCTGGCCAATCAGTGCCTGCTCCCAGATTACTTCACATGCATGAGCACAGTGTTATCTATATGAAATATGTGAACTAACACCCTCTAGTGGTGAAAAACTGTTAAAATGCAATCTGAAAGAGGTGGGCTTCAAGGTCTAAGAAATTAGCATATGAACCTCCTAGGTTAAGCTTTCAACTAAGAATACCAAGAGAACAAAGCAAAATTGGTGATAAAAGTAAATTGGAAAATTGTTTAAAATTACATGCTCTATCTGAATCATGAAAGTTTATTTTGGCCTAGACTGTCCCTTTAACAAATGGCTGTACATCTAGAAGCTTGGCAACCTCTTGTGCAGTAACACAGACAGGGACAAAAACTGTCCCGTCAGAGGACTTGCAGAATAAGTAGGTCCTCCACACCTTATGGTAGATGCGACGAGCAACTAGCTTACGAGCTTGAATGAGAGTAAAAATAACTCTCTCAGAAAACCCTCTCTTGGCTAGGACTAAGCTTTCAATCTCCACACAGCCAGCTTTAGAGAATCTAAACATTGATGAACAAAGAGACCTTG
This sequence comes from Bombina bombina, assembly GCF_027579735.1. Lineage (NCBI taxonomy): Eukaryota > Metazoa > Chordata > Amphibia > Anura > Bombinatoridae > Bombina > Bombina bombina. Next base: position 669,164,762 of record NC_069503.1, on the reverse strand, counting down.
GTCAGCAGATCCCTGCGACAAGGTAACTTCCACGGAGGAGATGATGATATCCCCACTAGATCCGCGAACCATATCCTTTGCGGCCAAGACGGAGCAGTCAGTATCACTGACACCTGCTTGACCCGAGCCACTACAATAGGAAGTAGCCGTAACGATCGGAAAGGATAAATTAGATTGAACCTCTCCTGCCAATCTCTGCAAACACTCGGGATGGAGGGCCATTCTCCCGGATGAAAGGATTGTCTGCTGAGGAAATCCGCTTCCCAGTTGTCTACACCCGGAATTTGAAACCCTGACAGCGAACAAATGCGGGTCTCCCCCTCTAGATTATCTGTCATCCATGGGATCGAAGAAGACAGAGGAGATATTCCGAATGGTCCACTCCTCAAAAAATTTCTTTAGCTAGACCAAACGGAAGAGCAATAAACTGTGCTGGTCCAGGAATCTGTTGTGGTCATGAACTACCCCTCTCAAACAAGGGGAAGAATGGACCTTATTGTCTCCATCTTAAATGAGGGGACATTTAAAAACCTGCTTAAGCACCTTAGGTCCAGAATCGGATGGAAAGTTCCCTCCTTAGGGACCACGAAAAGGTTTGAATAGTATCCCAAACCTCTCACTGGGATAGACACCAGGACAATAACTCCTAGAGGACAGATCCCGTACACACCCTCCTTTCTGGTCAGGAAGACAGGAGGAATCTACCCTTGGGTGGCTAAGACTTAACCTATCTAGTAACCCTGAGCTATGACCTCCAGGACCCATGGATCCTGCACGTCCCTGAACCAAGTGACTGAAAAGAGCGACATACTGTCCCCTACACAATCCAGAAGAGGACCGGGAACTGCTCATTCATGCCGACGTAGGCCTGGCGGGCTTCTTGCTCTGCTTGGATTTATTCAAGGACTGAGCTGGCTTCCAAGAGCTCTTGGTTTGCTCTGGCTTAGCGGAGGACTGCTGACACGAAAAGAACGAAAATCGTCCCTTAGATTAGTTCATATACTCTTGCGGTAGAAGGGCACCTGTACCAGACAAAATCATTCCCTTAAAGGGAGGGAAGAAGTCTAGACTTAGAAGTCATATCCGAAGACCATGACTTCAGCCAGAGCCCGACGGACCTGAACAGAAAAAGCTGAAGCCATAGCATTCAAGCGAATAAACTGCTTAATAGCAGTACAGATAAAAGAATTAACAACCCTCAAGGCCGTAAATCTTTTCCAAGTAACATCAAAGGGATCCTCCACCCCAATCAAATCCTATAAGGAGTCACACCAGAAGGTAGTTTCTCCAGTAACTGCGGCAACAGCCGCCGCCGGTTGAAACAAATATTCTGTATGTTGAAACATCTTTCTTAACAGAGTTTCCATCTTTTATCCATGGGCTCTTCAAACGAAGAACTATCCTCAAGCAGGATAGTAGTACGTTTAGCAAGGGTGCAGTAACGCCATTTCATTTAGGGACGGAACCTCACAACTCCATTGATAGTCCAGGACTGGGAACACTTTGTTAAAGGGAGAAGAGGGGGAAAAGGAATCCAATCCTGTCCCATTCATTCTTAATAATGTTTGCCATCTAACAGGAGCAGGGAAGGATAAGATACACCACCCTGTCCTCACACTGTCCACCCTGTCCCTGTCCTTAAAGGTTCATCAGGCAATTTGGCCTCTGGAACCTCTGAATTTGCCAAAAACTTCCTTTAGAAGAAAGCGCAAATTCCTAAACTAAAGTCTGGTTCCTCTGCAGCCGGAGGTTTAGAGGCAGCAGACTCTGACACAGAATGTTCATACTCTGAAGTCTCAGAAAGAACTTCATCCTTGGATAACCCTCACTTAAATCAAATAAATTATCTGATGTACTCTGGGAAGGAGTGCAATATGTAACCTTTCGCTTGCGTTTAGCAGGGCGAGGTAAAGCATTAAAGGCCGCAGACAACACCGTCTGAACTGCGCACTGGTGAAAAAAGGCCCCCTCCAGATGGAGAATCAGCAATGCTTCGTGAAAACTGCATGTGTAGAGGTATAAGAATGTAGGGTACGCACCTCACTGGATGACAACTCCTCAGATGTGGACGGCTCTGTGGTATCAAACATGTTCGATATCGCATTATCAAGGCATATGGAACATAATTGAGAGGGCGGAACTAAGGCCTCCTCACCATATAAACAGGAATTACTCATTAGGAATAGACGAAGTGCCCTCTAAAGTAACAGAATCCACCATCGCTAGTGTAATAACCGGAGAACTAGAGAAATAAAACATCTTATTTTATTTATTTTTTTTAAAAATGGCACCCTTATACCCCAAAGGCTGGGGCACTCACAACCTCCTATGACTCAGACAGTACAGAGATTTATGACTCCTCTCTGGTCGACACCGGTCAGGAAAAAAGGAATGAATCACATGGTGCACAATGCAGGACCGTCCCTGCTATGAGAAAGTGCGCCAAGATTGTAAGCTGCATGGCTCTCAAAGTGAAAGTGAAACCTGTATATTCCATAACATCTCACACATAAAAGCAGCATAAAATAAAAAAAACATATAAGATAAGACATCCCAACTCTCCCTGAAGTTCAGGGAGTCTCCCTGATTGTAATACTGGCTCCCTGATGCCAGCAAATGGAGTGCAATCTCCCTGAAACTCCAAGTATTATGATCCAATGTGGCCCAAATTCGGAAAAGTGTTTCTTTAAAGAATGTCTTTAGTTGCTGGGACGTTATAGAACCCTCAAAGCATGCATCAGTAACCAAAAAGCCCCCACTGATTTTAATAAAATAAAACACAAATACTACCTTATTTACTGCACGTAATTAAACTTTGTATTGTAAAATATTTATGCATTCAACAAGCAAACGATCACTGGAAAATAGATTTGTTGTATGTGGTTGTGCAATAAAGCAACTGTGACTATAGCAGGAAGCTACTTTAATGATAAGTCTCTATCTTATTTAGGTTTTCAAGGTGTCCAATATATAACTGTGAGTGGGGGGTGGTGGCGCAGTAGCGGGAGAACCGGAAGCCACCTCCCTGAAATTAGTTTTTGCAGGTTGGGATGTCTGTAAGATTATTCCCCACCTGTTCAATAATCCCCCTAAGGAGATATTAACCCTTGATTCTAAACAGATAAAAGGAGTCACACTGTGACCCTGTCTTCTTCCCCCCTGTTCAATAATCCCACTAAGGAGATATTAACCCTTGATTCTAAACAGATAAAAGGAGTCACACTGTGACCCTGTCTTCTTGCGTTATCATACATGTATAAAATATGAAAAGATCTTACCAGAATCTACGCCATGGAACAGGAATACAGCCCTTCAAGTGTGACAGATAGTAGCATAGCTTCTTACATGGACTTGAGTGAAGAAAGCAGGCAGCGAAACTCGTCAACGCTGATTGCCTATGGAGCTGTTAATATGAGTTGGGATGGTTTCGCAGAAAGACTCTCCCTGCATCTCCGGAATCTAACTTTCATCCAGGCTCTCACTGAGAGGCTGACAAGACTACTTATAACTCCAGTCCCATCTCGAAGAGTACTACCCTCCATAAGAGACTACTCCGAAATCTTCTAACACTTCTCTGCAAACCTCCTGTGACAAAAGGCAAAGAATGACTGGGGTTATGAGGAAGTGGGGGAGGTATTCAAGCCTTTGGCTGGGGTGTCTTTCCCTCTTCCTGGTGGCCAGGTTCAGTATTTCCCACAAGTAAGTAATGCAGCTGTAGACTCTTCCCATATTAAGATGGAAAAAAATGAATTAAGAGCTCTAACACGGCTTCCACAGTTGCCACAGAGAAGAACTCACTGAAAATGACACCACTCTGCTCAACATACAAACAGAAGAGCAGGCTGTGACTTGAGCGGCAGCACAAGAAACTGCGCAACAACTAAAAGCGCACAATCAAAATTTTCAGCAGAGTAAAACAGTTACGATCATACAAACAGCCCATAATAATTAATAAATGCTTAAAATGCTCAAACACTGTGCCCTTAGCGTTTCAATAAAGAATAAAGGAACCCTTCAGCCAAAGGAAACATCCCATCACAAATAATGGAGGAATTAACCCCTTAGTCTCTCTACACATACTGAAAGTGCCTGCACACTGCCCCAATAAATCCTTGACAATGGATTGAATAAGTCTCAATTTTATAATAATGCAGAAATAAACTCCTGAAAGTGCAAGTCTCCAATACCTAGAAGACAAAAGCACTTACCTGCATATCCAGCTGTTGCGCAGGAAGACAGCTTACAAGGTGTGAAAGGACACATACTCCTATCAGAGACCTGTAGAAAAATAAAGAACAGAGTAACCAACTCTGGCTTTCTATAACAGAGGTAGCAACAATGTTATAAGCAAGGCAAAGCCAACCTCACCACCTTCTAACTGCTAAAAGCCACCACTACTCTTACTCAAGAGATTGACATGGACACAGCTAAACCCCAATCCTTGCTTGCAGGGAAAAATACCCATAAAAGGAATAAATATTTCTTCAGACACCTATCTTCACTTCCTCCATTAACAGGGGGCAAAGAGAATGACTGGGAGTTATGGGTAAGGAAAGTGATACTTAACAGCTCTGCTGGGGTGCTCTTTGCCTCCTCCTGCTGGCCAGGAGAGACTATCCCACTAGTAATTGGAATGACATCGTGGACTCTCCATGTCTTAGGAAAGAAATACCTTTTTCTTCTTCCAAGCCGGACCAGCGATCCCCGCTAGCAGATCCTCTGTACTTATGTCAACAATGACAAATCTGGCTTCCTCCAATCATGGCTTCCCCCCAGAGCAAAGATTTCCTGAGGCCACATACAGCAAGAGAATCGGGTGGGGGATTGCTGGTCCGGCTTGGAAAAAGAAAAAGGTAAGTATTTTAACAAAACAGCTGCAATGTAAACTTTCGTGAATAAAAGTGCCCTTGTTGTTAATAGTATTTTTAAAAACCAGGCACTCATTCATGGAAATTTACATTCACTTCAATTAGATTATAGTTTACACACCTAAGATATTTCATATACTAAGATTCTAGTAAACATATAAAACATGCACATTTGTCAAACAATAGAGGTTTTCTCCATCGATTTACTTGCAGAGAGCTAGCTTGACAGATTATTGCACTTTATAATTAAAACTTGATAAGAAACATTTTTTTTTTTTTTTTACTGACATTGCAAACGATTAGCCGTCACTATAATTGTATGAATATGACATTAGATATCCTAGAGAAGGGATAGGGAACATTGGTCCTCCAGATGTTTCAGAACCACATTTCCCATGATGCTCATCTAGACTTCAGAGTGCCTAAGCATCATCGGTAATGTAGTTCTGAAACATCAGGAGTGCCAAGGTTCCACATCCCTGTCCTACAGGAACAGCAGGAGATAAAACATGGTACCCTGCAGGAGTTTTTGGAACACTTAGACTGCAAGAAGATGCTCTTCCCTTACATTTGGGACTTGGGATGTGTGAGGTCTCTGAGAGAAGTGCACACTGTAAAGAAGGGGAACATTATATAGAGTGTGCAGAAGGAAATTTGAGCCTGGAAGATGCATGGTACGATCCTTGCAGTTAAAAGGATAGTCTAGTCAAAATTAAACTTTAATTATTCAGATAGAGCATGCAATTTTAAGCAACTTTCTAATTTACTCATATTATGAATGTTTCTTTGCTCTCTTTGTATCTTTATTTGAAAATGCAATGTAAACTTAAGGGACACTGAACCCAATTTTTTTCTTTCATGATTAAGATAGAGCATACCATTTTAAGCAACTTTTTAATTTGCTCCTATTATCAATTTTTCTTCATCCTCTTGATATCTTTATTTAAAAAAGGAAGAATGTAAGCTTAGGAGCCGGTCCATTTTTGGTTCAGAACCTGGGTAGCACTGATTAATGGTTACATTTAGACACCAATCAGCAAGCTCTACCTAGGTGATGAACCAAAAATGGGCTGGTTCCTAAAGGGACACTGAACCCAATTTTTTTCTTTCATGATTCAGATAGAACATGCAATTTTTAGCAACTTTCTAATTTACTCCTATTAACAAATTCTCTTCATTCTCTTGGTATCTTTATTTGAAATGCAAGAATGTAAGTTTAGATGCCGGCCCATTTTTGGTGAACACACTTTGTTGTTCTTGCTGATTGGTGGATAAATTCACCCACCAATAAACAAGTGCTTTCCATGGTTCTGAACCAAAAAAATTGCTTAGATGCCTTATTTTTCAAATAAAGAAAGCAAGAGAACGAAGAAAAATTGATAATAGGAGTAAATTAGAAAGTTGCTTAACTTTGCATGCTCTATCTGAATCACGAAAGAAAAAAAATTGCGTTCAGCTGCTTTCTTTTTGTATTGAGGCAAGCTAAATAATGTGCTGGTATTGGATCGGAGGTTATAGGAGGTGGGAATAGCTGGGGAGAGCATTCTGCTAAGGTAGGATGGGAGCTTCCCAGAAAGCTTCTTAAACACAAGGCAGGAAAGATGGAGGGTGCGTCTGGATTCCAGCGACAGCCAGTTTAGTTCTTTTAGCATGTCACAATGGTGGGTCCTGTAATTACAGTGTAGCACAAAGCGGCAGAACGAGTTATACAATGTATTAAGTTTATTAAGGTGAGTTTGAGGTACAGGTGCATATACTACATCCCCGTAATCCATGATTGGCATCAGCATTTGCTGTACAATCTTTTCCTTTACTGTAGGGCTGAGGCAGGATTTGTTTCTGTACAGGGCACCTAGTTTTGGATAAATTTAGATGCAAGTTTTTCTATGTGGAGGCCAAAAGATAGATTGCAATCACGGTTATCTAAATTGCTCTCTTCCATGGTAGTCCTGAAGTACTGTTAACAAACAGAGATATGATTAAAGCTTGACCAATTGCTAACACTCAAGGACTTGAGCTGTATATTGTCCCCCTTACATTCAGTGTGGCTTGTTAATTATAAGCCATCTATTGAAGAAAATACAAACAAATTGTTCAACAGGAAACCCCCTCCCCCAAACCCTTGCCTTTCCTTCCAGTTTATTTTTAAGATGAGGGAAGGCGGCCTTCCTTGAAGCTTTTTTTATTTCTACAGATGGTTTTATATTATCACTTCAGTATTAATCTGATATTTTGAAAACAATTTGTATCAACTTTACAATTTACTTATATTATTTAATTTGCTTCCTTCTCTTGTTAGCCTTTGCTGAAAGGTTTATCTAGGAAAGTTTAGGAGCAGCAAAGAACCTAGGTTCTATCTGCTGATTGGTGGCTGCATATATACACTGATTGTCATTGGCCTGCCCATGTGTTCAGTTAGAAACCAGTAATGCATTGCTGCTCCTTCAACAAATCATACCAAGAGAATGAAACATTAGATAACAGAAGTAAATTGGAAAGTTGTTTAAAATTGTATTCTCTATCTGAATCATGAAAGAAAATGTTTGGGTTTTATGTCCCTTTAAAGGGATACTAAATACACACAGAGAGAAATGCACTCACAGGAACGAACAACCAGCTCAATACCATTGTTAGCCTGTTCTATGGCGATTTACCACCTGGGTGCAACTTCTTTTAGCCCAGCAATGCTTTTCACAGAGTAGAACTTTCCTGTAGTATATCAGTCTGATCCTGCCTATTACGGTCAGTCCAGCACCGAAATACCAGGCAATTCCTCTCTGAACAAGGAACAAAGCAACCCCAGACGATCTTTAAAGGGATAGTCTATTCAAAATTAAACTTTCATGATTCAGATAGAGCATACAGTTTTATGCAACTTTATAATTTGCTCCTATTATCAATTTTTCTTTGTTCTCTTGGTATCTTTATTTGAAAAAGCAAGAATGTAAGCTTAGGAGCTGGTCCATTTTTGGTTCAGAACCTGGGTCTAAATATATATATGTATATATAGCTCCTCCCTTCTCTCCACCCCCAGTCATTCGACCGAAGGTATAGGAAGAGAAAAGAAAAGCTAAAAGGTGCAGAGGTAAATGAAGTTTAGAAAACAAAAATATAATCTGTCTAAAATGACAGGGAGGGCCGTGGACTCGTATTGTAGAAGAAATCAATTTATCAGGTAAGCATAAATTTCCTTTTCTTCTACTAGATACGACAAGTCCACAGATTCATCCTTACTTGTGGGATACAATACCAAAGCAACAGGACACGGATGAACGGGAGGGACAAGACAGATGCCTAAACGGAAGGCACCGCTGCTTAAAGAACTTTTCTCCCAAAAATAGCCTCCGAAGAACAAAAGTATCAAATTTGTAAAATTTGGAAAAGGTATGAAGGGAGGACCAAGTCGCAGCCTTACAAATCTGTTCAACAGAAGCATTGTTTTTAAAAGCCCATGTTAAAGCCACCGCTTTAGTAGAATGAGCCGTAATTTTTTCAGGAGGCTGCTGTCCAGCAGTCTCGTATGCCAAACGGATGATGCTTTTCAGCCAAAAAGAAAGAGAGGTAGCCGTAGCTTTTTAACCTCTACGCTTTCCAGAATAAACAATGAATAGAGAAGATGTTTGAGGGAAATCCTTGGTCGCTTGTAAGTAAAACTTCAAGGCACGAACCACGTCCTGGAATCTTATGAATTTGGCCAAAGCCAACTGAGGCCACGCCTGAAGCACATAGAATATTGCTCTTAATTCCAGAATATTGATTGGTAGTAGGGACTCCTCCTGAGTCCAAACACCCTGAGCCTTCAGGGAATTCCAGACTGCACCCCAGCCCAAGAGGCTGGCGTCCGTCGTCACTATAACCCATGCTGGTCTGCGGAAGCACATTCCCTGGGACAGATGATCCTGTGACAACCACCAAAGAAGAGAGTCTCTGGTCTCTTGATCCAGATTTATCTGAGGAGATAAATTCGCATAATCCCCATTCCACTGTCTGAGCATGCACAGCTGCAGTGGCCTGAGATGACAGTGTGCAAACAGAACGATGTCCATTGCCGCTACAATTAATCCAATGACCTCCATACACTGAGCCACTGATGGCCGAAGAAGGGACTGAAGCGTTCGACAAGTATTTAGAATCTTTAACTTTCTGACCTCCGTCAGAAATATTTTCTTGTCTACCGAGTCTATCAGAGTTCCCAGGAATGGAACTCTTGTTAGTGGAACTAGTGAACTCTTTTCTATATTCACTTTCCAACCGTGAGTTCTTAGAAAAGCCAACACGATGTCCGTGTGAGATTTGGTTAGATGGTTAGAAGTTGACGCCTGAATCAAAATATCGTCCAGATATGGCGCCGCTGCTATGCCACGCGGCCTTAGAAGCGCCAGAAGGGACCCTAGCACCTTTGTGAAGATTCTGGGAGCTGTGGCCAACCCGAAAGGAAGGGCTACAAACTGATAGTGTTTGTCCAAAAAGGCGAACCTGAGAAACTGATGATGATCTTTGTGGATAGGAATGTGAAGATACGCATCGTTCAAGTCCTTCAAGTCCACGGTGGTCATATATTGACCCTCCTGGATCATTGGAAAAATTGTTCGTATGGTCTCAATCTTGAACAATGGGACTCTGAGAAATTTGTTTAGACATTTAAGATCTAAAATCGATCTGAAGGTTCCCTCTTTTTTGGGAACCACAAACAGATTTGAGTAAAACCCCTGCCCCTGTTCTAGCTTTGGAACTGGACAAATTACACCCATGGTATAGAGGTCTTTTACACAGCATAAGAATGCCTCTCTTTTTGTCTGGTCTACAGGCAAACGTGAAAGATGAAATCTCCCTCTTGGGAGAAAATCCTTGAATTCTAGTCGATACCCCTGGGTCACAATTTCTAATGCCCAGGGATCCTGAACATCCCTTGCCCAAGCCTGAGCGAAGAGAGAAAGTCTGCCCCCTACCAAATCCAGTCCCGGATCGGGGGCTGCCCCTTCATGCTGTCTTGGTAGCAGCAGCGGGCTTCTTAACCTGTTTACCTTTATTCCAGGTCTGGTTAGGTCTCCAGACTGACTTGGATTGTGCAAAATTCCCCTCCTGCTTTGTGGCGGAGGAGGAAGTAGAGGGTCCACCTTTAAAGTTTCGAAAGGAACGAAAATTATTTTGTTTAGCCATCATCTTAACAGTCTTGTCCTGAGGAAGGGCATGACCTTTACCTCCAGTAATGTCGGAAATGATTTCCTTTAGTTCAGGCCCGAATAGGGTGTTACCTTTAAAAGGAATAGCTAAAAGCTTAGATTTTGATGACACATGACACAGCAGACCAAGACTTAAGCCATAACGCTCTACGCGCTAAAATGGCAAAACCTGTATTTTTTGCCGCTAATTCAGCCATTTGAAAAGCGGCATCGGTAATAAAAGAATTAGCTAGCTTGAGAGCCTTAATTCTATCCAAAATATCATCTAATGGGGTCTCAACCTTAAGAGACTCCTCTAGAGCCTCAAACCAAAAAGCTGCTGCAGTAGTAACTGGAACAATGCACGCTATAGGTTGTAGAAGAAAACCCTGATGAATAAACAATTTCTTTAAAAGACCCTCTCATTTTTTATCCATAGTATCTTTGAAAGCACAACTGTCCTCAATAGGTATAGTTGTACGTTTAGCCAGAGTAGAAATAGCTCCCTCCACCTTAGGGACTGTCTGCCAGGAATCCCGAATGGTGTCAGATATGGGAAACATTTTCTTAAAAGTAGGAGGGGGAGAGAACAGAATGCCTGGTCTGTCCCATTCCTTAGTAACAATGTCCGAAATCCTTTTAGGGACCGGAAAAACATTAGTGTAAGTAGGTACCTCTAGATATTTATCCATTTTACACAATTTCTCTGGTGGTATTACAATAGGGTCACAATCATCCAGAGTAGTTAAAACCTCCCGGAGTAACAGGCGGAGGTGTTCGAGCTTAAATTTAAAGGCCGTCACGTCCGAGTCTGTTTGAGGGAACACATTTTCTGAATCTGAAAGCTCTCCCTCAGACAGCAATTCCCCTTCCCCCAACTCAGAACACTGTGAGGATACATCGGAAATGGCCAATAAATCATCAGAGGGCTCAGCATTTACCCTAATACCGGACCTACTGCGCTTACCCTGTAAACCTGGCAGTTTAGATAATACCTCTGTAAGGGTAGTAGACATAATTGCAGCCATATCTTGCAGAGTAAAAGAATTAGACGCACTAGAAGTACTTGGCGTCGCTTGAGTGGGCGTTAAAGGTTGTGACACTTGGGGAGAATTGGATGGCATAACCTGATTCTCTTCAGACTGAGAATCATCCTTAGACATACTTGTATCACCTAAAATATGTTCTTTGCAATGTACGGCCCTTTCAGTACATGAGGGACAAAATGTAAGTGGGGGTTCCACAATGGCTTGTAAACACATAGAGCATTGACTTTCCTCAATGTCAGACATGTTGAACAGGCTAGTAATAACCACAAAAAGTCTTGAAAACACTTTATTTAATGAAAAAAAAACAACAATTTGAAAAACGGTACTGCGCCTTTAAGAAGTAAAAAAGCGCACAATTTTTCCAAAACTGCTTTAAAATGTTATAACTCTTACAATTTTACCATATATGTGTCTTATCTTGTAACCTAAGATTGCACCACAAGTAAGGGACAAATTAACCCTCTATGAGAAAAACCTTACCCAAAAACGTTATAAAAATAGATTAGCAACCCCCTGCACCTCGCCACAGCTCTGCTGTGGCGCCTACCTGCCCTCAGGGGTCTGAGAAATCTCACTATCACTTCGTTAGGCTATGTCTTCAGCTTAGGCCCACCGGAGCTGGAGCTTGCTGCCTTCATATGAAAAACAACTGCGCATCTGAGGCGTGAAAATTAGGCCCCGCCTATGCGATGTCTCTCTGCCTAATAAAACCGCTGTAAAGCGGTATAGGAACAATTCCTTTGCTGCATTTTAGCCCATAATATACAGGTCCCAGTAATACCCCTTTATATATGTAGGATAACTGCTTACCCCTTCCCTCATGGGAACTATGTCAGCCAGTTCTAAAATACCACAGTCTCTCCAGAAAAAAAAAATGACTGAACATACCTCAATGCTTGTAGCATGAAAAACGTTCCCCACACTGAAGCTTCTCAAGTACTCCTCAGCCATTCTGTGGGAACTCCTCTGGATCTTAGTGACAACTGCTAAAATCATCAACCTCCAGGCAGAAATCTTCTTCCATCTGCTGCCTGAGGAAAAATAGCACTCACCGGTATCATTTAAAATAAAAACGTCTTGCTTGAAGAAAATAAAAACTATAATTTTATCACTTCACGTCTTCCTATTACTAGTATAGGCAAAGAGATTGACTGGGGGTGGAGAGAAGGGAGGAGCTATATATACAGCTCTGCTGTGGTGCTCTTTTGCCACTTCCTGTTAGCAGGAGGATAATATCCCACAAGTAAGGATGAATCCGTGGACTCGTCGTATCTAGTAGAAGAAATAAATAAATTATTGACTAGCTCATTTTATCACCTTTTCTGCACATTTAAGATCCTAAAAATATGGCAGTTTAGTGGGTCCTGCAGATATGAGTTAAAAAAACATGAATTAAAGGGTCATTGGCGTACCTTAAAGGGACATCATACTCATATGCTAAATCACTTGAAACTGATGCAATATAACTGTAAAAAGCTGACAGGAAATTATCACCTGAGAATCTCTATGTAAAAAAGGAAGATATTTTACGTAAGAATTTCCTCAGCTACCAGAGTAAGTTCTGTGTAAAAAGTTATACTTCAGCTGCTGCCCATCTGCAGGTAAAAATTTTTTTTTAAAAAAATGAAGGAATGAGCAGCAGTCAATCAGCATCAGCAGTGCTGAGGTCATGAACTCTTTTACTGTGATCTCATGAGATTTCACTTAACTCTCATGAGATTTCATAGTAAACTTCCTTAAACTGAATAGCGAAATAACATGAGTGTGCACGAAGCTCACTCCCTTGCCTGTCCCGTGACAGACATACTAATTTGCTGCTTAAAGTCCTTTGCAATTGGGTGTGAATACTTAGGACATTTTGAGGTGCAATATCTTTCTTTTTTACATAGAGATGTTCAGGTGATATTTTCTAGTTAGCTTTTTACAGCTATGCTGCATCACTTTCAAGTGTTTAAACATTTGAATATCATGGCCCTTTAAAACAAACAATTCTTAGAGGAAAACTCATCTGTTGCTCCATTCGAAAGTATGGTTGCCAAAATTACTCTTAAGTTCTCTGGGCTTGTGCGATTCTATACAAAATCTCACCAGTACTGTGAAGCCCTTTTCATAATTCTGCCAAAGCAAACGTGTCACTTGCAAAGGGGAGTTCTTTGCTTTATGAATGTGAAGGCTATGCAAATATTACAATAGAACTCACAGAAAAATATTAATCTAAAAATCGTTTGTTTCCCCACCTCTGCAATTGGGCTGAAAAGGGGAGTTCCATGTGAGTAGATGAAATATCTCTGCCAGGTCTAGTGTATTCTCTAAACATTTTCCCCCTGCAGATCTCAGAGTTATTCTCGCAAACTGATAGGTGGTGAGACTGTGTCAAATATTCAAAACACTTATTACTGTTATAGAAAAATACAGGCAATTCCAAGATACTATTTCCTGAAAGCCGAGTAATTGGGTTTGTATTGGCAGTAAGACATTTTTAAAGTGTGCCCACTCTTCCCTGCTAACTTGACTCCCCCAGTTAGCTTCATTTTTTTCATTAAAAGACATCTAGCAACTCATAGGGACAGCATCATTTTTTTTTTTACAGAATTCCCTAAAGAGGCAGCCTCTGCAAGTGTCAGAATGGTTTTCCACGTTCCATCTGGTGACGTTTTAATCATCAGACCCGAAGCTTTAGTCCTCTAAAACCAAGCAGAAAAAGCTATACTAGTTAATAGAAAAGTGTACCCCATGTTTAAACAGCAGATTTGCATTAAAATGTTTTAATAGTCAGTAATAATTTTGTTTATATTCTAGAGCATGGATGGCCAACTGGTGTCCTATGGGTCCCAATGCACTATTTTTTGAGGCCTCTGGGGAAAAATTTAACTAAAGATGCAGTTTATACTTTTTGTGCCCCCCCCAAAAAAGTGGATCTAAAAATGTCTGCTTTGGGGTGGTCACATCTCAAAAGAAGGTACCCGCAATCTTAAATAAATATGGACCCTTTACCATAGGACACTTTTAGGATAGGGTGACCAGACATCCCCGATTTCTGGGGACAGTCCCCGGATTGAGGAAACTGTCCCTGGACAAATTATGTCCTCGGAAAGACGGAGCTCTGGGAAGAAGTGATCTTTCACCTAATAACTCACTTCCTCCCAGCATTCTAGCGGTAACATTTAAGGATCTAAGCCACGCTCTGTTGTTGTGTTATATGAAAGGAGAGAAGGTTAGTACTCCCCTTGACAAGGATGGAAGAGGTCATAGTGGCCTTTACAACACATACTGCATAATATATAAGGCATTCAAATCTGTCCCTAAGTAGCCTCGTCTGAGATAATACAAAATTGCAAAACAAAGTAGGTTTAACAAACAAATTGGCATTGGCAAGCGTGCCTGCAAGTGTTTTATACAAATATAATTTAACCCCTTTATTTCCATGTGTATGTGATTGTCAAATGCTGCATGTGCGTTTCTAGTGATCGATGAGCTAAATCACAGTTGCAATTGTATTTTGCAGTGGTCATTTAACCATTTGATTGCACTTTTGTGTGTGAATGGTAATAAATACGTAGGTGTGTGTGTGCACATTTATTTATTTTGTTAATACTGTTTTTTCTGACCTCTGGTGGGTTACAAATCATTGTGTTGGAGGATTTCAAGGAGGTTTAAAAAACATAATTTATGTAAGAACTTACCTGATAAATTCATTTCTTTCATATTAACAAGAGTCCATGAGCTAGTGACGTATGGGATATACATTCCTACCAGGAGGGGCAAAGTTTCCCAAACCTTAAAATGCCTATAAATACACCCCTCACCACACCCACAAATCAGTTTAACGAATAGCCAAGAAGTGGGGTGATAAGAAAAAAAGTGCGAAGCATATAAAATAAGGAATTGGAATAATTGTGCTTTATACAAAAAAATCATAACCACCACAAAAAAGGGTGGGCCTCATGGACTCTTGTTAATATGAAAGAAATGAATTTATCAGGTAAGTTCTTACATAAATTATGTTTTCTTTCATGTAATTAACAAGAGTCCATGAGCTAGTGACGTATGGGATAATGACTACCCAAGATGTGGATCTTTCCACACAAGAGTCACTAGAGAGGGAGGGATAAAATAAAGACAGCCAATTCCTGCTGAAAATAATCCACACCCAAAATAAAGTTTAACAAAAAACATAAGCAGAAGATTCAAACTGAAACCGCTGCCTGAAGAACTTTTCTACCAAAAACTGCTTCAGAAGAAGAAAATACATCAAAATGGTAGAATTTAGTAAAAGTATGCAAAGAGGACCAAGTTGCTGCTTTGCAGATCTGGTCAACCGAAGCTTCATTCCTAAACGCCCAGGAAGTAGAAACTGACCTAGTAGAATGAGCTGTAATTCTTTGAGGCGGAATTTTACCCGACTCAACATAGGCAAGATGAATTAAAGATTTCAACCAAGATGCCAAAGAAATGGCAGAAGCTTTCTGGCCTTTCCTAGAACCGGAAAAGATAACAAATAGACTAGAAGTCTTACGGAAAGATTTCGTAGCTTCAACATAATATTTCAAAGCTCTAACAACATCCAAAGAATGCAATGATTTCTCCTTAGAATTCTTAGGATTAGGACATAATGAAGGAACCACAATTTCTCTACTAATGTTGTTGGAATTCACAACTTTAGGTAAAAATTCAAAAGAAGTTCGCAACACCGCCTTATCCTGATGAAAAATCAGAAAAGGAGACTCACACGAAAGAGCAGATAATTCAGAAACTCTTCTAGCAGAAGAGATGGCCAAAAGGAACAAAACTTTCCAAGAAAGTAATTTAATGTCCAATGAATGCATAGGTTCAAACGGAGGAGCTTGAAGAGCTCCCAGAACCAAATTCAAACTCCATGGAGGAGAAATTGACTTACTGACAGGTTTTATACGAACCAAAGCTTGTACAAAACAATGAATATCAGGAAGAATAGCAATCTTTCTGTGAAAAAGAACAGAAAGAGCGGAGATTTGTCCTTTCAAAGAACTCGCGGACAAACCCTTATCTAAACCATCCTGAAGAAACTGTAAAATTCTCGGTATTCTAAAAGAATGCCAAGAAAAATGATGAGAAAGACACCAAGAAATATAAGTCTTCCAGACTCTATAATATATCTCTCGAGATACAGATTTACGAGCCTGTAACATAGTATTAATCACGGAGTCAGAGAAACCTCTATGACCAAGAATCAAGCGTTCAATCTCCATACCTTTAAATTTAAGGATTTCAGATCCGGATGGAAAAAAGGACCTTGTGACAGAAGGTCTGGTCTTAACGGAAGAGTCCATGGTTGGCAAGATGCCATCCGGACAAGATCCGCATACCAAAACCTGTGAGGCCATGCCGGAGCTATTAGCAGAACAAACGAGCATTCCCTCAGAATCTTGGAGATTACTCTTGGAAGAAGAACTAGAGGCGGAAAGATATAGGCAGGATGATACTTCCAAGGAAGTGATAATGCATCCACTGCCTCCGCCTGAGGATCCCGGGATCTGGACAGATACCTGGGAAGTTTCTTGTTTAGATGAGAGGCCATCAGATCTATCTCTGGGAGCCCCCACATTTGAACAATCTGAAGAAATACCTCTGGGTGAAGAGACCATTCGCCCGGATGCAACGTTTGGCGACTGAGATAATCCGCTTCCCAATTGTCTACACCTGGGATATGAACCGCAGAGATTAGACAGGAGCTGGATTCCGCCCAAACCAAAATTCGAGATACTTCTTTCATAGCCAGAGGACTGTGAGTCCCTCCTTGATGATTGATGTATGCCACAGTTGTGACATTGTCTGTCTGAAAACAAATGAACGATTCTCTCTTCAGAAGAGGCCAAAACTGAAGAGCTCTGAAAACTGCACGGAGTTCCAAGATATTGATCGGTAATCTCACCTCCTGAGATTCCCAAACTCCTTGTGCCGTCAGAGATCCCCACACAGCTCCCCAACCTGTGAGACTTGCATCTGTTGAAATTACAGTCCAGGTCGGAAGAACAAAAGAAGCCCCCTGAATTAAACGATGGTGATCTGTCCACCACGTTAGAGAGTGCCGAACAATCGGTTTTAAAGATATTAATTGATATATCTTCGTGTAATCCCTGCACCATTGGTTCAGCATACAGAGCTGAAGAGGTCGCATGTGAAAACGAGCAAAGGGGATCGCGTCCGATGCAGCAGTCATAAGACCTAGAATTTCCATGCATAAGGCTACCGAAGGGAATGATTGAGACTGAAGGTTTCGACAGGCTGTAATCAATTTTAGACGTCTCTTGTCTGTTAAAGACAAAGTCATGGACACTGAATCTATCTGGAAACCCAGAAAGGTTACCCTTGTTTGAGGAATCAAAGAACTTTTTGGTAAATTGATCCTCCAACCATGATCTTGAAGAAACAACACAAGTCGATTCGTATGAGACTCTGCTAAATGTAAAGACGGAGCAAGTACCAAGATATCGTCCAAATAAGGAAATACCACAATACCCTGTTCTCTGATTACAGACAGAAGGGCACCGAGAATCTTTGTGAAAATTCTTGGAGCTGTAGCAAGGCCAAACGGTAGAGCCACAAATTGGTAATGCTTGTCTAGAAAAGAGAATCTCAGGAACTGATAATGATCTGGATGAATCGGAATATGCAGATATGCATCCTGTAAATCTATTGTGGACATATAATTCCCTTGCTGAACAAAAGGCAATATAGTCCTTACAGTTACCATCTTGAACGTTGGTATCCTTACATAACGATTCAATAATTTTAGATCCAGAACTGGTCTGAAGGAATTCTCCTTCTTTGGTACAATGAAGAGATTTGAATAAAACCCCATCCCCTGTTCCGGAACTGGAACAATTACTCCAGCCAACTCTAGATCTGAAACACAATTCAGAAATGCTTGAGCTTTCACTGGATTTACTGGGACATGGGAAAGAAAAAATCTCTTTGCAGGAGGTCTCATCTTGAAACCAATTCTGTACCCTTCTGAAACAATGTTCTGAATCCAAAGATTGTGAACAGAATTGATCCAAATTTCTTTGAAAAAACGTAACCTGCCCCCTACCAGCTGAACTGGAATGAGGGCCGTACCTTCATGTGAACTTAGAAGCAGGCTTTGCCTTTCTAGCAGGCTTGGATTTATTCCAGACTGGAGATGGTTTCCAAACTGAAACTGCTCCTGAGGACGAAGGATCAGGCTTTTGTTCTTTGTTGAAACGAAAGGAACGAAAACGATTGTTAGCCCTGTTTTTACCCTTAGACTTTTTATCCTGTGGTAAAAAAGTTCCTTTCCCACCAGTAACAGTTGAAATAATAGAATCCAACTGAGAACCAAATAATTTGTTTCCCTGGAAAGAAATGGAAAGTAGAGTTGATTTAGAAGCCATATCAGCATTCCAAGTCTTAAGCCATAAAGCTCTTCTGGCTAAGATAGCCAGAGACATAAATCTAACATCAACTCTAATAATATCAAAAATGGCATCACAGATGAAATTATTAGCATGCTGGAGAAGAATAATAATATCATGAGAATCACGATTTGTTACTTGTTGCGCTAGAGTTTCCAACCAAAAAGTTGAAGCTGCAGCAACATCAGCCAATGATATAGCAGGTCTAAGAAGATTACCTGAACATAGATAAGCTTTTCTTAGAAAAGATTCAATTTTTCTATCTAAAGGATCCTTAAACGAGGTACCATCTGACGTAGGAATGGTAGTACGTTTAGCAAGGGTAGAAATAGCCCCATCAACTTTAGGGATTTTGTCCCAAAATTCTAACCTGTCAGGCGGAACAGGATATAATTGCTTAAAACGTTTAGAAGGAGTAAATGAATTACCCAATTTATCCCATTCCTTAGCAATTACTGCAGAAATAGCATTAGGAACAGGAAAGACTTCTGGAATAACCGCAGGAGCTTTAAAAACCTTATCCAAACGTATAGAATTAGTATCAAGAGGACTAGAATCCTCTATTTCTAAAGCAATTAGTACTTCTTTAAGTAAAGAGCGAATAAATTCCATCTTAAATAAATATGAAGATTTATCAGCATCAATCTCTGAGACAGAATCCTCTGAACCAGAAGAGTCCAAAGAATCAGAATGATGGTGTTCATTTAAAAATTCATCTGTAGAGAGAGAAGATTTAAAAGACTTTTTACGTTTACTAGAAGGAGAAATAACAGACAAAGCCTTCTTTATGGATTCAGAAACAAAATCTCTTATGTTATCAGGAACATTCTGCACCTTAGATGTTGAGGGAACTGCAACAGGCAATGGTACATCACTAAAGGAAATATTATCTGCTTTAACAAGTTTGTCATGACAATTATTACAAACAACAGCTGGAGGAATAGCTACCAAAAGTTTACAGCAGATACACTTAGCTTTGGTAGATCCAGCAGGCAGAGGTTTTCCTGTAGTATCTTCTGGCTCAGATGCAACGTGAGACATCTTGCAATATGTAAGAGAAAAAACAACATATAAAGCAAAATAGATCAAATTCCTTATAAGACAGTTTCAGGAATGGGAAAAAAATGCCAAACATCAAGCTTCTAGCAACCAGAAGCAAATGAAAAATGAGACTGAAATAATGTGGAGACAAAAGCGACGCCCATATTTTTTGGCGCCAAATAAGACGCCCACATTATTTGGCGCCTAAATGCTTTTGGCGCCAAAAATGACGCCACATCCGGAACGCCGACATTTTTGGCGCAAAATAACGTCAAAAATGACGCAACTTCCGGCGACACGTATGACGCCGGAAACGGAAAAGAATTTTTGCGCCAAAAAAGTCCGCGCCAAGAATGACGCAATAAAATGAAGCATTTTCAGCCCCCGCGAGCCTAACAGCCCACAGGGAAAAAAGTCAAATTTTTGAGGTAAGAAAAAATATGATAATTTAAAGCATAATCCCAAATATGAAACTGACTGTCTGGAAATAAGGAAAGTTGAACATTCTGAGTCAAGGCAAATAAATGTTTGAATACATATATTTAGAACTTTATAAATAAAGTGCCCAACCATAGCTTAGAGTGTCACAGAAAATAAGACTTACTTACCCCAGGACACTCATCTACATGTTTGTAGAAAGCCAAACCAGTACTGAAACGAGAATCAGTAGAGGAAATGGTAAATATAAGAGTATATCGTCGATCTGAAAAGGGAGGTAAGAGATGAATCTCTACGACCGATAACAGAGAACCTTATGAAATAGACCCCGTAGAAGGAGATCACTGCATTCAATAGGCAATACTCTCCTCACATCCCTCTGACATTCACTGCACGCTGAGAGGAAAACCGGGCTCCAACTTGCTGCGGAGCGCATATCAACGTAGAATCTAGCACAAACTTACTTCACCACCTCCCTTGGAGGCAAAGTTTGTAAAACTGATTTGTGGGTGTGGTGAGGGGTGTATTTATAGGCATTTTAAGGTTTGGGAAACTTTGCCCCTCCTGGTAGGAATGTATATCCCATACGTCACTAGCTTATGGACTCTTGTTAATTACATGAAAGAAATATAATATCCATGTGTTAAAAACGACTGTTGTGCTACAGGTATATAGGAGGTTAAAACACTGTTACTGGCATGTTATAATTTAAGTGAGGGGGTTTAAAATAAATCACAACTCTGTGTGTGTTACCAGTAGCTAAGGGACATAAAATGATTGAAAAAAATTTGTGTAGACTTGTTGGTGAGAATAAGGCAGCATTGGGAGACACGTAGGGTGGAAATGGCCCATAGAATGTAACCATGGTTTGAAGCTTCTGATCTTTCTACAAACGTACAATGCCCATTCAAAATCATGTTTATCAATAGTACATTAAAAAGAGACAGATAAAATGCTTGCTCTCCAGCACATGTGATTTATAGATAGTTGGACATACAGGGAGTGCAGAATTATTAGGCAAATGAGTATTTTGACCACATCATCCTCTTTATGCATGTTGTCTTACTCCAAGCTGTATAGGCTCGAAAGCCTACTACCAATTAAGCATATTAGGTGATGTGCATCTCTGTAATGAGAAGGGGTGTGGTCTAATGACATCACCACCCTATATCAGGTGTGCATAATTATTAGGCAACTTCCTTTCCTTTGGCAAAATGGGTCAAAAGAAGGACTTGACAGTCTCAGAAAAGTCAAAAATAGTGAGATATCTTGCAAAGGGATGCAGCACTCTTAACATTGCAAAGCTTCTGAAGCGTGATCATCGAACAATCAAGCGTTTCATTCAAAAGTCAACAGGGTCGCAAGAAGCGTGTGGAAAAACCAAGGCGCAAAATAACTGCCCATGAACTGAGAAAAGTCAAGCGTGCAGCTGCCAAGATGCCACTTGCCACCAGTTTGGCCATATTTCAGAGCTGCAACATCACTGGAGTGCCCAAAAGCACAAGGTGTGCAATACTCAGAGACATGGCCAAGGTAAGAAAGGCTGAAAGACGACCACCACTGAACAAGACACACAAGCTGAAACGTCAAGACTGGGCCAAGAAATATCTCAAGACTGATTTTTCTAAGGTTTTATAGACTGATGAAATGAGAGTGAGTCTTGATGGGCCAGATGGATGGGCCCGTGGCTGGATTGGTAAAGGGCAGAGAGCTCCAGTCCGACTCAGACGCCAGCAAGGTGGAGGTGGAGTACTGGTTTGGGCTGGTATCATCAAAGATGAGCTTGTGGGGCCTTTTCGGGTTGAGGATGGAGTCAAGCTCAACTCCCAGTCCTACTGCCAGTTTCTGGAAGACACCTTCTTCAAGCAGTGGTACAGGAAGAAGTCTGCATCCTTCAAGAAAAACATGATTTTCATGCAGGACAATGCTCCATCACACGCGTCCAAGTACTCCACAGCGTGGCTGGCAAGAAAGGGTATAAAAGAAGAAAATCTAATGACATGGCCTCCTTGTTCACCTGATCTGAACCCCATTGAGAACCTGTGGTCCATCATCAAATGTGAGATTTACAAGGAGGGTAAACAGTACACCTATCTGAACAGTGTCTGGGAGGCTGTGGTTGCTGCTGCACGCAATGTTGATGGTGAACAGATCAAAACACTGACAGAATCCATGGATGGCAGGCTTTTGAGTGTCCTTGCAAAGAAAGGTGGCTATATTGGTCACTTATTTGTTTTTGTTTTGTTTTTGAATGTCAGAAATGTATATTTGTGAATGTTGAGATGTTATATTGGTTTCACTGGTAAAAATAAATAATTGAAATGGGTATATATTTGTTTTTTGTTAAGTTGCCTAATAATTATGCACAGTAATAGTCACCTGCACACACAGATATCCCCCTAAAATAGCTATAACTAAAAACAAACTAAAAACTACTTCCAAAACTATTCAGCTTTGATATTAATGAGTTTTTTGGGTTCATTGAGAACATGGTTGTTGTTCAATAATAAAATGAATCCTCAAAAATACAACTTGCCTAATAATTCTGCACTCCCTGTAAATCAATAAAATGTATTGTCCTTCATACCCCACATCCAATCGCGCTCTTCATCCTGTCGCAATCACCTACGCAATATCTCCAAAATTCGTCTTTTTCTGAGTGCTGAAACTACTAAACAGCTAATCCATTCCCTAGTAATTTCCCGGCTTGACTACTGTAACAACCTACTAACTGGCCTTCCTCTCTCCCGCCTCTCCCCCCTTCAATCCATCCTAAATGCCTCTGCTAGGCTAATCCACCTCTCCCGACGCTCTGTATCTGCCGCACCCGTCTGTGAGTCCCTTCACTGGCTCCCCATTCACCGCAGAATTAAATTCAAAATTCTCACTTTGACCTACAAAGCCCTTACCAATGCAGGCCCCCCATACCTGTCCTCACTCATCAACAAATATACTCCAGCCCGTCCCCTAAGATCCAACAACGATCTACTCCTTGCCTCTTCTACCATCACCTCCTCTCATGCTAGACTACAGGACTTCTCTCGTGCGGCACCAACCCTCTGGAACGCACTTCCTCGTGCTGTCAGACTTTCCCCCAACCTCTCCTCCTTTAAACGCTCCCTAAAGACCTTCTTGTTCAGGGAAGCCTATAACCAAATCAGTAACTAATGAATTCCACTTGCCTAATAGTTGCCCTCATCTAACTTCACACTAACATCATTCCCACCTTTGCAGTCCCCACCTCCTGTTTCTCACCCTTCTACCCATTTAGATTGTAAGTTCCCACGGGAACAGGGCTCCCAATTCCTCCTGTATTTGTTTGTTAAATTTTGTCTGGTGTCTCATATTGTACTGTCCTTTTATCTTTGTTACCTATGAACAGCGCTGCGGAATCTGTTGGCGCTCTATAAATAAAGAATAATAATAATGTATAATGTTTGTAACAGGTGATTTTATTTTTAATATACTATAAATAAATATAATAAATTAACTTTTTTGCCCCTATTTAATTGCTTGCAATGTTTGAAGACAGGAGCAGACTGGCCATAGCATCAGACAGGGCAAAAAGCCAGTGGGTCAGCTGGTATCTGTTTTTACTGTTTACAGCTCCCATTATATCTACTGATCAGTCCTAACACTGTAAAGTGCTGCTCTATTCTGCACTGAAAACAAAATCCTGGGTATGGACCCTAGTCATGGTTGATGTTTTTTTTTTTTTTTTAAAACCTGTATGGGCATTTAAAAGTGACACACAGTGTATACAGTATGTATGCTTGTGTGTGTGTGTATGTGCATGTGTGTGTATAAGTATGCTTGTGTTTATATGTATGGTGTGTATATGTATGCTTATATGAGTGTGTGTATGTGCATGTGTGTATATGTATGCTTGTGTGTGTATATGCATGTGTGTGTATATGTATGCTTGTGTATGTGCATAATACATATATAATGTGTATATGTATGCTTGTGTATGTGCATGTGTGTGTATATGTATGCTTGTGTATGTGCATGTGTGTGTATATGTATGCTTATATGAGTGTGTGTATATGTATGCTTATATGAGTGTGTGTATGTGCATGTGTGTATATGTATGCTTGTGTGTGTATATGCATGTGTGTGTATATGTATGCTTGTGTATGTGCATGTGTGTGTGTATATGTATGCTTGTGTATGTGCATGTGCGTGTATATGTATGCTTGTGTGTGAGTATGTGCATGTGTGTGTATATGTATGCTTGTGTGTGTATGTGCATGTGTGTATATGTATGCTTGTGTGTGTATGTGCATGTGTGTATATGTATGCTTGTGTGTGTGTGTATGTGCATGTGTGTATATGTATGCCTGTGTGTGTATGTGCATGTGTGTATATGTATGCCTGTGTGTGTATATGTATGCTTGTGTGTGAGTATGTGCATGTGTGTATATGTATGCTTGTGTGTGTATGTGCATGTGTGTATATGTATGCCTGTGTATATGTATGCTTGTGTGCGAGTATGTGCATGTTTGTGTATATGTATGCTTGTGTGTGAGTATGTGCATGTGTGTATATGTATGCCTGTGTGTATGTGCATGTGTGTATATGTATGCCTGTGTGTGTATGTGCATGTGTGTGTATGTATACTTGTGTGTGTATGTGCATGTGTGTGTATATGTATGCCTGTGTGTGTATGTGCATGTGTGTATATGTATGCTTGTGTGTGTGTATGTGCATGTGTGTGTATGTATACTTGTGTGTGAGTATGTGCATGTGTGTGTATATGTATGCTTGTGTGTGTATGTGCATGTGTGTGTATATGTATGCTTGTGTGTGTGTATGTGCATGTGTGTGTATGTATACTTGTGTGTGAGTATGTGCATGTGTGTGTATATGTATGCTTGTGTGTGTATGTGCATGTGTGTGTATATGTATGCTTGTGTGTGAGTATGTGCATGTGTGTGTATATGTATGCTTGTGTGTGTATGTGAATAGGGGAATGACGTCGCTACAGCCTGGGGAGGGTGTGTACGCTGTTGTCCAATCACAGCCCCAGAATGTCAGCACAAAAGGAAGCACTGATGGCGTGGTGCCAGCTAAGATAAGAATCGAGCCAAATCCATAACAAAAGGGTAGAAGGAAGCAGCACTCTTAATCCATTGTCCATAAAATCCAAAAAATTTATTTCATATAGTTAAAACCAAAACAGACAGCACAGCACAATACAGGCTACACAAGTGGAGGGGGAGCAAATCCTTACATGTTTCGTGCTATGCAGCACTTAATCATAGGATAGCTCTCCACCTGTGCAGCACACCTTTAAAGGGTGTCATGGCCAATCACAACATCAAAACCTTACCACACCCCTAAGAATAGGTGTCTTAAAGGTGTACTGCAAAGGTGTGAGAAGAATTAGTGTAACATAGAAAAAAACATAATTTATGCTTACCTGATAAATTTATTTCTCTTGTAGTGTATCCAGTCCACGGATCATCCATTACTTGTGGGATATTCTCGTTCCCAACAGGAAGTTGCAAGAGGATCACCCACAGCAGAGCTGCTATATAGCTCCTCCCCTCACTGCCATATCCAGTAATTCGACCGAAACAAGCCGAGAAAGGAGAAAACCATAGGGTGCAGTGGTGACTGTAGTTTTAATAAAATTTAGACCTGCCTTAAAAGGACAGGGCGGGCCGTGGACTGGATACACTACAAGAGAAATAAATTTATCAGGTAAGCATAAATTATGTTTTCTCTTGTTAAGTGTATCCAGTCCACGGATCATCCATTACTTGTGGGATACCAATACCAAAGCTAAAGTACACGAATGATGGGAGGGACAAGGCAGGATTAAACGGAAGGAACCACTGCCTGAAGAACCTTTCTCCCAAAAACAGCCTCCGAAGAAGCAAAAGTATCAAATTTGTGAAATTTTGAAAAGGTGTGAAGCGAAGACCAAGTCGCAGCCTTGCAAATCTGTTCAACAGAGGCCTCATTTTTAAAGGCCCAGGTGGAAGCCACAGCTCTAGTAGAACGAGCTTTAATCCTTTCAGGGGGCTGCTGTCCAGCAGTCTCATAGGCTAGGCGTATTATGCTCCGAAGCCAAAAGGAAAGAGAGGTTGCCGAAGCTTTTTGACCTCTCCTCTGTCCAGAGTAAACAACAAACAGGGAATCTTTAGTAGCTTGTAAGTAAAACTTCAAGGCACGGACTACGTCCAGATTATGTAAAAGACGTTCCTTCTTTGAAGAAGGATTAGGACACAATGATGGAACAACAATCTCTTGATTGATATTCTTGATAGAAACCACCTTAGGTAAAAACCCAGGTTTGGTACGCAGAACTACCTTATCTGCATGAAAAATCAGATAAGGAGAATCACATTGTAAGGCAGATAGCTCAGAGACTCTCCGAGCCGAGGAAATAGCCATCAAAAACAGAACATTCCAAGATAAAAGTTTAATATCAATGGAATGAAGGGGTTCAAACGGAACTCCTTGAAGAACTTTAAGAACCAAGTTTAAGCTCCACGGGGGAGCAACAGGTTTAAACACAGGCTTAATTCTAACCAAAGCCTGACAAAATGCCTGAACGTCTGGAACCTCTGCCAGACGCTTGTGCAAAAGAATAGACAGAGCAGAAATCTGTCCTTTTAAGGAACTAGCGGATAATCATTTGTCCAAACCCTCTTGGAGAAAGGACAATATCCTAGGAATCCTAACCTTACTCCATGAGTAATTCTTGGATTCACACCAATAAAGATATTTACGCCATATCTTGTGGTAGATTTTCCTGGTGACAGGCTTTTGTGCCTGTATTAAGGTATCAATGACTGACTCGGAGAAGCCACGCTTTGATAGAATCAAGCGTTCAATCTCCATGCAGTCTCAAAGAAATTAGATTTGGATGATTGAAAGGACCTTGTATTAGAAGGTCCTGTCTCAGAGGCAGAGTCTATGGTGGAAAGGATGACATATCCACTAGGTCTGCATACCAGGTCCTGCGTGGCCACGCAGGCGCTATCAGAATCACTGATGCTCTCTCCTGTTTGATTTTGGCAATCAGTCGAGGGAGCAGAGGAAACGGTGGAAACACATAAGCCAGGTTGAAGAACCAAGGCGCTGCTAGAGCATCTATCAGCGTCGCTTCTGGGTCCCTGGACCTGGATCTAGTTCTCTACGCCTGGGATGTGGATCGCTGACAGGTGGCAAGAGTGAGACTCTGCCCAGCGAATTATCTTTGAGACTTCTAACATCGCTAGGGAACTCCTGGTTCCCCCTTGATGGTTGATGTAAGCCACAGTCGTGATGTTGTCCGACTGAAATCTGATGAACCTCAGGGTTGCTAACTGAGGCCAAGCTAGAAGAGCATTGAATATTGCTCTCAACTCCAGAATATTTATTGGGAGGAGTTTCTCCTCCTGAGTCCACGATCCCTGAGCCTTCAGGGAGTTCCAGACTGCACCCCAACCTAGAAGGCTGGCATCTGTTGTTACAATCGTCCAATCTGGCCTGCGAAAAGACATACCCTTGGACAGATGGACCCGAGATAGCCACCAGAGAAGAGAATCTCTGGTCTCTTGATCCAGATTTAGTAGAGGGGACAAATCTGAGTAATCCCCATTCCACTGACTTAGCATGCATAATTGCAGCGGTCTGAGAAGCAGGCGCGCAAATGGCACTATGTCCATTGCCGCTACCATTAAGCCGATTACTTCCATGCACTGAGCCACTGACGGGCGTGGAATGGAATGAAGGACACGGCAAGCATTTAGAAGTTTTGATAACCTGGACTCCGTCAGGTAAATTTTCATCTCTACCGAATCTATAAGAGTCCCTAGGAAGGAAACTCTTGTGAGTGGGGATAGAGAACTCTTTTCCACGTTCACTTTCCACCCATGCGACCTCAGAAATGCCAGAACTATCTCTGTATGAGACTTGGCAATTTGAAAGCTTGACGCCTGTATCAGGATGTCGTCTAGATAAGGAGCCACCGCTATGCCTCGCGGTCTTAGAACCGCCAGAAGTGAGCCCAGAACCTTTGTAAAAATTCTCGGGGCTGTAGCTAACCCGAAGGGAAGAGCTACAAATTGGTAATGCCTGTCTAGAAAGGCAAACCTTAGGAACCGATGATGATCTTTGTGAATCGGTATGTGAAGGTAGGCATCCTTTAAGTCCACTGTGGTCATGTACTGACCCTCTTGGATCATGGGTAGGATGGTCCGAATAGTTTCCATTTTGAATGATGGAACTCTGAGGAATTTGTTTAAGATCTTTAGATCCAAAATTGGTCTGAAGGTTCCCTCTTTCTTGGGAACCACAAACAGATTTGAATAAAACCCCTGTCCTTGTTCCGTCCGCGGAACTGGGTGGATCACTCCCATTACTAGGAGGTCTTGCACACAGCTTAGGAATGCCTCTTTCTTTATCTGGTTTGCTGATAACCTTGAAAGATGAAATCTCCCTTGTGGAGAAGCTTTGAAGTCCAGAAGATATCCCTGAGATATGATCTCCAACGCCCAGGAATCCTGAACATCTCTTGCCCACGCCTGGGCGAAGAGAGAAAGTCTGCCCCCCACTAGATTCGTTTCCGGATAGGGGGCCATTCCTTCATGCTGTCTTGGGGGCAGCAGCAGGCTTTCTGGCCTGCTTGCCCTTGTTCCAGGACTGGTTAGGTTTCCAGGCCTGTCTGGAATGAGCAACAGTTCCCTCTTGTCTTGAAGCGGAGGAAGTTGATGCTGCTCCTGCTTTGAAATTTCGAAAGGCACGAAAATTAGACTGTTTGGCCTTTGATTTGGCCCTGTCCTGAGGAAGGGTATGACCCTTACCTCCAGTAATGTCAGCAATAATTTCCTTCAAGCCAGGCCCGAATAAGGTCTGCCCCGTGAAAGGAATGTTGAGTAATTTAGACTTTGAAGTCACGTCAGCTGACCAGGATTTAAGCCATAACTCCCTTCGCGCCTGGATGGCGAATCCAGAATTCTTAGCCGTTAGTTTAGTCAAATGAACAATGGCATCAGAAACAAATGAGTTAGCTAGCTTAAGCGTTCTAAGCTTTGCAATAATTTCAGTCAATGGAGCTGTATGGATGGCCTCTTCCAGGGCCTCAAACCAGAATGCCGCCGCAGCAGTGACAGGCGCAATGCATGCAAGGGGCTGTAAAATAAAACCTTGTTGAATAAACATTTTCTTAAGGTAACCCTCCAATTTTTTATCCATTGGATCTGAAAAAGCACAACTATCCTCAACCGGGATAGTGGTACGCTTTGCTAAAGTAGAAACTGCTCCCTCCACCTTAGGGACCGACTGCCATAAGTCCCGTGTAGTGGCGTCTATTGGAAACATTTTTCTAAAAATAGGAGGTGGGGAAAAAGGCACACCCGGTCTATCCCACTCCTTGCTAATAATTTCTGTAAGCCCTTTAGGTATAGGAAAAACATCAGTACACACCGGCACCGCATAGTATTTATCCAGCCTACACAATTTCTCTGGTACTGCAACTGTGTTACAGTCATTCAGAGCAGCTAATACCTCCCCAAGCAATACACGGAGGTTCTCAAGCTTAAATTTAAAATTAGAAATCTCTGAATCAGGTTTCCCCGAGTCAGAGACGTCACCCACAGACTGAAGCTCTCCGTCCTCATGTTCTGCATATTGTGACGCAGTATCAGACATGGCTCTTACAGCATCTGCGCGCTCTGTATCTCTTCTAACCCCAGAGCTATCGCGCTTGCCTCTTAATTCAGGCAATCTGGATAATACCTCTGACAGGGTATTATTCATGATTGCAGCCATGTCCTGCAAGGTAATCGCTATGGGCGTCCCTGATGTAATTGGCGCCATACTAGCGTGCGTCCCCTGAGCGGGAGGCGAAGGGTCTGACACGTGGGGAGAGTTAGTCGGCATAACTTACCCCTCGATAGAACCCTCTGGTGACAATTCTTTTATAGATAAAGACTGATCTTTACTGTTTAAGGTGAAATCAATACATTTAGTACACATTCTCCTATGGGGCTCCACCATGGCTTTCAAACATAATGAACAAGTTTCCTCTGTGTCAGACATGTTTATACAGACTAGCAATGAGACTAGCAAGCTTGGAAAACACTTTAAAACAAGTTTACAAGCAATATAAAAAACGTTACTGTGCCTTTAAGAAACACAAATTTTGTCAAAATTTGAAATAACAGTGAAAAAAGGCAGTTACACTAACAATTTTTTTAGTGTATGTAATAAGTTAGCAGAGCATTGCACCCACTTGCAAATGGATGATTAACCCCTTAATACCAAAAACAGAATAATAAAAAACAAAAACTTTTTTCAAACAGTCACAACAACTGCCACAGCTCTACTGTGGCTTTTTACCTCCCTCAAAAACGACTTTGAAGCCCTTTGAGCCCTCCAGAGATGTCCTGGAACATGCAGGAAGAAGCTGGATGTCTGTGTCTGTAATTTTTAATGTGCAAAAAAACGCTAAAATAGGCCCCTCCCACTCATATTACAACAGTGGAAAGCCTCAGGAAACTGTTTCTAGGCAAAAATCAAGCCTGCCATGTGGAAAAAACTAGGCCCCAATAAGTTTTATCACCAAACATATATAAAAAACGATTAAACATGCCAGCAAATGTTTTATATTACACTTTTATAAGAGTATGCATCTCTGTTAATAAGCCTGATACCAGTCGCTATCACTGCATTTAAGGCTTTACTTACATTACTTCGGTATCAGCAGCATTTTCTAGCAAATTCCATTCCCTAGAAAAATATTAACTGCACATACCTTATTGTAGGAAAACCTGCATGCCATTCCCCCTCTGAAGTTACCTCACTCCTCAGAATATGTGAGAACAGCAATGGATCTTAGTTACTTCTGCTAAGATCATAGAAAACGCAGGCAGATTCTTCTTCTAAATGCTGCCTGAGATAAACAGTACGCTCCGGGACCATTTTAAAATAAACTTTTGATTGAAGAAATAAACTAAGTATAAAACACCACTCTCCTCTTACGACCTCCTTCTTTGTTGAGAGTTGCAAGAGAATGACTGGATATGGCAGTGAGGGGAGGAGCTATATAGCAGCTCTGCTGGGGTGATCCTCTTGCAACTTCCTGTTGGGAAGGAGAATATCCTACAAGTAATGGATGATCCGTGGACTGGATACACTTAACAAGATAAAGTTTTTTTGTTTGTTTTTTTTTAAAAAAAAAAAAAACACACAAACAAAAGTGCATATGAAAAAATAAAAACAATACAAAAGTAACTACAATAAATATTATTCTATATGTAAATAAACATATTAATTATTACGTTACACAACTTTGAAATTAGCCTCAAACAATGAGAAATATGTTATGGACCAATGTCCATCCATGAATTGATGTGAATACATAAATATTAATAATATTAAATAAATGTGTATACAAAGTTCAATAACAGTGATCCAGCAAGAAGATATACAAAAAGAGAATATGTATACAGCAAGAAAAAGTACATTAAATCTCAATGGGACTTTGATATGGTTTAGTTGAATTAAATTAGGTTTTGCTCACATTAATGCATTAACACTGTAATTCAAAATTCTAAACACAAAAGTTAAAATTTAATATTCAAAGTTCAGAATTCCAGAATCCCTATCCCTGCACAATAGTAGACACAACAGACCATTGGGAATTTTATTCAGTTTGATTTGAGCTCCTATAGTCAACCATAAGTAAATAGTATTTCATTATATTAATTGTACATAAGTGTATAAATGACATCAAAAATTACAACAAGGATTTGAGTGTAGCCAGGCACTTTAATTGTCTACATTTTACAGATCAGCCCAAATTCACTGTAAAAGTAATAGATATAGCTTAAAAGCCTATTCGGGGAGGAAACATTTATAACATACTTTCCAAGAAAGAACTTTATTGGATCTGGAAACTCAGTACGAGGGCACCCCTTGGTCTCAATAAAGAATGGGACATTAGTTATTTTGTGGATTAATTCTGGTCACAATGGGCATTTCCATTAACGTATATATGGTCAGTAAATTTGCCATCATCCTGTCCACTAATAGGCTCATCAACAGTAATATTAACAATACTTTGGTACATTCTATATATATGCATTCTTACATCTTTACATTCTATATTCACATATTGATATTTACACACATATGTATATGTTTTCACATTAACATTTTTTGCTCTTGTATTATCTAGTATTGTGAAATATTATGAATGAATATTTTTAATTGAATGTTTTACCATGTGAGCGTGTGGCCCCACTAGTCATTTATACACTTATGTACAATTAATATAATGAAATACTATTTACTTATGGTTGACTTTAGGAGCTCAAATCAAACTGAATAAAATTCCCAATGGTCTGTTATGTCTACTATTGTGCAGGGATAGGGATATCAAATTCTGGAATTCTGAACTTTGAATATTAAATTTTAACTTTTGTGTTTAGAATTTTGAATTAGTGTTAATGCATTAATGTGAGCAAAACCTAATTTAATTCAACTAAACCATATCAAATTCCTCAGAGTCCCATTGAGATTTAATGTACTTTTTCTTGCTGTATACATATTCTCTTTTTGTATATCTTCTTGCTGGATCACTGTTATTGAACTTTGTATACAAATTAATTTAATATTAT
Source organism: Bombina bombina (assembly GCF_027579735.1). Taxonomy (NCBI): domain Eukaryota; kingdom Metazoa; phylum Chordata; class Amphibia; order Anura; family Bombinatoridae; genus Bombina; species Bombina bombina. Next base: position 669,132,172 of record NC_069503.1, on the reverse strand, counting down.
TGATATTTATGTATTCACATCAATTCATTAATGGACATTGGTCCATAACATATTTCTCATTGTTTGAGGCTAATTTCAAAGTTGTGTAACGTGAATAATTAATATGTTTATTTACATATAGAAAAATATTTCTTGTAGTTTCTTTTGTATTGTTTTTATTTTTTCATATGCACTTTTGTTTGTGTGTTTTTTTTAAAAAAAAAACAAAAAAAACAAAAACAAAAAAAACTTTTTTTCTATGTTATACTAATTCTTCTCACACCTTTGCAGTACACCTTTAAGACACCTATTCTTAGGGGTGTGGTAAGGTTTTGATGTTGTGATTGGCCATGACACCCTTTAAAGGTGTCCTGCACAGGTGGAGAACTATCCTATGATTAAGTGCTGCATAGCACAAAACATGTAAGGATTTGCTCCCCCTCCACTTGTGTAGCCTGTATTGTGCCGTGCTGTCTGTTTTGGTTTTAACTATATGAAATAAATTTTTTGGATTTTATGGAAAATGGATTAAGAGTGCTGCTTCCTTCTACCCTTTTGTGTGTGTATGTGCATGTGTGTATATTTATGCTTGTGTGTGTGTGTGTGTGCATGTGTGTATATGTATGCTTGTGTGTGTATGTGCATGTGTGTGTATATGTATGCTTGTGTGAGTATGTGCATGTGTGTATATGTATGCTTGTGTGTGAGTATGTGCATGTGTGTATATGTATGCTTGTGTGTGTATGTGTATGTGTGTATATGTATGCCTGTGTGTGTGTATGTGCATGTGTGTATATGTATGCCTGTGTGTGTGTATGTGCATGTGTGTATATGTATGCCTGTGTGTGTATGTGCATGTGTGTATATGTATGCTTGTGTGTGTATGTGCATGTGTGTGTATGTGCATGTGTGTATATTTATGCTTGTGTGTGTGTGTGTGTGCATGTGTGTATATGTATGCTTGTGTGTGTATGTGCATGTGTGTGTATATGTATGCTTGTGTGAGTATGTGCATGTGTGTATATGTATGCTTGTGTGTGAGTATGTGCATGTGTGTATATGTATGCTTGTGTGTGTATGTGTATGTGTGTATATGTATGCCTGTGTGTGTGTATGTGCATGTGTGTATATGTATGCCTGTGTGTGTGTATGTGCATGTGTGTATATGTATGCCTGTGTGTGTGTATGTGCATGTGTGTATATGTATGCCTGTGTGTGTATGTGCATGTGTGTATATGTATGCTTGTGTGTGTATGTGCATGTGTGTGTATGTGCATGTGTGTGTATATGTATGCTTGTGTGTATGTGTATGTGCATGTGTGTATATTTATGCTTGTGTGTGTGTGTATGTGCATGTGTGTATATGTATGCTTGTGCGTGTATGAAAATGTGAGAAATAATGTATATATAATACAATCACTCCATAAACACATACTAAAATATGTGCATATATAATTTGAGGAAAATATGCTAATAAAATAGGTTTTTTTTACCATCTGACAATTAAAAAAAAAAAAATGTCCCCGGATTTCATTTTAAAAATCTGGTCACCTTATTTTAGGAACTATATTGGTTTGTTTAATTGCCATAAAATGATATGTGCTCTTTTGCAAGAAAATATGGAGCATATAATGTTAAAATAATAATTTTAAAAGGGTACAGATGGGCCAATTTATCAATGTCTGTCTGACATGATACGCTGTAGCGTATCATGTCCGACAGACATCGCTGAATGCCGACAGCATACGCTGTCGGCATTTAACATTGCACAAGCAGTTCACTAGAACTGCTTGTGCAATGCCGCCCCCTGCAGATTCGTGACCAATCGGCCGCTAGCAGGGGGTGTCAATAAGTCCGATTGTATAGGATCGGGCGGATTGCAGCCTGCAGCCTCAGAGGCAGCAAACCAGTTATTGAGCAGCGGTCTTAAGATTGCTGCTTCATAACTGCTGTTTACGGCGAGACTGAAGGCTCGCGCAGAAACCAGGGCATCAATTTGGCCCCAGAGTCTCTTGCAACATAAATACATTGATAAACCATTTTGATACCCATCTATGCTTTCTCCAACTTGGGGTTTACCCAACATGATTTATTTGGAATATATGAAATAAAGTATTTTTCAATAAGTTAACTGTGATGATTTAAAATATTTGTTTCATCAAACTGATATACATTAATGAACATTTAAAAAAACACACCATTCATTCCAACTCCAGATGCACACTATAAATAATAGGTGTTAATAAATAGAAATTTCCCACATTTCTGTAAGGAGTACAAAACAATTTATACAGATGGTTTGTGAACTGAAAAAAAGCAATAGTCATCTTCATTTTTATTTATTTTAATACATTATGAAAAATAATGCACAAGAAATAATAAAGGCCAAACGGTTCACAGTATTAAAATTCCTAATTTTTACAGTACTCAATACATTTTCTGCTACTGCTCATTTAAAGGAACATTAGACATAAATCCCATATAAAATATCTAATGAAGTACAGTAAAAAAAAAATAAAAAAAAATAATCAATGAACATTTTTTCATTGTTATTGCTGTCATATTCCTTGGCAAGTTGTACTTTTTACCCCAGAAGAAGCAAAGATCTGGAGTGCACTTAGAAAAAACAGAAAAAATGTATACCATCAGACTTTTCAAGGGGTGTATTGCTGAACTGCTCTGTAATATAAAGCCTTGCAGATCTTGCCAACAAAATAAAAGATTTTAATGTTTTTAAGCCAGTTCTTTTGTATGCAATACTTAAAGGGACATTGTAACACAATTTTTTTTTCTTTTCGGATTTATAAAGAGCATGCAATTTAAAATAACTCTCTAATTTACTTCTATTATCTAATTTGCTTTATTCTCTTGATATCCTTTGCTGAAAAGCATATCTAGATAGGCTCAGTATCTGCTGATTGGTGGCTGCACATAGATGTCTTGTATGATTGGCTCACCATATGCATTGCTATTTCTTCAACAAAGGATATCTAAAGAATTAAGCAAATTAGAAAATATAATTAAATGGGAATGCTGTTTAAAATTGTTTTCTTTATCTGAATCATGAAAGAAAAAAATGTAGGTTTAATGTCCCTTTAACTACTGATGTATATCGCACATAAATATATAAACGCTTCTAACCTTTCAAGTAGGTGGCTTTGTACTGTACATGGTTACAGTGTTGGTGAACATCTGAAAACAGATCATAGGGACAACACTATCCTAATCTGAGGACAAGGATTTCTATGTTTTTTAGAATGTCCTGCAGTACATCCTTATTATTTTTTTTTTTTTAAAGCTCCTTTAAAATATTTTAAGGCTAGAGCTGTTTTAGCATAAGCAAGTCAGCTGATCAGTTCCCAAGGGTTTATTCACCTAAGCTTAAAACGGAGAAATCTGTAACTTCTGGTATGTTAATGGGTCCCAGTGACAAAGGCTAAGATTTAATGACGGTTCTAGCACACACAAAATGTTAAAACAAAATGGTCTGATCTGTTTCACAGTAGCACATACATTATTTATAAGGTAGTCTTTGTGAAAAAGTCAGAAAGTACAATACATTAAAGAGACAACTCCCTTAAATATATATAACTACCAGTTTTATTATAAAAACTATTTCATCAATATTAGTCAGATTCTCTTATTTCACTAATGCAATGTGAAATAAAAAAATAATAAAAAAAATTGGAGATATAGAGATATAGATATAGATATATATATATATATATATATATATATATATTATAAGTGTCCTTGTTTTAACTGTAACCAGAAGTTTGCCTATGTTTGGGAGAGAAAGCAACACCAATGGACCATGTAGAATATGCATCCTTAGTATTAACTTCTAAGTCTCCGAGGCGTAGGTGCACTGTTGGGTAATGCAGCTACAGTCTTTCAGCATAAGAAGATAAAAATAGGTATTTTCGATTAAAGATTCACATTGATGATGGATGTTTGTTTATTTTGTTTGCTAAGCAGCATGCATTAGTGAAATAACATTTCTAACGTCCTTTTATTTATTTATATAATGTATTTTTTGGGGAAGTTTCTGTCAATGTATCTTATTTCTATATCCAGTATTTAACTTATGTAAAACTAAATTCCTTACACTATGGAGTTTGCTTCCTAATGCCATTTTTTTAATCCATTTCCACTTCTGAAACTGAAAACATTTGCAGCTAGGTGCACCATAGCATGGGGGTGAAACCGTTAAATGAATAAATTCAACACATAGGGCTCCATTTAAGAAGCTGTAATAGTAGCTTCGGAGCGCCTTTGGCTCTAGGCTCGGATGAGCAAGCCTGCAGCCGAGAGCTAAGAAGAAGTAGTCATCAGACCGCTGCTTCTTAATCCACTACACTAATTGTAAAATGGTATTCCTCAATCTCGCCAAACTTTTACCAGGGAGATCGACAGCCCCACATTGTGGGATGCTGTGCGGACAGAGGCGGAGAGGTCCATTTGTGTCGATCTGGGGCTTAGTAAATCTAGTTCATGGTCTATAAAGTTGCTTGAAAATGCTAGCGACTGACAACTCCAACAGCACCAACATTGTTAAAAAAAGAATAAACGTTTACTTTAAACATTTAAAAGCAGTTAGAGGACTGTAGGTACATTCCGCTAGTCTGTGTTAGATTATCACGCAAGCTATTTTATGGACTATTTGGTAGTTTTTTTCTTTTAACTGCTTCACCATCATGCTATGGGGACTCAAAGTATGATTCATTCTTGCTGGTTTAAGGGACAAAAGGTTTTAAGACTTGCAACCGCATAATTTATTTAATTTTTTTTTTTGGGGGGGAAACAACCCTTTCCCCTTTTTCAAACTATATTTAGTTTGGCATCATACAACTTGATATGCTGCACATAAATGCCGGTGAGTAAAAAATGATTTATTATCTGTAACTAAGTGGTATCTCCAACATCATCTGTTTCTTTGTACATCTAGGAAGCTGAATTTACTAAAAAAATGTACTGGTGAGAAAGCTTTGAAGAACCAGGTGCATACAATGACATAACAACAAGTGATACTAAAAAACCTGGTGAGGCCACTAAATATGTTTCCCATAGCACATAAATGTAAGTCACTATTATTGTCAGTGTCCTGTTTTACCAACCCCCGCCAAAACTAAAATTTATGCTTAACTGAATGATAGAGAAAGTTCACAAGTTATCATGTATGGAACTATTCCCCTCTTGACCACTAGGAGGAAGCAAGACAACCCAACAAACCAGAGCTTTAAAGTCCGCCCACTTCCAATGATAATCAGTCATATATATAGCCAAGTAGATGAGGAAAAAAAAGAAAAGCAGGAAAGAAAGATAGAGGCTCGTGGACTCTCACCATCATGAAATAAATGAATTTATTAGGTAAGCATAAATTGTGTTTTCTTTGATCAGATGGTGAGAGTCCATGATTCATCATCTGTGGGAATTAATACCAAAGCTGTGGAGTCCACAAAACCATTGTAAACAGGGTCGGGACAAACAGAAAAGGCAGGACATTATTATTCAGACACTAAGGCCAGCAGAACTATCCTGCCAAAGGCAACCTTAGAAGAAGTATACACATCAAAGTGATAACATTTAGAAAAAGTGTGTAAAGAAGACTTTAGCTGCCTTACCTATCTGAACAATAGACGCCTCATAACTAAAGGCCCATGAAGTAGCAACTGCTCTAGTGGAATAAGCAGTAAAGTGCTCAGGAGGAGTTTAATAAGCCTTGCAAATTAAAGCTTTAAGCCAAGCTGCTAAAGTAACTGCTGTAGCTTTCTGACCCATAAGAGGACCAGAAAAAATAACAAAAAACATAATTTATGTAAGAACTTACCTGATAAATTAATTTCTTTCATATTGGCAAGAGTCCATGAGCTAGTGACGTATGGGATATACAATCCTACCAGGAGGGGCAAAGTTTCCCAAACCTCAAAATGCCTATAAATACACCCCTCGCCACACCCACAATTCAATTTAATGAATAGCCAAGTAGTGGGGTGATAAAGAAAGGAGTAAAAAGCATCAACAAAAGAATTTGGAAATAATTGTGCTTTATACAAAAAAATCATAACCACCATAAAAAGGGTGGGCCTCATGGACTCTTGCCAATATGAAATAAATTAATTTAGGTTTTCTTTCATGTAATTGGCAAGAGTCCATGAGCTAGTGACGTATGGGATAGCAATACCCAAGATGTGGAACTCCACACAAGAGTCACTAGAGAGGGAGGGATAAAATAAAAACAGCCATTTTCTGCTGAAAAAAATTAAAAAATCCACAACCAGAAAAATAAGTTTTTTCTCTTAAATGAAAGAAAAAAACTTAAATCATAAGTAGAAGAATCAAACTGAAACAGCTGCCTGAAGAACTTTTCTACCAAAAACTGCTTCCGAAGAAGCAAATACATCAAAACGGTAGAATTTATTAAATGTATGCAAAGAAGACCAAGTTGCTGCTTTGCAAATCTGATCAACTGAAGCTTCATTCTTAAAAGCCCACGAAGTAGAGACTGATCTAGTAGAATGAGCTGTAACTCTCTGAGGCGGGGCTTGACCCGACTCCAAATAAGCTTAAAGAATCAAAAGCTTTAACCAAGATGCCAAGGAAACAGCAGAAGCCTTCTGACGTTTCCTGGAACCAAAAAAGATAACAAATAGACTAGAAGTCTTTGTGAAATCTATAGTAGCTTCGACATAATATTTCAAAGCTCTTACCACATCCAAAGAATGTAAGGATCTCTCCAAAGAATTCTTAGGATTAGGACACAAGGAAGGGACAACAATTTCTCTATTAATGTTGTTAGAATTCTCAACCTTAGGTAAGAATTTAAATGAAGTCCGCAAAACCGCCTTATCCTGATGAAGAATTAGAAAAGGAGATTCACAAGAAAGAGCAGATAATTCAGAAACTCTTCTAGCAGAAGAGATGGCCAAAAGGAACAACACTTTCCAAGAAAGTAATTTAATGTCCAAAGAATGCATAGGCTCAAACGGAGGAGCCTGTAAAGCCTTCAAAACCAAATTAAGACTCCAAGGAGGAGAGATTGATTTAATTACAGGCTTGATACGGACCAAAGTCTGTACAAAACAGTGAACATCAGGAAGCTTAGCAATCTTTCTGTGAAATAAAACAAAAAGAGCAGAAATGTGTCCGTTCAAGGAACTTGCAGACAAAACCTTATCCAAACCATCCCGAAGAAACTGAAAAATTCTAGGAATTCTAAAAGAATGCCAAGAAAATTTATGAGAAGAACACCATGAAATATGTCTTCCAAACTCAATAATAAATCTTCCTAGAAACAGATTTACGAGCCTGTAACATAATATCAATCACTGGGTCAGAGAAAACTCTATGACTAAGCACTAGGCGTTCAATTTCCATACCTTCAAATTTAATGATTTGAGATCCTGATGGAAAAAACGGACCTTGAGATAGAAGGTCTAGCCTTAATGGAAGTGGCCAAGTTTGGCAACTGGACATTCGAACAAGATCTGCATACCAAAACCTGTGAGGCCATGCTGGAGCTACCAGCAACACAATCGATTGTTCCATGATGATTTTGGAGATCACTCTTGGAAGAAGAACTAGAGGCGGGAAAATATAAGCAGGTTGGTAACACCAAGGAACTGTCAACGTATCCACTGCTTCCGCCTGAGGATCCCTGGACCAGGACAGGTACCTGGGAAGTTTCTTGTTTAGATGAGAAGCCATAAGATCTATTTCTGGAAAACCACACATCTGAACAATCTGAGAAAACACATCCGGATGGAGGGACCACTCGCCTGGATGCAAAGTCTGACGGCTGAGATAATCCGCTTCCCAATTGTCTATACCTGGGATATGAACAGCAGAAATTAGACAGGAGCTGGATTCTGCCCAAGCAAGTATCCAAGATACTTCTTTCATAACTTGGGGACTGCGAGTCCCACCCTGATGATTGACATATGCCACAGTTGTGATATTATCTGTCTGAAAACAAATGAACGGTTCTCTTTTCAACAGGTGATCTAACCACCAAGTCAGAGATAGTTAAACATTGGGATTTAAGGATATTAATTGTGATATCTTTGTATAATCCCTGCACCACTGGTTCAGCATACAAAGCTGGAGAGGTCTCATGTGAAAACAAGCAAAGGGGATTGAGTCCGATGCTGCATTTATGAGACCTAAAACTTCCATGCACATAGCTACTGAAGGGAATCATTGAGACTGAAGGTTCTGACAATCTGAACCCAATTTTAATCTGCTCTTGTCTGATAGAGACAGAGTCATGGACACTGAATCTATCTGGAAACCTAAAAAGGTGACCCTTGTCTGAGGAATCAAAGAACTTTTTGGTAAATTGATCCTCCAACCATGTCTTTGAAGAAACAACACTAGTTGATTTGTGTGAGATTCTGCAGTATGTAAAGACTGAGCTAGTACCAAGATATCGTCCAAATAAGGAAACACCGCAATACCCCGTTCTCTGATTAGGGCACTGAGAACTTTTGAAAAGATTCTTGGAGCTGTCGCTAGGCCAAATGGAAGAGCGACAAATTGGTAATGCTCGTCTAGAAAAGAGAATCTCAGAAACTGATAATGATCTGGATGAATTGGAATATGAAGATATGCATCCTGTAAGTCTATTGTGGACATATAATGCCATTGCTGAACAAAAGGCAAAATAGTCCTTATAGTCACCATTTTGAAAGTTGGCACTCTTACATAACGATTCAAAATTTTCAGATCCAGAACTGGCCTGAATGAATTTTCTTTCTTTGGGACAATGAATAGATTTGAATAAAACCCCAGACCCTGTTCCTGAAATGGAACTGGTATGATTACCCCTGAAAGCTCCAGATCTGAAACACACTTCAGGAAAGCCTGAGCCTTTACTGGATTTGCTGGGATACACGAGAGGAAAAATCTACTCTGAATCCTATTCAGTACCCTTGAAAGACAATGCTCTGAATCCATTGATTTTGGACAGAATCTGCCCAAATTTTTTGGAAGAACCTTAATCTGCCCCCTACCAGCTGAACTGGAATGAGGGCCGCACCTTCATGCAGACTTGGGGGCTGGCTTTTATTTCTTAAATGGTTTGGATTTACTCCAACTTGAAGGTTTCCAATTGGAACTAGATTTTTTGGGGGTAGGATTAGGTTTCTGTTCTTTATTTTGTCGAAAGGAATGAAAACGGATAGAAGCTTTAGATTTACCCTTAGGTCTTTTATCCTGAGGCAAAAAACTCCCTTCCCCCCAGTGACAGTTGACATAATTGAATCCAACTGAGAACCAAATAACTTAATACCTTGGAAAGAAAGAGATAGTAATCTAGACTTAGATACCATGTCAGCATTCCAAGATTTAAGCCACAAAGCTCTCCTAGCTAAAATAGCTAAATACATAGATTTAACATCAATATTGATGATATCAAAAATGGCTTCACAAATAAAATGATTAGCATGCTGAAGCAAGCAAACAATGCTAGACAAATCAGTATCCATTTCCTGTTGAACTAAAACTTTCCAACCAAAAAGTTGATGCAGCTGCAACATCAGCCAAAGAAATAGCAGGCCTGAGCAGATGACCAGAATATAAATAGGCTTTCATTAGATAGAATTCAAGTTTCCTATCTAAAGGATCTTTAAAGGAAGTACTATCTTCCATAGGAATAGTAATACGTTTAGCATGAGTAGAAATAGCCCCATCAACTTTGGGGATCTTTTCCCAAAACTCCAATCTAACTGCTGGCAAAGGATACAATTTTTTAAACCTTGAAGAAGGAATAAAAGAAGCACCAGGCCTATTCCATTCCTTATAAATCATATCAGAAGTAGCATCAGGAACTGGAAAAACCTCAGGAATAACCACAGGAGGTGTATAAACAGAATTTAAACGTCTATTAGTTTTAACATCAAGAGGACTAGTTTCCTCAATATCCAATGTAATCAACACTTCTTTTAACAAAGAACGAATATACTCCATTTTAAATAAATAAGTAGATTTGTCAGTGTCAATATCTGAGGAAGGATCTTCTGAATCAGATAGATCCTCGTCAGAGGAGGATAATTCAGTATGTTGTTGGTCATTTGAAATTTCATCAACTTTATGAGAAGTTTTAAAAGACCTTTTACGTTCATTAGAAGGCAGGATGGCAGACAAAGCCTTCTGAATTGCATCAGCAATAAAATCTTTTAAATGTACAGGTATATATTGTACATTAGATGTTGAAGGAACAACAGGCAATGTACTATTACTGATGGACACATTTTCTGCATGTAAAAGCTTATCATGACAACTATTACATACCACAGCTGGAGATATAATCTCCACAAATTTACAACAAATGCACTTAGAATTGGTAGAACTGTTATCAGGCAGCGGAGTTCCAACAGTGATTTCTGAGACAGGATCAGATTGAGACATCTTGCAAATGTAAGAAAAACAACAACATATAAAGCAAAATTATCAATTTCCTTATATGGCAGTTTCAGGAATGGGAAAAATGTAAATAGCATAGGCCTCTGATAGAGAAAAAGGCAAGAGGCATATAGGAATGGGGTTTTAAATAATGAAAATATTTGGCGCCAAGTATGACGCACAATGCAAACAGAATTTTTGTGGTGCTAACAACATCCGGAAATGGCACACTCGCGTCAATGAAGATGCAACCTTGTGAAGGAACTCGGCGTCAACTAAGCCAGAAATTACAAATTTTGCGTCATCGAACATAACTTTGCGCCAAAAAATCTCGTGCCAAGAATGACGCAATGTACTTTTGCATTTTGCGCCCTCGAGAGCCTAATTTTGCCAGTGAAATTTAATGAAAAACAGTCAATTTGAAAAAAAGACTAAACCCCAGGTAAGAATTTTTTTTTCCTAAAAAATGCTTTCCCCAAACATGAAACTGACAGTCTGCAAAAGTAAATGTACATGAACCTGACTCATGGCAAATATCAGTACAATACATATATTTAGAACTTTATATTAATACATGAAGTGCCAAACCAAAGCTGAGAGTGTCTTAAGTAATGAAAACATACTTACCAAAAGACACCCATCCACATATAGCAGATAGCCAAACCAGTACTGAAACAGTTATCAGTAGAGGTAATGGAATATGAGAGTATATCGTCGATCTGAATAAGGGAGATAGGAGATTAATCTCTACGACCGATAACAGAGAACCTATGAAATAGATCTCCCGTGAGGAAAACCATTGCATTCAATAGGTGATACTCCCTTCACATCTCTCTGACATTCACTGTACTCTGAGAGGAATCAGGCTTCAAAATGCTGAAAAGCGCATATCAACGTAGAATCTAAGCACAAACTTATTTCACTACCTCCATAGGAGGCAAAGTTTGTAAAAACTGAATTGTGGGTGTGGTGAGGGGTGTATTTATAGGCATTTTGAGGTTTGGGAAACTTTGCCCCTCCTGATAGGATTGTATATCCCATACGTCACTAGCTCATGGACTCTTGTCAATTACATGAAAAAAAGAGAAGAAGAAAGTCTTAAATCTTTTGTAGCTTCCACATATTATTTGAGAGCTCTTACAACATCCAAGTTGTGGAGAAGACGAACCATAAAATTCTTAGGAGCTGGAAAAAAAAGGAACAACAATTTCATGACTGATGGTATTTGTAGATTTTAGCTTAGGAAGAAAAGAATAGCTAGAGCGAAGGAGATTCAAGACAATAAATAAAAAATAGTCATAAGATAAGGGGGCTGTCAGAAGAAGCTTGGATACATGGTAATCACAGAGTAAAAAGTATATTAATATAACCATGTTGGCTGTGCAAAACTGGGAGATCGGTAATAAAGGGATTATTTATCTTTTTAAACAATACAAATTTCGGAGTAGACTGTCCCTTTAAGTAGAAATATCAGATTTCCATCTTAAATTGAAACACAATATCCTCAGAGTCCTTAATAGTATCCTTTGAAGAAACCTAAGAAGATAATTTCCCGTCTAAGCTAGAGGAGGATTTTTCTATATCAGAGACCTGGAATAGTCTGATAGACGAAGGGCCAGCAGGGATACTCTTCTTTGAGCCTGAAGAGCTATGCTTAAGCTTGCGTTTATGCCTACTTGCCGGTGGCAATGACCCAAGTGCCTCAGAAACAGCCACTTGTAAGGGCACATTAAAACCTGGGGTATAATCAGAAACTTCTTTATATCCCACAATAAAATTTTTATGAATGTATGGATGATACTATTCTTTTTGCATAAACAATCACCTTTATTTTTTTAAGGTTAGAGTAAGGCAATCTTTTTTTTGTGCAGTCTTTTCTGCATTTTGTGTAACATAATCAGAAACATCCCCTTGAGTAATGAAAACAGGTGTCTGTCCCACTATAGCTGGCTGGCTTGGGCCCTGAGAATGGGACTACAAGACATTTGCAAGGCCGTTACCACACAGTTGTGCTGGTGGGCACACCATGGCAGTTTTACAACGCATAAATTTGTTGAGAGAAAAAATAACCTCTACACTAATCCCCTAAAATGAACTATCATTAGGGTCAGCAGGCCCATTTTGCTCCATAGCAACAAAAGCCTATGCCTAACTCAATAGGGAGAGGGAAATATAATATAGAGTATATCACATCTTAGAAAATTATTCTAATCCCCTTCCACTGCTTCTAATTGCTCCTGCTAATTTAGCGGCAATAATGTCCCAAAAATTATGCTAGCAGGCTAGTAAATGTGACCCCAATATCAAGGTAGACCCCCCCCTTTGCCCCGGTTTAGGGTCTTACCCCTTCCTGAGAAGTCAGAGAGAATGTGGTGTGCAGAAGACACTCCAGCGCTCTGTGCTTGCAAAGATCAGCAAAGCCGCGAGAAAACATAATTTATTCTTACTTGATAAATGTATTTCTTTCTTGACACAGTGAGTCCACGGATCATCTTAATTACTGTTGGGAATATCACTCCAGACCAGCAGTAATTAAGATGATCCGTGGACTCACCATGTCATTAGAAAGAAAACATAATTTATTCTTACCTGATAAATTTATTTATTTCTTGACACAGTGAGACTCACCGTGTCATTAGACAGAAATAGGGGGCAGAGCACGCGCCAAGATGCTGCTCTGTGGCGGGAAAAATCTTAACTCCTTACTTGCCACAGTCCTGCATCCAAAAGCACTGCCAACCGCTGCTGGGGGACTCGCTGCTTCCGGAGCTAAATCTCACCTGAATGAAGCCAGGGTTCTTAAAGGGACCGTACTTACAAAAAGTAAGAGACATACCACACTGACTGAGTCCACTAGACCTTACCTTCTAGTGTTAGAATAGAGAGTAGACAGTCTCCAGGCAGTCTTAGTACCAATAAAAATAAAGCTTGCAGGGTCAGAAGGAAACTGTGCACAAATAGCACCCCATAGAAAATCACAACCTACATACACTGTATGCCACTCCTGTGAATAGCAGCAGTGTAGTACCCACTGGGCACTATGAGTGCAGCTCTCAGGGCTATTAATCCTTAGTAACACATGTACTCTCTCTACATGCAGATTAGAGTGGAACAGTACAATACTGTAACTTACAGCCTAGGACCTAAGCCCTGAAGTATATGACCATGACCAGAAAGGTGGAGACACCACTGGCATAAAGGCTAGATATATCCTCTCTCAAAAGCAAAGTATAGCCTTATGTTCTTTACCCCTCTCTTAAGGGAACTATAAAGTGAGGGTTGGAGTTTGAGAATTCAAATACTTGAGCCCCTCCATCCTTCCTTGCCTTCTTCTAAATGAGGCAAAGAACTGCTGGGAGAGAAGAGGAAGTAGGATGGATATTAAAAGTTCTGGTTTAGGGTGTATTTGCCTCTTCTTGGTGGCCAGGTGATGTACTTCTCAAGAGTTAGGTCTCGTGGACTCTTGCTACTATTAGAAAGAAATTTGCATTATTGGCTCCAGCTTAATATGAGTTTAACCCCTGAAGAAAAGGGTTAAACAAATACTTAGTCATGCTCAGGAAAAAAACAACTAATTGCAGCTCCTAAGCAGCACACATCCTGTGATCCAATAAAAAGCAGCATATGTATGTAGCTGCCAATCACTGACTGTGTCCTGCTCAGGATAACTGTTCCATGAGCATTGTTTAAAAATGAATGCTCTAACAAAATAGACAATTTTAATTATTACACTGAAAACCTTTTGTTTTTATGCTTGAGACACCTACCACTGTCCACCAATAAAGCAGTGTGAGTTCTGCTTATCTGCCATTGAACAATCAATCCTTATAGTCAAGTTGTACATAGACATGCACTTCCTGTTAGCATTATAATGAAAATGAACCTGTTTTTTGTAACCTTTTTTTATGCAAGTAGTATTTTAACATATTTAAACTGTGCATGAAAATTCTTTAGAGTTTAATGTCCCTTTACCATAAATATACATTAACTCTAGAAGATAGAATAACCACTAAATTTTTTGTGTGTGTTTAATTAAGAATGTTTTAAAACTTGGCATTTAACATGTAGTAGTTATTTCTAAAGAAGATTTACAGGACTGTAAATCCTAAATATCATTACTCAGTAAGTTAAGTGCTTCAAACAGACTATAGCCTAAAGAAAAAAAACAAAAACCTAAATAAGGCTCATTATGTAAGTATAGAAAATCCATCACCAGCTTCATATTAAACAGATGATGATCCAGGAGAAAATTCTAAGTGAACATCTAGTGTTCCATAAAGGGAACGAAGAACATCTAGAACCTTTTCTTGAATGATATCAACTTGTTCAGAAGGACAATAGTCGTCAAGGCTGGACCTAAAAATAAATAAAAAATTGTGATTAAATATTTAAGAATGGGAAGTACTTACTAACTTGGCCTTCCTGTCTCACTGTTCTTCCACCCACCAATCAATTTTGAATGCCACTCCTAAACTCATTCCCCTGAGTCACTGTTTTCAAATCGCTTCACTGCTCTTAGGGGTTGCCACCTTTTGCCCAGAAGATTCCTGGACACTTTTTAAATGGGGGTCGGGAGGGCGTGGCTAGGGCATGGCTTGGGCGTGGTCTGGGGTGTGGCTTCTTGCGGCCTCATATGATACATGATACAATTTTTAAAATGTTGATTTGCAGTTAAAAAATTGAGTGTTATAGTGATCACTAATCACTTTAACACTCAATTTAGTGATTTAATCGTATTAATATACACATACAACACAATTTCATATATCAAATAGTCTTTATTGGTTATATGTTACCTAAGAAAAATATCTCCTGTATTATACACATATTTTCAATCACAAGTCCCGCCCTAACACCCTCTGACATCATACGTTTGCGTATCAAGCCTTGTTTCAAGCAACTGCTTATACACAGCAACCAATAGGAGATGGTACGCAATACGCATGCGCCGAACAGTCCCTTAGGTAAAACAAAGCGAAAAAAGAACTGGAAGTTGAAGTCTGTCATGTGACTTCACCAGTGATGTTATTTGTACATCTGTACTATTGTGTCATTGCCCTGGCGGCTCCATCCGCCTACATTTTTTAAAATAAAATCAATCGTGTTGTTGTGTGCGACAGGGGAGATGGGCAGACCGGGGCATTGGAGCCTAGTTCCGGGACACACGGTCCCAGACCGGGACTGTCCCGGTGATACCGGGGCAGGTGGCAACCCGTAACTTGACCCCTTCACTTGTTTCTGAAAATACAGTAGAATAAAGTTCAAAATTATGGCCCTAACCTAAAAAGCCATTACTAAGACAGTCTCTTATTATAACTCTGATCTAGTTTATAAATACTCAGTAACATAGGGCCAGATGATCTAAAGATTTCCTCTCTGGCGAGATTATTTAAGAAATCTCACTTAGATAAACTAAGCGGAAAGAATCAACTGAACACAGGATGCCTGTAACACAAAAATCATGAAAAAATAACAATGTAGTTTATTCTAAAAAATATAAATTACTTAATAAAATATAAATTTGAATTATTGTTAATTAAAATATGTAAGATATTGCTCGCAAACTGTACACTAACTGACACTGTTAAAACACAAACTGAAACTATACATAAGAAACGGAAATAAGGAAATAAGATTAAAATTATCTAGGAGCTGTAACTTACTAGTTAAGACCTCCAGAGAGGGAAATATGTGCCTCCTCCTAGTGGTCAGGAAGAGTAATTCCCAGGAGTAATGGATCATGGACTCTCACCACCTGCATGGAAGAAAAAAAAAAATACACTGCACACAAAACATATTAAATAAAAATATCACAGACATGTTATGCTAAATTTCTCATTTGGATATTACGTATGGTAACTTTTTTTAAAGGTTGTGACTGGTGCTTGCGTTTCCACGGTACATCAATATACCACAATAACAAACAAATGCCTAACTGCAAAGCAATAATACAAATGTAATAGTTTCTAAGCATAGAAGGTCATTTATTTGTGTGTGAAAAGAGGCAATACTTGCATTGTACCTTTATGTGGTTTTTAATGTGTCTGTGTATCAAACATATAGGTCTTACTATTAAAACCTATCCTTGAAAAAGCCGAGATTATCAGAGAAAGGTACATCGGAGATACGGAAGGACTACTGCATCACAGGAGGTGGGACTTTTCTTTGCAATCACATCACGTTGACTCCAAGACCAGTGAGAGCGCTTATTATCCCACAGTGTTCAATTTCCTTGTTTTAATATTGTAATAAATATCTTTTGGAAAGATCCGGTTGCCACAGTATCCTTTAAGCATAGTTTGAATAAACTACACGCTTAAAACTGAGAGCTCAGATATAGCTCTCATTCAAGTGAGTAACATTCTTTTCAAGTCGCAATATATACTGGTGACATAGAGCTTCACTATGCCTTTCTCTTATTTCTTCTAAGGTCATCTGTGAAAAGGATTTCTGAAGAAACCACATGATTTAAAGGAGTATATCCTTTTATTACTTTAATTAACACATCTTACAAGCACAGTGTTAACGTACAGACACAATTGCATTTATATATATATTTTTATTGTTTGATTTTTTGTTCACTTTTTCACTGTTGTGACACTTATTGTATAAGGTTTTACTATTGTGTATCTCTGTACAGTGCTACACCATATTGTATATCTTTATTCTATCTTGAATAACAACAACAAACACAAATGCATAAAACAAGATGTTTGATTTTTCATGTATTTCAAGGCTAGAATAGCAAGTATGTAAAAGCCTTATGGGCATATATTGCTTCTAAATAGAGATAGGATACAAGAACAGATGTAGAAGAAAAATGGATCATAATGGACATCTAAACATAATAAGGAATGGCCTTGTAGAAATAATTAATTGTATTTATCCTCTTAAACACACCCTGCTGAAACTAATTTTTTTTTGATTACTCTCCTTCAATTGCACAGAAAATTCAAACCAAATGGTGCTCTCAACAATTAATTGACAAATGTCTTTAAAATCTAAGAGCCAGCAATACAAGTTAGAAGATATATATATATATATATATATATATATATATATATATATATATATATATATATATATATATATATATATATATATATATATATATGAAAATGCTAAAAGTGTAAGTCCAGGCTGACAATATACACACACAGCATGCACTTATTCTAGACAGCCTTTGGTTTCAACTGAGCATCTGTGCTCAGTTTTATTCTGGCCAGGGACATCTGTTTTAAGCAAATAATACATTTAAACCCCACTTTTTTATAATGCAACAAAGGAAAACTGATGCTGATGTCACGTTAAAAGGATTTTGTGAGAGTTTAACGCTGCCACGCTAACTTTGCTAGGTGTAAGGTTTTTGCGTGTCAGGTAGAGTTTGTATTAAAAGTTCAAAGTAAGGGGGGCGGAGCCAGCAGCTACACAGACCAGACGCACGTTCAGAAGGCTCCTAGGCCAAAAATACTATTTAGGCAATAAAGTCTGTAATTGTTGGGAACTAATAGTTTATTTTAACTGGTCACTTGTCAGGGACCTTGTCAGAGCATAGTTTATTAAGCACTAAGCTCCGTTATTGACTTCAGGGGACAAAGATTTTTGCTGCGCAGCAGGAGGACACCATTTTGCTGATAGAACTCCGGAGGGTCGGGGCTCCGCTCCGGAGTTGGATTTATAAAGACTTGCAAGTCTCATCATTAACGCTCATGTCCAGAGAGACTGTAGTATGCTATTGGACTCTACACATCGGAGAGACAGACACGCCCGCATAAACAGTTTATTTCTATCTAACGGAGGCCCTGACTGTAAGGATATAAAGAACAATGGCGGATATAGAGGGCTGGGAAAAGACAATCCTACTTAATATCGAAACCTCCTTTCAACAGCTGAAGATAGAGCTGATCAACACTCTAAAAGGCATAAAGTCCCATCAGTCAACAACTAACAGAGATGCGCAGGGATTAAAGACAACGGAGGTATTTGGTCATGAGCCTACTACAGCTTGGCATTTTCCCATGCAGGCAGAAGAGAAACCATCCTATGCTATAGGGGAAAATCCGGTGTTCGCTATGCAACTACCATTAATAGCCGATTGGCAGAGCTCACACCTGATGCCTAATCCTGAGCAACTCCCTACGATTGATCTAAGAAGCAGAAACCCGGCGATTCCTGCACACAAGCTCTATGGCTTTCAAATATATGGCATTAGCTCTCTGGGCGATGGTTTTAATGTGCCTCATCATATTCCAGACATGACAAACAAAGTCTGGTCTGTCGCTATGAAGAAGATCTTGGGGAAATATGACGATATTCTCAAAGGTAACCCGGACCGGGCTGTAACTCACCACCCAGATCTACATATCCAGCAATCCACTGAGGGGAAGTCACATTCTCCTACTAACACCCGAAGAGGAATCGGCTAGCAACCCTTAATACAGCGGACCCTACTGTTGTACCTGACAGTAAACACGGAGTATAGTTGGACTTACTATTTCATCTTGCCCCTGAACTGGTGTAAGAACTTTGCCCATTACTACTACTTTATATTCTGCTCCAAGTACATTACAGAAATTTTAGGTTGGAAATGTTCAATCACTTAGTTACCTGAAGCCTAACTGAAATGATTACATAATCAGCCTTGCATCACTACCACTTACACTTATACTGCTGGACTGCTTTCAGAAGCTGATCAATGGAAAGTAATTTTTTTATAGTTAAGCATTTGGTTAATGTTTTTTTTTTTTTAATTGATGGGAATGTACATACTCGTTGTAATTAATCTCTTTACTTTAACATAACATTCACAGAAGGTGATGTAATTACTACTTTACGCCACTAGAGGGGAGTCATGGCTTATTTATGACTTGTACATCACAAATCTCTGTGTTTTATTACTTTATTCCAGGCTTCTAGATTCTAGGGATATGTGGCCATTTAAAATATAGTGCTAAAACTACTACCCTCTATGTTCTCTAATCTGCATGTAATAGTCTTGCTCCTAGATACCTAACTAATGTTGACAATATCCTCATTTCTCTAGTTCTGGTATGTTAATATTATCTGGGTCTGAACGCATGATTTGCCCTGTTGTGTGGCATAGGGCCCATGTCCACACGATAGGGAGATCTGATTTAGTATAGATGTCTTTTACACATTATACCATAGACCAAATATGCTAGATGTATCCACATGATGTTCTATCGATATCTCATCACTTGCTATGACATTAGGTGTAAGTGTATGTAGGTATTTTAATACACACCCTAGTTTTAATTGCGTTACTGAGCTGGTGGCCCTGGTTCAATGTATATTTACAGTCCTATACACCCACATATTAATGTTGATGGGATCCGCCAATCTACTGTACACCTGTTTATGCGTAGTGACACAGACCTCATATGTAAAAGCCCTAGGCTGCTTATACTTGGCTCGTTATTATCCATGTTACAGAGTATAGGTGTGTGTGGTTTACCTTCATGGCCTCAAATGTCTAGTTATATATTATAAACTGGCTGGCTCCGATTCCACCCCTAGGGCTCTCGCCTTAGTACATGTTTACTTAGTAAACCAAGGAACGTAGATTCCCTTGAATTTCACTTCTATTAAATATAAAACTGGTACAATGTAGAGGCTAGCGTTATACCTATTCAAATATTACATAACAATAGTCTTGCTAATCTCCTTTCTTCTTGTATTTTTTCTAAGGATTTCACTAGTCTACGGAGATTTCTATTTGTATGGGCTTAAATATAGCCCTATAGGCTATATCTTTGAATCCTTTTCATAAATCCTGGTAATTACAGCCATAAGGGCTCTAAAAGGGCTCCATATTTTTATTTGAAAATCTATCAAACACAAGACTGGTACAATGTAGCGGCTATTTGAATTTTTGTTTCATAACTTTTGACAATTATAGCAATAAGGGCTCTAAAAGGGCCCCATAGTCTTATTCGAAAATTTGAGGTTAGTTCTTTTTACTTTTATTAACCACATAGGTAGTACTTCTTTACTAGTGTTTGGTTCAGTTTTTAGTCTCTGTTCTCTCTACATGTGGAAGTGTAAGACTTTATTTATGTTTATAATATTGTGGTGATATATGCTATATGTACGGTACTGTATACCTTATTGTATATCCTCACGGGTTGAGGATTTTTTCTAAATGATTACTATGTACTGTTATGTTCTTTACCTCAATAAAAACATATTAAAAAAAAAAAAGTTCAAAGTAAAAAGTTTTTGCTCATGCACTAACCCGATGCGTGCAAAAAGACGAACTTCGAATATCGCAATCATGTTAACATATTCCCCCATAGAAGTCAATGGAGCAAAAACACCCTACTTGCTTGTAACCCGATCGCATATTGTCAAGTGCGTTAACCCGACATGAAAATATTAATATTTCACATTCAAATTTTCTTCACATAGCAGAATATGCTCTATTTATTCATAAATACATATTTCTACATATATCTGATGTTTTGTTCCGCAAATATATATTTATACCTATATATATATATATATGATTATATATAGGTATATATATATATTTATAAATACATATAAGATATTCTGCTATGTGATGAACATTTAAATGTGAAATATTTACAGTACATAAACAATATAACACTTAATTAAATATGTATATTGCATATGTATGCCTTTTCATCTACTGAACTGCAAATGGTTCCAATGCTATTTTATATACAGTCATGGCCAAAAATATTAGCACCCCTGCATTTCTGTCAGATAATTCACCACTTTGCCCAGAAAATTGTTGCATTTACAAATGTTTAGGCATTCTCATGTTTATTTATTTTGTTTGTATTGGTAGGACACAAAAAAGTGGAGAAAAAAAGCCAAATCTAACACATTCCACGCAAAACTCCAAAATGGTCTGGACAAAATTATTGGCACCCTCAATTTAATATTTGGTAGCACACCCCTTGGAAAAAATAACTGAAATCAATCGCTTCCAGAAACCATCAATGAGTTTCTTACACCACTCCACTTTTCTTTCGCCAACTGCTCCATGTCTCTCAGATTGGAAAAGTTCCTTTTCACAACTGCTGTTTTGAGATCTCTCCACAGGTGCTCTATAAGATTAAGATCTGGACTAATTGCTGACCAGCTCAGTACTCTCCAGTGCTTTGTCTTAAACCATTTCTGGGTGCTTTTTGACGTGTGCTTTGGGTCATTGTCCTGCTGTTAGACCCATGACCTCTGACGGAGACCCAAATTTCTGGCACCGAGCCCTACATTGCACCACATAATTCTTTGGTAGTCTTCAGTGAACCTACACCTTGTTTGACTGTAGGGACTGTATTATTTCCTTTAAAAGTCTCATTTCTTATTCTGAAAACAGTAGAATGATGGGCTTTACCAAAAAGCTATAATTTTGTTTTGTCTGTCCACAGTACATTCTCCCAAAAGAATTTTGGCTTCCTCAGGTAAGTTTTGGCAAACTTCAATCTGGCTTTTTTATGTTTCTGTGTCAGCAGTGGGGTCCTCCTGGGTCTCTTACCATAGCGTCCCTTTTCATTCAGATGGTGACGTATAGTGCGAGCTGACACATTTGTACCCTATGCCTTAAGTTGATCCAGGTTTTTTATCCACCATTCGAACAATCCTGCATTGAAATCTTTGATCAATTTTTCTCTTTCGTCCACGTCCAGGGAGATTAGCTACAGTGCCATGGGCTGTAAACTTCTTGACAATGTTGTGCACAGTGGACACAGGAACATTAAGATCTCTGGAGATGGACTTGTAACCTTGAGATTGTCCATGCTTTTCCACAATTTTTGTTCTCAAATCCTCAGACAATTCTTTGCTGCTCTTTCTCTTCTCCATGCTAAGTGTGGCACACAGAGACACACAACAGAAAGGTTGAATATATTTTTCACCATTTGAACTGGTTGCTGGTGTGATTTCTATATTGTCAGCACCAGTTAATTGAGTTTAATTACAAATTACAGGAGCATCAAAACCTTGGAATTAAATTATTTCTTTTAATTTTAAGAAGGTGCCAATAATTTTGTCCAGTCCATTTTTGGAGTTTTGCGTGGAATGTGTAAGATTTGGCTTTTTTTTTCCTCTACTTTTTTGTGTCATATCAATACAAACAAAAGAATCAAACATGAGAATGCCTAAACATTTGTAATTGCAACAATTTTCTGGATGAAGTGGTGCATTATCTGACAGAAATGCAGGGGTTCCATAATTTTTGGCCATGACTGTATGTCTATATTTGTGTACATATGTATTTATGTGTTTCTATGTGTATATATGTCTGCAAATACATATATGCACATATTAATACATATGTACACACACACACATATATATATATATATATATATATATATATATATATATATATATATATACTGTACATACATAAACATCTTTAGACATGTATATGTATGTATTTCTATGTTAAAGTCCTTTGCCTGCTTTTTTTTCTAACACCTGAGACCTCATATCTTTCAGCCCTTATAATTTTTCAGTGCAATATTTTTTTTAAATATATTTATTATTAGACGGTGTTATTATGAGTGTAAGGGTACTTTGTAATGTATTTTTGATGTGTTTTATGGCACTTTTTATGTTTGGCGAAACAGTTAATTAGAGCACTGATGACACGCTATCCTGACGCGCATTAACTTCAATTGTGCTCAAGCGATCACGTTTACTTTCAACTTACAAAACAAGTGCTACACCCGATGCAAGCAAACACCCATAACAAACCCCTTTTCACTCATGCGTAACGGTTAGCATGCCGCTCGTAATCAGGACCTTTATTTTTTTCTGGTATGATTCTAATTAAAAGAACATGAGAAAAAAGGCCAGCTAAACCAAGAATTGTCTATCTGTAAAATGTATTCTTTTATATTGTTGGCCCGCTCTTTACCATCTTTCTGGAGGGACCTATCTATTGTGTGCTACCTCTGTGGTATTAAAAATTGGGGTTTAAATCTATAATTTTAAAATAGATGTTCCTGTTCAGCATAAAACATCTTTATTTTTATGCATGAAGGAATTATCTTTGTTAGCAAGGACATGTAACTTCTAAAGCACACCTACATTATTTAAGCCTAATCCATTTATGTAAATTAACATACTGGCTTACCAGATAAATACCTTTCTTTCATGGCAGGGACTTCATTCCTTACTATTGGGAAATACAACACCTGGCCACCAGAGGAGGCAAAGGCACCCCAGATAAAGGCTTAAATATCCCTCCCACTTCCCCTATCCTCACAGTAATTCGGCCAAGGGAACAAGGAAAAGTAGGAGAAACATCAGGGTATAAAGGTGCCAGAAGAAACTATAAAAAGGGAGCTGCCCAAACAAAATATCTTATGGGCGGGGTCGTGGACTTTTCCTGCCAGGAAAGAAAGGAATTTATCTGGTAAGCAAACATTTTGTTTTCTTTCCATAAGGCAGGGAGAGTCCACAATTTAATTCCTTACTGTTGGGAAAACCATACCCAATCTCCAGAGGACACTGAAGGAATAATGGGAGGGAACAAAAAGGAGGCGGACCGTAATCTGAGGGCACCACAGCCTGCAAAACCTTCTCCCAAAAGCTGCTTCAGCCCAAGCAAACACATCAAACTTGTAAAATTTTGAAAAAGTATGAAAGGGGGACCAGGTAGCCGCCTTACAAATCTGCTCCATAGAGGCCTTGGTCTTAAAAGCCCAGGAAGATGCTAATGCTCTATTAGTATGAGCCATAATCCTCTCAGGAGGCTGTTGTCCCGCTGTCTCATAAGCTAGGCAGATGACACTCCTCAACCAGAAATACAAGGAAGACGTAGCGGCCTTCTGACCCCTACGTTTACCTGCATAGATGACAAACAAAGATGAAGATTGTCTGAACTCCTTAGTAGCCTGAAGGTAAAATTTCAAGGCACGAACCACATCTAGATTGTGAAGCAAACCTTCCTTCAGTGAGGAAGGATTGGGACACAAGGAAGGAACAACAATCTCTTGATTAATGTTCCAATCTGACACCACCTTAGGAAGCAAACCTAACTTAGTAAGTAAAACCGCCTTATCGGAGTGAAAAACAAGGTAAGGGGAGTCACACTGCAAGGCAGAAAGCAGAGGCAATAGCCAACAGAAACAGAATCTTCCAAGACAACAGTTTAATGTCAACAGTATGCACTGGCTCAAACAGCGCCTGCTGCAACACAAGAAGAACAAGGTTGAGACTCCAAGGGGAAGCCACCCTTCTAAACACAGGCCTGATCCTAGCCAGGGCCTTAACAAAGGACTGCACATCTGGAAGCTCAGCTAATCTCTTGTGCAGCAGCCCCGACAGGGCTGATAGCTGTCCCTTTAGTTAACTATCAGATAGACCCTTCTCCAGTCCATCCTGGAGAAAGGATAACATTCTGACAACCTTAACCTTATGCCAAGAAAAACCACGCTCTTCACACTAGTGCAGATAAGTCCACCACACCTTATGGTAGATGCGTCAAGTTAAATATTAGTTAAATATTATTAACCCCTAATCTGCCGGCCCTAACATCGCTGCCACCTACCTACATTTATTAACCCCTAATCTGCTGCCCCCAACGTCGCCACCACTATATTAAAGTTATTAATCCCTAAACCTAAGTCTAACCCTAAACCTAACACCCACTAACTTAAATATAATTTAAATAAATCTAAATAAATATTCCTATCATTAACTAAATAATTCCTATTTAAAACTAAATACTTACCTATAAAATAAACCCAAAGCTAGCTACAATATAACTAATAGTTACATTGTAGCTATCTTAAAGGGACACTGTACCCAAAAATTTAATTTCGTGATTCAGATTGAGCATGAAATTTTATGCAAATTTCGAGTTTACTCCTATTATCAAATTTTCTTCATTCTCTTGGTATCTTTATTTGAAATGCAAGAATGTAAGTTTAGATGCCGGCCCATTTGTGATGTACAACCTGGGTTGTCCTTGCTGATTGGTGGATAAATTCATCCACCAATAAAAAAGTGCTGTCCAGAGTACTGAAACCAAAAAAAAGCTTAGATGCCTTCTTTTTCAAAAAATGATAGCAAGAGAACGAAGAAAAAATGATAATAGGAGTAAATTAGAAAGTTGCTTAAAATTGCATGCTCTTTCTGAATTACAAATGAACAAATTTGGGTTCAGTGTCCCTTTAAGGTTTATTTTTATTTTACAGGCAAGTTTGTATTTATTTTAACTAGGTACAATAGTTATTAAATAGTTATTAACTATTTAATAACTACCTAGTTAAAATAAAGACAAATTTACCTGTAAAATAAAACCTAACCTAAGTTACACTAACACCTAACACTACAATATAATTAAATGAATTAACTAAATTAAATACAAATACCTAAATTTAATTAAATTAGCTAAAGTACAAAAAACAAACAAACACTAAATTACAGAAAATAATAAACAAATTAAAGATATTTAAACTAATTACACCTAAACTAATATCCCTATCAAAATAACCCCCCCCCCAAAAATAAAAAAAAACCCTAGCCTAAACTACCGATAGCCCTTAAAAGGGCCTTTTGTGGGGCATTGCCACAAAGTAATCATCTCTTTTACCTGTAAAAAAAAATACAAACAACCCCCCCAACAGTAAAACCCACCACCCACACAACCAACCCCCAAATAAAATACTATCTAAAAAAAACTAAGCTCCCCACTGCCTTGAAAAGGGCATTTGGATGGGCATTGCCCTTAAAAGGGCAGTTAGCTCTTTTGCCGCCCAAACCCCTGACCTAAAAATAAAACCCACCCAATACACCCTTAAAAAAAACCTAACACTAACCCCCTGAAGATCGACTTACCGGAAGACATCTTCATCCAAGCCGGGCTGAAGTCCTCAACGAAGCCGGGAGAAGTTTTCATCCAGACGGCATCTTATATCTTCCTCCATCCGACGCGGAGCGGGTCCATCTTCAAGACATCCAACGCGGAGCATCCTCTTCATCCGGAGTCTTCTTACTGAATGAAGGTACCTTTAAGTGACGTCATCCAAGATGGTGTCCCTTAGATTCCGATTGGCTGATAGAACTCTATAAGCCAATCGGAATTAAGGTTGAAAAAATCCTATTGGCTGATCCAATCAGCCAATAGGATTGAGCTTATCAGGTTTATGGACGTAATATTATCGGCCTGCCCGGAGGATTAGAGATATCCTAATGAATGTTGGGCAGGTGATAATAGAAGACATAGCTGGGCTCCTTGGGAACCAAAAACTCTTTTTCCTGTTTAGAAACAATTCCTTCCTGAAATCCGAAATTGATAAGACCTATCAAGTTTTAAGAAAAGGAAAGGTGGGATCGTCCTCCAAGAGGACATAATAAGATCGATCCTGTAGGATTCTTTCTGCTTCCCAGATGTAATCACAATAATTCTGAAGGACAATCCCACCTTCCTTATCAGCTTGGCGTATGACCAGTTCTGCATCATTTTTTAAGGTGTCTAATGCTCTAGTTTCATTAGGAAATAAGTTCTTATGTTTATTAATTTTTGGGATAGATTCAAGTTCTTCAATAACTAATTATTGAGTGTGATTAAACATTGCCATAATAAACATAATGGCAATCCTGACTGTTACATAATTTTTCCTATTGAACATATACCTATATCTTACATGTACAATAGATTTTTGAGACTTCGACAGAAGGAGACTTACTAGATTCACAAGCTTTGACCTGGCTGCTTTTTAGGCTCTTCGGCTTTTTAAGCTCTTCGGCTTGTGACTCCAGTACGTCTCCCTCTGCCATTTTATATCTGGATTTTGTTTGATTTTTTTTTTTTCCTCTTATGTTTATGGTCTATTGATAATTCTGTAACTGCACAGGTTCTTAACGTTAGGTTACTAAACACTTTGTTTGAGATTTACGATATACTCATACTTGACCATTATTTCTTAATATTATGGTTAACAGGCCTTGACTAACTGGTGGCCCAGGACTTTTTGCTTAATGATAGCCTATCAAAGTATAAGGCCCACTGGAGTTACTCTACATTAGTATTTATTATTATGTTGAATACTCAAATTGATTATAATTATCATTTTTGTAATAGTAATATGGTCAGTATAATTTATTTATTATTATTAGTATTGATTTATAATTTTATATTTTATTTTGTACATACTTTTTATATATTATATATACTTTTTATATATATGTATCATTTGTATTTCAGCTATTGGTAATCCACCATAATTTCCAAACATCCAAGCATCACAATGCTGGAAAATCTAGCGGAATAAATCAACTGTATTTATTGATTTTACACAAGTATTCTATGATATAACTGGGTTTATGGACGTAATATTTGTATGTGGATAGGATGGAGAGAGATTGACTCGTTATACTGGCTCTGGAGCCCCTTGTGTGGCTCCTTTTGAGGCGAGTATTTAGCCTTGACATCATTTTCACTTAATGTAAGCGCTCTTGATATTGCTTGTGGCTGCACTTGGACTTCTTTTCCAGGATAGAGATTCATTAGATTATTATTTTTGGGAAGGTGTCCATCATCATGCACTAGATAGGGTGCATCTCAGATTGATTTGAGATACTGTATACCGAATATATATCCTTGGTTTAGTAAATATACTTACAATATAAGTGTGCTAGTCTTGATATCAGTTTAAGTTAATAGCTCAGACGAATTATGGTATTGTGGAATTTTGAACATTGATTATACATCATTTGAATATGAAATTTAATCACATACAAGCGTGTTATTTTTGTTTTTAATAGCGAACCAATAGTGTCATTTTATCAATTCTCATCATTCATTTTTTATTGTTAGATGTTTTCTTATTATTGTTTTATTATTATTGATGTTAGTGCATTTGATTACTTATCGCTAAGAACTGTTATATATGGATGTGTCCATTAACTTTAATACACTTATAGATATTGTATAGTCTTTATCAATATATTTTGGATATCAGTAACTCCTGTGCGATTGGTTTGATCGCTGGTCCGGTGTCCAATGATATGTGCAGCTTTAGTGAGTGTGTACGGTGTTGATCCTTTTGATTGGCAGCGCTCCCTAACATCTTTGTTTATTGTAATGGCTACTATTGGATGTCCGCACCGGCGATCAACTCAATGGGGTGTGAGATTATGGGGGGGGGGGTGAAATTTATGGTTGTTTATATGGTATAAATTGAGCAAGGTGTGATATGAGCAATACAGCCTGATGAAACGGTACATTCTCTGAGAAACGCGTTTGCTGTGCTCCTGTCGATTTTAATTGTTTTTAAAATCTAAATAAAAAACATTTTATACTCGCACCTTGCTCCTGCTCTTTTGGATCTGGGGGAATAAATGTTTCAGTCCCTACAACGCTTCCGAGGTGTATTCCACAGGTGATCGTATGGTGTGTTGGTTCCGGACGTCCTATGCACCTGGCCCAGCCGGTTCTTTTGAGTGGATTGAGTCAGCCGAACGGCTCTGAAGTCTCGGTTTGCTGATTATTGCACTGGATGTGCAACTTGGTTTGTGAGTACCCATTTTTCGCTCACCTTTCATCATATTGATTGTGTCTTCGCTATTACACTATAAGGCGCCTCTGTCTTTCCTATCGTTTAGGAGTTTGCTTGCTATATTTCTATTAAATCAAGAGAGCTGCCTACTTATTCATCATTGGACATCCCGCCAGAATCATCAAGCAAAAAAAGAATCTATACATATCAAGAAATTTTCCTTTGCAACTCATCTTTCTGAGCTGGACTATAGTGGGTTGTATTATAGTCTTTATTTTATAATTATCACAAATCATTACAAATTATCACGCACCTTTGTGATTTGTTTGTTTATTTGAGAGTCACGATCTATTCACATCACGTATACTGGATATTATATTATATTAGACTGATTGTGCTATTGCACAATATATTTGCACATATTTTATATACTTAAGATTTCAGCTCATTATTTATATTTGTTTTATATTTGTTTCATATATATATATATATATATATATATATATATATACACAGTCGTATGCAAAAGTTTAGGCACCCCTAACAATTTCCATGATTTTCATGTATAAATAACTGGGTGTTTGGATCAGCAATTTAATTTTGATCTATCAAATAACTGAAGGACACAGTAATATTTCAGTAGTGAAATGAGGTTTATTGTATTAACAGAAAATGTGCAATATGCATCAAAACGAAATTATACAGGGGCATAAATTTGGGCACCCTTGTCATTTTGTTGTTTTGAATACCTGTAACTACCTAGCACTGTTTAATTGGAACACACAATTGGTTTGGTGAGCCCATTAAGCCTTGAACTTCATAGACAGGTGCATCCAATCATGAGAAAAACATAATTTATGTAAGAACTTACCTGATAAATTCATTTCTTTCATATTAGCAAGAGTCCATGAGCTAGTGACGTATGGGATATACATTCCTACCAGGAGGGGCAAAGTTTCCCAAACCTCAAAATGCCTATAAATACACCCTTCACCACACCCACAATTCAGTTTAACGAATAGCCAAGAAGTGGGGTGATAAGAAAGGAGTGAAAGCATCAAAATAAGGAATTGGAATAATTGTGCTTTATACAAAAAATCATAACCACCACAAAAAAAGGGTGGGCCTCATGGACTCTTGCTAATATGAAAGAAATGAATTTATCAGGTAAGTTCTTACATAAATTATGTTTTCTTTCATGTAATTAGCAAGAGTCCATGAGCTAGTGACGTATGGGATAATAAATACCCAAGATGTGGAACTTCCACGCAAGAGTCACTAGAGAGGGAGGGATAAAATAAAGACAGCCAATTCCGCTGAAAAATAATAATCCACAACCCAAAACAAAAAGTTTTAATCTCAATAATGAAAAAAACTGAAATTATAAGCAGAAGAATCAAACTGAAACAGCTGCCTGAAGTACTTTTCTACCAAAAACTGCTTCAGAAGAAGAAAACACATCAAAATGGTAGAATTTAGTAAAAGTATGCAAAGAAGACCAAGTTGCTGCTTTTTCCTAAACGCCCAGGAAGTAGAAACTGACCTAGTAGAATGAGCCGTAATTCTTTGAGGCGGGGAATTACCCGACTCCACATAAGCATGATGAATCAAAGACTTTAACCAAGACGCCAAAGAAATGGCGGAGGCCTTCTGACCTTTTCTGGACCCAGAAAAGATAACAAATAGACTAGAAGTCTTTCTAAAATCTTTAGTAGCTTCAACATAATATTTCAAAGCTCTTACTACATCCAAAGAATGTAAAGATCTCTCCTTTGAATTCATAGGATTAGGACACAATGAAGGAACAACAATTTCTCTACTAATGTTGTTAGAATTCACAACCTTAGGTAAAATGAAGTCCGCAACACTGCCTTATCCTGATGAAAAATCAGAAAAGGAGATTCACAAGAAAGAGCAGATAGCTCAGAAACTCTTCTAGCAGAAGAGATGGCCAAAAGGAACAGAACTTTCCAAGAAAGTAATTTAATGTCCAGAGAATGCATAGGTTCAAACGGAGGGGCTTGTAAAGCCCTCAGAACCAAATTAAGACTCCAAGGAGGAGAGATTGATTTAATGACAGGTTTGATACGAACCAAAGCCTGTACAAAACAATGAATATCAGGAAGATTAGCAATCTTTCTGTGAAAAAGAACAGAAAGAGCAGAGATTTGTCCTTTCAAGGAACTTGCAGACAAACCTTTATCCAAACCATCCTGAAGAAACTGTAAAATTCTAGGAATTCTAAAAGAATGCCAGGAGAATTTATGAGAACACCAAGAAATGTAAGTCTTCCAGACTCAATAATAAATCCTCCTAGACACAGATTTACGAGCCTGTAACATAGTATTAATTACTGAGTCAGAGAAACCTCTATGACTAAGAATCAAGCGTTCAATTTCCATACCTTCAAATTTAATGATTTGAGATCCTGATGGAAAAAAGGGCCTTGAGATAGAAGGTCTGGTCTTAACGGAAGAGTCCAAGGTTGGTAACTGGCCATCCGAATGAGATCCGCATACCAAAACCTGTGAGGCCATGCTGGAGCCGCCAGCAGTACAAACGAACGTTCCATTAGAATTTTGGAAATCACTTTTGGAAGAAGAACTAGAGGCGGAAAGATATAGGCAGGATGATAATTCCAAGGAAGCGACAACGCGTCCACTGCCTCCGCCTGAGGATCCCTGGATCTGGACAGATACCTGGGAAGTTTCTTGTTTAGATGAGAAGCCATCAGATCTATTTCTGGAAGTCCCCAGATTTGAACAATCTGAAGAAATACCTCTGGGTGAAGGGACCATTCGCCCGGATGTAACGTCTGGCGACTGAGATAATCCGCTTCCCAATTGTCTACACCTGGGATGTGAACCGCAGAGATTAGACAGGAGCTGGATTCCGCCCATACAAGTATACGAAATACTTCTTTCATAGCCTGAGGACTGTGAGTCCCACCCTGATGATTGACATATGCCACTGTTGTGACATTGTCTGTCTGAAAACAAACAATTCTCTCTACAGAAGAGGCCAGAACTGAAGAGCTCTGAAAATCGCACAGAGTTCCAAAATGTTGATTTGTAATCTCGCCTCCTGAGATTCCCAAACCCCCTGCGCTGTCAGAGATCCCCATACAGCTCCCCAACCTGACAGACTCGCATCTGTTGAGATCACAGTCCAGGTTGGACGCACAAAAGAAGCCCCTTGGACTAAACTATGGTGATCTATCCACCACGTCAGAGAGTGTCGTACATTGGGATTTAAGGATATTAATTGTGATATCTTTGTATAATCCCTGCACCATTGGTTCAGCATACAAATCTGAAGAGGTCGCATGTGAAAACGAGCAAAGGGGATCGCGTCCGATGCAGCAGTCATGAGACCTAGAATTTCCATGCATAAAGCTACCGAAGGGAATGATTGAGACTGAAGGTTTCGACAGGCTGAAACCAATTTCAGACGTCTCTTTTCTGTTAGAGACAAGGTCATGGACACTGAATCTATTTGAAAACCCAAAAAGGTTACCTTTGTCTGAGGAATCAACGACCTCTTTGGTAAATTGATCCTCCAACCATGTCTTTGAAGAAACGACACAAGTTGATTCGTATGAGATTCTGAAGAATGTGAAGACTGAGCAAGTACCAAGATATCGTACAAATAAGGAAATACCGCAATACCCTGTTCTCTGATTACAGAGAGAAGGGCACCGAGAACCTTTGAAAAGATCCTTGGAGCTGTTGCTAGGCCAAACGGAAGGGCCACAAACTGGTAATGCTTGTCTAGAAAAGAGAATCTCAGAAACTGAAAGTGATCTGGATGAATCGGAATATGAAGATATGCATCCTGTAAAT
This sequence comes from Bombina bombina, assembly GCF_027579735.1. Taxonomy (NCBI): domain Eukaryota; kingdom Metazoa; phylum Chordata; class Amphibia; order Anura; family Bombinatoridae; genus Bombina; species Bombina bombina. Next base: position 669,099,447 of record NC_069503.1, on the reverse strand, counting down.
CTATTGTGGACATATAATGCCCTTGCTGAACAAAAGGCAGAATAGTCCTTATAGTTACCATTTTGAATGTTGGTATCCTTACATAACGATTCAATATCTTTAAATCCAGAACTGGTCTGAAGGAATTCTCCTTCTTTGGTACAATGAATAGATTTGAGTAAAACCCCAGACCCTGTTCCAGAGCTGGAACTGGCACAATTACTCCAGCCAACTCGAGATCTGAAACATTTTTCAGAAATGCCTCAGCCTTCACTGGATTTATTGGAATGCGAGAGAGAAAAAATCTCTTCGCAGGCGGCCTTACCTTGAAACCTATTCTGTACCCTTGTGAAACAATGCTCTGAATCCAAAGACTGTGAATCGAATTGATCCAAATGTCTTTGAAAAATCGTAACCTGCCCCCTACCAGCTGTGCTGGAATGAGGGCCTAACCTTCATGTGGACTTGGGAGCTGGTTTTGACTTTCTAAAAGGCTTAGATTTATTCCAGATTGGAGAAGGTTTCCGAACAGAAACCGTTCCTTTAGGGGAAGGGTCAGGCTTCTGTTCCTTATTCTGACGAAAGGAACGAAAACGATTAGCAGCCCTATATTTACCTTTAGATTTTTTGTCTTGAGGCAAAAAAGTTCCTTTCCCCCCGGTAACAGTTGAAATAATAGAATTCAACTGGGAACCAAATAATTTATTACCTTGGAAAGAAAGAGAAAGCAAAGTTGACTTAGAAGACATATCTGCATTCCAAGTTTTAAGCCATAAAGCTCTTCTAGCTAAAATAGCTAAAGACATATACCTGACATCAACTCTAATGATATCAAAGATGGCATCACAAATAAAGTTATTAGCATGTTGAAGAAGTTTAACAATGCTATGAGTATTATGGTCTGATACTTGTTGTGCTAAAGCCTCCAACCAAAAAGTGGAAGCGGCAGCAACATCAGCCAAAGAAATAGCAGGCCTAAGAAGATTACCTGAACATAAATAAGCTTTCCTTAGAAAGGATTCAATCTTCCTATCTAAAGGATCCATAAAGGAAGTACTATCTGCTGTAGGAATAGTAGTACGTTTAGCAAGAGTAGAGATAGCCCAATCAACTTTAGGGATTTTGTCCCAAAACTCTAATCTGTCAGATGGCACAGGATACAATTTCTTAAACCTTTGAGAAGGAGTAAATGAAGTACCCAGATTATTCCATTCCCTAGAAATTACTTCAGAAATAGCATCAGGGACAGGAAAAACTTCTGGAAAAACTATAGGAGGTTTAAAAACCGAATTTAAACGCTTAGTAGATTTAGTATCAAGAGGACTAGAATCCTCCATCTCTAATGCGATTAAAACTTCTTTAAGTAAAGAGCGAATAAATTCCATTTTAAATAAATATGAAGATTTATCAGTGTCAATATCTGAGACAGAATCCTCTGAACCAGAAATATCCTCATCAGAAACAAACAAATCAGAATGATGACGGTCATTTAAAAATTCATCTGAAAAATGAGAAGTTTTAAAAGACCTTTTACGTTTACTGGAAGGAGGAATAACAGACATAGCCTTCCTAATAGATTTAGAAACAAATTCTTTTATATTAACAGGAACATCCTGAGTATTAGATGTTGAAGGAACAGCAACAGGTAATGGTATATTATTAATGGAAATACTATCTGCATTAGCAAGTTTATCATGACATTCATCACAAACTACAGCCGGAGGAACAGTTACCACAAGTTTACAACAAATGTACTTAACTTTGGTAGAACCAGCATCAGGCAGCGTCTTTCCAGAAGTAGATTCTGATCCAGGGTCAATTTGAGACATCTTGCAATATGTAAAAGAAAAAACAACATATAAAGCAAAATTGATCAAATTCCTTAAATGACAGTTTCAGGAATGGGAAAAAATGCCAATGAACAAGCCTCTAGCAACCAGAAGCAATGAAAAATGAGACTGAAATAATGTGAAAAAAAGGTGGAGACAAGAATGACGCCCACATTTTTTAGCGCCAAAAAAGACGCCCACATTATTGGCGCCTAGAATGACGCCACATCCGGTGACGCCAACATATTTGGCGCAAAACGTCAAAAAAATTACGCAAACACGAACAACTTCCGGTGTCAAGTTTGACGCCGGAAATGAAAAACAGAATTTTTTGCGCCAAAAAAGTCAGCGCCAAGAATGACGCAATAAATTGAATCATTTTCAGCCCCCGCGAGCCTAACAGCCCACAGGGAAAAAAGTCAATTGAAACAATTTTTAAGGCAAGAAAAAAATGATTATTCATATGCATTATCCCAAATAATGAAACCGACTGTCTGAAATAAGGAATATTGATCATCCTGAATCATGGCAAATATAAGTTTAAAGACATATATTTAGAACTTTATAAATAAAGTGCCCAACCATAGCTTAGAGTGTCACAAAAAATAAGACTTACTTACCCCAGGACACTCATCTACATATAGTAGATAGCCAAACCAGTACTGAAACGAGAATCAGTAGAGGTAATGGTACATAAGAGTATATCGTCGATCTGAAAAGGGAGGTAAGAGATAAATCTCTACGACCGATAACAGAGAACCTATGAAATAGATCCCGTAGAAGGAGACCATTGAATTCAAATAGGCAATACTCTCTTCACATCCCTCTGACATTCACTGCACACTGAGAGGAAAACCGGGCTCCAGCCTGCTGCGAAGCGCATATCAACGTAGAATCTAGCACAAACTTACTTCACCACCTCCATGGGAGGCAAAGTTTGTAAAACTGAATTGTGGGTGTGGTGAGGGGTGTATTTATAGGCATTTTGAGGTTTGGGAAACTTTGCCCCTCCTGGTAGGAATGTATATCCCATACGTCACTAGCTCATGGACTCTTGCTAATTACATGAAAGAAAGATATTTAAGGTGGCCAATTGCAAGTTGTTGTTCTCTTTGACTCTCCTCTGAAGAGTGGCAAAATGGGGGCCTCAAAACAACTCTCAAATGACCTAAAAAACAAAGAGAGTGTTCAACATTATGGTTTAGGGGAAGGCTACAAAAAGCTATCGCAGAGATTTAACCCCTTAATGACCACAATGTACCCTGTATGTTACTGGTCGTTAAGGGTTTTTTCAGGACATAATAGCACAAGTCTAGCAAAAACACACTATTAATGCCCTCCCTCCAGCAGGCTTTGTGGAATAGAGCAGTCTCAACGCTGGTGGCAAGACCGCGCTATAAAACAATCAAGTCCCAAAAAAAGGCCAGTGACATATAGGGTACGTCGCTGGTCCTTAAGGGGTTAAGCTGTCAGTGTCCACTGTGAGGAAAATAGTGAGGAAATAGAAGACCACAGGCACAGTTCTTGTTAAGGCCAGAAGTAAAATATCGGAGAGGCAAAGGAAACGGATGGTGAGAACGGTCAAAAACAGCCCACAGACCACCTCTAAAGACCTACAACATCATCTTGCTGCAGATGGTGTCATTGTGCATCTTTCAAAATTCAGCGTATGGGAGAGTGATGTGGAAGAAGCCTTTTCTTTACACATGCCACAAACAGCCACTTGAGGTATGCAAACGCACATTTGGACAAGCCAGCTGCATTTTGGAAGAAGGTGCTGTGGACTGATGAAACAAAGATGGAGTTATTTGGTCATAACATGGGGGGTTATGCATGGCGGCGAAAGAACACAGCGTTCCCAGACAAACACTTACTAGCCACAGTAAAATTTAGTGGATGTTCCATCATTCTGTGGGGCTGTGTGGCCAGTGCCGGTACTGGGAATCTTGTTAAAGTTGATGCTTGCATGGATTCCACTCAATATCAGCATATACTTGAGAATAATGTTGAGGAATCAGTTACAAAGTTGAAGTTACGCCGGAGCTGGATATTACAACAAGACAACGACCCAAAACACTGCTCAAAATCTACTCTGGCATTTATGCAGCGGAACAAGTACAATGTTCTGGAATGGCAATCTCAGTTCCCAGACATAAATATCATTGAAAATCTGTGGGGTGATTTGAAGCGGGCTGTCCATGCTCAGCAACCATCAAACCTAACTGAACTGGAGATGTTTTGCAAGGAGGAATGGTCCAAAATACCTTCATCCAGAATCCAGACACTCATTACAGGCTATAGGAAGCATCTAGAGGCTGTTATTTCTGCTAAAGGAGGCTCTACTAAATATTATTGTGATATTTCTGTTGGGGTGCCCAAATGTATGCACCTGTCTAATTTCGTTTTCATGCATATTGCACATTTTCTGTTAATCCAATAAACTTAATTTCACTACTGAAATATTACTGTGCCCTTCAGTTATTTGATAGATCAAAATGAAATTGCTGATCCATACACCCAATTATTTATAAATGAAAATCATGGAAATTGTCAGGGGTGTCTAAACTTTTGCATACGACTGTATATACTGACTTATTTGTAGTAGTAATACCACATATTTTTACGACTTATTTGTAGTAGTAACACCACTTACATTTTATATAATAAATTGTACGCGACACATTGTATAATATTATCACACTTATTTAGTTTACACTTTTAGAATTGGCGCACCCTTTTAATCCAATCTTATTTTAGATTGGAAAATATATACTTCTGTAGAGAGATACCACTCTCCCGGATGTAAAGACTAACTGCTGAGATAATCCAGCTCCCAAATGTCTGGAGATATCTGAGATATAAATCGGAGAAATTAGACAGGAGATGAATTCCACCTAAGAATGTATTCAAGATACTTCTTAATTGCTAAGGAACTGTGAGTCCCTATTTGATGATTGACATATGCCACAGTTGTGATATTGTCTGTCTGAAAGCAAAATGAAAAGTTCTCTCCTAAAAAAGGCCAAGCCTGAAAGAGCTCTAAAAATAGCACGGAGATCTAAAATATTGATTAGAAACCTCTCCTCTTGAAGTTTCCAAACCCCTTGTGCTGTCAGAGACCCTCAGACAGCTCCCCAACCTGTAAGACTTGCCATCCATTAAGAATACAGTCCAGGAAGGACAAACAAAAGGAGGCCCCCTGAATAAAATGATGACAGACTAATCAGAGAATTGAGTGTTATTATTTAAAAATATCAACTGGGATATCTGAAAACAATCCCTGCACCATTGATTCAGTATGCAAAGAAAAAATGGTCTCAGATGAAAAACGAGCAAAGGGAACCACGCCCGATGCTACACTTATGAGACCTAAAACTTCTATGCACATAGCCACTGAAAGGAATGTCCTAGACTGTAAGTTAGACAGGCTAATGCCAATTACAATTGACTTTTGTCCGATAAAGACAAAGTCATGAACACAGAATCCATCTAGAAACCCAAAAAGAGGTGCCCCTTGTCTGAGGAATCACGAAACTCTTAGGTAAATTAAATCCTCTAACCATGTCTTGAAGAAACAAGACTAGTTGATTCATGAGAGATTCCAATAAAAGAAAATATTAAGCTAATACCAAGATACCATCCTAATAAGGAAATGCCACAATACCCTACTGTCTTATTACAGAAAGAAGGGCACCCAGAACCTTTAAAAAGATTCATAAGGCTGTCACTATACCAAAAGGAAAAGCGACAAATTGGTAAAGCTTATCTATAAAAAAAAAAATCTCAGAAACCACAAGTGGTCTGAATGAAATAAGATATGAGGATAAACATCCTGTAAAATGGAGTGGACATGAAATGACTTTGCTGAACAAAAAGGCATAATAGTCCTTATAATAGCCAACTTGACCTTAAAACCTGGATTGATAACTTGAACAGTGGTCTCTCATTTCAAAGAATGCAATGCTTAAAGAAAATTATATAAAGGTGGAGTTCAGGTGGTATCTACATAAAACCAGATTTATAGAAGGGGAAAATCAACTTCAACACTTATGCTATAGAAATTGCGGTGAGTGGGGTTCGTTTATTCACATGTGGTGGCAATGTTCTAGAGTTAGAGGAGTATGGGAGCAGACCTCCAATCTTTTGAGCTCAATCTTCCAAACACAGATAACACTCAAGCCTGAACATGCTTTATTACACTTTAAGATACCACAGATATCAAATAGATCCCATAAACTGGTTAAGACCATATGCACAATAGTGAGAATCTGTTTGCCCCAACACTGGAAAAGCATTCTACCAGAATTCCCTACTATTTATAACAAAATAACACATCACTATAATATGGCTAGTATGGTTGCTGAGACCCTAAATACTAGAGACAGCTTTATTGCACAATGGGAGCCCTTTATTATGTATCATGAAAGTAGGAATAGAGGAGGAGTCTAGATTGTATTCTTCATTGACTCTTAACTTGCGGGGGGATGCGGTGGAGAGTCGAGACCAAGGGGACGCAGGGAAAAGTCTGAACTTAAATTGACTGTAACAAATGAGATATGCAATGTATGTTTCTGCGTTGAAAACTTTTAGCTTCATTGAATGCTATGACTTGAGATACTTGATGTAATCAACTCTGACAACTTGTTATTTATTCTTATACTGGTTAACTGTATGCTGTTATTTGACTTAATGAAAACTTTAATAAAATAATTTCAAAATAATAGCCAACTTGAAAGTTGAGACTCTAACAAAACAATATAAATTCTTCAGATCCAAGATTGGACTGAATCAACCGTTCTTCTTTGGGACAAAGAATAGAATTGAATAGAAACCCAATCCCTGTTCCTGCTAAAGAACTGGTATAACCACTCCTGAAAAAAATTCACAGAGTGTACTGAGAAAGAATCTTTCCACAGAAGATCACATTCTAAAAATCTATTCAAACCCTAAGAACAATAAAGATTTTGGACCGAGTTCATCCAAAAACAATTTAATCTGCCCCCCACCAGAAGGACTGGTTTGAGAACCGCACCTTCATACAGTCTAATAACTAGTAATTATATAGCATTTTTCTCCCAGAAGGATACAAAAAAAACAAACGCTTTTTCAGTGCTTACACTCGGAGTTAACCAAATTAGCAGCTGATAAAAACAGTTGTTATTATTACCCAAATAAATGGTACACAATAAATTGACCTCAGAAGGCCAAAGGGCTGTATTAAACCTGCTGGGATATGAATCTATGACCCTTGGATCTAGATCAAGCGTTTGTAGTTAGGACATTCACCAACTGATCTACATCACCGGACTAAAAGTTGGGCAGAAAAAACTCTAAACCTCCAAAAATAGTGGAGATAATTGAAATCAAACAGATTATTATCCTAACAAGCTAGAGATAATAAAATATATTTGAAATCATAATAGATATAGTAAACATAATAAAATGAATACATCAGAAGTAAATAAACAGAGTTATATACTTGAGAATCTAAAACTGCTTATGCTAACTGTTCAACAACAAAAAGGTTGAAAAAACAGTAATGTCAGCCACAGATAAAGCTGAGCTAAAAATATAAACAGTACATGAACATGCTCTACTAAGGTTATATTCAAACTCTAAAGTATCCTAAAATAAGTACCAATTTCCATAGAAATAGTAGTACAGTCCCAAAAAGGAATCAGGATAAACCATTCTTTAGAACATAATACAGATAGTATTTTGAATAGGAAAAAACCTCAGGAGCAAAGTAAAATCTTAAAATCCAGATTTTAAAATAACATAGTTAATAGGAGGACTAGGCTCCTAAAAGCTAAAAATAACACATTTAACAAAGAATGTTCAAATGAAAAATAAGGATAATTTTTAACAAAACTGTCTCTGATACAGGATCCTTTGAACCAAAGAAAACCTTCATTAATAGAATAAACTTAAGTATGCTGTCGGTCAGAATAAAATTAATTAAATCTCAACAATTTTGAAAAGACCTCGTAAGTTTACTTAAAGGGACAGTCTACACCAAATTTTTCTTATTTAAAAAGATAGATAATCCCTTTATTACCCATTACCCGTTTTGCATAACCAACAGTTATATTAATATACTTTTTACCTCTGTGATTACCTTGTATCTAAGCCTTTGCAGACAGCCTCCTTATCTAAGTGCCTTTGACAGAAATGCAGTGTATTCAATCAGTGAAGACTCCTAAATAACTTCACGGGAGTGAGCACAATGTTATCTATATGACACATGTGAACTAGCACAGTCTAACTGTGAAAAACTTTCAAAATGCTCTGAGCTAGGAGGCAGTTTTCAACTGTTTAGAAATAAGTTTGAGCCTAGCTAGGTTTAGCTTTTCAAAAATAGCACCAAGGGAACAAAGCAAATTTGATGATAAAAGTAAATTGGAAAGTTGTTTAAAATTGCATACCCTATCTGAATCATGAAAGTTTAGTTTTGACTTTACTGTCCCTTTAAAGGCATAATAGCAGTCATAACCTTTTATGATATAAGCAATAACATGTGATGTTTGGAGATGAAATCAAGTACATGAACTGAATAAGTAAAAACAGTAAATGTCATTGTACATGTAGAAACATTACTAGCATAAAATATGATAAATAAATGTCACATAATTGAGCTGAAGAAAAAACAACAGCTTAATAATGAAAAGAACACACTTAGCTTTGTAGAATTGTGTTTCAGGGCATCATAGTTTCTACAGTCAGGATCAGAATGAGACAGCTCACAAAATGTAACAGAAAAAGAAAAATAACATTAGGCAAAACATTCAATTTCCACAATGTAACAGTTTTAGTAGATATAAAAACAAAGATGATATATATATATATATATTTTTTTTTTAAAACAAAAAATAAAATAAAAAAGCAGGCATAATAGCTTTCAAAATTCATGAAAACAGCGAGCGATAGAGGGAGAGGGGTAAAATAACTAAATTTTGGCGCCAAAAATGATGCATTACGCAAAAGGAATTTAAAAATGTTTTGGCGCAAACTAACACCAGAAAATGAGACAACAAACGAGATTTTGCGCCAAAACAACTAGCGTCAACAAAGACACAGGAAATTACGAAATTTGTGCCATCAAAGGCGTAACTTCGTGCCTAAAAAATGTTTGCATCAAGAATAACGCAATAAAAACAGCATTTTGAGTCCTCGTGGGTCAAGATTTGCCCGCAAAAAAATGAAAAACAAGTCAAATTCAAAAAAGACTGAACCCCAGGTAAGAAAGAAGTTTAAAAAAACTTCCTAAACATGATTCCTATACTGAAACTGTTTAAACTGCAAAGGGAAATATACATAGACCTGACTCATGGCAAATATAAGTAAAATACATATATTTAAAACTTTATATTAATACATAAAGCGCCAAACCATAGCTGACAGTGTCTTAAGCAATGATACATACTTACCGAAAGACACCCATCCACATATAGCAGATAGCCAAACCAGTACTGAAAACTATCAGCAGAGGTAATGGTATATAAGAGTATATCGTCGATCTGAAAAGGTAGGTAAGAGATGAATCCCTACGACCGATAACAGAGAACCCTTGAAAAGATTTCCCTTGAGAGAAATCATAAAATCAGTAGGCAATACTCTCTTCACATCCCTCTGACAAACACTGTACTCTGAGAGGAATTGGGCTTCAGAATGCTTAGAAGCGCTTATCATAGAAGAAATCATAAAAAATCAAGCATAAAATTAATTCACCACCTCCATAGGAGGCAGTTTGTAAAACTCAGTTGTGGGTGTGGTGGGAGGTGTATTTATAGGTATTTGAGGTTTGGGAAACTTTGCCCACTCCCGGTAGGAATGTATATACCATACATCACTAGCTTATGGACTCTTGCCAATTACATGAAAGAAAAAAAAATTCTTGGAACAAAATAATCACCCGAGATTACTCTACCATATATTATACATGCATTACATGATTTCCAAAGACATATCGAGATAAAAAAAAAAAAAAAACTCTCTAAATTCTATGTCCGGAATTGCTCATTTGTTTCAGGTCATACCTATGTTATTGAGGCAGGAGTTCATGATGTCAGGCTCTAGGCTGGCCTGGAAATCAGATGCAAATACAAGGAGCACACACAAGAAAGGAAAATGAAACAGACAAGACCACAGGTACTAATGCAAATTCCACACCATTGTGAATCTCTCCAAAGCTCCCTACCTTCACCAAAGCATAATTTTCAAAGTAGATCTATCCTTTCTGTTTAAGTTGGGCTTCTGAGTGATACTGCTCTTGATCATGTTAAAGGAATTTCACAAGGTCTTTGAAGTTATCCTTGTAGACTCAACAAATTGATCTGTTTACAAAGGTGTTTAAGGAGCAGGTTTGTGGGATCTTTATTTCCTTTCAACCATACTACTTTTACTCCCCTTGTCACCTTCATTGGAGGTGTATTTTTTGTTTTTGTGCACTAAAATAATATGCTTACTTCAGGTACCCTGCTGCTCCTGCTCTGCCTTCTCTGTGGTGGTCATTATTAGTCAATTACTAATTCTTAGGAAACTGCTTGCCGCTTTGTCCAAAAGGACTCTAAGCAGTTCTTTATCCTCCTCCCTTGGAGGTTTATATTTGAGGCTTATGTACTATAAATCGGAGGACTGCCTAGTTCAGTATTTCTGCTGCCTGTTGCTGCCTCTCCTGCTCCAGCCCTTCCTGCTCTGTGGTGGTCATCATTAGTAAATGCCAAATCCTTAGGGAACTGCTGGCACCTGTGTCCAAGGGAGTCTAGGCACGTGTTTGCCCTCCTTCCTTGGAGGGGAATTTTTTGGGGTTTGTGTATAAGAGACCTACCCAGTTCAGTAACTCTGCTGCCACCTCACCTGCTCTTCCTGTTCTGTGGTGGTCACCATCCATTAATTCCAATAACTTTAAGGAATTGCTGGCCACTGTGACCAATGGACTCTAGGAATGTCTTTGGTGTATTTTTAGGTTTATGCACTATGATTTTCAGAAACCTAGTTTAGTAGCTGCCTGCTGCTGCCTCTCCTACTCCTGCCCTTCTCTGAATGGAGTCTCCAAGAATAACTATTAACTACAAACTTGTTATGGAGCCGGTGTGTGAGGAAGTAAAGAATATGGGTAATTTAGAAAGAGGGAGTTTGTATGTTCTTGTAGCATAGTTAGCAATTAATCTTTTAATTGTTGCCAATTCATACCAGTGTAGTTTTGTTGTTAAAAACATAAACATAAATGTATGCTTACTTGATAAATTCATTTCTTTCATGGTGGTGAGTCCACAATCCATAACTCCTGGGAATTACTCTTCCCTTCTACTAGGAGAAGGCAGAGATTCACAAACTCCAAAAGCTCTATAAAACCCCTCCCACCTCACTGGCACATCAGTCTAATGTATAGCCAAGCATAAGAGCAAAAAATAGGAGCAGGGAAAAAAAGATGTGAGACACGGCATAAGAACCTAGCACAGCTTAGTTGGTAAGTCGTGCAGCAATGGGCAGCAAATGTTATATATATATATATATATATATATATATATACACATACATACATATACACACATACACAATTACACAATACTGTGGAAAAGTCTTAGGCCACCACTAGCTTTGTTGTTTTAGCAAAGTTTTAATGACCATCCATATTTATTTTTCAGTCTCTTTATTAAGATACAAACATAAATTTAGGAATAATGTACACAAAATATATTAAAAAAAACAACAACATCTTGAACTCTTTTGTGGAGACTGTCCTGAAGTTTTCTGAAGCAATCTCCTGGTATATTATACCAGGCTTCTTTCAGCACTTCTTAGAGTTCTTCTTTAGATTTAGGTTGTCTTTTATTTATTTCTCTGTCCAGGTGATCCCATACTGCCTCTGTAATATTCAGGTCTGGACTCTGGTGGCCAGTCCATGGCTGTCAGTGTTTTATCAGCTGTTTTTCTCTCCAAATATTTCACTGCATTAGCAGTGTGCTTGAGATCGTTGCTGAAAAATAAAACCATTCCCAATCAGGTGCTTTACAGAAGGAATGGCATGATGAATTAAAACCTGTCTGTACTTTTCAGCATTCATGATCCCATCAATTCGGACAATCTCGTCAACAACACTTGAAGAAATGCAGCCCCAAACCAGGACAGACCATCCACCACGTTTTATTGAAGGCTGCAAGCACTGATTCTTCCATCTCTCTCCAACTCTTCTTCTCACATATTGTCGAAGATTGGACACAAAAATTTTAATCTTGGATTCGTCACTCCATAATACTCTTTTTTCCACTGATCTTCATTCCAATCTTTATGAGCTTTAGCATATCTTAGCTTTTTCACCCTGTTCCCTTTCCGAAAAAGTGGTTTCTTGGCTGCTACCCTTCCACAAAGAACATATCTGATCAAGCTTCTTCGGACTGTAGAAGGGTCAACTTGGCATCCCAATGAAGCTGCCGGTCTCTCACAGAAGAAACTCTGTGAAACTTCTCATCAGATTTTGAAAGTTTTCTTGGCCTTCCAGTCTTTTTTTGTCCTCGACCTCTCCTGATTCTTCACACTATTTTTTTAACAGCTTGAATACCACATCTTGAGTATCCAGTTTGTTTGCTGATTTCCCTTTGACAGTGGCCTTGCTGATGCAAAATTATGATTTTATGTCTGTCAAATTCTGTGATCTTTGGCATTTTGAATGATGATAATAATAATAAACTCATACCACGTGTATGTAATGCTCAAGCATATCTTGCACAAAACTGGTGTAATAGACCTTTCACAGAAGTCATTTTGACATGAAATAGTAGGACAAATACAGGTGTTAGCAATGACATTAATTAGGATTCCATTTAGATTTACGAGAGTCAGGTTCCTGCTATTGCTCAAGTGTAAGGTGAGGTCACACTAAATACTTGCCACTTTAGCCTATAGAAGCTGTTTTTTAGATTTGTTTTCTGTTTTTAATACTGCATACAAATATCCCATTGTATTCTAATAAAGAGACTGAGAAATAATTATATATGGTCATTATAACATTGTGAAAACAAAAAATCTAATGGCAGCCTAAGACTTTTGCACAGTACTGTATTTGTATGTGTTAATATGTGTACATACACATATTAACACATAAATATATATGTATATAAGCATATACATATATATTTACAGGGAACACAGTTCCCCATAGACTGCAATGTAAAGGCACTTTTTCTAACACCCCCACACCCCCTAAAACTGGGGCCAATTAGGGGACATTTAGAAAATTAACCATAGATATGATCTCTGGTTAATTTTCTCAGCGCTAATTGCTACCACAAGCTGCCGGTAGTAATAACAACCCACTTGTATTTATCACGCACTTGTAAAAAGGCGAATTTGCCCATTTATGGCTGCGCAATAAATTAGCGCTCCACTTGTAATCTAGCCCAATATGTGGTGTACCAGGAACCTTTAACTGGTTACATGCTGATTGTCAAGAAGTAGCCGTTTAGCAATTTTTTTACGACACCTAAACATAACTACATGAGAAGATCACCATTTAAGACACTAGTATATGTGTCTATTATTTTTTTATTTCAATTTTTCCTTCTGCCAGTCTCCCTACCAGTTACCCCCCCCACACACACAATATTTTTACTAACAGAACTGTATATCTACTAGTTATGTCAACCATTTTTATTCTTTGTTGTGAAGTAGCTTTAAACCCTTAATCTTATTTTTATTATTTCATTTGCAAGGTCTACTGCTTTAGACCAGAGTGACAATGGAATTATTTGAAATTTAGCAGAAAAATTCAAGCATAATTAGTGTATTCTAATTTTTTAATCGTGTCATGATAAATACAGTGTTTAATACAGCTGTCTTATCATTATCAAATAAAAGCAATACACAAACCCTGCAGTACCACCTTGTGGACACCTGAAGTCATTACTTTCCAACTAGTAGAAAATGTATGAAGAGCTGGAAAAATATCACTGTAGTTTACTAATCAGGAAACTAAAGGTTCCAAGTCTACTGAGCTGTATATATAGAAGTTTAATTTCTTATTCAAGCACCGTTTTTTTTAACCAAACCAAGTCATGTATGTATGTATGTATGTATGTATGTATATATATATATATATATATATATATACACAGTATATATATCCTATTATATAAAAGGCCAAGTGTGTTTGTCAGAAGCCGTCATGCGCAGTAGAGACAGCACGATCTGCCTGATCTGCGGCAGAGGTGGGCGTGGCCGTTCGTGAAGGGGGCGTGGCCGGGCGAGGTCCCTCACAAGATAAAGGGGAGAGAGATAGAGAGGGGGATAGATAAAAAGAGAGGGGAGAGAGAGAGGGGGAGAGAGAGAGGGGGGAGAGAGAGAGGAGAGGGGGGAGAGAGAGAGGGGGGGAGGGAGAGAGAGAGAGGGGGGGAGGGAGAGAGAAGGGGGGAGGGAGAGAGAGAGAGGGGGGGAGGGAGAGAGGAGGGATGGAGAGAGGGGGGGGATGGAGAGGGGGGGAAGAGAGAGAGAGAGAGGGGGAGAGAGAGCAAAAGAGAGGGGGAGAGCGAGATAGCAAAAGAGAGGGGAGAGAGAGCACAAAAGAGAGGGGGAGAGAGAGCGCAAAAGAGAGGGGGAGAGAGAGCGCAAAAGAGGGTGGAAGAGAGCGCAAAACAGAGGGGGGAGAGAGCGCGAAAGAGAGGGGGAGAGAGAGACCACAAAAGAGGGGGGAGAGAGAGCGCAAAAAAGAGGGGAGAGAGCGCAAAAGAGAGGGGGGGGGAGAGCGTAAAAGAGAGGGGGAGAGAGCGCGCAAAAGAAAGGGGGAGAGAGAGCGCAAAAGAAAGGGGGAGAGAGAGCGCAAAAGAAAGGGGGGAGAGAGAGAGCGCAAAAGAGAGGGGGGAGAGAGCGCAAAAGAGAGGGGGGAGAGAGATCGCAAAAGAAAGGGGGAGAGAGAGAGAGCGCAAAAGAAAGGAGGAGAGAGAGAGAGAGCGCAAAAGAAAGGAGGAGAGAGAGAGCACAAAAGAGAGAGGGAGAGAGCACAAAAGAGAGGGGGGAGAGCGCAAAAGAGAGGAGGGAAAGAGAAAGCTCAAAAGAGAGGAGGAGAGAGAGCAGAAGAGGGGGGATAAAGAGAGTGAGAGAGACAGCAAAAGAGAGGGGGAAGAGTGCACAAAAGAGAGGGGGGAGAGAGAGCGCAAAAGAGAGGGGGAGAGAGAGCGCAAAAGAGAGGGGGAGAGAGAGCGCAAAAGAGAGGGGGATAGAGAGAGAGCAAAAGAGAGGGAGAGACAAAGAGAGCTGAAAAGAGAGGGGGGAGAGCGCAAAAGAGAGGGGGAGAGAGAGCGCAAAAGAGAGGTGGAGAGAGAGCGCAAAAGAGAGGGGGGAGAGCGCAAAAGAGAGGGGAGAGAGAGAGCGCAAAAGAGAGGGGAGAGAGAGAGCGCAAAAGAGAGGGGAGAGAGAGAGGGGGGAGAGAGCGTAAAATAGAGGGGGAGAGAGAGCAAAAGAGAGGGGGGAGAGAGAGCGCAAAAGAGAGGGGGAGAGAGCAAAAGAGAGGGGGAGGGAGAGAGTGCAAGGGGTGGGACTGCTGTACTGCAAAAAATGGCCCGTGTGAATGGGCTTTAGGACTAGTATATATATATATATATATATATATTTCCACAGAAAACCTGAACGATGAGTATTTTCCATTGGAGAACAGTAATAATATTCAAATGAGGTTCACAATGCCCAGAGCCCTCTGCTCCAATAGAAGACATTGGTCATTAAGGATTTCTGTGGAAAGGTGTATAGATAGACTATAATCATGTTTCTCCATTATTGTTATTTACCATAACCTATATTGATTGATAGATAGATATAATGAGTGCATGAACGAAATGGTATCGCTGCAGGTGCTCGAGGGTATAGCAATATACAGACCAATATAAGACAACAAATTCCATAGATTCTTATTGCTGAATTGCTACTGGAATGGCCATTATTGTTACTACTACTATTGAGCATGCTGAAATATTATTATCATCATCATCAGGTATTTGTAGAGCGCCAACAGATTCTGCAGCGCTATAAACATAGGCGGTATACAAGGTAACATTTATAGGGGGTCAAATGGGTAGAGGTCCGTGCCGAGAGTTGCACTGTTGTAATCGGCTCTTATGCGGGTGACCTACAAACAGCTGGGCTCATAGGCTTACATGCTAAGGGGTTCAAGGGGATAGCAGTGCAGGTTAGTGTACGTTGTATGCATCCCTGAATAGTACAGTCTTTAGGGAACGCTTAAAGCTTTCAAAACTAGGGGAGAGTCTTGTGGAGCGAGGCAGAGAGTTCCACAAGATGGCAGCCAGTCTAGAGAAGTCTTGTAAATGGGAATGTGAGGAGGTAACAAGAGAGGTGGAGAGTAGGAGTTCGTGGGCAGAGTGAAGGGGTCGGGAGGCAGAGTATCTGGAGACAAGGTCTGAGATGTAGGGGGGAGCAGTGCAGATGAGGGCTTTGTATGTCAGAGTGAGAATTTTGTGTTTAAGCCTGGAGGCAAGAGGAAGCCAGTGAAGGGATTGGCAAAGAGGTGCAGCAGATGAAGAGCGACGTGTAAGGAAGATGAGCCTGGCAGAGGCATTCATTATGGATTGTAAAGGAGCTAGGCGGCAGCTAGGGAGACCAGAAAGGATGGAGTTTCAGTAATCGAGGCGGGAAAGGATGAGAGAGTGGATTAGAATCTTAGTTGTGTCTTGTGAAAGGAAATGTCTAATTTTAGAGATGTTTTTAAGGTGGAAGTGGCAGGCTTTAGCCAAGGACTGAATGTGAGGAGTAAAAGAAAGATCTGAGTCAAATGTGACTCCAAGACATCGGGCATGCGGGGTAGGGGTTATGGTGGAGTTATCGACAGTTATAGAGAAGTTGGGGTTGGAGATTTTAGAAGGGGGAAAATAAGGAGCTCAGTTTTGGAGAGATTCAGCTTAAGGTAGTGAGAGGACATCCAAGATGAGATATGAGAAAGACAGTTAGTGACACGGGTTTGCAAGGAAGAAGATAGGTCTGGTACAGAGAGATAGATTTGGATGTCATCGGCATACAAATGGTATTGAAACCCATGGGACTTCAAGATCAAGGAGGATAAGCAGAGAGGAGTGGCCTTTGGATTTAGAGGCAAGTAGGTTGTTGGTAACCTTAACAATTGCTGTCTCAGTGGAGTGGTGGGGGCCAAATTCAGATTGCAGTGGCTCAAGGAGGGAGTTTAGTGTAAGGAAATGGGATAGACGTACAGATACTAGCTTTTCGAGAGGCTTCGAGGCAAAAGGAAGTAGGGAAATAGGGTGGTAGTTGGATGGGGAGGTTGGGTCGAGAGAAGGTTTTTTGAAGATAGGTGTGACCAGTGCATGTTTAAGAGATGAGGGAAATATACCATTGCTGAGGGAGAGGTTAAAGATGTGTGTGAGTATAGGGATAAGGGTAGAAGAGAGGGCGATGAGTAACTGTGAGGGGATTGGGTCGAGGGGACAGGTAGTGAGGTGAGAGGATAGTATAAGGACAGATTTATGGCTATGTGGGTTTTGGATGATAGTGAGGTTTTGAGGGGGTTTGAGGCCGGTAGCATGTTGAGAGCAGATTTCATTTCTGATTTAGTCTATTTTGTTATTGAAGTAGCTGGCAAAATCTTGAGCTGAGAAATAAGTTGTAGTAGGAGGTGGGCGGAGAAGAGTATTGAACGTGGAGAACAGACGTTTTGGGTTTCAAGAAATAGTAGAGATAAGAGATAATATCATAATAAGCAAATAAAAAATATAAAACTATATATATATATATATATATATATATATATATATATATATATATATATAAAACAAAATGTATGCTTACCTGATACATTTATTTATTTCTAGACATGTTGAGTCCACGGAATCATCAATTACTGTTGGGAATATCACTCCTGGCCGGCAGGAGGAGGCAAAGAGAACCCCAACAAAACTGTTGAGTCGCTTCCCTTCCCACAATCCCCAGTCATTCGACCAAAGGAAAATGAAGGAAAAGGAAATAACACAAGGTGTAGAGGTGCCTGAGGTTAAAGTTAAAAATAACTGTCTTAAAATAAAGGGCTGGCCGTGGACTCACCGTGTCTAGAAATAAATACATTTATCAGGTAAGCATACATTTTGTTTTCTTTCTGAAGACACGATGAGTCCACAGAATCATCCATTACTGTTGGGAATCAATACCCAAGCTTGATGACACTGATGATTAGGGAGGGACAAGACAGGTAACCTAAACAGAAGGCACAGCTGCTTGAAGAACCTTTCTCCCAAAAGAACCTCAGTCGAGGCAAAATAATCAAATTTGAAAAATTTGGACAGGGTAGGCAGAGAAGAGCAAGTTGCAGCCTTGCAAAATCGTTCCAGAGAAGCTTTAGTTTGAAGACCCAAGAAAAAGAGACAACCCTATTGAAAAGAGATGTAATTATCTCAGGAGACTGCTGCACAGCAATATCTTAAGCAAAACCAATTATACTTCACAACCAGAAAGAAGGAGAACTAGCAGAAGCTTTCAGACTTTTATATTTCTCAGAGAAGCAAACAGGGCAGAAGACTAGCGAATAAGACGGATGAGAAAGCAGGAGCTTTACCTAGCTTCACACCCACAACTACCTGCTTCAGGAGCGGTGGAGCTAACCACAACACCACATCTCTCCTTAGTCCCCTGAAAATAAAATTTGAAAGCAGGCACAACCTCCAAGTTGTGTAACAAACGTTCTTCAGAAAAGAAGAACTATGACATAGAGAAGAAACAACAATTTCCTGATTAAAATTTCTTTCCGAAACCACTTTAGGAAGGAACCTAATTTAGTACGAAGAACCGCCTCATCGGTATGAAAAATAAGAAAAGGGGAATCCCACTGCAAAACTGAGAGATCCGACACTCTCCGAGCAGAAGAGATAGCAATAAGAAACAAAACCTTCCAATGTAACAACTTAATATCTATGGAATGCAATGGCTCAACTGAGTTTGCTGCAAAATTTTAAGAACAAAGTTAAGGCTCCCAGGAGGAGCAGAAGATTTAAAAACACAGGCCTGACCCATTAAAATAAGCACTGTTACATTCAGAAAGGATAAGACCCAAAACTTCACCTCATCCTTGAACAGAGGCAAAGAGAATGACTGGGGAATGTGGGAAGGGAATTGACTCTTAACAGCTTTGCTGTGGTGATCTTTGCCTCCTCCTGCTGGCCAGGAGTGATATTCCCAACAGTAATTGTTGATTCTGTGGACTCACCGTGTCTTAAGAAATAAATAAACATATATATACACATATATATATATATATATATACACACACACACACACATATACATATATATATCACAATGTTGCTAGTGATGATTCTAATGAGCAGTCAAAGCATCATAAAAAATGCAACAGAGAACACATGCATGCCCTCAACTGAGAAGGCCTTCATCTGCTATCCCTCAGAAGGAAGCAAAATATTATTATTATTATTTTTTTGCTATTACTAACTGGTGAGTACTTCATCTGTGTAAAACAGTTCTAAATAACGAGGCACAAGAGAGTAGTTATGTTGCACAGATAGTCTTTTTAAAGTCTGAAACTTCAGTGTAAAGATAAAAGTTTAAGAAAACAATTTAAAACAAGAAAATGCAAAAGCAACAACAGCAAACTTTATAGAACACTGAATTAGACAAAATCGAATCTGTATAACTAAGTTTAGGATGGCAATGGTTGCCTCTATTCCAGTGTGTTCACTCAGATCAGCAAGTTTAAGTCCCACCCTATACAGTGTGTTGGATTAGTTTGCTACCTACTGGTAGCATTCTTAAGGCTTGTATCCAAATATCCATAGACAAAGTATCAGTCTTTCTCTTATTGGTTAATCAGTTCTCAGTTATTTTCATCTGTTAGATTTTTTCTATATACAGTATATATCTGACAAATTGTTAAAGTGATTGTAAACTTACTAATATTGTTGAGATATTAGTGTAATAAAAACGTAAATGATGGGGGGGGGGGCGCTTCCGGGCTGCGACCAAGATGGCCGACTTACTTTGATGCTGTGTGGACCCACTGATAAATCTGCTGCATATCAGTGATTAGAGCCTTTTCCCAGGCTGACACTACCTACCTATCGATTCATCCAAAGTAGTGGAACAAATTGATCAGTGTGGGTGGCTCTGTTACTAGCATTAAGGTACCGGAACGGTGAGCCTGCGGCGACGGCACACAAGTGTTTGAGGCCTCCACCTAACCCCCCCGGTAGATCCGGGTAATGGCAGCCGATTAAAGCTGTAACCTGAGGAAGTCATACTAACATAGTGCATTTGCAGAATTGACAACTCTTCGGATGTTCTAGACCTGAAATCTATATTAACCTGTCTGAACTGTGTAAAAGCGGTTCATGGAGGCAGTTGATCGATGGGAGAGAGAGGTGCAAAGGCTTGTGCTGGATTCCTTTGCTGGGCTCCAACGGGACCTATTTCGTCTCATGAGACAACAGTCGCAGCTGGAAGAACCCGGGACCTCGGAGGAACCCGAATGCAGTGACAATCTTATATGCGGTGGATGAAGAGGGGCAGAGAGAGCAAGTGTCGGCTCCGGTTTCATCTACAGTCCTGCAAGTGCAAACAGCTACGCGGAGCGCATATGATAACCCGCAATCTGGCTGGAACTCAGACGCTACTGGGGTCTCTTATTTACCTCCAGACTACGAATATGCAAGCCGCGCCATTCAAGTAAGGAAACCTGAGTTATGGGGAGCCCTACAATGCTTACACTCGATATCTGATCTCTCTCATTCAGATAAATACTTAGAGCACCTCCTTCCAAACTCTGATGGCAGTATATTTATTCACCAAAAGGAACTTACTGACTCTTGCTATTTCTTGTTTATGCCTATCGCTGTAGCTAAGGACAGGAGTTCTAAGCCTCTGATGAAATCATATATGTGGGCTGTACACAAGAGAATAGGTGTGGGCTAACCATGCACTACGGGCTACCCAGCACGTCCTTTAGTGAAGCTAAGGGGAAGATAGTCTCTAATGTTCATTATTTACATAGAAATTCACCTAGCAGCAGCCAGCTTATTCTATGAAGCCTGTGCCCAGTATGATCATATGAAGGACCTAGACTCGCTTCCTGACTGTATTTCCCCATGCACATTTTTTATACGCATAAAAGCTGTTTTGTTTCGGTTATTTTCTCCATAAAGAGAGAATGCAACATTACCAGTACTCTAGAATTGTTTATCAGTTATGCTTAATTGTGACACTATATGTTTAGCCGATACCCTCTGTTCACACACTCTATAGTTATTATTTAGGATGGGTATAACCTTGCCACTTTTTAATCTATATTTGAGTACCAGTATTATTTTTCTTATGCATATACAGTGGTATTTGGATAAATGCGTTTTATGCCACTTTCCTATCATAATACTAAGCTGCATAGGCTGATTGATTTAAATGTGTGTAGCATATTTCCCTTTTTTTTATTTCAATATTCCTCAGCATATATACATAGCATATGGTGCTTTGATCATTGTTGTTTGGTTTTATGTTCTTCTTATATCTCTTAAAGTTGAAGTTTGAGTCCAGGCTCAATGTATAGCATAATCAGATAGCCCTAAACTCCCCTTATCCCTGCAGCCTTAAGATTTAAATGTTTGCTCTCCCGCTATAGTCATATATGGCATTGGTAAGGCAGACATCTAAAGGTAGTGTTCTAAGACCTAATAGCCATGCCCCTGAGTTGAAGCCTATCACTAAGTATTCACTATACATATATATTATTCTCTATATAGATGACTCTCCCTCCCGGGGTCCAAGAGTGGCCCTTATTATTTCCTATTACCCCCCTACAGTAGTAACTAATCCTTCAGAGGTCCAGGAGTGACCGGTTTTTCTTGGGGCTCCATATATTTATCTGTGATGATATAACATACAATGTCTGTGACCATGAATACCATGTTTACTTGTTCTACATCCATGCGTATAAGTTTACAACATATCTTTTGATACATATATAAAAAACAAATTAAATGAGGTTAACTATTGGAGATCCACAAGTGGTCTCCATATATACATGAATACCCTCTGCCGGACAGCTCCAGGTTGCTTTGAGTTACAAAAGTGACCTCAGATATCACCTGGAGGGTACATAGTTTATTTGGCAGATGATATCCATCTTGTTGTTGTTACTGGAACTTGTCATTTGCATATGTGTTATTACTTTAATTTGGTCCATATTGATTTTATTGTATGCAACCAATCTGTGCTGTATGTTTCCTTAACGTGTTCTGTATGCCTTATTTACAACCTCAATAAAAATAAAAGTTTAAAAAAAAAAAAAAAAAAAACGTAAATGATGGGCACTTTCATTGATCAAAATCATTGCAGATGCTAAATTATATAAATAATTACAGTTTAATTTGTAATACATTTCACCATTCCTCTGCCCGCAACTCATAGTCTATTTCTGTGTAAAATGATGAATCATGCTGTAGCCAATCGTATTGCGCCCCCTTTGGTATCCAGCAACTTAATAGGAACACCCCTGATTATGATGCCAAAGGGGGCATGCTATGATTGGCTACAGCATGATTAGTCCTTTTACACAGAAATAGACAATGTGGGCAGAGAAACAGTGGAATGTATAACAAAATAAAAAAGTAATTATTTATATAATTTAGCGTCTACAATGATTTTGATCAATGAAAGTGACCATCATTAACATTTTTTACACTATTAAGTCAACAATAATAGGATTTCAGAATGTTTGGATTTTGGAATTCTGGATTTGGGGACTTGTATCTGTATTTGAACCTGCACATTCCCATTTCTCTTTGGAAACTTGGAGAAAATTTCATAAAGGTTACCATTTTCACTTTCAAACGAATGTGCTAATTGATATTTTATTATTACTATTTTTTCTTTACTTAAAGTTATTGTAAAATTCCAAATTTTCACCGGCTATGTATTTGGTTTTTGTGTTCTAAAATGCAAATAACAGTTTATATTTGTTTAAAAAAAAACAGATATTACCTTTCTGATGCTAATATGTATACAAAAGTATTGCAAATATATAAACTACCTTTAGGTTGCTGTATTATGACATGTATATATTGCCTAAATGACATAAGCTATTGTTGTTTATACTTTGTTACATCCCAATGCCAAACTGTCCCATTTTACAAATACAAATATTGCAAAATCCATTCTATTCTGAAATCCAAACCTTTTCCAGCACCAAGCAGTTTGGATAAAGGGTTTTCTACCTGCTTGTAGAAACAATTATGAAATGCTTACCTAGCTATTGTGACAAGAGTTGGTTTTGGCAGGTGCTTCAATAAATGTTTCATAGATTGGACAAAACCTTCTATCTCCATCTCTGTGCTGACATGATGTGGAAGCTCAGCGTAATCGCATGTAAGACCAGCCTGGTGGATCTTTATTTAAAAAACAAAAAGAGGACATAAAGAATTTAGAGGCTTAAAGGTTATAAAGTATATTAATGTAACAATGTTGCTGGGGAATGCGTAGTAAAGGCGTTATCTATCTTTTTAAATAATAACAATTTTGGTGTTGACTGTCCCTTTAAGTTTAAATATGTGATTTCACTGTACGATAATGCCATGTTTCAGTAATCTGTTTGCATGAGTTAATCGTAATTGATTGACTACTAGCTGGGTATTTGTTTAACACTTCAGGGGTATTTGACAGAACAAATGTTGACCTATTCATGATCAGATTTTATAGACAAAATGTAGTATACAAATAATGTTATATTTAGAGACATAAGCGCAATGATGCGTGCGGTATTCTTAAAGGGACATTATAGAGAAAAACATTACATTCTCTCATTTATTATATCATGTAATTGTATCACTATTGATTCTGCACATCTATGTGTTTAACCCCCTGAAAGAGGGTTTAACTTGTAGGTAAAGTACCGCTCCTATGCTGCAATGCCAATCAGTAGTGCTAATTGCATGATCCAGCTGTGCAACTTAAAGGGACATGAAACCCAATTTTTTTCTTTCGCAATTCAGAAAAATTGTGCAATTTTAAACAACTTTCCAATTTACTTCTATTATTTAATTTGCTTCCTTCTCTTGTTATCCTTTGCTTAAAGGTTTATCTAGGTAAGCTCAGTAGCAGCAAAGAACCTAGGTTCTAGCTGCTGATTAGTTGCTGCATATATATATATATATATATATATATATATATATATATATATATACCTATATTGATTGTCATTGGCTCACCCATGTGTTCAGTTAGAAACCAGTAGGGCATTGCTGCTCTTTCAACAAATGATACCAAGAGAATGAAGCACATTTGATGATATAAGTAAACTGAAAAGTTGTTTAAAATTGTATGTTCTACCTAAAACATGAAAGAAATGTTTGGGGTTTTATGTCCTTTAAGTACAGAACAACACTTTAACCATAGGTAGAATTGCAGGTCAATAGTGACAAATTGGCATACTCTAACAAATTAAAGCATGTAACATTTTGTTTACTATAATGGCTATTTAAATATATAAATGTAATTATATATAAATGTAATTATACAAGATTATTTGTTGCTGAATTCACATATCCAAAAAAATGGTGTAAAACGAATTAAAAATATTCATAGGATAGCATCAAACACATATGCAGAAGATATTATGTAAATGTTATTAAAGGAACACTAAACCCAAAAATTTTCTTTCATGATTCAAGTAGAGAATACAATTTTAAACATCATTCCAATTTACTTCTATTATCTAATTTGCTTCATGTTTTAGATATCTTTTGTTTAAGAAATAGCAATGCACATGGGAGAGCCAATCACACAAGGCATCGATGTGCAGCTACCAATCAGCAGCTTCTGAGCCTATCTAGATATGCTTTTCAGCAAAGGATATCAAGAGAATGAAGCAAAATAGATAATTGAAGTAAATTAGAAAGTTGTTTAAAATTGCATACTCTTTCTAAATCATGAGAGAGAAAAAAATCGGGTTTCATGTCCCTTTAATTAGGTCAAAATGACCTAATACTCCACAAAAAAAAAGTAAATATTATTTAAAATATTACAAGTCTAAGTTACAATATAGGGCCAGAGTGGAGTGGAGCCCAAACCTTTGTGCCCGAGCGATAAGGGGTTTATCGCGGGTGGTTGTGCTTGTCGGGCTTACCGCTCACATTACAATGTTGAAAGTACACGTTTATTAGCGCTTCACTTGTAATCTGGCCCATAATGTATATTTATCATGTATTATAGTCCTGCTGTTTACATATTAAATCGGTTGGCTTTGCAAGAGCAATAGAAAGCCAATATGTGTCTAGTCAGCCAAGTAGGGATTTGATAAAAAAAACACATCTTTAATGGAATATGAGTTCTAGTTATTTATCAGAATAAAATGGAGAGGTTATGAATGCATGAATGCCAGTTCCTCATTATACTAAAGGGAAATTAAACACTAAATATATTTTATAAGCAAGGTATTGAGTTTATTCCCTCTGCCTCCCTCTAGACATGGGTGCTGCCATGTTAAAATCTATCGTTCACTGCATCCCAGTGCTGATGTGTTTACACATGCAGCTACTCTCCTTCAAGTACCTGCAGTGTAACCTTGGTTCCAAAATTGTGGCACCCATAATTAGAGGGAAGTGGATGAAATGTATTCAGTGTTGAAAGTGAATGTACATTTTTAAGAATTAGTGCCTGGTTTTGAAAAATACTATTAAAAACAGGGGCACCTTCATTCATGAAAATGTACATTGCGCCGTATTTTTTTACAAATACTTACCATTCTCTTGTGCAAAAACATAACCAAGGAAATATTTTAGGAGGAAAAGCTAAATCACCAAAGATTAAAATAAATAAATACAAATAAATTATTGGCTATTTTGATTCTGGTGGAAATCCATTACATGACCTAGTGGTTCAGCATTTTTATGGGGATACAGTAACTACACCCCAATAGTCAGGCTTTCTCTGGGAAAGTCAAAATAAAAAGCTGAAGTCAAATGAATAAAAAGCAAAAGCAGATCTTTACTGGACATCAACATAGGCAATGTAGGAAAAAAGGACCAGAAAGAATAGCTTGCAAAAAAAATAAATAAAAATGCCACTTGGATTAGAATGTATGGAACCTTTAATTAAAACATAATTTATGCTTACCAGATAAATTCCTTTCCTTCCGCATAGGGAGAGTACACGGCTTCATTCCTTACTGTTAGGAAATACAACACCTGGCCACCAAGAGGAGGCAAAGACATCCCAGCCAAAGGCTTAAATATCACTCCCACTTCCTCATTACCCCAGTCATTCTGCCGAGGGAACAAGGAAAAGTAGATGAAATATTAGGGTATAAAAAGGTACCAGAAGAATAAAATAAATAATAGGGAACCGCCCATAGACAAGAAAAAACGGGCGGGGGCCGTGGACACTCCCTATCCGGAAGGAAAGGAATTTATCTGGTAAGCATAAATTATGTTTTTCTTCCTAAGATAGAGTCCACGGCTTTATTCCTTACTGTTGGGAAAACTATACTCAACCTCCAGAGGAAACAATGAATAACGGGAGGGAACAAAAAGGAAGAGGCTGACCCTATTCTGAGGGCACCACAGTCTGCAAAACCTTTCTCCTGAAAGCTGCTTCACCCGAAGCAAAAACATCAAATTGTAAAATTTTGAAAAAGTATGTAACGAGGACCAGGCTGATCCATAGAGGCCTCATTCTTAAAGGCCCAAGAGGAAGCCACTGCTCTAATGGAATGAGCCGCTATCCTCTCAGGACGATGTCCCGCCATCTTGTAAGCTAAGCGGATGACACTCCTTAACCAAAAACATAGGGAAGTCGAAGCAGCCTTCTGCCCCTTACGCTTCCCCTAATAGACAACAAAGAGGAAGATTGTCTAAACTCCTTAGCAGCCTGAAGATATAACTTCAAGGCGCAAACAACATCCAAATTGTGAAGTAAGCGTTCCTTTGATGAAGATGGATTAGGACACAAAGAAGGAACCACAATCTTCTGATTGATGATGCGATCTGACACAACCTTAGGAAGAAAACCTAATTTAGTACGTAAAACTGCCTTATCTGCATGAAAAATCAGATAAAGGGGGCTCACATTGCAAAGCAGAGATCTCAGAAACTCTGCGTGCAGAGGCAATAGCCAATAAAAAGAGAACCTTCCAAGATAACAATTTAATATCAACGGAATGCAGAGGCTCAAATGGAACCTGTTGCAAAACCCGAAGAACAAGATTTAGGCTCCAAGGAGGAGCCCCAGATCTAAACACATGTCTGATAAAAATCAGAGCCTTAACAAAGGACTGCACGTCTGGAAGCTCAGCCAGTCTCTTGTGCAATAAAACCGACAGGTCCGAAATCTGTCCCCTCAGGGAACTAGCAGAAAGGTCCTTCTCCAGCCCATCCTGGAGAAAAGATAAGATCCTGGCAACCTTAACTCTGTGTCAGGAAAAACCAGGCTCTTCACCCCAGAATAAGTAGGTCCTCCACACCTTGTGTCATATATGCCAAGTAACTGGTTTCCGAGATTGAATAAGAGTATCAATGACACTCTCAGAGAAACCTCACTTGGCTAAGACTAAGCATTCAATCTCCACGCAGTCAGCCTCAAAGAATCTAGATTTTGATGAACAAATGGACCTTGTAACAGAAGGTCTCTGCGACAAGGTAACTTCCACAGAGGAGATGAGGACATCCCCTCTAGATCCGCGAACCACGTCCTTCGTGGCCACGATGGAGCAATCAGAATTACTAATACCCGCTCCTGCTTGATGCGGGCCACCACTCGAGGAAGAAGCGGTAATGGAGGAAAAAGATACATGAGTTTGAACCTTCAGGACACTGCTAGTGCATCTATTAGATCCGCTTGGGGATTCATCGACCTTGACCCATGCATGGGTAGCTTGGTATTGAGACGGGACACCATGAGATCTATCTCCGGCATCCCCCACTTGCTGCATATCTCTGCAAACACCTCGGGATGGAGAGACCATTCCCCTGGATGGAAGGATTGCCTGCTGAGAAAATCCGTCTCCCAGTTGTCCACACCCGGAATGTGGATTGCTGACAGCGAACAGCTGTGGGCCTCCGCCCACTCCAGAATCTGAGATACTTCCTTCAACGCCAAGGAACTTCTCGTTCCCACCTGATAGTTGATGTAAGCCACCAAGATTATATTGTCTGATTGGAATCTGATAAACTGGGACAAACCCAGAAGTGGCCAAGCCTTCAAGGCCTTGAAGATTGCCCATAGTTCCAAAATATTGATCGGGAGGGAGGACTTGACAAAAGACAAAGAATGACAGGGGTAATGCGGAAGTGGGAGGGATATTTAAGCCTTTGGCTGGGGTGTCTTTGCCTCCTCCTGGTGGCCAGGTGTTGTATTTCCCAACAGTAAGTAATGAAGCCGTGGACTCTCTCTATCTTAGGAAGGAAAATGCAGTTACTGGAGTTAATCTTCCAAACACTTTTTCTGTTTCTTTTAGTAGACCAAAAGTTCATGAACTCTTGCATGGATTTCCATATTGAACATACTTTTAAGTCATAGGAGATGACATGACCAGATGAGTAATCCAAGACTAAAGAAAATAAGGTTTGCACAAGAATATAATGGCCTCAAAACAGTATCAGAAAAATACAGTATTTAAAAAGGAGATTGCACACACAGCACTAGCAGCTAAAGGGAAATTAATGAAACCAGGATCAATATCCCAAAAATAAAAGTTTATTTTAAACCAATACAAATGTAGAAATGTGCAAAAATAGCAAATAACTAAAACACCTGCAGGTATATCACAAATACACTATAAGCAGTCTTGCTTTATGTCATCTCCCTTAGCAATAAAAGTAGCATATGATTAAAGACAAAGTTGAAAACAGTTCCTCTGGAATAAAAACAAACTCACATAACGTACAGTAGAGAATATGGGTCCTCGTATGTAAGGTTTTGCAGACTCACTCTCATGCAGTCATTATGTTAAGCGCCTCACTAGCATTACACTTGCGGCGTGTCTAATGTTTGCCAAGTCTCTGTTCCGTCGTTCACCTACGGAGGAGGGGCTTTTCGTGGATAACAAACCTCCCCTTTTATGAAGTTGTAATCCAAAAGATGGTATCTGAATAAATAAATGTTAACTATCCCTCTTAGTTTCTGAGCCTCTATTTGAAGGCACCCCTCCGCTCTTTGATACGGATGATGAGCTCCACAGGGGGAAACTACTCAGGGACCTGTATACTGTACTTCTTCTGGCTCCTCTCTGTCGTCACAGAGCCTCACAACAGCGCTTCTCTGCTGTTTTAAGAAAATCTGATTTTTAACAGCTCTATGTAATCCATTCCACATCTTACCACATATCTGAAAACATTCCTCAGGAATAAAGTAAATATGCGTAAAAAATATTTACAGTTTTTACATTAACAGGTTATCCACATCACTCAGACTTGCTATTTGTTTCTTGAGGTTCAGGAAACTACTGCAATAAGCAATATCTTAGTTTGGTCTGCATGACATCTATACACAAAAAAAGGAGAAGAAGAGAAACTATAATATTAATGTTAAGCAATGCGGGAAACAGTATAATCCGAAGATGTTCTATACTTATACTTACTGATTGCATAGAAGAATATCATGAAAGTGATAAGACATAGAATAATAAGTGATTATATTTAGACAAAGGCTTCCGATGTCTACAGGTCTACCCTGGGGAGAATCAGCAGATCTTACAATCAAAGAGTATATAAACTCTTAACTGATTTACTTAATTGGAGTAGAATAGTCTATACATTCAAAGTACAAAGCTAATCCTAGATTATTCTGTATCCCAAACTCTAGCAAATCCTGGTAAACCTCTTGCTTTACCCCTTAACCTATAAGACCTCAGAGGAGGATTTCCTAAATTTAGGACACTCCATAATACAAGCTGAACTTGTGGTTTCAGTGACATGAAAAAGCTTAAAAATACACCTCTAGAAAAAGAATAAGCATGCAAATAAAAGATATAGTCCAAACAGTGACACACAAATACTTACAAATCCAAAAATATGGATAACAAAAACAAAAATCCAAAAATATGGATAGCAAAAACACTTACAGGCCCATTTATCAAGCTCCGTACGGAGCTTGAAGGGCCTTGTTTCTGGCGAGTCTTCAGACTCGCCAGAAACACAACTTATGAAGCAGCGGTCTAAAGACCGATGCTCCATAACCCTGTCCGCCTGCTCTGAGCAGGCGGACAGACAACGCCAGAAATCAACCCGATCGAGTACGATCGGGTTGATTGACACCTCCCTGCTGGCGGCCGCGAGTCAGCAGGGGGCGGCGTTGCACCAGCAGCTCTTGTGAGCCGCTGGTGCAATGTTAAATGCGAAGAGCGTATTGCTCTCCGCATTTAGCGAGGTCTTGCGGACCTGATCCGCAGTGTCAGATCAGGTCCGCAACACCTTTGATAAATGGGCCTGTTAATGAGTGGGCAAATAGATAATTCGGAGTAAAGGAGAGAATCCAAAACCCATACATACACCTTGAATGTTCCTGCATAGTATAGATTGTCCCAGGGAGTTACAACCAAATGCCGATTCACAGAGAGGAGGACTACAGTAAAACTGTACAATTCTGTAATTGAACCCGCTTGAAATTTCTTTACTGTAAAATAATTCAAAGATGCTTGGGAAGCGCATAAGGCTATCCTAAGAAATAAGTAAATTTACACAGCACAAGTAATATGGGTGGACTTGATGGGCCTTTTGGTTCTTATTTACGGTCAAATTCTATGTTTACACTTCCATTACTGGGCCAAAAGGTTGCAGGGAAGGAGGTCCAGGTATAACCAGACCATAATAGCAAAGGAAAGATTAGAGTAAAGCCACAATCTTTTTTCTTTCATCATAAAGCCACATTCTTTTTTTTCTATTTCAAAAAACACAACATAAAAACCTCCACACAAAAATAAATAAATGATTTGGAACCCTTGAATATAAATACTCAAATTTACACACAAAGAGGGATATGGTTGAACACAAAACACACTTAATATTTCAAATGATTATATAAACTGAAGTGAATGCGTTGTGTGGAGACATATCTACCTTTTGACACGCACTTCTTTAGACAATTCTGTCTTTAGTCTAGCTGAAATAATGCGTGTTTGTTTCCCTTTATTGTTTTATCCAGTGGTTTTCACTATTATTGTCTATTTAAGAGATTCAGTGCCCTAGAAAAAAAACAGAATTTGCTTCAAATAGACATAATGGGGTTGATTCCAATCTCTCTGAGCAAAAAGTGGGAAAATCACCTATATGGATAGCATCAGCTTCAGGATCACAATGCCCAGGACCATGGGTTTTGCACAATATTTTGGCAACAAAAGAGAGACATCAAACTCAACAGACAAAAGGGGCAAAACCTGCCTTTTCTACATGCTTGCCAGTATTCCAAGAGCATTTAAATTAAATATAGAGAGAATATTGTGCATGTGCAATACACACTGAAATGGACACTGACGACATTTTAGCTGTATATCAATATATGATCTAGATTAATTAAACCTATATTCCCTATTTGTATATGAATTTAATAGACAGATAGATGATATCTTGTACAGGTAACAAGATCTGCAAGAAAACAGAAATCTTGACAGAGACGTCTAGAATTGGTGTTTAGTTTTTTGTTCTTAAAATGTAATTTTACATTTTGTGATTTTAAGGTACAGTAATTTAATCTTCTTAAACCGGATTTCTATCAGCAATCACACATTTGTGATTGTAATTTAACACTTTGACGTTCCACCTTATTTACTGATAACCAAGATCAGTTGCAGGAGTTTTTATTATAAACCAAAAAAAGGCCCAAAAATCTTGCTTTGAAAAATCAAGATTTATAGTATCTTGAACCTCATGTTGCAATTGTCTTAAAGTAATAGATATTTGAAAAAGACAGTGTAAAATCCCTTTATAGAATATAAGTTGTGGTCACTTTCTTTTTATGAAAATTAATTTCCTGCAGGGTTCTTCATGATTTTAGATGATAAACATGTGAAAACTTAAAACAAGGTTTTCTTAATGAACAATATTACTATTAAACATCACTGATGGCCAGTATACCCATATACAAATGGCATACAGATAGCTTAAGACTTATAAATAACGCACTATCCAATTGTAAAACACACCCAGACTTCATTAACCCCATTAGCCCATTTGGGGTTTTCAATGAGCAGTATCAATTCTTGGTAGTTCAGAGTGCCATTGTGGGAGAATGAAGTTAGACTATTGTGGTAGTTATCATTCTTGCTATACAAAAAGAGAAAAGAAGAACAGATAGGGGCTAGATAGTACTCTTTCCTTAAATTATTGTAACAGTTAGCTGATATAATCAACTGTACTATGCAAAGTGTGATTATAAGTTAAAACATAACTTTAATAGTAATCATTAAAAAGAGGTAATAGAAACCTTTCACCACATTACCCACCACAAGTAACTCTAAAAATATAAGAAACGCTGTGAGTCACTCCCCCTGTATTCCTGGCCAATAACTGGAAGCATCGGCTTCAGGTGCCAGGAGCAACTTGCACAGTGGTCTTATCTGAAAAAACTTAAACAAACAGAGCACTGAATATTCTGTCCTTTTAAACCCTTTTCCACAGCGTTTTAGCCTATTGTGTCATTTCTTCGACACAACACACGACATAACTTTAATAGTAATCATTAAAAAGAGGTAATAGAAACCTTTCACCACATTACCCACCACAAGTAACTCTAAAAATATAAGAAACGCTGTGAGTCACTCCCCCTGTATTCCTGGCCAATAACTGGAAGCATCGGCTTCAGGTGCCAGGAGCAACTTGCACAGTGGTCTTATCTGAAAAAACTTAAACAAACAGAGCACTGAATATTCTGTCCTTTTAAACCCTTTTCCACAGCGTTTTAGCCTATTGTGTCATTTCTTCGACACACGCCCCCAAGTGATCATATCATACCCATTGCCGGCTCATCAAGGGGCGTGGCTACATTTGCTGTGTATTGATTTGATCAAAGCCATATAACATCTGGTAACCAATCACGCTATGTTTCCTGCACATGCCTTCAAACGGGTTTAACTTATTTGTCATATGCTCGTGAAAGGGGGGTGACCGTCATTATATGCGTACTGATTGGTTCAAATCTGGCCGATATTATCAATGAGGGAGGTCAGAGTATTCAATAATACTGGGGCATGTATTGCATTTAATTTGCCATATACTTATATGTTATTATTTAGTATTGAATTACCCAGAACCTGAGATTTCATAGATCCAATGTGGTGGAGCTTATAAGTGTGACGATACCTGATTTAAATCTATCACCCATACATCCGATTTTTTGTGACATTTATTCAAGCCATGAAACTCCACTTATTTGGATCCCATAATTTTCATAGTTACCCAAGTCCGGTGTATTGTATAAATTAACATACCATATGGTAATTTGGTGATGGTCAGTACTAATGTTTAGGCAAAGTACTAACATTGCTACATTTAAGCATATAATATACAGTATAATGGTTTTAACTGTTTGTATTCTATGCATAATAATGTGCAACGTGTCCTAACCACTTCACATCACTTTTACATCATTATAGGAATACCCAGTAATTGTTGTTTTTGTTCATGCCATGAGGCATGACTGAATTCAATTTAAAAATCCACTGTGCTTCCTTTTGTAGTAAAACTTATTCAGTGTCCCCTCCTCAGAACTGCGCAAAAAGATGTTTAGAAAGATAAAAAGATCACTAGTGTAGCAAGACACTTCTTACAATGCCATAATGGAAACACTAGTGCCTTTAAATGCTGGGGTTTGGAGAAAGTGAGACCAAGCATTAGAGGAGGGGACACTGAACAAGTGTTACTACAAAAGGAAGCACAATGGATTTTTAAATAGAATTCAGTTATGCCTCATGGCATGAATGAAAACAACACTTACTGGGTATTCCTATAATGATGTAAAAGTTATGTGAAGTGGTTAGGATACATTGCACATTATTATGTATAGACTACAGTTAAAACCATTATATATTTTACGCTTAAATGTAACAATTTAGTACTTTGCCTAAACATTACTAAATCCATGACAGGAATGAAGCACAAACGGTTATTATGTCACACAATGCCCGATTTTGTTACAACAATCATAGTAAACACAATCACTTAACTAACCTGAGTATGGGACAGTAATACTGACCATCACCTAATTACCATATGGTATGTTAATTTATACAATACACCGGACTTAGGGAACTATGAAAATTATGGGATCCATATAAGTGGAGTTTTATGGCTTGAATAAACGTCACGAAAAATTGGATGCATGGGTGATAGATTAAAAATCAGGTATCGTCACACTTATAAGCCCCACCACATTGGATCTATGAAATCTCAGGTTCTGGGTAATTCAATACTAAATAATAATATATAACTATATGGCAAATTAAATGCAATACATGTCCCAGCATTATTGTATACTCTGACCTCCCTCATTGATAATATCGGCCAGATTTGAACCAATCAGTACGCATATAATGACGGTCACGCCCTTTTCACGAGCGGATGACAAATAAGTTAAACCCATTTGAAGGCATATGCAGGAAACACAGCGTGATTGGTTACCAGGTGTTATTTGGCTTTGATCGAATCAATACACAGCGAATGTAGCCACGCCCCTTGATGAGCCGGCGATGGATATGATAGGTTCACTTGGGGGCGTGTGTAAAAGAAATTACACAATAGGCTAAAACACTGTGGAAAAGTGTTTAATAGGACAGAATATTCAGTGCTCGGTTTGTCAAATCTAAAACACACATTGAAAAAGGCCTCTATAGCGGCCAAAACGCGTTTATTAAGTTTTTTCAGATAAGACCACTGTGCAAGTTGCTCCTGGCACCTGAAGCCGACACTTCCAGTTATCGGCCAGGAATACAGGGGAGTGACTCACAGTGTTTCTTATCTTTTAAGAGTTACTTGTGGTGGGTAATGTGGTGAGAGGTTTCTATTACCTCTTTTTAAAGGAACACTGAACCCAATTTTTTTCTTTAATGATTCAGATAGAGCATGCAATTTGAAGCAACTTTCTAATTTACTCCTATTATCAATTTTTCTTCATTCTCTTGCTATCTTTATTTGAAAATCATGAATGTAAATCTTAGCAGCCAGCCCAATTAAGGTTCAGCACCATGGATAGCGCTTGCTTATTGGAGGCTGACATTTACCCACCAATAAGCAAGCATAGCCCAGGTTCTCAACCAAAAATGGTCCGGCTCCTATACATCACATTCCTGCCTATTAAATAAAGATAGCCAAAGAACAAAGAAAAATTGATAATAGGAGTAAATTATAAAGTTGCTTAAACTTGCATGCTCTATCTGAATCAATAAAGAGAAAATTTGCGTTTAGTGTCCCTTTAATGATTACTATTAAAGTTATGTTTTAACTTATAATCACCCTTTGCATAGTACAGTTGATTATATCAGCTGTTACTATCATTTAATGAAAGAGTGCTATCTAGCCCCTATCTGTTCTTCTTTTCTCTTTTTGTATAGCATATATTGTAAGAGGCAGCAACGAGGTTTTTAGGTTAAAACCTGAAATCTCATAATTTCCTTATATTATCATATCAAAGTGCCAATATTTTTCCTTTTTTTGTAGTTATCAATCTTGGCCATGTTTGACTAAGAAACAAAAAAAAGTCAGTTCCCGTTTTTTCCCCCCATAATTTTTTGTTCATTATTAACAAAAATAGAAAAAAGTACTTCAAAAAGAATTACTGAAGCAGACTGATGAATCCAAAGTTTCAAAACAGACGTATTAATAAATACACTAAGTGGTCATAAGTATGTAGCTTGTAAAAATCGGCTATCATCTGTTACATTTTCTATAGAGTTCCAAACTGCCTCTGGAAGCCACATCAACTGTGCAATGGGAGCTTCATCAAATGGGTTTCCATGGGTGAGCAGCAGTACACCAGACTCACATCAGCATGCACAATGTCAAGTGTCGGCTGTAATGTTAAACACTCCACCACTGGATTCTGAAGAAGCAAAAAAGTGACAAGACAACACTACCTACCAGAACGCATAGTGCTTACTTAAAGTATGGTGGAAGAGGCAAAATGGTCTGAGGTTGTTTTTCATGGTTTGGGCTAGGCCCCTTAGTGCCAGTAAAGACTCATCTTAATACTACATGATAGAAAAAAATTTAGACAATTGGGTGCTTCCAACTTTATGGCAATGTAAACAAAGCGAGGTCCATGAAGACATGGTTTGATATATTTGGGGTGGTGGACCTCAAGTGACCTGCACACAGCCCTGACATCAACCCCACTGAACACCTTTGGGATAAATTTGGAATGCCGAGTGTGAGCCAGGCCTCCAATATCAGTGCCTGACCTCACAAACGCACTTTTGTCTAAAAGGGCACAAATGCCCACAGACACAATCCAAAATCTTGTTGAAAGCCTTTCCCATAATAGTCTAGTCAAAATTAACCTTCTATGATTCAGATAAAGCATGCAATTTTATGCAACTTTCTAATTTACTCCTATTATCAATTTTTCTTCGTTCTCTTGGTATCTTTATTTGAATGTGAGTTTAGGAGCCGGACCATTTTTAGTTCAGCAAATGGGTAGCGCATGGTGGTTGTTGGCTACATTTAGACACCAATCAGAAAGCGCTACCCAGGTTCTGAACCAAAAATGGGCCGGCTCCTATGTTTACATTATTGCTTTTTCAAAAAAAGATTCCAAGAGAATGAAGACAAAATAACAAAAAGAGTAAATTAGAAAGTTGCTTAAGATTGCCTGCTCTATCTGAATCATGAAAGTTTTATTTTGACTAGACAATTCCTTTAAAGCCATGTTTTGGAATTGGATGTCAACATACTTTTGGGATGGTCACATACATTTGGCCATATAGTGTTGATAACATTTAAAGAAGACCCCCCACAAATATTCCTGCAGCACAAATGCAAAATAAAAAGTAAAATAGCTATAGAAAAGTCAACTACCATTTCATAATCTGGAGCTCCCATTCGACTTTTTAAGCTTTGTACAAGCTGGGTAAGAGAGTTCATTCTGAAAAGAGATAGAATATTTAAAAAATGCATTTAAAATATCATATGAACGTAAAATAACGCAAAAGATGTTAAAAAATAACCATTTCTTACAGAGAAAAACCGTGCATAAAAAAAATATAAAACAATAAAGGATAAAGCGTTATTCGAGAAGCTTGGCTTTATTCCTCTTAGATCCTTTGAAAAGCCACTTGAGCTCCTCTCAGGACCACAAAACAAATAAATTAAGAACTCCAGGATGTGACTTACTGCATATATATTAGGAAACAACTTTGTACACTATGCTTTAAAATTAATTATTTTCCTGGAATGTCAAAACAAAATATTAATTATTATTAAAATGCATCTATTAACATATGCTTTTTTGTTTTCTTTTATGTTTTTAACAGTTAGACAGCAGATGGTAAATCCAAAATGCTAAATAAAACAGAATAAATTCACAAAATACATTTTTAAACTACATTTTTTTCCTATGGTTAATATAAGGATGCTACCAAAAATAAAACTGTGTATTTTACAGATCTAACTAAAGAGGTTGTTTTTTTTCTACTTTGGATTCAATTGTCTTTGTAAAAAATGCATTGAAAACAAGATATAATTCTAAAAAGTGCACATTAAATAGTTTTTAAAAGATATCTTTAACCTTTCAGATCTGGTTTCATTTATATTTGTTTATTATTTTGTATTAATATTCGTGAATTCAATGCAACAAATCATAATTCAATATAACAAATCATAAATGTGTGCAAATTAAATAGAAAAAATCTAAATTTAAAACCAGAAGACTTTTGATGACACAGCTTTGAATGATGTCCAGTATTTACTTATAAAGTGTTTCTTTTTAGTCTTGCTATTATATATATTTTTTCGTTACATTAGGAGGTATATATAATTACATGAAAGTGCCTGGGCCGGTAAAATAAATGAATAACAGTAAATTTAGGTCAGCAAGCTTAATATATTTTATAATATACATAAAATTGTAGACAATATTTGATTAAATGATTGCTCCTCATTGACAGTCATACCCAGGATTAGAAGCCCATCTTTGCACAGTCTCCTCACCATCATCCTCACAGAAATCTGCAAATGCTGCTTCAAGGTCCTCAAGTTGTCGTATACGGTTCTCTACGCAATCAACCAGGGCATCCTGCAAACCACAAATAATTTATTTTAATGTTTTAAGGAAAGCATTTTTATAAATGTATACTGACTTTGGAAGAGTAATTAAAGATTTTATGATAACTCTCTGCATATGAGTCATACATCCAATAGGTTATGAACACACATATCCCCATCATCAGCATGCTCAAAGTGGTGGTTAAGGGGCTAAGCATAATCGCAGGCACTTGCAATAAGAAAAAGACAAGAATGCATGTTTACATAATTCAAGATCCACTGCAAATATGCATACTACAAAAATATTTCTATGCACATTTGAAATACAGCACTGTATATTTTATTTTATTTTTTATATCCCTTTAATAGTCATGTATCACAGCTCATACTGAAATGTCCTGATTCTTCAAAGATTATAAAGCTTTTTGTGCGTGGCTTAAATAGAGAAGGTTTTTGATTCTATAACTCTTAACCCGTGGTACAGTCTACTAAACTTATCATTTTCATTTGAAAATTTTAGTTTACCTAGTGGCTTAATTCTGGACTGCAAAGTTAAAGAAACTTTAAAAACTAAAGATTCACAATAATAGCAAGGGTATACTTTGATATTTTTGCCATGCTGGTATTGCACATAAAGATCTAGTGCTGACATTTAATATTGTTAATACTCATTTTTACAACCAGTAATCAGAAGCAGAGTTAATAGGCTAGTGAGAAAGCAAACCACCTTAAGAAATTTGTCAAAAAAACAATAAATGGATGGTAGTACTTTAAGTAACATCTGACACCACCTTAAGTGTCCATGACTCATAGGACTTTAAATAAATCACCTTTGATTAAGAATACTAAAACTCTGGTGTTGCAGAGTCTGGATTATCTTAATAAAGCCTACAAGTGAAATGCATTAATTAGTAATCCAGAAGAGTTTGGTGAAGTTTATGCAACTGTTTGCTGTAGTAACCAACAACTTTATAACGATTCTCTAGGACTTGCTAATGTTGAAGAGCAAGAAAAGCTACACTACTCTATTTTACTGAGACCTTTTTACAGAATGTAAGTTGTTCAGGTCATTATTAAAGCTAAGCTTAGCTGGAAAATGGCAGATAGTAGTTGTTACTTAGCTGCAACACTGACTTAGAAGCAGTGAGCCTAAAGGTAGTACCTTTAAACAAATATACAGTAGGCATTGACCCATCAAGCAATACATTTCAAAGTTTCAGAGACATCTCTGATTTTCTCTGAGATGTATTTATAATATATTATTAAGTATGCAAGTTTTTTTATTTGTAGTTGAAGCATAATTTTATGGTTTGATGGATACATATATTAATATTGTTTCTTAAATAATTGTATTTGTCATACCGCTCCTTAGCAACAAGCTTTATGCTGACTTTTGTTTCCTATGCGCTTCATGATTTTTTTTCAGATAGATCTCTGCAGTAGTGATATTCCCAATAGACACATCGATTACCCTTGACCGCCTTGTATTCCCCTGCTTTAGTCTTTTACAGCATAACTCTGGCTTCCATCTTTGGCTAAGTATTACATTCCTTGGTGAGCTAGCTTGGTGTTCTTTATTAGTACTGCCAGCCCTTAATTAATGCAATATCTCTTAGTTTTAGTTTGAATGAGCAGTAGAATTTTTTTGTGCAAATTTAAAAGTTAATCTAATTATCCCTCCCCCTGTACTATGTGACAGCCATCAGCCAATCACAAAATGCATGTATGTATATACTGTGCACTTTTGCACATGCTCAGTAGAAGCTGGAGCCTCAGAAAGTGTTCATATAAAAAGAACCCCCCGGTAGGGCCTATAGTCTCAGGAATGGGGAGCCC
Organism: Bombina bombina; assembly: GCF_027579735.1. Classification (NCBI taxonomy): domain Eukaryota; kingdom Metazoa; phylum Chordata; class Amphibia; order Anura; family Bombinatoridae; genus Bombina; species Bombina bombina. Next base: position 669,059,616 of record NC_069503.1, on the reverse strand, counting down.
CACTGAGGGCATCAGTAAATATGTAGACACTTTTTTTAAACCATTTTTACCTACTTTGAGTTCTTATGTACAGGACACAAATGATGTCTTGAGCAGACTTTATAATGTAAAGATCAGTGATAAGATCCTCTTTGTAGCTTTAGATGTAGAATCTCTGTACTCCTCAATTCCGCATGAAGTAGGTCTGGCAGCTGCCAGATACTGCTTGGAATTCAGGGGACATGAATCTCAGCAGTGGAGGCTCCTCCATATGTGCCCAGCCGCACATGAACCCCCAGCCAAAAGAAGAAAAAAAATTCTGAATAAAATATAATTTTTCCAATAGCCCCCCTATTGGAAAAATTATATTTAATTTCTACCCCAAAAAAGTAAAAGCCAAACTGTTTTTTTTTAAACAAAAAAAATAAAACATTTTTAACTTTTTTTTTTATTTAACCGCACGTGCGGTAAGGTAAAGCCTACATGCCTTTCGTATACTCCTATTGCATTTTCCTGCAGACGCTACTCCCAGCCTCCACTCCATCCCTATGCAGGCTTAATCGCACAGTTCAGCCTGTGCAAGTGAGGTGGTGCTAAACCTAACGGTCCGGATACGTCATCACTCCAGTCACGTGATGACGCTTGACGAGGCTCCTCCCCTCAACGGCGTGAAAATTCACTGTGGCGGGATAGTCCTGAGGTGAGATTTCACAGTGCAATTCTGCTCTGATCAGCCCAGCTCCCAGCCTGTCACTCCTGCTGCTGATCCCTCAACTCCCAGCACCAGCTCCCTTCACAGCAGCAGATTTAAACACACACTGTCTCCTTATTTTTCTTTATTATTTTTTAACCCCTTTCTAATGCTAGGCATTTATCAACAGGTTTGTATATTATTTATTGGTGATGCATTTTAGGGATATTTACAATGGTCACCACCTCAACTATGGACTTTTCTTTTATTTGAAAAAAAGTATGTTGGCATGAGCTAGTTTAGATTACACATCATGTGGTTTACAAAGCTTAAGACACTTCCTGCTTTGTTAAATTTCTCAGAAATAACAAATTATGAAAACACTGTGTGCATGTATGTGTATCTATATACACTGTATATAAAATGTATATGTGTGTATGTACAGTGTATATATATATATATATATATATATATATATATATATATATATATATAATGTATACAATTTGTGTGTGTGTATATATATTGTGAACCCCCATTTGAATAACCCACGAGCCGCCACTGAATCTCAGCAACATACAGAGCTGGCTTTGAAATTCCTGGACTTTGTTTTAAAAAAGAACATTTTCATTTGATGGAAAATTCTATCAGCAAATCAGGGGCACAGCCATGGGCGCCACATGTGCGCCCACCTATGCTTGTTTACATCTTGGCCTCTGGGAACTACGAGAAGTGTTTCAAGGTATGTCAGAGTGGTTGGACGCAGATGTGGTCCTATGGCAGCGCTATGTGGATGACATCCTCATTTTATGGGATGGCAGTGTAGAAGAAGTGGAGATCTTTGTGGCAGAATTAAATACAAATTCCTATAACTTTTTTTGACTCACCAAGTAAGTAAAGAATCTATAACATTTTTAGATTTAAAAATTAAAAAAATATAATGGAGCAATACATACTGAAGTATACCTTAAAGATACAGCCACTAACAGTTTACTCCATCATCTAAATAATTTAAAGGACGGAATGCCAGTGGGACAGTTTCTATGTCTTACACGAAACTGTTCCACTGAAGCCGCTTTTGACAAGCAGATGAGCTAGCATGTTGATTTAGAAAAAGGTCATACTCTAATAGAAGTATAAAAAAGGCCTGCGTGAGAGCACGTACTACAAATAGACAAAATATGCTTTATGGTGCAAAATGTAAAGAAAAGAGTGAAGCAGAAATGGTGCGTCTAATAACCACTTATAATTGTCATTGGGGGAAGATACAGCACATAATGCAAAAACATTGGCACATTTTGCACACTGATAAAGTGTTAAGTCAGTTCTTCTCTCCCAACCCCTTGTTAACTGCAAAAATAGCAGTAAGCCTTAGGGACAGCCTAGTACACTCTGAATTTGAAAGAAGAATGTCCCCCGGAAACTGTCTGAGTAGCCTGCAACAGAGAGTAGGGTGTCACCCATGTGGCAAGTGCACCTATTTCAGTAACATACAGAAAACCGAAACTTTTGGTACTAATCCACACAAAACGTTTAAAATTAGACAATGGATAACTTGCAACACATCAGGGGTCATTTATTTGTTATATTGTTCTTGTCCAAAATATTATCGGCAAAACTGGGAGGGAACTCAAAGATAGAGTTAAAGAGCATAGAAATGACATCAAGCAAAAAGATACTGACAGGCCGGTAGCTAGGCATTTTGCTGAATGTCATGATGCAAAATACACGTGCTTAAAAGTGATAGGTATTGAATATCCTAAACAAAAAAGAAGAGGTGGTGGTAATTATGATAAAGTTCTTTTCCAACAAGAAACAAAATGGATGTACAGGTTGCAGACATTAACCCCAAATGGGCTAAATGAAAAAATAGAGTATGCTTGTTTTTTGTAACAAATAACAATATACACTGAAAAAGTGATAATTTACTCAAAACTTTTGATAGTATATGTCTTGTTTCTCCATATTTGAAATATTGTATAAAATGAATTGTATTATCATCTGATAAGAAATTGTCATGTGAATAATATACAGTTTGTAATAATGACAAAGTGAGTGACAAAATAGATGGTTTGTTGATATGCTGTTGCCTTTTTCAAATTATAGTTCCACACTATCCAAGTATAATAAGGTTGTAAATAGTCACCAATAGAATGTAATATAGCTTTAAGAAGGCTCAAGCAGGATCCCTATGGACCCTATAAAAGAGCCGTTTAGGCTCATTGACCGATATCTGGCGGAGTCCTGGCCATCCCCTGAGTGAGAGGGGCGAAACGCATCATCTGGCAAAACACATATGGTGTTAGTTTGGGAAAGACCACAAATCCATAAGCAGCTGTGCTTTTAAACTGGAGGGTAACATAAATGTAACTATTGCAACTCACCTGGATACTCTACACTGGATTGCAACTTTGTTGGCGTACATTAAGCTGTTGTTTGGGACGACTTGATGTTTTAAAGTTAAGCAGCATATGTGCTAACATGATGGTGAGATTCCTCTAATACTGGTTGATTGGATCAGATAAAAGGTACTTTTTGCAAGTGGCATTAAGCTTGTTATGATAAGATCCTCTGCTTCAGAGTATAATTCCTTGGAAATGATCTGTATCTAACTTGCCTAAACATAGGTATTGGAAGGGGATGTTTCACTTTCGTTCATGTTCTGCCCTGTTATTTATTTGGTGAGTGTTTTGGCACTAAGTGCTCCTAAATCTGCTGCATCAAACTTTTCAGCTCAATTAGCTGGGAAGCGTGCAATTAGCACTAAGGGCTTCCACATAACAGTGAACAGCAATTGAATCTGGTTATTTGTGTTCTTTATTGAATGTATATGATGTGAATTTTTGCAATAAATGTTCCTATATATAAATTGGTGGTTCTTATCTTTGTTCTCAAAATAAATACAAGTTTGTTTAAAAATTGCATTGGTGCGGCCTTGTCATTCTTTGACATTTGTATATATATAATTTGTCCTTTCTTTAACTTGTGCATAATATATATATATTTTTTTATATAACTTCTTTATTGATATTTAACATGAAATGTAACATACAATATTTTTTCAAGTGGTATACAAATACAAGAAGGATAGGTCATATCAGCCACAGTGACAAAAAAAATATATAATCATACCTGTTACTTCACAGATAAACTTAAACAGAACATTTTTAAGAGATGAAAAAATGACAAATGTCCTCTTCAATACTTAGAGGCCACTCTTGGGTCTCAATAGACTAGTTCAGTAATATACAAATAGAGGAGCAAAATTAATATATTAAAGGATTACTTTCTGTTATAATTTTTAAGCTAAACAACTAACATATTAAAGTTAATAAACATTAATTAAAACCTACTGACCTATATTTTCTCCAAAACGAAGATTCATAACGTTCTAAAAGTTATATCTTTTATTCGCCGATGTCACGTTATCCTGCCCACTATTTTCAGCACTGCATGTTCAAAATACTTAAACCAATAACTTTGTGTTTAAAGCGCCATTTTGAAACCTAGGTATTGTAAACGGATTGGTACAGAGCAAAGGATACCCACGGAGTGGGTTTGGAAAACAATTAAATTTGCAGACAAGATTTCTGATATACAGTAGAGATATGTTAATGAAATGCTATTGATAAAAAGCGTATTTGGGGTAGTTAGTTAGTAACAGGCATAGAAAATATTTACTTACAATGGCCCTTTAAGATAGTATTACATAGAAATATACTTTATATAATGCTGTGGTTAAATCAATAAAGGGTGCTTAATGATAGTGTTTAAATCACCATTTTATTAGCGTAATATGCTACCAATATCATGCCGCTAGAAATGATTCAGAAAAGACATGACTAGTGTATATGTATTCTCTGGATCTTTCATGTGCATAGATTAACACTAAAAGAGCTTATAGTATAGATAAGATATGTATAGCTATTATTAAGAGCATGTTATGTCTAGATTGTTGTCGGGCATAAATGGTCCAGGTTACTATGGTATGAACATGTTAAATACTGAGATCATTAATAGCACCCAAAATCTCAGAAAGTCATGTGGCCCTTTATCTTGTAAAAGAGAAAAAAACAGGCTCTAAGATTAATATATTAAAATAGACAGTATATAAAGTAGCTCACAGTGCACCAGATATTGACGCGGTGAGATTAAAAGTACAACAGCATATAACATATATAAAGAGATATTCGCCTAAAGGTGTTAACACCGACTACTATATCTTATATGAGAGCGTAAACTATATATTATCTTAATAAACAATAAACACAAATATACAGTGGCCATATATAAATAAAAACAACCATGCGTCAATTGGAATATATATTGTAGATCTTGAATGTCGAATACTGTAAACATAAATTTATGCTTACAATATTAGTTCTGGATAATAAAATTATTGGATTAACTGTAAGCTTGTGTTCATAATATTGGTTCTATATAGTAGTTAGTGATATATATATATATATATATATATATATATATATATATATATATAAAGTTCTTGGATTAACTGTGGTTTTATTGCGAGAGAAACCGCTCTTTATGTATCCGGGTAAAATAAATAAAATGCTTGGATACTTTAATAAGTGGGATAAGTTCAACCGGGCAGTGAACACGACCCAGAGGACACCGATTATCGAATTGGGGTAGAAAGATTAGGAAGCTTTCTAAAGCAGTGTATGGCTGATTTCCACCAAAGGAGCCTAGGGTGCAATATATGTAAGTATTATAGGGAAGCTGTTATTAAAATAATAGAATATAAGTAAATTCGTAGAAAACCTGATCCTACCAATGTGTGACAAGTATCTCATGTACCCGTTACAAAGGTAATCAATTATAGATAATTACTTGGATAAAAAATAAATTGGTGGGGAGTAGTGATGATAAACCATAAACATCAACTGAGACAGTGTGTAATAGACTCAAACCATGTGACTTCTAAGTATAATGACGTACACTTTATGATTTCGAATAAACTAAGTCCTAGTACATCAGAACTTCAATTTGGCTATTGTAATGACATCCATAACTATATCAATAAGTGAATTCGGAAAATATATATATAAAATGGGCAAAATAAACTGAATATTGAGAATGAGCCATCATAGGCTAAATACATTTTTATATGCCATGTTGATGCCATGCTGCCCCGGCCGCTGACAGCATGCCATCATTATATAAAGAGCTTGGGAGGTAATGATAATAGTAGACATAAGAAAAACAACAAGGTTACACTACCCCACCACAGACAAATCAATAGCATGGCACGAATTCTAAATATATTATAGACGTATAACAGTTGAGAAGTCTGAATGTTGCAAATTGAACAGGAACAATGATTATAAAATACTTGTACTAGTCCCAATAGTCATTTTAAAATATCAGAAGTGTAGACTTAATTTAGCCTTCATATATACTGTGAGTAGTAAAGTTAGGCAGAGTGATAACCATTGTGACTTGCAAATAATCTTGTGCCAAGCAAAGCACAACACACTCATTCAACTGTAATATCACCCGACTCCAACTTTGATGTTCTGTGTCATCTGAGGCAGTTCTGATCGCCATGGAGATGTATGTGTATGGGGAGAGTAACCGCAGTTGTTACCACTACTAGTGTCCGTAATTGTCAGCTGTTGGGAGTCTGGGCTTAAGGCAATACTCCTGCATCTAAACAGGGCCCATATCGATCTTGTGCCTCTGCCAGGAACTGTGGAGTCTGTCTCCAGTGAGGGCTCAGTGTATTCTAGAACTCTATAAATCGCACTCACCAGATTTCTCCATCCCATCTGTGTGGATCTCATCAGTCAGTGCCGTTGCTTAAAAGTATAAGGTGTCTTCAAGGTATAGGTCTTGTCTCGTGATATTTCTCTGCAACGTAGTAATATTGGGTGTTATCCCCACACACATATTGCTCTGGTCCAGCGGGGCCACATGGGGTGACTTCTCACTCTTAAAGGGACACTGTACCCAAATTATTTCTTTCGTGCTTCAGATAGAGCATGACATTTTAAGCAACTTTCTAATTTACTCATGTTATCAAATTTTCTTCATTCTCTTGGTATCTTTATTTGAAATGCAAAAATGTAAGTTTAGATGCCGGCCCATTTTTGGTGAACAACCTGGGTTGTGCTTGCTGATTGGTGGATAAATTCATTCACCAATAAAAAAGTGCTGTCCAGAGTACTGAACCCAAAACAAGCTTAGATGCCTTATTTTTCAAATAAAGATAGCACGAGAACGAAGAAAAATGATAATAGGAGTAAATTAGAAAGTTGCTTAAAATTGCATGTTCTTTCTGAATTACAAAAGAAACATTTTGGGTACAGTGTCCCTTTAAGCTTGTATGCGCTTGTTTCGCTCCATGCTGTAGAAATGCTTTCCATTAGGTTTTTCAAAAGTTGGTTTAGCAGGTGCATCACAGCGATAAGCAGAGCTCAATCACATGTCTCCATGTTATATTTTAATTAATTCTCTTCGATCCTGGAAAAGTTTAGTAGCTTGAGTTAAAAAATGTTGGTACACACGGTGTCAGCTATTGATACAAGCCAAAGAGCATCTTGCCGGGGGGTATCTCACATGGCTGGTGTTGGAGGCCACAACTGTCAACCGACTCTGAAGACAGCAGGAATCTCAGTAAAATTGGGCTCAATAGGTAGGTGCTCTCTAGTAGATTTCAGTACTATCAGTTTCTATCTCGGATGCTGCTTTTAGATAGCGATATTGTAGATGATACTGAAATGCTGGAGCAGCTTGCAGAAGTGCGACTGATCATGGCTGCTGCCCGGAAGTTCTCCCTTGTGCATAATATATTGTTCAATGGCTGCATGCACATTGCATATACTTTTTGAATATTAAAACATGTTTTGAGTGCCACGCAAACATAAAATTTACATATAAAAAGAATGTGCATGTTTTGATAATGGAAGTATATTGGAAAGTTTTTTTTTATATTGCATGCTTTATCTCAATCATGACCTTTAATTTTGATTTTAGGGGTCCTTTAAGTTTACAAGGTGCTAACAAATCATGACTAGGTTACAGAATGTATACAGGCCCAGAAGAGCAGCTGCAGACTTAATTGTAGATTTAAGTCAATGACAAAATATGCTATAGAATTTTGAACAATCGTAGCTGGAACCAGCTGAAAGTTGGGAGCACTTAAGGCTGTCAATTTGGAAAGACAGTCTGAGCGGGAAAGAGCAAGAAAATAAAAAAGACCAAGGATACATCTGGTACCTCGCTTTTCTACACCTTCCATGGAGCCTTCTAATACGGTACCTCTGAAGAGCCTACAGAAGTTGGCTACAATCGACTCTCTTAGGCTAAGTAGCAGAAATTTAGGACTTTGTCTGTACTGTGGTTTAAATGGACATTTACTCAGAGATTGCCCACCATGACTGGGAAAAGCCAGGGCATGACTTTGGTTGGAGGCACACAAAAAAGCCTCATGTCAAAATTAACCACTTAAGATGAAGATCTTTTCTCTTTCTTCTTCTACAGCTTAGTATTGGGGAGAAAAATATTTTGGCCCTCATTGATTGCTAGAATATTTATGGATCAACCTTTGAGAGCAAACACTTTAAGTGTCCAACCATTAGGTACCAGCCTCAATGATATTCAAAAAGCTCCTAAATGCACTACAGGTGAGCTACACTCTATAATCCTGACCTTTGTTCTAGTCTCAGGTGGAAGCAGTGGATGTGTTGACACTTCCTTGGTGTTATCAACCTGCTTATATTTTCCCACCTTTAGTTCTTCTTCCAAGAGTGATCTCCAAAATCATCATGGAGCAATCGTTTGTGCTGCTGGTGCCTCCAGCATGGCCTCACAAGTTTTGGAATGCGGATCTTGTTTGGATGTCCAGTTGCCAACCTTGGCCACTTCCATTAAGGCCGGACCTTCTGTCTCAAGGTCCGTTTTTCCATTAGGATCTCAAATCATTAAATTTGAAGGTATGGAAATTGAATGCTTAGTGCTTAGTCATAGAGGTTTCTCTGACTCTGTGATTAATACTATGTTACAAGCTCGTAAATCTGTTTCTAGACAGATTTAGTATCGAGTTTGGAAGACTTACATTTCATGGTGTTCCTCATAAATTCTTTTGGCCTTCTTTTAGAATTCCAAGAATTTTACAGTTTCTTCAGGATGGTTTGGATAAAGGTTTGTCTGCAAGTTCCTTGAAGGGACAAATCTCTGCTCTTTCTGTTTTATTTCACAGAAAGATTGCTAAGCTCCCTGATATTCACTGATTTGTTCAGGCTTTGGTTTGTATCAAGCCTGTCATTAAATCAATCTCTCTTAATTTGGTTTTGAAGGCATTACATGCTCCTCTATTTGAGCCTATGCATTCTTTGGATATTAAAATACTTTCTTGGAAAGTGTTGTTTCTATTGGCCATCTCTTCTGCTAGAAGAGTTTCTGAATTATCTGCTCTCTCTTGTGAATCTCCTTTTCTGATTTTTCATCAGGATAAGGCAGTTTTGCGGACTTCATTTAAATTCTTACCTAAGGTTGTGAATTCTAATAACATTAATAGAGAAATTGTTGTCCCTTCCTTGTGTCCTAATCCTAAGAATTCTTTGAAGAGATCCTTACATTCTTTGGATGTGGTGAGAGCTTTGAAATATGTTGAAGCTACTAAAGATTTCAGGAAGACTTTTAGTCTATTTGTTATCTTTTCTGGTTCTAGGAAAGGTCAGAAGGCTTATGCCGTTTCCTTGGCATTGTGGTTAAAGCTTTTGATTCTTCAAGCTTATTTGGAGTCGGCTCAAGCCCCGCCTCAGAGAATTAGAGCTCATTCTACTAGATCAGTCTCCACTTCGTGGGCTTTTAGGAATGAAGCTTCAGTTGATCAGATTTGCAAAGCAGCAACCTGGTCTTCTTTGCATACATTTACTAAATTCTACGGTTTTGATGTATTTGCTTCTTCGGAAGCAGTTTTTGGTAGAAACGTTTTTCAGACAGCTGTTTTAGTTTGATTCTTCTGCTTATGTTTTAAGTTTTTCCTTTCATTTATGAGAATAAACTTATATTTTGGGTTGTGGATTAATTTTCTTCAGCAAAAAATGGCTGTTTTTATTTTATCCCTCCCTCTCTAGTGACTCTTGCGTGGAGTTCCACATCTTGGGTATTGCTATCCCATATGTCACTAGCTCATGGACTCTTGCCAATTACATGAAAGAAAACATAATTTATGTAAGAACTTACCTGATAAATTCATTTCTTTCATATTGGCAAGAGTCCATGAGGCCCACCCTTTTTATGGTGGTTATGATTTTTTTGTATAAAGCACAATTATTTCCAAATTCCTTTGTTGATGCTTTTTACTCCTTTCTTTAATCACCCCAATACTTGGCTATTCGTTAAACTGAATTGTGGGTGAGGGGTGCATTTATAGGCATTTTGAGGTTTGGGAAACGTTGCCCCTCCTGGTAGGATTGTATATCCCATACGTCATTAGCTCATGGACTCTTGCCAATATGAAAGAAATTAATTTATCAGGTAAGTTCTTACATAAATTATGTTTTTTCTTCCAGTTTAACTATGCCATGTCCTATATACCGGTTTCTAAAAACAAGAAGGCTGATGCAATCTCCACACAATTTTGTACAACTGAACAAGGTTCTGAATGATTAAACTTCATTATTCCTCAAGAATCAACTGCTCTCTTCTTACAAACTATGCTACAAAAAAATAGCTCAGATTCAGATTCCTAACAATCTTTCTGCTTCAAAGAAAACCCTCTTTTTTTTTTTAAATATAATTTTAATTGATTTTCATAAGTAGATAGAAATTAATATGAGTACAGGGATATGTACACAAAATAATCTTACAACATAAATTATTCCAATGATAGGATTTAAGATTATATATTAATGATGTTAAGTAGTACAATAATACATTGGATAATGTTAAGGGTGTATTCGTTAATTGCAACAGAGATCTTATCATGGCACATGAAGAAAAAAAAAGAATAATTTTATTAAAAAAAATTAGAACACAATAGAAATAATAAAGTAATTCTCCCCTCCATTCTCTCCCACCGTCAATAATTCTGTATATCCGGTGTTTCCTGCCTGTAGAATCCAGTATCCTAGCCAAGTATCTGAAAAATTACCCGCATAGATGTTTTGTTGGACATAAACAGAATTAATAAACAGGTTAACTAATTGAATTTCAGTACTATTTAGAAATGTTTTAATTACCCATATCCATTTATTTAAAAAAAGTTTCAACTGGCGACTATTAGAGTTCTGTATATTATATTGTTCCAAGGTAAATTATGTGTTCAAAGATTTCTTAAAATCTGTAAACTTTGGAGCCTGAGCAGCCTTCCATGTCCTTTATATGAGGTTGCGAGCCAATAACAATATTGTGTTAATTAACTTGTAGTTATTACAGTTTGTTGAATATTTAACTAAAATAATAAATAAAAAGATATGCTGTGGGGTTGCCACATACCCTAATTTCAGAACACTATTCAACCAAAAGTTTTTTCTACACCAGAATCGTGTAATTTTAGGACATGACCAGAAACAGTGGTACATGTCTGCACACTCTGTACTATACCTTGTACAATAACCCTCTTTGTACAAAAATCTCTATGTCAAGAAATTCTACAGTGGGCCAATGACAATTATCAGGACTTTCTGCTGTAAAGTTACTACCTCTCGTTTTGTGGACTAAAATGCCCACTGACATTAAAGATTATGTAGCACTTGCCATAAATGTGCTACCAACAAAGTCTCTCCTACCCTACCTACTGGTCTACCGTACACCAGGTTGGATTTGATTTATTCAAATTGATTTAAATCACTAGTCAGTAAGGTCAATTTAAATCTATTTAAATAATGATTTTCATTTCTAGAGTAACTTTTAAAATTATTTTCCAGTTATATTAGAGTATTACTGATTTATTTATATGCAATTAAATATACCTAGATAGATAATTGAAAATAATGAAATTACTGGGAGGTGAACTATCTTCTGTTCAACTTTTCAGCTGTACTTTATTGATTGCCTTAATAATAACAGTTTAAATAGTATTATTTAACTAAAGAAAAATAACCATTTCCTTAATAATAACAGGTTAAATAGTTTTAACTAAATCAATAACCTATTTCATTTTTAATGCGTGTTCCTCCCTCCTCACACTTAAGTCCTTGTACAGATCTATTCAATGATCTTTTTGAGACTTAGTATGGGTTGATTCCGTGTACTTAGATTTGCAGGTGACCAATGTTATTAAATGAAGATTAAACTCAAATTTACGACTTAAATGATTCAGAAAGAATTTGCAATTTTTAACAATTTTCCAATTTACTTCTCTTATTTAGTTTGCTTCATTCTATTAGCAACCATTTTTGAAAAGCATACATAGGTAGGCTTAGAAGCAATGCACTACTGTGAGCTCGCTGCTTGTCATGGTCTTACCGTACGTGTTCAGTTAGGCCTCAGTAGAGCATTGCTCTCCTTCAACAAAAGGATACCAAGAGACTGAAGCAGATTTGATAATAGAAGTAAATCTGAAAATTGTATGCTCTCTATTTAATTTCATGATTATGTCCCTTTAAGGTCTATTTCTCAACTCTGTGTGTTTACTTTACAACATTTTTGCTGTGAAGAAGGAGCATGTTTTTTTTTCTGCATACACAAATAAACAATTTTGAAAACTACAAAACCAATATGTGATATCTTCAAGATAGAAAAATGTACCAAAATAATCTGACAGAAACCTGTGGGAAAGCATGACACTGGGGATGGATTAATGGAATTCATTTCCAAAAAAAACATTACAGCCATGAATATACAGCATCTTGCTATATAATTAAAAACAAATCAATATTTCAGGATGAATAACCTTTAGAATATAATGTATCTTAAAAATAAACTATTTTAGATAGATTTTTGCTAAAAAAGCATTTTATTTAAAAAAAAAATGTAATTTTTTTATTTTTTTTATTTTATCTACCATGACTTACAAATTTACAAGTTTGAAAACAACCTTGGACTGACATGTCTATGGATTTTATCCTAGAATTGCCTGCATCTAAGGGCAACAAAGTTATATAGGTTGTCATCACTCCTCTCTCGTCTACTATCAGCTAAGCAACTGTCTAGATTGTTTATTGCACACATTGCTCATCTGCCCATTGACAATGTATCTTAAAGAGGATCCCAATTCACAACTCACTTTGAAATGCTATTTGCCACAATTTGGGTACCACCATTTCCATGTCTTACTCTTATCATCAACAGTCAAATGTACAAACAGACAAATCAAAGCTAGAAGTGATATATACACCATTACCCATGTACTATATAAAATAACTGCTAATGTTAATGCTTCCATTTTTGTCTTGCGTGCCTTATTCTTCTATCCACACTTTTCCTCCTGATATTTAACTAGATCCTATAGTGGTTAATGGTGAGCCAGAATATGAAATGGTTAAAATCCTGGACTGTAAATGGTCAGGGTTGAGGGCTTTTTTTCCCCCTAGACCAGAAAGGTTACCCTATTATGGAACGGTGTGGGTTTCTGCTGGAGAACCTCATGCTCCTTCTCGGGTCACTGCTTTTCATAGTGCTCACCCAGAAAACCTTGAGGACCTTAAGGGGGGACCCCTCTGCTATACTGCTCCCTGGTAACATGCTTTTCGCCTTTGCTTCTGTTTCTAGATGCATCATGATTAGCAATCACCACTATACTAAAGTGACACATCTGTAACATCATCATGCCTTGATTTTTTCTGCATTCTAGCCTTTTGAGCTTGGGGATTCAAAATGTGTAATTTGCATTTGGAAGCTGTCAATGCAAATAAAGCAGGTCATCATTAGGTTGAAAAAACAAAACAACCCCATTAGAGAGATAGCAGAAACATTAGGTGTATACTTAAAAAGGAGTAATACACTGCTGAGCTTAACAACACCAAAAGGCCTGAATGACAATGGAATCCAACTGTGGTGGATGACCAAAAAATTATTTCTTTTAAGAAAAACTCATTTACAACATCTAGTCATAACAGAAACAATCTCTAGGAGGTAGGTGTATCATTGTTAACAACTACAATCAATAAAATACTTCATAAAAATTAATATAGAGGTTTTACCACAAAGTGTAAATCATTGGTAAGTCTCAAGAATAGGAAGACCAGATAAGACTTTGCCATAAAACATAAAAAAAAAAACCCTGACCAGTTTTGGAGCAATATTCTTTGGACAGCTGTATGGAGAAGGGAAGGAAGGGCTCACTGATCTGAAGCATACCACATCATCTGTGAAACATGGTGGAGGTAGTGTTGTGGCATTAGCGTGTATAGATGATTGGCTGCTAATGGAACTGGGTCTGTGACTGCTGACAGAAGCAGCAGGATTAATTCTGAATCAAAGTGTATAGGGCTATACTATCTGCTCAGATTCAGACAAATGCTGCAAAACTAATAGGACAGTGCTGCACAGTAAATATGGCCATAGACCCAAAACATACTGCAAAAGCAATGAAAAATTCTCAAGGCAAAGAAATGGAATACTCTTGAATGGCGAAGTCACTCCCCTTTAATTGATCCATTTACCTGCTGGTGTGTATTAAATAGATGATTTTACCCATGGTACCCCTACCTATACTGAAAGTTTCTGTACTTAAGTATAAGCTGTGTAAACATCAGAAACAAATTATACTTATACTTCCAGTGGGGGATAGGAGAGATAAGTAATAGCATGTTAATTACCTATTGTTCTCTCTAAGGCACTGATATTCAAAAGCTTGCCGGCATGGAGAGAAATCGTGCAACATCTTTGGGATTTTTTTTTAGACCTTATATTGTAATGTAGGAGTTCACATCAAGGACCCTGCATAATGAGATAAATCAAATAAAATAGGGAAAAGTATGCTCTTTTTACACATAAAGTATATATTTTTCCACTTAAAATTGAACTTTTACTAGTTAAAAAGGCAGCATAAATAGAAATTGTATCTAGTGTGCCAGAAAAATAGTTAAAAACACAACTCTGGAACTGTGACTTGTATGAAGTACTTCAATGTTGCTGATTTTAGCTAGTTTATCACATATGAGGAAAAAGGGAAAAATCAACGATATTAGGTACATATAAGAGCCTCTATTTAGGAACTGTGTCCTGTATTGCCCTATATTAGGGCAGATAAGACACTTTTTTTTTTTACACTAAATATGCTATAAATCCCTTCCCCATCCTTCCCACAATATGTCCCAAATGTTACAACAAATGTTACAACAAATACAATTATCAATTGATTGATAACAGTTACAAAGTTGTGTTTTTAACTATTTTTCTGGCACACTAGATACAACTTCTATTTCTGCTGCCTTTTTAACTATAACTAGTAAAAGTTCAATTTTAAGTGGAAAAATATAAACTTTATGTGTAGAAAGAGCATACTTTTCCCTATTCTCTCAATAGGGTTTTTTTCTTTGATTTAAATGTTGTAATATGCTCTAAACACACTCCCAGCCAGTTACCTCTTTCTATAATATAGACAACAAGGTCAGCTGGGAGCCAATAGCATGTTTGCCTTTTCCAGCAAATCTGGGATCACCTCCCTTTGTTTTGTTATAATGAGATAAATATCTTTCAAACTAAAGTTTGTATTTCTAACATTTTTAGGGACCTCTCTTAGCGCAGTGCTCGACAAATATGTTAAAAATCTAGGATCCAACCCAAAATATATGAAAAAAGTATTTTTTTCATTGTGTATATGTATACACACATACTGTACATCTACACATACACACACACAACACATATATACACACACACATCCACACAGACATGCACATATATATATATATATATATATACACACATACACACATACATATACACACACACACATCCACACATGGAATGCATTGGTTTAAACGGAGCCTGCTGCAAAACTTTAAGAACAAGGTTAAGACTCCAAGGAGGAGTAACAGATTCAAACACAGGTTTGATTCTGAACAAGGCCTGACAAAAAGATTGAACATCTGGTACAACCGCCAGATGCTTATGTAACAGAATAGATAAAGCAGAAATCTGACCTTTCAGAGAACTGACTGACAATCCTTTCTCCAAACCTTCCTGGAGAAAAACCATAATTCTAGGAATTCTGACCCTTCTCCAAGAGTAGCCCTTAGATTCACACCAATAAAGGTATTTACGCCATACCTTATGGTCAATTTTTCAAGTAACAGGCTTGCGAGCCTGGATCATGGTCTCAATGACCGACTCAGAAAAAACAAGAACTTAGCAAATATTAGCGCAAGCTAAGATTAGATTAAGATACTGTATATACAGAGTAGCAATGAGATTATTTACTTGAAAATCAGCATTTAGTGTGGTGCAGATGAGGTGAGGTAGAGTAGAATCAACTCAGTAGATTATACAGATGTATAGTTAGTGCTGGAGGATGGAAATGTGAGCCCTGGTTTAGAGTTTTTGAGGGGAAAAAGCAAAGGGCATATCAAATAATAAAAATAGAGAGATGTGTTTGGGCATAAAACAATTCGTGCTATACAGTTATGGTAGGCAGCTTGCTCACCCATATATGATTAAGCATTCCCCAAGTGCCTCCAGAACTGTGTCAGTTAAAAGAAACAGCAAGATGGCCATCATTAAAAACATGTGAAGGAAGGTGTCGCACATTACAGCCCACAGTAGCGGCTGCAACAGTTAATTAGCAGCATGCGGTTGTTGAGCACTTGCCGGGCAGCCGGGGCAGCAAAGACAACACACGTGGGAGTGAGATTGTGAGAACCGAGCTGTGGTAGCAGCCAGCATTACAGAAATGGGTGGCTGCAGATCATCACCACGGCTGTACATCAGGACACACTGTCCTGCGAACTGGTCCACTGGCAGTAATGGGATACAGTTACACATAATGAGCAGTATCACAAGCAAGTACGCTAACAAGCTTTGCAGCGCTACGCAAGCCTAAAATCACCACCACCACACCCCTTGTGCTTGTGTGGCATAACAAGAATCCAGCAGCACTGAGCTAAATTTAGGGTACGGCTGGCCGGCACCCTTAGTGGGAGCACCCATGGGTGTCTTGGGCTAAAACCAGGGCACCAGGGCCTAAACTTAAAGTGCCAGTGGCGTCCTGGCGTCTGGGATTGTCGAGCCCTGTCTTAACGGCAAACTTCTGAATATCAGGTCCTAAGTATTGGGTTTTGGTAAACAGACAGATATGATATAAAGAAGTATATGTGATAAAATAAATAGATCCAATGCCCCTGCAAGCTTATTACATTTTTATGTGTTGCGAAAGAACAAAACCAGCAATTTCATATAGAAAAATACACCTAAAGAAGCAATTACCCCCTACATTTTATATTCTGCAGTTTGTATAACAAGTCATTGTAAATACATTAAGGGAAAAACAATTTTACAGTACACTGTCCCTTTAAGACAGCTTCAGTAAAGGCCTGGAAAAGCATCACTAGAGATGAAACCCAGAACTTGGTGATGTCCAGATTAATGGGTGAACTATATTTGAATATATATGCTGCAATTATTAATAGGTTCATACAACCCCTGAATTAAATGCACTTCAATCACATCTTATTTGTTTTATTTAAAATCCATTGTGGTGTAGTAAAAGACTATGAAAATTGTGCCAAAGTCAACGTACTTATGGACCTAACTTTGAATGTGTGTAAGAATTAGGATATGATGAAGAGGTGCAAGTGTTTTGTGCAGTAATGGGAATTCATTTTTGAATGGGGCTAACGGAGAGAAGACACTTGTGCAATGACAAATGCGGGCAACTCATGCAATGTGTGACAGACAGTTTCCTGAAAACATGTTTACCTGGCATTTGTTAAGCGGTGCCTATCGTATCTGCTTGCAGTTCAGCAGATATGTAACAGCTGTTTACAAACAGACATGCACAAGCCTTTATGATGATTGCAAATTATAGGACACAAAATTACACAACATAACCAATGTATTACTTTACCTCCAAAGAATCAGAATTTGGCTTTTTGAAACTGTAGAGCTCTTGCAATATTTTGTATTCATCCTGATAAAAACACATTTGTTACTGATTAGTCATGATAATTTTCTTATGTAACTCATGCACATAAAGTACATGGCCTCTAGTTATCAAGCAGTCGACTTTCTTGCATTCGACGGCACCAACACGTTCGCCTAAGATCGTCGCTGCAGACCTGAATACGTTCTCCAAAATTATCAAAAAAGCTGTCAAAAAGCCGCGCACCAAGTACGGTGCGATGAGCAGCGGACTGTTGATAACTAACAGTCATCGATCTTGCTGCTCTTCGGCTTTTTCGCAGCTTTCTTGCTATACGGTCACTAAGCACCCACACTATACTATACTGTTTTACCCCCTAAACCGCCGCTCCCAGAGCCCCCCGCAACTAAATAAAGTTATTAACCCCTAAACCTCCGCTCCCGGTCCCCGCCGCAACTCTAATAAACGTATTAACCCCTAATCCGCCACTCCCGGACCCCGCCGCCACCTACATTATACCTATTAACCACTAATCTGCTGATAAATTGTTTAACCCCTAAACCGCCGCTCCCGGAGCCCACTGCCACCTACATTATATTTATTAACCCCTAATCTGCCCCCCCCCCTACACCGCCGCCACTATAATAAACATATTAACCCCTAAACCTAAGTCTAACCCTAACACCTTCACTAACTTAAATATAATTTAAAATAATCAAAATAAAATTACTACAATTAAATAAATTATTCCTATTTAAAACTAAATACTTACCTGTAAAATAAACCATAAGATAGCTACAATATAACTAATAGTTACATTGTAGCTATCTTAGGGTTTATGTTTATTTTACAGGCAAGTTTGTATTTATTTTAACTAGGTACAATAGTTATTAAATAGTTATTACCTATTTAATAACTACCTAGCTAAAATAAATACAAAAAGTACTTGTAAAATAAATCCTAACCTAAGTTTCAATTACACCTAACACTACACTATCATTAAAATAATTAAATAAAATAACTACAATTAAATACAATTAACTAAAGTACAAAAAAACCCCAAATACTATATTACAGAAAATAAAAAAATAATTACAAGAATTTTTAACTAATTACACCTAATCTAATCCCCCTAATAAAATAAAAAAGCCCCCAAAATATTAAAAATCCCTACCCTATACTAAATTACAAATAGCCCTTAAAAGGGCCTTTTGCGGGGTATTGCCCCAAAGTAATCAGCTCTTTTACCTGTAAAAATAAATACAATACATCCCCCAACATTAAAACCCACCACCCACACACCCAACCCTACTCTAAAACTCACCCAATCCCCCCTTAATAAAACCTAACACTAACCCCTTGAAGATCACCCTACCTTGAGCCGTCTTCACCCACCCGGGCACAAGTGGACCTCCAGAGGGGCAGAAGTCTTCATCCGATCCGGGCAGCAGAGGACCTCCAGACGGGCAGAAGACTTCATCCAGGCGGCATCTTCTATCTTCATCCATCCGTAGCGGAGCGGGTCCATCTTCAAGCCAGCCGACAAGGAGCATCCTCTTCTTCCGACGAATGAAGGTTCCTGTAAATTACGTCATCCAAGATGGCGTCCCTTGAATTCCGATTGGCTGATAGGAAAAATCCTATTGGCTGATGCAATCAGCCAATAGGATTGAAGTTCAATCCTATTGACTGATTCAATCAGCCAATAGGATTGAGCTTGCATTCTATTGGCTGATTGGAACAGCCAATAGAATGCAAGCTCAATTCTATTGGCTGATTGCATCAGCCAATAGGATTTTCCTACCTTAATTCCGATTGGCTGATAGAATCCTATCAGCCAATCAGAATTCAAGGGACGCCATCTTGGATGATGTCATTTAAAGGAACCTTCATTCGTCGGGAGTCGTCGGAAGAAGAGGATGCTCCGCGTCAGCTGGCTTGAAGATGGACCCGCTCCGGATGGATGAAGATAGAAGATGCCGCCTGGATGAAGCCTTCTGCCCGTCTGGAGGTCCTCTTCTGCCAGGATCGGATGAAGACTTCTGCCCCTCTGGAGGTCCACTTGTGCCTGGCTAGGTGAAGACGTCTCAAGGTAGGGTGATCTTCAAGGGGGTTAGTGTTTTTTATTTTTTTTGTTAGTGGTTTTATTAAGGGGGGATTGGGTGGGTTTTAGAGTAGGGTTGGGTGTGTGGGTGGTGGGTTTTAATGATGGGGGTTGGTATTGTACTTTTTTTACAGGTAGAAGAGCTGATTACTTTGGGGTAATGCCCCGCAAAAGGCCCTTTTAAGGGCTATTTGAAATTTAGTATAGGGTAGGGATTTTTATTATTTTGGGGGGCTTTTTTATTTTATTAGGGGGATTAGATTAGGTGTAATTAGTTTAAAATTCTTGTAATTATTTTTTTATTTTCTGTAATTAAGTGTTTGTTATTTTTTGTACTTTAGTTAATTTTATTTAATTGTAATTAGTTTTATTTAATTGTAGTTAATTTAATTAATTATTTTAATGATCGTGTAGTGTTAGGTGTAATTGTAACTTAGGTTAGGTTTTATTTTACAGGTAAATTTGTATTTATTTTAGCTAGGTAGTTATTAAATAGTTAATAACTATTTAATAACTATTCTACCTATTTAAAATAAATACAAACTTGCCTGTAAAATAAAAAAAAATCCTAAGATAGCTACAATGTAAATATTAGTTATATTGTAGCTATCTTAGGGTTTAATTTTACAGGTAAGTATTTAGTTTTAAATAGGAATAATTTAGTTAATTATAGTAATATTTATTTAGAGTTATTTAAATCCTATTTAAGTTAGGGGTGTGTGTTAGGGTTAGACTTAGGTTTAGGGGTTAATATGTTTATAATAGTGGCGGCAGTGTAGGGGGGGCAGATTAGGGGTTAATAAATATAATGTAGGTGGCGGTGGGCTCCGGGAGCGGCAGTTTAGGGGTTAATCAATTTATTTAGTTACAGCAGGGTCCGGGATCGGCAGGATAAGGGTTAATAACTTTATGTAGGTGGCGGCGGGGTCCGGGAGCGGCGGCTTATGGGTTAATACATTTATTAGAGTTGGGGCGGGGTCCGGGAGCGGCGGTTTAGGGGTTAATAGGTATAATGTAGGTGGCGGCGGCAGATTAGGGGTGTTTAGACTTGGGGTACATGTTAGGGTGTTAGGTGTAGACGTTCCCATAGGAATCAATGGGATATCGGGCAGCAGCGAACATGAACTTTCGCTGCTGTCAGACTCCCATTGATTCCTATGGCATCCGCCGCCTCCAGGGCGGCGGATTGAAAACCAGGTACGCTGGGCCGGAAAAGTGGCGAGCGTACCTGGTAGTTCTTTGATAACTTCCAAAAGTATTCGTATTGTGGCGAACTTGTGTACGGAACATCTGGAGTGACGTAACCATCGATCTGTGTCAGACTGAGTCCGGCGGATCGTATGTTACGTCACTAAATTCTACTTTTGCCGGTCTCTAGGGTTTGATAACTACGGCGAATCAGGCTTGCCAACGTATTTGCGGTTGACAGCTTGATAAATAGAGGCCCGTGAATCAAAAGAAACAAAAAATAATAATGTAGAATATACATGTTCAGTTGTGAAAATAATAATAATAAAAAACAACATTTACCCAAAAAAACAATTATTTTCTTAAAATGGCTTGAGATCGTCAAATATGTTAAGCAGCTACCACCAACCTAAAACAAAATGTATGCTTACCTGATAAATTTCTTTTTTTTCCGGATATGGAGAGTCCACTACGTCATTCAACCGAAGGGAAATGGAAAAAGCAATAACACAAAGGTGTAGAGGTGCCTGAGGCTTAGTAAAAAATAACTGTCCTAATAAAGGGTGGGGTTGTGGACTCTCCATATCCGGAAAGAAATTTATCAGGTAAGCATAAATTTTGTTTTCTTTCCTAAGATATGGAGAGTCCACAATGTCATTCAATTACTAGTGGGAACCACTACCCAAGCTAGAGGACACAGAATGAATAGGGCTGGAGAAGAAGACAGGCAGACCTAAGCAGAAGGCAACACCGCTTGAAGAACCTTTCTCCCAAAAGAGGCCCCAGCCGAGGAAAAGTATCAAATTTATAAAATTTCTAAAAAGTGTGCAGAGAGGACCAAGTTGCAGCTTTGCAATTCTATTCCACAGAAGCTTAATTTTTGAAAGCCCAAGAAGAGAAGACAGCCCTCGTGGAATGAGCCGTAATTCTCTAAGGAGGCTGCTGACCAGCAGTCTCATAAGCAAAACGAATCATACTTCTCAACCAAAAAGAATGAGAAGTTGCAGTAGCCTTCTGACCTTTACGCTTTCCCGAGAAATAAATAAAAAGGACAGAAGACTGGCCTGTAAATAGAATTTTAGAGCACACACAACATCCAAGTTGTGCAACAGACGCTCCTTATGAGAAGAAGGATTGGGACAGAGGGTAAGAACAATTTCCTGATTAATATTTCTAATCAAAACCACCTTATCCACATGAAAGATAAGATAAGGTGAATCACACTGCAAAGCCGAAAGTTCCAAAACTCTCAGAGCAGAAGAGATAGCAACAAGAAACAAAACCTTCCAAGATAACAACTTAATATCTTTGGAATGCATTGGCTCAAACAGAGCTTGCTGCAAAACTTTAAGAACAAGGTTAAGACTCCAAGGAGAAGTAACAGATTTAAACACAGGCTTGATTCTGACCAAGGCCTGACAAAAGGATTGAAATTCTGGTACAACCGCCAGATGCTTATGTAACAGAATAGATAAAGCAGAAATCTAGCCTTTCAGAGAAATGACTGATCTTTCTGGAGAAAAGACAAAATTCTAGGAATCCTGACCCTACTCCAAGACTAGCCCTTAGATTCACACCAATAAAGGGTATTTACGCCATACCTTATGGTAAATTTTTAGAGTAACTGGCTTGCGAGCCTGGATCATGGTCTCAATGACCACGCTTAGACAGAACTAAATTTTCAATCTCCAAGCAGTCAGCTTCAGAGAAACGAGATTTGGATGGAGGAATGGACCCTGAGTTAGAAGGTCCTTCCTCAGAGGCAACCTCCAAAGTGGCAGAGATGACATCACTAGATCTGCATACCAGATCCTGCGAGGCCAAGCAGGAGCTATTAGAAAAACTTACGCTCTCTAATAACTCGTGGAAGGAGAGCAAACGGCGGAAACAGATAAGCTAGACAGAACACCCAAGGAACTGCCAGAGCATCTATCAAAGCTACCTTTGGATCTCTTGACCTTGAACCGTACCTTGGAAGCTGGGCGTTCTGCTGAGACGCCATAAGATCCAACTCCGGTACCCCCCATTTGAGGGTTAACCTGGAGAACACCTCTGGATGGAGAGCCTACTCCCCAGGATGAAATGACTGTCTGCTCAGGAAATCCGCTTCCCAGTTGTCCACTTCAAAAATATGGATGGCAGATAGACAATAATTGTCAGCTTCCGCCCACTGAATAATCCGAGCCACCTCCTACAAGGTTAAGGAACTCAGAGTTCCTCCCTGGTGGTTGATGTAAGCCACTGAGGTGATGTTGTCTGACTGGAATCTGATAAACTGGGCTAAAGACAACTGAGGCCAAGACATCAGAGCATTGTAAATCGCTCTTAACTCCAAGATGTTTATGGGGAGAGCAGATTCCTCCCAAGTCCAAAGTCCCTGTGCCTTTAACAAGTCCCAGACTGCTCCCCAGCCTAGCAGGCTGGAATCCATGGTCACAATCACCCAGTAAGGTCTCCGGAAACATGTGCCCTGAGACAGATGCTCCTGAGAAAACCACCACTGAAGAAAGTCTCTGATGGCCGAACAGTAGACTGTAGAGAGAGACAAGAGGAGAGAATTTTGGATGTTCTGATCTCCGTCAGAACATTTTTCATAGATAAGGGAATCTACTATGGTCCCTAAAAAAAACACTTGTAGCTGGAACAAGGGATCTCTATCACAGATTCACTTTCCATCTGTGGGAACATAGAAAAGACAACAAGATCTCTGTATGAGAGCTTGCTTGTTGAATAGATGGCGCCTGAACCAATATGTCGTCCAGGTAGGGCACCACTGCAATTCTTCGAGACCTGATCACTGCCAAAAGAGCCCCCAGAACCTTTCAGAAAATTCTAGGAGCTGTGGCAAGGCCAAACAGAAGAGCCACAAACTGAAAGTGATTGTCTAGAAAGGTGAATCTCAGGAATTTGTGATAATCCTTGTGGATAGGAACATGAAGATACGCATCCTTCAGATCTATGGTTGTCATGAACTGACCCTCTTAGACCAAGGGAAGAATGGAAAGAATGGTTTACATTTTGAAGGATGGTACCCTGAGAAACTTGCTGAGGCACTTTACGTCTAAAATGGGTCAAAAAGCTCCCTCTTTTTTGGGAACCACCAACAGATTTGAATATAATCTTAGACCCTGTTCCTTTATTGGAACAATCACTCCCAGACAAAAAAGATCCTGAACATAGTTCAAGAATGCCTCTCTTTTTAACTGATCTGCAGATAATCTTGAGAGGTGAACTCTGCCCCTGGGAGGAAGGGATTTGAATTCTATCTTGTAACCCTGAGATACTTTGCCCACAGCCCAAGGTTCTGAGACATCATGTAACCACACCTGACAAAACAGGGAAAGTCTGCCCCCCACTTGATCCGATCGTGGACCGGGGGCCGAGCCTTCATGCTGACTTAGAGTCAGCTGCGGGTTTCTTAGATTGATTCTCTTTGCTCCAAGACTGACTGGGTCTCCAATAAGACTTGGATTGCTCCTGCTTGGAAGCAGAAGAGGAAGACTTCTGACCTTTGAAGTTACGAAAGGAAAGACAATTACTCTGACGTCCTTTAAGTTTGTTCTTCTTGTCTTGTGGGAGAAAAGATCCCTTTTCACCCGTAACATCAGAAATAATATCAGCCAGGCCAGGTCCAAACAAAGTCTTACCCTTGTAAGGAAGTGCCAGAATCTTTGACTTGGAGGTAACAATAGGGGTTGTAGTTCTCTTAGCCAAAGTAGAAATAGCCCCTTCTACTTTAGGCACCGTGCGCCATGAATCTATAATGGAATCAGCAACAGGAAACATCTTTTTAAAGACTGAAGATGGGTAAAAAGGTATCCCTGGCTTCTCCCATTCCTGTGCAATAATATCCGTCACATGGTCTGAAACAGGAAACACTTCCATAGAGGAAGGAACATCATAGTATTTATTAAGCTTACTAGATTTTTTAGGGTTAACCATGACAGGAGAGTCGGAGTCGTCCAGAGTAGCCAAAACCTCCTTTAACAAAACACGAAGGTGTTCAAGATTAAACCTGACGTTAACTTCTTCAACTTCAGACAAAGGATTTACACTGTCAGAATCTGAGATTTCACCCTCAGAAGCTACCGAGATAACGTCCTCACCAGGGTTATGAGGGAAATCAACCCGCATAGCAGCAGCTGAAACAGACACCTTACTATCTGATAAATGTTTAGTTTTCCTCTTGCGCTTTACAAATACAGGAAAAGCAGATAATGCTGCAGATACCGCAGAAGAAATCTGTGCAGCAAAATCTGCAGGCAAATAAACTCCACCATGAGCTTGAGAGGAACCTGTTCACCGGCGGGTAAGGCGGATGGCGCCATCGCAGGTTTCTCCTCGGCTGTGACCACGCCTAGTGTTTTGTCTGCGCCTGTTGGGGCACACGTGTTTGCGCATGTGCGCGGATGACGTCACAGATGCTTTCCATCTGCTTGGGGAATCGTTGTCTTGGATGCGTTCCTGGGCCCTGTTAGGTTTAAATTCCGGTCTGAGCCCTGGCCTGTTGCTGAGTTATTTTGCCAGTTTATCTGCACAACTAAGCGTTGTATTTTCTCTGCTCCTATTCCCTTTCTTCTGATCTTGGATTCCCTGTTTTTGACCCCTGGCATGACGTTTTTGATGCCTGGACTGACATATTATCCTGACTATGCATTTTGGATCTTCCTTGTCTGTACCTTGTTTTGGATTTGTGTGCTTCTTGCCATAGGGTTTCTCCTCCTGCACACAGGGTATCCCTGCTCCCTGACATAACTCAGCCTATCATGAAACCCGCAAGAGCAGCCAACAATATAGCGTCCCTTTCCCAACAGGTAGCTGCTAGGATGCAAACTCTTCAAGACTTACAAACCAGTCATGAATCACTGTTACAGCAAGTGAGAATTCAGGAACAATGCACTATTGCTGCCCATTCTGCAGCCCCACACCTATGCCACCGATTATATTAAGGTGCGCACCACAATTTCATTACTCACAGGCCCTCCTCAAACATTGGCAAAACCAAATAGTTTCTTTCCATTCTACCTTGAAACTGATGACTCTGAGGTAGCCATTGTTGAGGTCCTCTCTCAAAAGACAGGAGAGAAGAACCTCCTACAGCCTTCTTTTCATGTAAACTCAACATTGCGGAAAGAAAGTATGACGTAGGAGAGCGAGAACTATTGGCCATTAAGAACGCTCTTGAAGAATAGGGACACCTACTGGAGGGTACCATCCATCCCATGGACTGCCAAAAGGTTGAGACTTAGTCAAGCCAGATGGGCCCTCTTCTTTTCCCGATTTGATCTACTCATCACATATCGTCCTGGATCAAAAAATGGGAAGGCAGACGCTTTCACTTGTATGCATGCCTCTTAAAACAATCTGTATCCCATCATCAAGAGACTATCCTTCCTCCAGCATATTTTCTTGCTTCCCACCAGTCTTTCATCGAGGAGATTCGACAAGCCAGTACTACTTTACCTATCAAAGCAGCTCCTCTACCCATTACTTATGGCCTTCGTTACCACCAACAATGTATATATGTCCCTGCTAGCCATTGTCTACCCATAATGCAACACCATCATAATAACCCTATAGGCGGTCATAGAGGAATTCATAACACAATTTTATCTTTTTTATCCAATTTATCCAACGTCATTTTTGGTGGCCTTCTCTACCTTTTGATGTGCGATCTTTCTTGTACAGTCTGTGCCCAAAATAATCAATCCACCTCAAAACCTACCAGACTGTTACAACCCTTAACTGTGCCAAACCATCCTTGGTGAGATATTAGTATGGACTTTATAGTCGAGCTACCTCTGTCCCATGGTAACAACACTATCATGGTCGTAGTTGACTGTTGTACGAAGATGGCACATTTTATTTCTGTGGCTGGATTGCCTACTGCTCAATGTACTGCCAAGCATTTCATTCAGCATATATTTCATCTTCATGGGTTCCCAACATCTATAGTCTAAGATAGAGGATTTCAGTTTACCTCTCACTTCTGGACTCACTTCTGCCGCAGTCTACATATCACCCGTAATCTATCCTCCACTTATCATCCTCAGACAAACAGGCAAACTGAACGGACCAATCAGACCCTCGAGCAGCATCATCGCTGCTATTCCTCTTATCTACAGGATGATTGGGTAGATCATCTATCACTTCCTGAATACGCATACAATAACCAAAAACACTTATCTACGGGCTTGAGCCCTTTCTATGAGAATTATAGGTACTATTTTCCATCTTTTCCTGACCTTCCTTCTCTTATCCCTGTGCCTGATGTTTCCCACCAATTATGCAACCTTAGAGCTATGCTTCACAGCCTTCATCAACAACTCACCACAGTCCAACAGCAACAAAAGATTAAGGCTGATCACAAGCGCAAACCTCCTCCTATATACATAATAGGTAACAAGGTTTGGTTGGCTACTAGACATCTTCATTTGACTTGTCCTACCAAGAAACTTGGACATCGTTTTATTAGTCCTTTTTCCATTGACAAAATAATCAACAAATGTTGCTGTTTAAGCTGAAACTTCCCGACTTTCTTAAATACATCCTGTCTTTCAAGTATCTCTGGTGAAACCCTTTTCTGCTAATCCTTTCCCAGGTCGGGTGGCAGCTCCTCCTCCTCCTATTCTGGTAAATAACGATGAAGAGTACGAAGTGCAGGACATTCTAGACTCTCGTAGGAGACAGGGTCGTCTAGAATATCTTGTCCATTGGAAAGGGTATGGTCCCGAGGAGCGTTCCTGGGAACCTGTTTACAATCTCCAATCTGCGTCCAAGGTGCGTGCCTTCCATCTGAGACATCCTGACAGGCCTTCCCAGGTTGGTGTCCGGAGGCCGCTTCTTGGTGGGGGGCTCTGTCATGGAAACAGGGATGCCTCCTTACCTGTTAACCGGTGGGTAAGACGGAGGGCGCTGTTGCAAGTTCCTCCTCGGCTGTGACCACGCCTAGTGTTTAGTTTGCACCTGTTGGTGCGCACTCATGTGCACGTGGGTGCGCATGTGCGCGGATGACGTCACAGGTTCTTTCCATCTGTTCGTGAATCTTTGTGACACACCTCACTCTGCCTTTTCATTGGGTATTAGGTATCTGATGCTATAGTTGTCTTGGATACGGGGGGCGTTCCTGGGCCCTGTTAGGTTTAAATTCCAGTCTAAGCCCTGGCTTGTTGCGGAGTTATTCTGCCAGTTTATCTGCATAACTAAGCTTATTTTCTCTGTTCCTATTCCCTTTCCTCAGATCTTGGATTCCCTGGTTTTGACCCCTGGCCTGACTTCCATTTTTGATACTTGCTGCCTGGACCAACATATTATCCTGACTACGCCTTTTGGATCTTCCTTGTCTGTACCTTGCTTTGGATTTGTGTGCTTCTTGCCATAGGGTTTCTCCTCCTGCACACAGGATAGCCCTGTGACAGTCTCCTAATGCCACATATTTAGTGCCTGCATGCTGCCACATGAAATACTATAAATGAAGGATTAAAAATGTCCCCAAATTACTGCAGAGTAAAATAAATCACTGAACTGCAAGTCTCCAAGACCTAGAAGGCAAAAGCACTTACCTGCAATCTTAGCAGTACGCCAGGAAAATCAGCTCACAAAGCGTGTAAGGACACATACTCCTTACAGAGGCCTGTAAAAAAAAGAAAGAACAGAGTAACCAACTCTGGCTTTCTATACCTAGGGCAGCAATATGTTAGGAATCAAAGTAAGCACAACCCCCCAACTTCCTAACTGCTTAAAAGCCACCACTACTCTACTGCAGAGATTGACGTGGACTCAGCTAAACCCAAATCCTTGCTTGCAGGGAAAGGTACTCAAAAAAGGATTTAATTCTTCAGACACCAAAACTTCACCTCCTCCATTGGCAGAGGCAAAGAGAATGACTAGGGATTAAGGGTAAGGGAGTGATACTTAACAGATTTGCTGTGGTGCTCTTTGCTTCCTTCTGCTGACCAGGAGTGATATTCCCACTAGTAATTTAATGACGCTGTGGACTCTCAATATTTTAGGAAAGAAATATAGGTTGGCATAAGAGCGAGTATATACACAGACACATATATATATATATATATATATATCATAGAATTTGTAGCGCACAGTGAGAATGATGCTTGTTAGATCCAAACTAAATATGTAGTAAAAAAATGTAAGTGCAAGAAGATCATTCTCAACTACAAGCACATAATTATGTAGACGTTCAAATTTAGATTATACATACCTGGGTATACATCTCTTTAAAGGGATTCTTGACTGAAAAGAAGTCTAAATCTACATCAAGAACATAAG
The DNA here is from genome assembly GCF_027579735.1 of Bombina bombina. Classification (NCBI taxonomy): domain Eukaryota; kingdom Metazoa; phylum Chordata; class Amphibia; order Anura; family Bombinatoridae; genus Bombina; species Bombina bombina. Next base: position 669,030,372 of record NC_069503.1, on the reverse strand, counting down.
CCTCCCCTTGCTCCAGCAGTTGCAGAATGTGATTAGCAAGCTTGGAGTTGAGTGACAATATATTGGTTGCATCCCTGCAGGTTTCCATGTTGTCATTGGAACAAGTCCCCTTCCTTATGTCTCCATCTGCCCCTTCACAGATGGAAAAAGCAAATCCTTTAGAAGAAGAAGAAGACAAGGGATATTCTGATGATACTTCACTTTCTGTAAGCTTTAGCTTTTTAGCTACAGATTCACCTTTTTCTTCATCTTCACAGCCAGGGTGATTCACAGGATTCAAGAGCATTACATCTAACTGAAGTGGCTTGGGGTTCTCAAGTTGTTCTTCAGAGACGTAAAGTCCATCACTTAGAAAATAATCATCAGTGCTTGTGACCCTGTTTTAAATGAGACAACATTATCATTGTCTTCCCTTCTCAACTTAAGGTGTCCAAGTGGTACAGAAAGTAGTCTTCAATAAACCCAGAAATTATTTGAGATTATTTTATCACTAAATGCAATATAACTGACCAAGCAAGAGCTTTTTAAATTTTTGGGAAAGTCTCAAAGAACATCAAGAACATGGGTACAATATACAAAATGTTGTATTGATAGAAGTGTGAGTAATTATAAGGAGAGATGAAGTGTAAATCAGATCTTAGAGTCAAAGGACATAAGGAGGGTGATATTAGGAGGGTGGGATGTTACGAAATATTGCACAATTTTACTGAACTATCAAAATCTTGCAACAGTGAATATAATTTTGACATTAGTAAAAAGCTGTGCATGTTTAGTAGAGATAAAAAAAAGAATATGTGTAAGTACAAAATAAACACACAATACATAGTAAGTTCAGCTTATTTCATGCACATCTAATAGGTTCATATACTATGTATCATTATAGTTTACTTGTCACAGGAAAAGGTCAGTAGTCCAGTAGGAATAGTCCACTCAATGGTAAAGATAGAAAAATGCAATTTCTTACATGTCGGGGACTAGTAGACCAGCCCTGACTACCTATATTATTTAAATTGCCTTTTGCACCAACATTGAAATACCATATGTATGTAAAACTATGTAATGCAGGATAGAATGTGCAGTATTCTTTATATTTATATGTTATATTTACAATACATCATTATTAAAAATTAAAACAATGTAAATATATTTCTTCAACTACATAGTGATGAAAAATAAAATAAAGATTTCACACGCTTAACAAGTAGTTTCATACCTTATGGTAGTGGTTGACTTATCCTTGCCTACCAAGAAGGAATGCCGTCCCTCTTTAATCTGCTGGGCCCAGAATGGATGAATCCAGACTACCTGAGAAAAATGCCCAGCGTACACCACAGGAATGATCCAGTTCTCAATGCTTAACTCACTGTATTAGCAATAATAAAAAGAAGTGAAACAAATAAATCGAATTGCTAAATACTTTATTTATTTTGCCAACTTTCATATAATTTATCTATGAAGACTGTGGCTTTTCTAATTATATAAATTAAAAAATCACAATGTAGTCTTCCCAAGTCTAGCCCTGCTACATATCTTCTCCAATTGGTTTTAACAGATAGGAACTGCAAAACAATTCATTTTATATTCGGACAATGACCATGGATAGCCTTGTTGTCTGTAGGCTAAAGCCCAGATTGGCTCTTCCAAATGAGGCAAGTGGTGGGTGGAGTTTAGCTACTGAAAAACAAATGCAGCAAATAAATGTTACAAATGTTAATTTGTTTAAAAAAATGTTTAAACTTAAACGATATGTTATTATATGAAGACAGCAGAAATGTCTTATAATTTACAAGGTGTTTGATGTGCCCTTAAATCGAGTTTTCAAGCCAAAAAATAAAAATGTATTGCAGTTAATTATAAAAAAGTCTTTAATTAAAGTAATATATATTTAATTCAAACATTATTTGTCATATTATTCTCCCCATCTTTTATTCTAGTTTGTATTTATTATTCTATGTCCTTCTGCCCCTCATTATTTTATTATACCCCACTTCTCTCTGTCCACTTGCAAGACAGACACCTTTTCAGCCTAAGGAACTCCAGTGTACCTCCCACTTTTCTGAAATTGTCAGGTTTAGTTTACAATGGAGCAAATACAAAGTACAATGTAATTTGTAAAAGATACACAGAAATATAAAAAGTATGATCCTATTTTTTTAAAGTAACACAAACTTTCAAAACATAATCAGAATTTGTAAAATTGAGGTTCACCAGATATGTATGGTTCCCATAACGTGCAGTGTAATGTTTGTATGCTATTCTGTTAAATAGCTGCTTACTCCCCCCATATATAAACCCCATCACAACATACACTGGGTATTTTTTTCCTATCAAGATTGGGGATTTGGGTCTGGGAACCCGCACTAGTTAAGCACATGGAACTACTATAGCTAAATATCCTCCTGTGGTTCAGCCGTATTATATTTCCTTAGATACATTGGGACACATGTTTATATGTTTCACATACTTATTCTGTTATGTACCCCTGAAAGGGGCTCAAAAATACATGTTTTCCACATAGGTAGTCCCATTATCCTTATTTGCGAGAGGTTTATTAATATTCTCTCATTACTTGCATAATAGATTTGAGGGGTATTCTGTAGTTTTACTATTTAATTCAAACATTATTTGTCATATTATTCTCCCCATCTTTTATTCTAGTTTGTATTTATTATTCTATGTCCTTCTGCCCCTCATTATTTTATTATACCCCACTTCTCTCTGTCCACTTGCAAGACAGAAACCTTTTCAGCCTAAGGAACTCCAGTGTACCTCCCACTTTTCTGAAATTGTCAGGTTTAGTTTACAATGGAGCAAATACAAAGTACAATGTAATTTGTAAAAGATACACAGAAATATAAAAAGTATGATCCTATTTTTTTAAAGTAACACAAACTTTCAAAACATAATCAGAATTTGTAAAATTGAGGTTCACCAGATATGTATGGTTCCCATAACGTGCAGTGTAATGTTTGTATGCTATTCTGTTAAATAGCTGCTTACTCCCCCCATATATAAACCCCATCACAACATACACTGGGTATTTTTTTCCTATCAAGATTGGGGATTTGGGTCTGGGAACCCGCACTAGTTAAGCACATGGAACTCCTATAGCTAAATATCCTCCTGTGGTTCAGCCGTATTATATTTCCTTAGATACATTGGGACACATGTTTATATGTTTCACATACTTATTCTGTTATGTACCCCTGAAAGGGGCTCAAAAATACATGTTTTCCACATAGGTAGTCCCATTATCCTTATTTGCGAGAGGTTTATTAATATTCTCTCATTACTTGCATAATAGATTTGAGGGGTATTCTGTAGTTTTACTATTGTACTTTGACAGATTAACATGTTTTCTGAGACCAATGGTGTCTATGTATATTGATGTACCACTGTATTTACATATATGTAAGGGTTTGCTCCCCCAAAAAAAAAAATCTAGATGAGTAGCTTATTGCTGTACTGTGGCAGATGTATTTGCTTGTTGAAACCAATGATGCTATATTTTTTGTACAATTGCCGGAATTGTATGTTTTTATTTTTGTTTTTTTAAAGTTTGGGTGAGTAAACTAGATGTTCTGTAACTTTTTAGGTACAGTTGTTAATATTATGTTAAGTATATGACTTACTAACATTTCCCCCCAATTTTCACCCTTCATACCTATGTGACATCAGTGGCCCAAGAGTGGTCATTACTTTTTAGTTGGGGTGTTTCTTATTTACATTTAGTTTCTAACATCTTGGGGGGTTCTTTACTATATTATGTAAATGAAAAAGGAGGTTTGTTATGTTGTTTGCACTTTCAATTGCAGGTCTTCTGCTATTGAGTTCTATAAGGCACTACATCTCATAGTTTTATCGTGCTAGTTATGGTATGCCTTAGTGTATAGGTATATGCATAGATTCATGGCAGTAATATAGTCCGCAGACCACATCTCTTGCTAAATGATGTGTCACTCCGAAGGTCCAGGCGTGACTAGTTGAAATTAATGTGTGGATCTGCATAGATATGATGACCATACCTATAAGTTGAAATGCCACTATGTATGATAATGCTATGACCTTTTGCTTTGTCTTATTGGATCAACACACTGTATTGTGCAAACCAAAATGTTATTTATGTCTGTTAACCTCCATAAAAAATATTAAACCCCCCCGCCCAAAAAAAAAAAAAAAAACAGAAAGTGCAAATGTTTAATGGCATAATACTGAAAGAACCGAATCTTAAATGTATAGTAATATAAAATACAAAGCACCAAGTGTAAGCGTAACAAAACTCTCATATCATGCAGTGCTAAATTGCACTGAGCTCTGCATCACTAATACATAAATGAGATTCTGGAGAGTACCACCCTTTTTCTTTTGAGCATTCAGTGAGTTCAGCGCCTGTGAAGTATGAACAACAATTTTTCTCCAAGCTGGAGAATCTTTTGAATATCAGGGTCTGAGTGTGATCTTATCTAATCATTACTGCTGAAGCAAAATAATATACATTTTGTTATTGCAATGACTAAAGTTCAGATTGGGTAAAATAAGGAGGTGTGTGTTGTTTGGCCACTTAAAAACAGTTGCAGAAAACAACGGGCTAATCTGTTCCAATATTCATTATGCTGAATGTTAATCTATTGGAAGACTGCAGAAAAATGTTTTAATCACAGTTTACTGTCCCTTTAAGCTAGTGAGTATTTTTTTAAATAAATCTTTAATTTAGAAAATTACAAAATTCGACAAAAAAATTAAGTTAAATCCTATACATATTACATTTTAGCAGCTACTGAAAATGTCAACTCTCAAAGATGTCAGCCTGTAATTCATTTTTATTTTCCAATACTTTGTATTCTCATTCCCCTTGCATTTACTCAGCTAGAAAATGTTTTTTGTTCTCCATTTCTCAGTCTTGTTCCCAGCTTGTCCTTTAAACCAGCAGACAAGATCATTATGTTTTATTGTTGTAGCAGTCATAAAGAACAAAACAGATGTGACAAAAAATAAACATTTCAGGGAAAGAAAAGACTATGAAATTACCTAAATAAGGCTTCTTTGTCAAACACAGTATCTGCAGGCATATTCACTGGTATGAGGAGATCCGGGTGGGAATCAAAATGAATAAAGCTAATGTTACTACCAGGCAGATGTCTAGATCCAATGGCACGATAGATAAAAGGCAGGACCTGTGACAAGAATGTAAAAAGAAATAAAACAATGAGAATAAAGATACACTTATTCAGACATACAGAACACATTTATATACTAGAGATAAATTCACCTAATAACTTTAGCAAAGGAGCAAATAGAAATATTAAAAGACGTCGTAGATTTCTCGAAAGTAAATGTACAATTAGCTCATTTTTATAAGCAGGATTACTGCTCGTATATGACCTTTTCCTAAGTACAATAAATATCCATTATGATTCTTTTGTGTTATATTATGACGGTTTTTACTTTATGGAAAATCACAGAGATTTGTCAAGCTTTGGTGTAGTAAGATTTAAAGAAAAAGTAATACTGCAGATGAGAGTGTTAAAGGGATTGTCTACTTGAATGTTTAAAAAGATAGATACTCCCTTTATTACCTATTCCCTAGTTTTGCATAACTAATATACATTTTACCTCTGTGATTACCTTGTATCTAAGCCTCTATAGTCTACTTCCTTCTCTCAGTGCTTTTTACAAACTTGCATTTTAGCCAATAGAAGAACATTGGAAAGTTGTTTAAGTTTGTATGCTCTATCTAAATCATGAGAGAAAAAAATGTGGGCTCTTTGTCCCTTTAATATAACAATAATGGTTGTGCAATGCTGGGGAATAGGTAGCAAAGATGTTATCTATCTTTTTAAACAATAAGAAAAATCAAGTAGACTGTCCCTTTAAAAAGGAGCATCTATTTAAATTGGACAATATGTAGAGAGATGACTGCGTTCATAAGATAACACTATAACTAAGTGATTAATGGGACATTACACTTCTTAGCACAACTACAGCAGCGGGATAACTGCTCCTCATCATGCTGTATGTCCCCTATACTTAGATGCCAGATTGCCAGCCTTCACATCTGCATACTGGCCGCTAACATCTTGGACTTTAGGTATTCTTGAACTCTGCAACTAGGGTTGCCAGGTGTCCAGTATTTTAGCAGGATGTCCAGTAAAATCTTCATGAAAATACTGGACACAAATTCCATATTTTTGTAAAGTCTTTGAGTGTTAGCTAAGGTTTAAAGGCAGCTTATGCCTCAATACTTTAAAATATGGAGGAGAAAGAAGCGAGGGACAAATAAATAAAACAACTTTGGTTGTTACTGTCAGCCAAAGATGGAAAATTATTTATTTATATGTTAATAGCAGCCAATGGGTAAAATGATTGCTCAGTTGTGAAAAATATGCATGGTGGGATCAAGAGTGAGGTGTAAGGTAGAGCTTTTGGGGGGCATTGTGTGACCCTACAGACCATCGTGTCTAGTCACCAATGGATTGTCCAATATTTTTGTGCAGGATAGCTAGCATCACAATCTGCAACAGGAGCAGTGCACATTCACAGTTTAGTTATACTGCAGGCCTTTTGACAGCAGTATTACTCTGGGTTAGTATGCATGATACAGAACAAAGCATTACTGGGCTAAAAAGCTGCGCCCAGGTGGTAAATCGCCATAGAACAGGCTAACAATGGTATTGAGCCAGTTGTTCGTTCCTGTGAGTGTGCTTCTCTCTGTATGTATTTAGTCTCCCTATGGGAAAAAAGGGGCAACCAGACGTGGAGTCCTTGCTCAGTGTGCTTAGAGGAATATGGCTACACCTCACTGACGAGGCCCAATGAAGGCCGAAATGATCGTCTGGGGTTGCTGTGTTCCTTGTTCAGAGAGGAATTGCCTGGTATTTCGGCGCTGGACTGACCGTAATAGGCGGGATCAGACTGATATACTACAGGAAAGTTCTTCTCTGTGAAAAGCATTACTGGGCTAAAAAGCTGCACTCAGGTGGTAAATCGCCATAGAACAGGCTAACAATTGTATTGAGCCAGTTGTTCATTCCTGTGAGTGCACTTCTCTCTGTATGTATATTGTATATAAATATATATATATATATATATATATATATATATATATATATAGTGTATCCTTTGTTGAAAAGCATACATAGGTAGGCTCACGAGCAACAATACACTTTTAGGAGCTAGCTGCTGATTGATGGCTGCACATAAATGCCTCCTGTCATTGGTTTACTGGATGTGTTCAGCTAGCATGTCTGCTTCTTTAACAAAGTATACGAAGAGAATGAAGCAACATTGATGATAAATAGTATACTGGTAAAGTTGTTTAAAATTGTAAGCTTTATCTGAATCATTAAAGAAAAAAATTGGGTCCCACGTCCCTTTAATGTGATTATAAATAATTCCTTAATTGGGCAGACACTGAGGCTAGCCCCTTATTTGCTGACATTACCTTTCCCACATGCACCAAATATTTATTACATTTATGTAAATCATGATATGCCCAAAATAAAAGTAGTTTAATAGAAGCTGAAAGGAATATTGCTCTTAAAGGGACAATGTATGAGTAGCATTTAAAGCATGCTAAAAATAGTATAATTCAGAATATTTAATTTGTCATAAATTCTCAAAACAACACAGAAATAAATTATTTATCTTGTTAGTTTTTGCTTTAAATATTATTCTTGCCTCCTAGTCAAATTCTGTAGCTTAAAGGGACTTGAAACCCAAAAATGTTCTTTCATGATTTAGGTAGAACATACAATTTTAAACAACTTTCCTGTTTATTTGTTATGTTAGTGAGATCAGTTTCTGTTGAGTGTTTAGATCGGAAACCAGATTGGAGGGGATCAAGTAAAGAGTTAGATGAACAAAATTGAGTTAGGCGAATATAGACTTATCATTCCAATCATTTGGAGGCAATGACTGGCCAAAAGTTAGAAAGGGTGGGGTCAAGTGAGTACTTGTTTTAGGATTGGTGTGATTAATGCATGCTTGATTGTATAAGGAAATTTACCAGTGGTAACGGACTGGTTAAAGAGAGGAGTTAGGACATTGGTTAAAGAAGCAGAGAGAAAGGAAGAAGTTGTGAAGTAATGGGGTTGAGTGGATAGGCTTGTCCTGATGATGTAAAACTCTCCTCTCTGGCAAGAGTATCTTACAAGTGTCATCAGTACTTTGAGGTGCCTCAAATAGTTTTAGGAAGACACATTTTAGCTTGAATGCTCTCTATCTCACTATGCTGGGTTCGGGATTTGAAGGACAGTAAATTTGCAATCTTGGACCAGGAAGACAATAAATAAAAGCAACAATGAGAGAGGAGGTGGATAAAATGAACTTTAAAAGAAGTGAAAGAAATGAATGGGAGTAAAGAAATGCAATGGAAGGTGCAGTATGGAGAGAGCGGAATACCTTCTCCTACTAACAGTCTGTCTCCTGTTCTAGGAGTGTGAATGAAGTGTAGGCCACAATAGAACAAGGAGGCTGCCGCAGTTGTGTCAGAGGAGGAGAGCCAAGTTCCTGTGATAGCTAACAGGTTAAGTGGTTCTGAAATGAACAGGTTAGGAAAAGAAGTCAGCTTGTTTGCTTTACAAAGGGCCCAAGATAATTGTGGTATTTTCGTAAGCATACAAATTACAAAGAGAGAAGCGCTCTACCAGGAACAAACAACAGCTCAGTAGCTTGTTCTTTGGGAAGTTACCACCCAGGAGCAGCCTCTTTTAGCCCAGTTGTGCTTTTCCCAGAGGAAAACTTTCCTAAAGTATATCAGTCTGACCCCGCTGAGAAAGGTTGGTCCAGTCCCAAAATACCAGGTAATGCAATTGTGGTGTTTTAGCAGATGTGAAGTTGATGAGATTGAGAGGCTTACGTAGGCTGTATTTTGAAGGTGGTAGTCGTAGTAATGAGCAGAAAGTGACAGATGCTGGACCTGGGTTTAGGTGAGAATTCCCCAGCTTAGAGGAGAAGGAAGATGAGAGTGTGTCTTATGTGAGTGTCTCAGTTTAGTATCAGTGGAACATGGTTGGCTGGGGGATGAGAGAAAGGAATGGAGTTCACATGTTTTTTAAGAGGAGAGAGAATATTACAGAAGGTACAATATGAATAGTCTGGGACTTTAAGGAGAAGGGAGAATAGAGTAATATAGTAAAGGCAAACAGGAGAACACGTATCATGTTTAACTGACAGAGACAATTTAGGGAGATAAATATGATTGTACCCGTTAGACGTAATTAAAGGGACACTAAACCCAAAAATTTTATTTCATGATTCAGATATTGAATACCATTTGAAACTACATTCCTATTTACTTCTATTATCTCATTTGCTTCATTCTTTAGATATCCTTTGTTGAAGAAATATCAATACACATGGGTCAACCAATCACACAAAACATCTAAGTGCAGCCACCAATCAGCAGCTACTGAGCCTATCTAAATATGCTTTTCAGCAAAGAATATCAAGAGAATGAAGTAAATTAGATAATAGAAGTAAATTAGAAAGCCGTTTAAAATTGCATGCTCTTTCTAAATCATGAAAGCAAAAAAAATGTGGGTTCATGTCCCTTTAACTCCTTTGTCAAACTCCTTTTGTAACTCAAGCACACTTTGAAAAACGTCACACATACTGCAACTGCTATGAGAAATTTAAACACACTATCACAGAATTCTGATCTGTGTACTTCTTAATATAGTTTATTGGCTGACAAGAAGAATATCATAACTTTATTGGTGAACAAACACACACATCTGCTAGATAAGAAAATAGTTTATTCATTAGAGGAATATGCCCTTTTCTTTTTTGCAATATGCAAAAATGCAATATTGCATTTTGAAACACTAATTTTTTTTAAAAAAAAATTTTCTTTCCCATTTGTATTTTTTTTCCATTAAAGAGAGAGGAAAAAACAACAACAAAATGCCTTTAAGAATCATTCATGCTTCAGATGGAGCATGCAAATTTAAGCAATGTTCTAATTTACTCCTATTATCAATTTTTCTTTGTTCTCCTGGCATCTTTATTTAAAGTGAATGTAAATTTTGATGATAAAGTGCCCGTTTTTTTTATTATTAAAAACACGGGCACTTTAATTCATCAAAATTTACATTTCACTTGAGTTGTGTAAATACTTACCTTTTAATCTTGACAGCCGCTGCATCGTTTCTTCCGCCTGTCGCAAAGCCTCTTCCTGGGTCTAAAATGAGGAATCCGGCTTCCTCCAATCACGGCGTTGAATCAAACACCGATTCCCCCAGGAGGGAAGCCGTGATTAGAGGATGACCGATCCGTCATTTCTGACGTAGGAAAAGGCTTGCCACGACCGGGGGAAGCTGGAGTGGCTGTCAAGATTAAAAGGTAAGTATTTTCACAACACGAATGAAATGTAAATTTTGATGAATTAAAGTGCCCCTGTTTTTAATTTTGAATTTTTAAAAACCGGGCACTTTATCATCAAAATTGACATTCACTTTAAAAAGCAGGAATCTAAGCTTAGCAGCCAATCCAATTTTGGTTCAGCCCACTGGCTAGTGCTTGCTGATTGGTGACTACATTTAGCAACCAATCAGAAAGCGATACCCAGGTTCTGAACAAAAAATGGGCCGTCTTCTAAGCTTTATATTCCTACTTTTTAAATAAAGATAGCAAGAGAACAAAGAAACATTGATAATTGGAGTAAATTATAAAGTTGCTTAAAATTGCATGCTCTATCTGAGTCATGAAAGACAAAATTTGGATTTAGTATCCCTTTAAACACTGCCCTTTTGATGAAAGATTCATGTGGGAAAAAGTATCAAGCTGCATTTACAGAATCTAAGACACTGGTATACAGTGAGCATGCGCCAGAGGCAGAAATTTATTCACTTTCTGCAATAAGATTTTTGTTTTAGTGACATTTTTTCTGCAGGTAATTTTGAAATGACATTAAATTCGAAATCAGACATTTACACTAACGCACTAGCTCAATTGCAATTTGTTGATTACATGGACCTAAAGCAATTTTTTAAGTTTTATAATATATTGCAAAAGCTGAAAACTGCATTGGAAATTACCTGCAGAGAAAAAAAAATGAAATGTTAGGTTGTTTCCTTTGCTCTCGGTCTAATATCACATAATTATCCTATATAATTGGCCAAGTATGTTTGTCAGATGCAGTCATGCGCAATAGAGACTGCACGTGACAAACATACCTGGCCTTGATCAGTGTCGGCTTGGAGCGAGGCAAGTAACAGCTGTGAGAAGCCGCGCGCTACATGGGAGGTGAGTGACAGCGGGCGTGCGCGAGCTACACAGCATACAAGCTGAACAGCTGTGAGGTCTGGGGAGCGCGAGGCAAGCTGTCACTCACCTCACATGTAGTGCCGCGATGGGGGCGTGGCCGGGCGGGTGTCACTGCGATGGGAGTGGCCGTGCGGGTGTTGCCGCGATTGGGCGTGGTCGTGCGGGTGTCGCCATGAGGGGGCAAGATAGGGGGGAGAAGGCCCAAAGAAGGGGGGAGAAGGGCCAAAGAAGGGGGGAGAGAGCCAAATAGAGGGGGGAGAGAACAAAAGAGGGGGCAGAGAGAGCCAAATAGAGGGGGGAGAGAACAAAAGATGGGGCAGAGAGAGCCAAAGAGTGGTGAGAGAGAGCCAAAGAGGGGGGAGAGAGACAAATAGAGGAGGGGGGAGAGAGACAAATAGAGGGGGGGGGGAGAGCCAAAGAGGGGGGAGAGAACAAAAGAGGGGGGAAGAGAGTCAAAGAGGGGGGAGAGAGAGCCAAACAGGGGGCAGAGAGAGCCAATGAGGGGGCAGAGAGAGCCAAAGAGTGGGGAGAGAGAGCCAAAGAGGGGGGAGAGAACAAAAGAGGGGGCAGAGAGAGCAAAAGAAAGGGGGGAGAGCGCCAAAGAGGGGAGTAAGAGAGCAAAAGAGGAGAGAACAAAAGAGGGGGCAGAGAGAGCCAAAGAGGGGGGAGAGAACAAAAGAGGGGGGAGAGAGAGCCAAACAGGGGGCAGAGAGAGCCAATGAGGGGGCAGAGAGAGCCAAAGAGTGGGGAGAGAGAGCCAAAGAGTGGGGAGAGAGAGCCAAAGAGTGGGGAGAGAGAGCCAAAGAGTGGGGAGAGAGAGCCAAAGAGTGGGGAGAGAGAGCCAAAGAGTGGGGAGAGAGAGCCAAAGAGGGGGGAGAGAATAAAGAGGGGGCAGAGAGAGCAAAAGAAAGGGGGGAGAGCGCCAAAGAGGGGAGAGAGAGAGCAAAAGAGGGGGAGAGAACAAATGAGGGGGCAGAGAGAGCCAAAGAGGGGGGAGAGAGAGCCAAAGAGGGGGGAGAGAACAAAAGAGGGGGCAGAGAGAGCCAAAGAGGGGGGAGAGAACAAAAGAGGGGGGAGAGAACAAAAGAGGGGGGAGAGAACAAAAGAGGGGGGAGAGAGAGCCAAAGAGGGGGGAGAGAGAGCCAAAGAGGGGGGAGAGAGAGCCAAAGAGGGGGGAGAGAGAGCCAAAGAGGGGGGAGAGAAAGCAAAAGAGAGGGAGAGAGAGAGCAATAGAGAGGGGGTGAGAGCAAGGGGTGGGACCGCTGTACTGCAAAAATTGGCCCGTGTACACGGGCTTTAGTACTAGTGTAGTAATAAAAAGGCCCATTGCTCACAAGAACGTCATATTCGCATTTAAGAGAACAGACTGATGTGGAGCAGGGCTGCAAAACAAAATCACTAACAGTTCCTGCATGTGCCTTGTTATTTCTTCAGACATGCTGCATTTTGTGCAACAACCTCTCTGATCACAGCATGTTCTGCCTTGGGGGAGCATGCAAACACATATTTAAGAAGCAGTTCCTGTTTCTTAACTTCTTTCCATCTAAATGGTGGCAGAGATATCTATCTCTAAAAGCGCTTGTTTAGGGTGATTGATAGGCCCTGCCTGCACGATTAGCTGCAAGACAGAAGGGGCAGGATTGTGCAATGTTAAATTTCATCAAGCAACATGGCATCACTAGTGGAGACTGTGGGGAGGACAAGTTCTTTGCTTGGGAACTTGTCTGTTTATAGTTTGATAAATTCTCCTGGCTGAGTTATTCTCAGAAGAGTTACATAACAGATTGTTTTAGAGTTCTTGGGAGTTGTTATTTTTCCCAATCGCTTGCTCACACCATTCCCTATAGTTGTACTCCTGAAGCATTTGCTATGACAATGTAGTATTTTTTTATGTCTAAAAATAATTCATATGTATGTTTACTATTTTTTTCCTTTTTCTTTGTAAAAACGAATGTTCCTGTCCTGAAAAAAACATAATTTTCTTGTTATAAAGTGAAGCAGAGGCAGTAGTCATAAGCTGATGAGGATCAGTAGGATGTACAAAATCAATACTGCATTGGTTTCATTTTAAACTAAAACAAATTGTAACTTTTTTAAAAAAAAAAATCAAAACATTTTTAACATGTGAAAGTAAGTAAGATTACAACTTTTTTTTTTTTTATGTTTTCTTTTCTCTTTTTTAATCATTAGAATGCAATGGTTTTCGCCCATAATATATATTGGCTAAATATTAGTGCAATATATATATATATATATATATATATATATATATATATATATATATATATATATATATATATATATATATATATATATATATATATATATATATATAAAAAACAAAAATAGAGAGCACCACTGATACTATATACAATAATTGTGTATAAATGGGTATAATTTGTGTAAATTTGTGCATGAGCAGCTGTTATAAAGGATAAACAAAAAGTAAATAACAAGTGGTAACAGCGCTGCAAATAACTGTGCAAAACAACCTTATAGTATAGATACTAATGTTTGTTTAAATATATAAAACGCAGTATGCAAAATATGCAAACATAGTTGCAACCTCTATACAGAGTGAATGATCACAGTTTTAGTAGCAATTTAAACACTTGAGAATGTTTTACAAGTAAATTGTATCTTAATACATCAATGCCTGCTGGCAGTATAGTGATATCTACGACCAATACAGTACAAAGGAACTGTTCATAATGTTACACAATAATAAAAACAAGTACATACAAAATAAAAATCTCTCAATAAAAATGAGTAAAAGTTAACAGCAAGTCGCAACCTACTGGTCTGGCCAGATAACTCAAACAATATACTCACTACATGTTTCTGGGTCACGCCCCTTCATCAGGTGTAAGCTACAGTAAGAAAGAGCTTACACACAGGTTATTGCTCAGAAAATACGTTTAAAAAATAATTATATACTGAGATCAGGACACATAGTGGGGCATAGACAATAGGTATTAGATATATACTGGTGCAGAGATCTTAAAGGTTAGTTAATAAAAATAAAAAATAAAATCTCACATAAGCACTCTTGTCAAGTATAATGCCAATTTAATCACCAGAGGAAACATGATCCTCTCAAAAGTGAACACAAAAGCATTATCATATATAAGGATAATTTACATTTGAATCAGACTTACAATAATAGAAAATAATATCCTGTACACAAAAGAAAACACCAGTGGAAATACAATATCAACCTCTCTCTAAGAAGTGAGTAGACAGTAACAATAAAGATACCCCTTAAGAGGAATAACAGACATTAATACTTAGCTCATGACATGAGAACAATGATAGAGAGGGCTCAAGAGTAGAAGGTAAAAAGTCCGTAAACTGTCTCTTCGTTAAAGCCATAAGGTGCGAGGGTATCAAGATTAAAGATCCACCTACTCTCGTGATGGAGGAGAATCCTATCTAGATCACCATCCCTTATACCTAGGTTTACCTTATCAATACCAATTACTTTCAAATCTTTTGCTTGAGAATTATGTGCCGACAATAAATTTATTTTTCTTTTTAATCTTCATTTCTGATTGTGCCCTAAGGATTTCATTTTTCATCTTGTCATTTAGTTCTTTAAATTCACTATTGTCCTCCAATTTATTCCATTTTTCTGTCATCTTTGCTAATTTTCTCTAGTTTGAGATTATCTTCCTTCAAAATTAGTGTCATGATTTTATTGGAACATTCAGTTAGGATTTGCTCCCACTGATCACAAAAGTCTGGGATTATAGTGTCTTGTAAATTGGCTCCTGGTAATTTAAGAAATCTAAGCCCCCTGGGAATCATATCTGATGTCTGATAGCTGGTTAAACTCGATTTTTCTTGATTTTATGTAAATTACTCTTAGGTCTCCCTAAGAGTAAAAGGGGGAAACCAGACGTGGACTCATTGCACACATACCCTAGAGATATGCAACTGCACCTCACTGACGAGGCCCAAGAGAGGCCAAAACGTACGTCTGGGGTTTGTCGTTTGTCTTGTTCAGAGAAGAATTGCCTGGTATTTCGGTGCTAGACTGTCATTGGGCAGGATCAGACTGATATGCTACAGGATATTTTTTCTCTGTGAAAAGGCATCAACGTGTGCTAAAAGAGACTGCACCCTGAGTGGCACTGTATATCCGTTTCAACATTGGAGGCATCTCCACTCGTTTCATCAAAGGTAAATGTGTCTTTTACATCAGAATCTGATAGAGAGGGCTCAAGAGTTAAAGGTAAAAAGTCCGTAATTCAAATACCCCTCGCTCCGGCCACCCACTTCCAAAGTATTGCCATATAAAAATTTTTTTTTTTTTTTTTTGTAGCTAGAGCACGGATTGGAGAACAGTTAAAACCATTAGCTCACAAAAATAAATCACAATTTTTTTTTATGAGCTTTATTAAAAGGGACATAAAACAAGCATGTCTAGAAGCAAATAAGCTGCTGTGAAATACAATGCCTGTGTTTCTAATGCTAAACACTGATAAGGGGGTGGAGGATCAGACTACTCCAAACAGCATGGCTATGTAACTAATTTTGCTTATTTTTTTAAATTACTTTAAAATACTTGCCAGCAATTTTAAACTAATTTATGCAAACCATTTTTACTTAATAATCCCATTTAGGAGATTCACAGATCTCAACATGTTTTATGGCACTTTAAGGTGTACAAAGAAAAAAAACATTTGCATGTTTGCTGCCACCGCACTTACAGTGTGGTGAAAGAAAAAGGTCCATTACCGATCTAGTGAAAATAACAACCACGTAAAAAAAATTGAAGTGGATGGCCGGAGAATGGGGTATTAGAATTTCAGCGCCACATTGAAAGTAAGAATATTGCTAACATTCCGGATCTGTTTATATGAAGAGAAAAGTTTACCATTACTTTACATTAGCAGGGACTGTATGTGCGTGCACAACCTACTCTTAGGCTTCATATGCTTGCGGGATATTAGGAACAGGGGGAACATGCATTGGTGGGATGCAGCCTGTTCACACCAGTTCTTAAGAACCGGTTCTTAAAATGTAGAAATTGTTTAGAACCTGTTCCTAAAATAAAAATGTTGGAATCCCACCACTGGGAACATGCCTCTATAAGCCTGACAAGAAATTGTGTGGGTTTTTTTTGCTCAGGAACTTTAATTATGGCATGAAAACAAATACAAATTGAAATGTGCGCTCTTAGATAAAAGTAAAAAGCGCTTTTGGACATGGACATATAAACGGGGGGGGGGGTGGGAAAGAATACCCCCATGGGGAGGAGGTAAGGCAATGCATAAATCCCCCCCAGTTAAATGAGCCAGGGGGCTTGCACACCCAAGTACTGCTAGTGAGGAGCCCCAAGGCACAACATGCTGCAATCTGTGATGTCATCGCAGAAAATGCAAGAAAGGGGCACAAGCAGGGACTTTGTAGCGCTGCTCCCATGCTGTGCAGAGGGAGGCCTCATTGTGGCTCTCAAGCTTAATTAATGCTAGTCTAATTCATCCATGAGGGGCAGAGGGAAAAGTAAAAAGTCATTTATTTTCTAATAATTCCTTGTCTGTCAGAGCTGTGTGTTACCAGAGTGTTGCAAATAACAATTGAAATTTTTTTCCCAGTGCAGCTCCAGGCAAATGGCTTATGGAGAGGGAATCAGTATAATAACCTGCATCAAGATGACCGTCTACAGACCCTTATTTATAGAGTAGGCTATGTTGCATAAACACATATATAACAAATGCTCAGAGTGTACCTTAATTTTCATACGGCAAGGCTACAGTATGGCACTGATTGTAAGTGCTGATGCTGGGAGGAAGCACAACTCATCCAGTAGTTCCCAAGACTTTAACCTGGAGGCGGATTCACCCGTGCCTTGTTATCGTACCGTACCTGAATCTTCTTGTTGTGACATCCTACGGCGTCTCTAGCTCCAATGAAACGCTCCGAAGCGACCAGGTCGCTAAAGCTCTGTACTCCTTGTCAGTCAAGACAAAAAAGAAAGGGAGCGCCTAATGGCATAATGTCGCCAAACTCAGTCAACTTCCGGTCTGTGACGTGGGCAGTTCTTTCATCCAATCGGATACCCTCTACATCTCCGTAGCCCCAAAGCTCTGTTGCGATCACCTTAATGCCGAGTCTCCAATCCGGTAAAATTTTCAAATAGTACAAGAACACAAAAGACCGGGTGAGTCTCGAGGCACTATTCAATAAAAACTTGAAGCTTTATTGGAAACCATATAAAAAGACTAGGTCTTTAAAACAGAATTAAGTGCATAAGAACAAATTGATGGGCTGGCTTACGCATTTCGGCTAAGTGAAGCCTTACTCATAGACACATTAGGGCACACTAACACAGGGCTTAAATAGCCCTGTATCCGGTGCAGCATATGTTCCCAGCTGAAAACAATTAAAGTATTTGAGAAAAAAACCTCACTCTTAACTGAGGCATTACAGAATATTAACAGTTAACTATCAACAGATATTGGATGACATATTTGGAAAATCATGAAACACTATGAATATAACAATATGCAATTGACATTGAACACCATATAACATCATAGTTTAAAAGCATTGGTTAGTTGCAGCACCTGAGTACATAAAGAAAACCTCATTATATCGTTGCACTATTGGGGTCTACAACTTGATTTTAAAAAACATTAGTGCAAACAAATGTTTTTCTTTTTTATCCCTATGAACCATTATTGAAAAAGTCAACTTAGCTCAGAAATAAGACCCATGTATAGATAAGTACTGTATGCATTAATCAAAAATATCTAACGCTTCGTCTTAAAGCTGTAGCACCTACATGGACTTTTGTTTGAAAATTCAAAACTTAATAGGGCCTATTCTGAAATAGGATTAACACATACCCCAGTAATAACACTGAGCTCGTATAGCCATAACAGGGTCATTTACTACATGCTATAATTGAGGCACCATAGTGACCATATAAACCATGATGGTATTAATAAAAGGTAAAATTCAAAAAAAGCCTGTGATGGATTGAGGTCAATACTCTCCTATGTATAACAACATTCCTTGACTAGACAACATATAAGTGAATGAGATGCATGTAACCTTATCACCTTGCTCATATTTGCTTTTAGCAAAAGGTATTCATGTCATGCTTTTTATTTTAAAGAAACACATTGTGTTGTTTAACATAATCTATTCATGTTATGAACTTAAATGTGGGATTAGATTTACTTTCGTTGCCAGAAATTGATAATATCTTCCTCAATATTAAAACCCTCTGGTCTTCGTGTCTTTAACTGGAATATCCAATAAGCTTCCTGGTAGAAAAGCCCACTTTCACCCCCTCTTTCGGGGGGTGTGACCTGTTCAATAACCTGCCATTGAAGCTTTTTACATCCTTGCCATGAATATGGATAAAATGCCTGGCTAGGTCAGAACATTCAACTCCATTATCAATGTTATTTGAGTGCTCACGTATGCGTGTTCGTGCCTCCCTGGACGAGCATCCTACGTATTGTTTTCTACAAAGAGTGCAGTCTACCAGGTAGATTACATTGTGAGAGCGACAGTTTGTACATTGTTTTAACATATACACTTTCTGGGTGACCATAGATTGAAAATTACGGGTTATTCTAGTACACCCACAGGCAATACATTTGTTGAAATGGCATTTATAATGTCCTTTTACATGTAACCAGCTACTGTCACTTTTTTGTTTCCTGAGCATACTGGGTGAAAGTATGTTGCCCAAGGAGCATCCTCTTTTTGCCACATAATTGCACTCAGATTGAACAAAGTATTTTAAGCTATCCTCAGCTGTCAGTATGGGTAGATGTTTGCCTACAATACTGCAAATTGCCCTAAATTGGGGACTGTAGGTAGTTACAAAAAGGGGTTTTGAATTATCAAAAGTGTTGTGTCTTGACTTGTTTGAGGTATTTAATAGCATTTGGGTTCTGTCCATTCATGTAACCTCAAGATAAGCCCTAGTTACAACTTTTTTAGCATACCCTCTCTCCAAAAGTTGGGTTTTTAATATTTCACTATTTTTCTCAAAGTCAGAATCACTGGTGCAATTGCGTTTGATTTGTATGAACTGCCCCTTAGCAACCCCAAAACCTGTATGTCTCGGATGGTTGCTATTTGCGTGTAGGATTGTGTTCGATGAGATTGGTTTGCGAT
This sequence comes from Bombina bombina, assembly GCF_027579735.1. Taxonomy (NCBI): domain Eukaryota; kingdom Metazoa; phylum Chordata; class Amphibia; order Anura; family Bombinatoridae; genus Bombina; species Bombina bombina. Next base: position 669,010,965 of record NC_069503.1, on the reverse strand, counting down.
ATAGGTTAGTCGTAACTTGGCCTGTTACTGTGTTACCTGTCAAAGTTACATCCAAGTATGCAGTCTCAGTTAAATCTGATTGCGAAGTAAATTGTAATACCACCTCATTAGAGTTAATTAATGAGACAAAAATCAGATTTCTCTTCCTCAGTAACTGCCCAGATGATCAAAAGATCGTCTATGAATCTTTTGTATATTTTGATACATTCTCTATATGGGTTATCTTCTCCATAGACGTGGGACCGCTCCCACCAAGCCATGTAAATGTTTGCATAAGATGGTGCAAATTTAGCACCCATAGCGGTCCCACGTCTTTGGAGAAAGTATTCACCCTCAAATTTAAAATAATTATGGTTCAAAAGAAGATCAAGTGCTTCAACCACAAAATCTTTAAGTGATTCATCATAATTACTCAACTGGTCAAGAAGACATCTAACTGTTGCAAATAACAGGCATATCTATATTTTTTGCTTTATATAGGAGGACTGTTGAGAAATTTGCATTGTTCCATTGAACATTAAACTACAAGATCACTAGGTGTCGAATTAAAAATTGTAGCTATTATTAATTTAAAGGCTACAAGTTCTGAGAACCTGGTTACACTTACAGAAGGTTCTGTACAGGTTGACATTATAATGGATGAAATCTAATGTTGTTTCCATGGATTTACGAAAAATGGTGGGGAAGATAAAATGTGTTTGGCGAGTTGGGGCTTCAGTGAAGAACCCCCCTGTCCAGGAATATCAGGCTCCTAGTGCAGATGAACTGCCGGGATCTAGGGGCTGGGGCGTGCAAGTGGGATGAACTGTAAATTAGAGGACTCATTTTGCAGCTTGCATTAAAATAATGCATTCAAAACTATGCAAACAAGTATTGCTAAGAGCGATGTGGCTATAACACCAACACAATATTTAAACTTTCCAACATGTATTGTATTCTCAAGCTGCACCCCCTTTAGTCAGTGAATGCCTTATCCCATTCACTATTTAAACCAGAATATACCTTAGCTGCCATGTAGCTCAAGTAGATCTAATAGCCTTATAAAAAGTGTTTAGGATGGTAGGAGGAAGAGTAAAGCCTAAAGGATGGGAGCACTTAAAACATAGCTGCATTCTCCACATTGTAACTCTGATCCCCGGATGCATCACCCAATGTATCATCCAGTTACTACATCTATTCCATTTGTGACATTTTTTAGTATTAAAGCCAGAGTAAATAAGGTGTGGTTAGTCATTAAAGGGACATTAAACTGATGGGCACAACTAACCTAGGATGGTTACTACTAACTAGGCTATTGCTTTTCCTCATGTTACTGCAGCTCTTTTTAAAGCTGTGTTCCTATTTTAACCCTTGAAATGTTGTCTGAAGATGAAGCTCTTCCCCTTTGTACTGGGGGCTGCCATTTTGGAACTCAGGAATTCTCACAGCCTGTGACAGAATCTCTGCACACTCACATATCAGCAATATTGCAAACTATTTGACAACTGTATAATGTGCTTCAGGTTAGGGTGCATGATACAGACTACTGAGCAGGAGCTGTACATTTTTTCGGTGGCTGCATTGCTATATATTATTGTTGAGTGCTTTTTAAAATATATTTTGTGTAACTGTAAAACTGTGCAAAAAATGTAAAGCTCCCATGATATATCATGCACACTTACTCCAAGCAAATGATACAGCTGTAAAAAAAAGTGGGCAATATTACTGATGTCACAGGCTGTCAGAATACCTGAGCTCCAAGATGGTGGCTCTTCAGTATCTGACAAAACATACTTGCAATAACAAGGTGAGTAGTTACTTTTCTTTTGTAGTTGTGCAAAGCAAATTAATGTCCATTTAATGATTCACCAAATGGTTTGCTGCTTTATGCAGATATTCTGCACATGAGCAGCCAACATTGCTTCTCCTCTCAATAAATGTCCCTTGATATGGGAGGAGCACCCAACAGGAAGCATGTGCACTGTCTTCCCTCTCACAACAGACACTGCTTTTCCCTCCCTCTGTGACACGGAAGCTGGATAAGCAATGGCGGGCAGAGCATGTGGCAAGCCGTTTCCTGTGTTGATGACAGATGAGCACTTAGATTTGCATACAAAGAGAGAAGCGCTCTACCAGGAACGAACAACAGCTCAGTGGCTTGTTCTATGGCGATTTACCACCCGGAAGCAGCCTCTTTTAGACCAGTGTGCTTTTCACAGAAGAAAACTTTCCTGAAGTATATCAGTCTGATCCTGCCAAGTAAGGTCAGTCCAGCCCCGAAATACCAGGCAATTCTCCTCTGAACAAGGAACATGACAACCCCAGACGATCGTTTCGGCCTCCTATGGGCCTCGTCAGTGAGGTGCAGCCACATTCCTCTAAGCACACTGGGCAAGGAGTCCACGTCTGGTTTCCCCCATCACCCATAGGGAGACTTCCCCAGGGTCATAATAATTTGCATACAAAGAGAGAAGCGCTCTACCAGGAACAGATGAGCACTTAGGCAACAGAAGAGATCAGTATAGGACAAAAAATGCAAGTTATACATTTTGAGTAAACAGATACAGTAAACCTAGATAAGTCAACTTAATGTTTGTAGGGATGGCTAAAACTTAAAGTGACAGTAAAGTCATAATTAGAAATGTATGATTTAGACAGAGCAATTTTAAACAACTTTCCAATTTACGTCTATTATTTAATTTGTTTCCTTCTCTTGTTATCCTTTGCTGACAGAGTTATCTAGGTAAGCTCAGGAGCAGCAAACATCCTAGGTTCTAGCTGCTGATTGGTGGCTGCATATATATATACAGATTGCCATGTGTTCAGTTAGAAACATGTAGTGCATTGCCAAGAGAATAAAGCAAATCTGATAATAGAAGTAAACTGTAAAGTTGCTTAAAATTGTATGTTCTGCCTAAATCATGAAAGAAGAATTCCGGGTTTCATGTTCCTTTAATCATCCTTGCTCCTCTACTAGATTTGTCTAGTTCAAAGCTGTTTCCTTTTCTGGTAAGGGTGTTACAAGGAGGCACATAAGTTCTTCCCATAGCCTTCCCCCTTTTCCTAGCCTTCATATTGTTTTAAACCAGGCAGGCATTTTTCTTATCCTAACAATCTAGCATAAGTCTCAGACAAATGGTGTTGTAGTACTACCTATAAGATAAGGCACTGCTTATACTTAAGTGTGCAAGATTTAGCAGGCTTCCTTTATGGTCAGATGCAGAGTAAATGGGCAGTACTTATTTTATACAGTACTTCACTGGCGGTATTGCACTATATGCTTTTCTTCTCCCACAAGTACACGAAGATACGACAATTTTTTTTCATTTTTCCATTTTTGGATTATTTCTATTTTTCTTCAGATTATATATATATATTTTTCACATTTTAGAATTCACATTTTTATTTTTATCTTTTATTTTCACTGTTTTTTCTACTATTAGATTATTGGATTGTCTATTCTCACTGTCTCACTATTCACTTTGTCAGGACACAGCCATTTGGGACTATTTGGACTTGCTATTCACTCTCTTTTCTCCCCTCGGAGGATTGATCCTGTCAATTGTATGTTCCCACATAGAGACTTCTGCCCTATCCTTCTGTTTTCCTTTTATTATCGAACCATTGTTTTTAATAGTTATTTTTAACCATTAATGTGTACACGTGGATCCACGTTTTGTTTTATTGTAATTTATGTTCGCCAATATAAACCTTCACTATTGCGATTATTTTTCTATACCTTATTGTTTTCGGTTTAGTTACCACAGCCAATAGGTGCACCTATTTCTTTTCACTATATAATAAAGTATCCCATGCCCATTTAAAGGGACATAAAACATCTTCTTTATAAATGCATATTATATACCAACAATTAAACACTATATTGTATAATGCTTGCTTACAAAAAAATTTTTGAAGCATTTAAACTGCAATTTTTTTTTAAAAAAAAATAGCATTTCTTTTGTCACTGGACACACCATTTTAAAAGATTCATATCTCCTCTGGTGAGGCCAGTTCCGTATTAACTAATAGTGATCAAACAATAAGGCTTCTGAATTCTGGGGTAAGCAGTTACACATTTCTTAGGACTTGTAAAACCCTCATTCTTTAAATTACAAAAATTGGGAGCAAGATCAACAATGGGAAAACACAGCAATTTAGTTTTTTAACCACACATTATTAAACATATTACAGTCTCAAAGTGTTTTATGACCCTTTAATTATTCACACAAAACTGCAATACGGTCTAAAATGACAATGAATGTTAAAATGTTAAAGTTAAGTTACTGCTGATAAAAAAAAAAAATTAAAACTAGCTACTGATACAATACGTACATCGTGATGATCTTCTACCACCCAGACAGGTAAATCATTATATTTTCTAAGGCGGTGACTGTGCTCACTGTTGCAGCTCATTTTGCAGAAAACCAGCAGCCAAATAACAGCAAAGGTTTCCTAATGAAGACCAATGCAGAATTAATTATTTAAAGAGCGTCCTCACTGTTCCCTGCTGGTAGTGGAGCAAATATAATATTCAAAGGTTTCACAAAACCGGTAACAAACTATGTTTTGCTGTTTCTAGACGACCACAAATGCATGATACACAATCACTCTCTGGTCCTAAGATTGTAAAGTTTCAAATGTCTACTTCGCCATGTTTGAATCAGGCAAATACCTAGAAAGACATAAACGCTAATGGCAAACTTTCCAGAAATATGTCGGTTTCTTCACTATATCCTCACTTATAGAGATATTATGGTATTGTATTGAATAAACTAACATATTTTTCTAAAATATTCGTAAACCTAATCACAATGTTTGATCATGTGACTTTTGCGTATGAGCTGTCTTCATTTTCTTTTGAAGGATTGGTTCAATGATCTAAGCTGGAGTCAATTTTACACCAATCGTATCCTGCGCCAGGGTTCACAGGTGGTGGGCGGGGACTACTTTGGTTTTCCCGTGTTGTTTGAGTTCACGCTGTTTGGTGAGTATGGAATACACTTCTTGTTAACCATAGGTGCTGTGTTCATTATTGTACCACTTGTTAATTTAAATGTATTAAATACTCATTTATCAGGTTATATGGCACCAAGAGTTATTTTTTTTTCTACTCACAAGAACAATCGTATATTTAAGTAATGATGACAGTATGTGTTAACAATGGTCAAACTCACGTTCGTAAAACAAATAACGGGTGCTTTACATATATACTGTAACTAATATTAGGCACGTTTATGGGGTCTATAACTGCTTTCACTTTTAAAGCAGTATACTATTCCCAAATGAAAATGCAATGGGCATCAAAGTTCACTTTTATACACGCATAGTATATATCCGTAATGAATCACTGCTGTGTAAAATGTGTGCATTAAAAATAAATGTTTTAAAATAGTTTAAAACAATCATTTTGTTTGAATTGTTTTGTGGTCAACGAACATAGCCCTTGACAACCCCCTTGCTTGTAGTTTGTTCTGTTTCTTTTGCATTGACCAGATAGGGATACATTAGCTCATTTGTTGATAAAACAGTCACTGTGTAGAATGTTGCCGGTTAAACCAGGTTTAAAAAGTACAGTATTAACATAAGTTTCTGTGCAGTATTCAATATTTTATAGAAAGTTTATATTTTTAATTTCCCTTTAATCCACCTTAGTGGAATGTTGATACAAATTAAACAGCAAAGAAACACATTCAAAATCGTAAGCAACATTTTAATGAATTCTAAAAGGGATTGCATGTTTATGTATCGCACACGGCAGTGTTAATGGCGTTGGCATATAGTTATGGCTCCGGTAGTGCTTGTTGTGAGACAAGATCAGAAGTGAGACCCCCTTGTACTTGACTCTAAACTGCCATTTGTTTAAATATGGTCTTGGGCTCTCATTTAATACAGATGGATGCCACATAAATTAAAATGTTGCCCTATTGCCGCTCCTTCAAAAAGGATATCCCTTTAACAAGATCTGTTTCACCTCTTCTTTTCAAAAGGAAGATGTGCACTAGTTGTTTATTCTGGGAGTAAATTTCCGACCTCAAGCTTCCGGTTCCTATATTTTTAAACATTAGATTAGACATGTGCATTCATCAGTTTTTTTTAGCTGCAAAATGCACCAGATGGTGGCCGTCTGCGGCATTCTGCTCTTTTCTTTTAATATCTGTGGATTTGCACAAATCTTAGCGTGTTACACTTTTTTTTTTACAAGAAACCTGCCTCCAAAAAGAGCTGAAGGCAGCTGCCTTCTTATGCATTTGGCAGCTAACAAAACTGTCTAGTAAGTATCATAAAAATAGGTTAATTTTACTACATATATGTCTCTTCACTAATGTTTAGTGTCTTTATGTTCTAACAGCTTTCTGTTTTTTGGAAGGAATCTTTTTTTTATTATTTTGTGGTTCACAATATAAACATCAATGTTTGAAGTTAAAGTGAATGTAAAATTTCATCAAGTAGTGCCCACTGCCCAGTTTTTAAAAATACTATTAAAACAGGGGAACTTTCATTGATGAAACTTTACATTGCACCATATTTGTAGAAATACTTATCTCTTTGTCTTGTCCTACGTCAGCAATGACGATGCCGGCATCCTCCAATCACGGCTCCCCCCCAGGGGAAGCATTGCCTAAAGCAACGCCGTGATTGGAGGAAGGCCGGAATCGTAATTTCTGACGTAGGAAGAGGCTTGCTACTGGCTGGTGAAGCGCTGGAGCGGCTTTCAAGAGGAAGAGGTAAGTATTACTACAAATACGGTGCAATGTAAAGTTTCATCAATGAAAGTGCCCCTGTTTTTAATAGTATTTTTAAAAACCGGGCACTACTTGAAACTTTACATTCACTTTAAAGGTGAATACCTACAACAGCATTTTAATTTTGCACCCACATTATTATATGCTTTATTAGCAATAATTTGTTTACTACTACAATAATTTAAAAATCTAGATGGAAGCATTATAAATTGGATGGTGCTGTTCAGTTTAAGTAAATATGTGTAATAAAAAGAATTTTGGTTCATATTAATACATTTCTTTAAATATAGCTTGATAGATATTGCAGGGATAACTTCATCACCTGGTATGATTTTATTATGCTTAACTAGTTGTTTACCAAACTAAATTTTAGCTTTTCACTTCCAAAGAGAGGTTGTTTTTCTTAAAGAAACATGAAAATCAATATTATGCTATTGCAAGGTGTGCAGTAAATAATGCTAGTTAGTCTTATTGTTTTTTAAAGATATATTTGCTTTGTGTGCATACACCTGGTGACTGTGCATTAGTGGGCACACCAGTTGTATCTACCAATCTGCACTGTGTTAGCATTGATATTGGTGCTGTACATCTACGTATAGTTCTGATTTCACCATTAAAAATGCATTAAACTTTATAGTATAGCACTTGCTACTTGGAAATATGCTAGATTATTGCCCTGTTATACTCCCTTAATGTTACATTCTTGAAATGTTTAATGCAGTTTGTGGCAGCTATTATTTTTATTTAAATAAGTTAATAAACCATTAGGCACAATTCTTTCTGACAGATTGATTACAAAGCTGTTTTTCTTTTTTTCAGAGAATGTCTTCACAAACAGGACAAGGTTCCGTACAAGGTCAGAATAGTGCTGTAGCTGCCTTGCAGACTTTTAGAGCACAAAACCCAAGGCCTGCTCAGCTGCAGCAACCTTCTGGGCAGTATTGCTATGGTCCACAAAATGTCCCACCTCCTAATTTCAGTACTCCTCCAACTACTGGTTATTTACCCCCTAGGCCAGGCTTCATTTCCTACCCCCCACCTACAACACCCCCTGCACCTGGCACAATAAGTCAGTGTCTCCCCAGGCCTCCGTATCCATGTCAACAAGTCAGACAGAATTATACTGTACCTCCATGCTTCCCCCCTGTTCCTCCACCTGTAACTGGCCCAAGTAACCCTCCACCAGCAGGACCAACAACTGGACCCAGCACTTATCCTTACATAATGCCTCCTGCTATGCCTCCCCCACCGATCATGCCTCCTCCACTGCCACATATGAACTATCAGCCACCATATGGTACTGGATACCCTCCCCATGCTTTTCCTCCACCGCCACCTCCCACTCCTCCTCAAACAACCTACTTTAATACCTATCAACAGAGTACAGCCTCTTATCAAGGGAGCAACCACTACAGGCATACAAGTTATGGGCAATATCAGACTGCAAAACCACCAAGTGAGCAGAGGATACCAGATAGAGGCAAACATTATGAGGATCACCGACACAAAGATTACAGTTACAGTGAAAGGCACAGGTCAGAAAAGCATGCAGATCGGCGAGATAGAGGGAGAAGTCCTGAACGGCTTAGAAGAGACAGCAGTCGGCACAGCCGTAGATCAGAATATGAATACAGCAGAGCTCCATCTCATGGCAGGAATCCAACTCGTCACCCAAGTTACGATGATCGAAACCGGTGAGTTGCAATATATATATATTGGCCTATTTGTTGGCTGTTAAAATATGAGGGTTTGTGTTTTTATGTTCCCATTTTATTAATTTCTGTCTTACTTGTATGTGACCTCTTCCTATAAGTAGAAGAAGGGAGGGGCGCACAAAAAGACCAGATCCTAGTGCAGTATATTATGGCAGTTTTGTATAACACACACGCTTATATACAGGTGGGCACTCACTTGATATAACCTCAATCCATATGAGGTAAGATTCTGGCGTGGGGGCTCTGTATAGCCTGAGGTAGATGCTGGAGTTGTTACCCACTATTCAGCATAAATGTCTACTTCCCCTTTAAGACAGGTATTTGAAGACAGATGTTTCTCTCTCTCCTTCTGTTCAAAAAGACTTGTCCGTCTCTCCTGGATCCCCTTTCTGTGTAATGTCAGATTTTGCAGGGGTATGGGAGGTGGGGGCGCGCGCTAACTGCTGGCTTCTGGGAGCTCTTGTTGCGTAACTACTAGCGAAAACCTTAGCTTTGGCGCATAGTTGCGCCTTGTCGCTAAAGTTTTCGCTAGTAAACTTTATTATATATATATATATATCTCTTTTATCAATGTTTTACATTTTTAAACTGTAGCTGCTTTTGCATTGTCCCTTCCTTTCTTTCTTTCTTTCTTTCTTTCTTTTTTTTTTTTAAATGTTGTTGCCTGTGTCCCATAATGCATGACAAAATTTTGGAGCCCTAAACATTAAAGTTGCAGAGTAGTGTAGCTATAGTTGACAATTCAAATGACTGTCTAAACACTCTATTGCAAACAGATTTTATATATATATTCATCAAAGTAAGAGGGCACTCAAAGTTCTTATTTTAAATCAAGCAGCGTTTATTCAGTGAACAGTAAATATCCAAAAGGTAATTTGAAGTTTCAGCTAATAAGTTAAGCCGTAGTCAAGACCATCTTGTGAGTTGTTTGTTTGTACACAAATGTGTTAAACCGTTATTCCGAAACTCTGTATGTGTACAAACAAACAGCTCTGACAAGATGGTCTTGACAAAGGCTTAAAGGATTACTTTCTGTTATAATTTTTAAGCTAAACAACTAACATATTAAAGTTAATAAACATTAATTAAAACCTACTGACCTATATTTTCTCCAAAACAAAGTTTCATAACGTTCTAAAAGTTATATCTTTTATTCGCCGATGATGTCACGTTATCCTGCCAACTATTTTCAGCATTGCGTGTTCAAAATACTTAAACCAGTAACTTTGTGTTTAAAGCGCCATTTTGAAACCTAGGTATTGTAATCAGATTGGTACAGAGCAAAGGATACCGACGGAGTGGGTTTGGAAAACAATTAAATTTGCAGACAAGATTTCTGATATACGGTAGAGATATGTTAATGAAATGCTATTGATAAAAAGCGTATTTGGGGTAGTTAGTTAGTAACAGGCATAGAAAATATTTACTTACAGTGGCCCTTTAACTTATTAGCGGAAACGTCGACTTACCGTTTGGATATATACTGTTCACTGAATAAACGCTGCTTGATTTAAAATAAGACCTGTGAGTGCCTTCAAACGTTGATGATTCTGTTTCTATGATTGGAGGAGACACCCGGGCTAACTTACACAAAACGACTAGGAGTGACTGCATGGAATTTTAAAAGTGTATATGGCATTTATGTATATGTGTGTGTGTGTGTGTGTGTGTATGTATATATATATATATATATATATATATATATATATATATGTATATAAAAAACTAGACATAATAGCTATTAGTATGCGGACATATATTGTTTTGCTTAAGAAATTGTGCAGTAACGTTAACAATCCCTTTTTTTTTTTTTTTCTTTTTTTTTTTTTCTTTCTTTCTTCTTTCTGTAATTGTTAAAGTTCAAGACATAGACATCGTGAAAGTCGAAGATCGCCGACACCAGAGAGAAACTACAGGAAAAGACCAAAAAGGTAGTTTTTTTTCTTTTAGATTTCTGAAGCATCACACTATATGATGTAAATAAGGCGCTGTATTTCCATTAATGTTTTGTGAGTGTCACGTGTTCTGCTACAACACAGATATTTGTGCAAAGCAAGTTATTTTTGTGCTGCACTTTTACACTAATAAATCTGGTTCTGAAAATAGCTGAATGCTGCTGCCTGTGGATTATAGTAACAAATGAAATTCTGCATATTCTTTAAACTCTCTCGCATGGGTGGACCTCACTGAATTTGTAAAGGAAAGCAGATGAAGCTGGAATTCTTGACAAATTGTGAGCTTATTTCCAAAGAAAGAAATTAAACTTTAGAATGCAGAATATTGCAGGGAAGAGCAGATGCGTACAATTGTTAAGAGTATTCTTGCAAAGCTGCTGTCATATATTGCTCCAGACATGTGCACGCTCTTGAGCCTGTCTACATGCTTTTCCGAAAAGAATACCAAGATAAAGACGTACATTTGATAGGAGTAAATTGGACACCTTTTTTTAAATGAATCACAAAAGAAAAACTTTAGATTTCATGCCCCCTTTACTTTTCTCTTAAAAGTTAGAGATACTAAACACAATTTTTTTTTCTTTCATAATTCAGATAGCGCATGCAATTTTAATCAATTTTCTAATTTACTCCTATCATCAATTTTTCTTTGTTCTTTTGCTATCTTTTTAAAAAAAGCAGGAATATAAAGCTTAGGAGCCAGCCCATTTTAGGTTCAGCACCCTGGATAGGACTTGCTTATTGGTGGCTACATTTAGCAAACCCATAAGCAAGCATAACCCAGGTTGTGAACCAAAAATGGGTCAACTCCTACATTTTATATTCCTGCTTTTTAAATAAAAATAGCAAGAGAACTAAGAAAAATTGATAATAGGATTAAATTGAAAAGTTGCTTAAATTTGCATGCTCTATCTTAATCATGAAAGAAAAAAATGTGGGTTCAGTATCCCTTTAAAAAATAATTTTATGGCTTCAACTAAATTTGCATTTTGCTGCAGATTTGAGAGAGAGAGATTTTATGCACAACTCAGTGTATACAATACACTTTTGAAATCCTTATTTTATTGAGCACTATATTATTAATTTATTTTTTCCCTGTGTTGCAAATAAAAACGTATCTCTGTAGAGAATCTGGTGAAGGATCATTTGGCACGGAGGGGTCTTTTTTAGGGAATCCCATATAAGAGGCTACCTTTAGAGAATTGGACCCATAGTATGAACTTTGCAAATGTATTTTAGTCCTGTTTTTCATCTTGTATTCTGTATTTTAAAGGGACAGTCTAGTCAAAATTAAACTTTCATGACTCGGTGCATGTAATTTTAAACAACTTTCCAATTTACTTTTATCATCAAATTTGCTTTATTCTCTTGTTGTTCCCTGTTGAAAGCTAAATCTAGGTAGGCTCAAACAAACTTTGCATTGTATTTTCATTATTTGATTTTCACTGTTCCTCCAAGTTTTTTTCACTGCCCTAGAAATTATGGAATGCAACATTCTACACAGGGATTGCTGCATCACTGCAGGGGCTCATGCATATCTGTCAATGCATTTCTGGGGCAGTGGGGAAACCCCCCAGAAAAAACAATAGGGCAAATCAAACAATGGAAGTACATTGTAAAGTTTGTTTTTTAAACACACAATGATGAATGTTTATTTTTGAAATGTACTTTCATTATTTGATTTGCCCAATTTTACTGTGTTTTTCCCCCCACTTCCCTAGAAACGCTGGAATGTATTGGCAGATATACATGAGCTCCTGCAGTGATGCAGCAATCACTGTGTAGAATGTTGCATTCCATCATTTGGCAGCGAAAAAACACAGGACAAATTTGAGGAAAATAAGGCAAATCAAATTATGAAAATGCAATGCAAAGTGTGCAAGAACAGGGCTTATACCAACATCTTACTGCCCATTATATTCGTGTGTAAGGTCAGGTATTGGAATTAGGGTGGCAGCTCTGACATCTGTGTACATGTGACATTGTTGTGAACATATTACAGTTTCTATGTAACTCTGGGGTTTGTCCTGCCCTGTTAAAGGTGTCTTATTGTAAATGGGAGCCAGTGTTAATTTTGATGGCAAATTTCAATTTAGTCTTAGTTTTAGTCTTTTGACTAAAATGCCATTTTAGTTTTAGTCGTATTTTAGTCATCTGAATTGTTTTAGTTTTAGTCGACTGAATCTCCAGTAGATTTTAGTTGACTAAAATCTAAGGGGTTTAGTTAAAGTGTAATGCATTATTTTAGCATTTCTCTATCATTTTCAAACTCATTATATACTCCAGGAGTAAACATAACACCTATTATTATTAATTGTATTAAGGTTTAAACATGCAGTATAGACACAGATTTTGACAGCAAATTTTGATTTAGTTTTAGTCAAAGTCTTTTGACTAAAATGCCATTTTAGTTTTAGTCGTATTTTAGTCATCAGAATTTCTTTAGTTTTATGCTCATTTTAGTCAAGTTTTAGTTGACGAAATTAACACTGATGGGAGCAATGTTACATTGCCTGTACTGTACCTTTTAACCTTTCAAGTGGTCTAAATGAGACATCTGAACTACTGACATTACTTGCTTTATTTGTTGCTTGCACAGTAAGATGGCATTCCCTGCAACAAGCACTGTCTTTTTTTTTTTAATCAAGCTTTATTGTTCAAAACATTCAACAATACAAGAAAAAGAGGACAACAAGCATGAATGGTACACTTTATTACATGCTTCATTCACATACATGTGTGTTTCCTTTCTCTCATAAATTAAATAAATGCAGAAGATAGTGGCAAAGAAGGGCAGTTGAAAAGTATGGTCAGCATTTCCATTCATTCTTTATTTTTTGTTTGTTTTTTTACTTGTGTCAGCTGCACGAACCATAATCCTGCTATGGGTGGGACTACAGGTGTATGATGATACAGGGAATATCTAATTGAGGTAATAGACATGGTCTTGCACCAGTGACTTGGAACCAGCATGAGGAGGGCTGGGGGAGTGTTTGGGTGGAGAGGATGAGACAGGATGTTTGCACAATATGAGAACATCCTCAGGATATGTTACTGTGGCTATAACCTGTGAAGTGACAGAGGGACTTACTGGATGAGTCTCTGCAAAGTCCCTTTAGGGGCACAATAATATTTTTAGCTTCCTTTCACAGCTCTCTATGGATAAACCTTTGTGATTAATGGTAATTTGGATCTTTTTTGTTACTGCCATTTCCAGGAGAGCACACAGTGCATGTAGATGCTGCTATCTGAATCCTTATAGGACAGGTTAGACATTCTGTTTGTATGTAGTGCAACCCATCATTTAGTGAGGCTTTACATTGGAGAAGCAAGACACATTTTTAGATACTACCTCACAAGATGGGTGGCCAGACAGAGAGGAACCTGTACTTAAAGGGACACTGAACCCAATTTTTTCTTTCATGATTCAGATAGAGCATGCAATTTTATAATTTACTCCTATTATTGTTTTTTCTTCATTCTCTTGCTATCTTTATTTGAAAAAGAAGGCATCTGAGCTATTTTCTGGGTTCAGAACTCTGGACAGCACTTTTTTTTATTGGTGGGTGAATTTATCCACCAATCGGCAAGAACAACCAAGGTTGTTCACCAAAAATGGTCCGGCATCTAAACTTACATTCTTGCATTTCAATTAAAGATGCCAAGAGAATGAAGAAAATTTGATAATGGGAGTAAATTAGAAAGTTGCTTAAAATTTCATGCTCTATCTGAATCACGAAAGAAAAAATTTGGATTCAGTGTCCCTTTAAGATGAGAGGAACCTGCCTGTCATTTCGGCAAAGCTGACTGTTGAGTTGTAAGCAACAGTTAATTAAACATGTCATGACAAATCTGTGATGGTAGCAGGGGCTCTTACTGATAATTGTGTTCTCACGCTGACTCAATGTCCTACGATTGCTCCTCTTCTCCGTGTGCTCCAGTTCAGCAACAGCAGACTTCTTGCTTGCGTCTTGCGGTCCTGCTTTCTTGCCTCCAAATAAACGCCATGCGCAATAACCTGGCCTCCAGCGCCGCCTTCTTGAATTAGATTAGTGGCGCCCCCTGCACCAATTAGATTGCAATGCGCACCTCCAACCGCAACGGAAAGTAAAATTAATTGGGCAGCTGGCGGAGGACCGAGGGCAGTGTGGTGGTGATAAAAGGGACAGTAGGGACTGATAAAGGGAATAAAATTAAGGCGGCAGACACAATTTTGAAGGCGCCAGTGGTGCCCAGGCACCTGGGATAATCAAGCTCTCGGCTAATGTATAAGACATTGAAGGCTAGCCACATTCATTTTGCTAGTTCTGTTTTGCAGTTCTTATGTATTAAAGGGAACCACAACACCTGCTTGAAATGTTTTAAACTAACTTTTTCTGATTATCCAAAATAAACTGATTTAATTCTGTATGCAGTCTTTATCTTACCACATTCTGTTGTGTATATAAAAGCTTTACAATTTAAATGTTGATCTGCAGCTTTGGATTTGCTATGTATGCTGCCATCTTGTAACATACGTTCCACAACACTGTGTCACGTGATGCACATGGCACCTGCTATTACTAAATCAGAGTGATCCCTGCAGTGTCTTAGAAGAACAGCTTCAGGCACTGTTATGTTTTTAAATAGCACAAGCAGGGAAGGAAGTGTGAGGGGGGAGGAGAGGTGGAGAGGGAGGCACAGGGGGAAGAAAGAAAGCAAATGCTTGCAGCATAACTATTTTTAACAAGACTTTTGCACTCTATCTACCTTACATTACCTTATGATCTCCGGAGCCTTTATTCCCTCTGTGCCTCCCTCTCCATCTCTCCCCCCCCCCCCCACACTTCATTCCTTGCTCATGCAGTTTAAGAACATAACAGTGCCTGAAGCCATTCTTCTGAGACACTGCAGCAGGGATCACTATGATTTAGTAATAGCTGGTGCCATGTGCATCACGTGACACAATGTTGTGGGACGTACTTAAAAAAAAATGTCAGCATACATAGCAAATCCAATGCTGTAGATCGTTTAATTATACAGCTTTTATCTACAACAGAATGCAGTAAGATGAAGACTGCATACAGCATTGTGAGTTAGTTTATTTTGCACAATAATAAAAAAAATAGTTTAGAATATGTCAAGCAGGTGTGTGGTTCCCTTTAAAGCCAGTTATGAAATTCTATGTAGCATGGTTAGCTTTGAGAAGCTTGCAGGGTGTTATTTCAGTTCTGGGAATGAGAGAATCTACAATTTAGTTTTTTGCTAAATTGCATGAAAATGGGGTAAAATATATAAAGATTATTCTAAACTTGTTTTATTATGCATAGCTAAACCTTTTTAATTAAATCTGTGTTTACTGTCCGTTTAAAGGACAATGATAGTTGCTGATCCAATCAGCAGCGCTAGTTGCACATCTAATCAGCAGCAAGTTCTGCTCGGGACCAGCAGTGCACCACAGGTGCCGAGGTGCAGTTCTACTGTGTGTTTAACCCCTTTTGCAGGGGTTAAACACACAATACTGCAGGGTGGATAGTCTTAAAGGGACAGTATACTCAGACATTTAAACCTCAAATTTACATTTTGCATGATGTATTAAACATAAGTTTCATTCATCACATTTTAAATGTTTTTTTTTTTTTAACTATTAATTTTATCACAAAACTTACCCCCCTCTTGTATATCAACAGTCCGCCTACTGATCCGCCACATTTTTTCACTATTTTCAATAATTTGCCATCCACCTATAGTAAAATTAGCTGTCGCGCTATGGATAAGATATGTGAACGCTCGCTCGATGAGTTTATTATTTATTAACTTCCGACGTTCACCTGAAGCGATCGATGCTTAGATCATCGGATATAACAGAGAATGCTCCTTTTTTTTCCATTGCGCATAGCTATGACATTGACACATGTGCAATTGTAATTACATACAGAGCCGCTCTGTAAAGACATAATCGTGAGCGAGCTTCCGTGGAAGGAAATGTAGGCGTTACAAAATTTGCATGTGGGAAGAGCAGAATAGATCTAGACCGCCCATATTAGAGATGACATTGAGGGGTTGGAGAACGAACTGCCATTAACGGTTGCACTCAAAATGTAAGATCAAATAAAACATGGAAAAAATATTGTTTATTAAAATTAAATAATGCGTTTCAAATGTAATGGCAAAGACCAACATTGCCCACGATTTTAGTATGTGTGAATTTACTGACCCTTTAAAACTACATGGTCTAACGGGTTAGCATGTGTGATTTTTCGATTATAATGGCACTTTAAGTATTATGTTAATATTTCCTTCTAAGTTTTGCAATATTTGTAGATAGGTTTGTAAATCAGTTGGTGTTGCCTAATGCATCAACCAGACAGGTGTTGCTTGGCAAACAGGAAGAAGCACTGTATTTTAATGATTTATGATTCATTAGTCTAGAAAATTTGTTGACATGAATTTGCAGCAAGAGAGAGAGTAGATCTTACAAACACCTAGAGTATAGCGTTTGTCATCATTTAGGAAACATTAACTTGTTTTCTTCTTAGTCAATGCACACCCCTGTGCTAAATTCCCTCTTTCATATGAGGTGTGTCTGTTGTATTCTGTCTTTAGGGGATAGGGACTCATTGGAAATGAATTACTCCCCTCTTTCCAAATAGGGTCTAATACCCATCTCTTTAGCCTATGGGTTCTAAATAGCCACCTTTAACAAAAACATCTTGGTACCTAGTTGGAGGGTGGTCATTGCAAATCAGAGGAGGATGTGGCCTTTATTCAAAATAGGGGTCTCATCCCCTCAAAGTAATGCAAAGGGGAAGATAGTGGCTGCTTTAAAACCACCCCCATGAAACAATTCTCTGTGATATCTAAAAAGGCAGATGATCAGTTTCTCAAGTGATTAAATGCATATTAGGGATCCAGTATCCCCTTATTTAAAGGGACAGTGTACTCTGATATTTTCTCCCTATTGATGTGTCCCCATTTATCCATTTTACCTACTGGGGTGTATTCAATTGTTTACAAATAGCTCATTCACCTTTATTTTCTCATTTGAAATAGCTGGCTTTGCCTTTTGTATCTCCACCCATATTAAACATTTCTGAACTCTAAGTTCTGGTTCCATAAAAACCATGTAAACGAAGGTTTAGATAAAATAACACTCCCAGGGGGGACTGTGACAAAGAGAGAAAACTATAGAAAATGAAAATTTTATTAAGTATTGGCCTTTGAGTCAACATTAATAAAGAAGATAAGGAGGAATTTGTGTAAAAAATTAGATAACATAATGAGAGATTCTCTCCCTACAACATCAGCCCACTGTATTGGGTTGTGGTCTCAGAAAGCAGAAAGTTATTTCATATAAATAAATATACCTAAAGGATCAATTTCCCATACATTTTAAAGGGACAGTCTAGACCAAAATAAACTTTCATGATTCAGATAGAGCATGTCATTTTAAACAATTTTCCAATTTACTTTTATCACCAATTTTGCTTTGTTCTCTTGGTATTCTTGGTTGAAAGCTTAACCTAGGAGGTTCATATGCTAATTTCTTAGACCTTGAAGCCCACCTGTTTCAGATTGCATTTTAACAGTTTTTCACCACTAGAGGGTGTTAGTTCACGTATTTCATATAGATAACATTGTGCTTGTGCACGAGAAGTTATCTGGGAGCAGGCACTGATTGGCTAGACTGCAAGTCTGTCAAAAGAACTGAAAAAAGGGGCAGTTTGCAGAGACTTAGATACAAGATAATCACAGAGGTTAAAGTATATTATTAAAACTGTGTTGGTTATGCAAAACTGGGGAATGGGTAATAAAGGGATTATCTATATTTTAAAACAATAAAAATTCTGGTGTAGACTGTCCCTTTAACTTCTGCAGCTGGTATAACAAGTAATTGGAATCACATTAAGGAGAAACCAACTTTACAGTACACTGTCCTTTTTAAAATAACTAATTTTTCTTCCCATGATTGGTCATTAATCATCTTTCCTTTCACTTTTTGGCTAGTACTGAAGGTTCTCTCCACTTCTATTATAATCCTCTGTGTCCTAGAGGCATATGCAACCCCTCATTCGAAAATACTCCCATCTCCGTTAAAGGGAATGTGTGTCACTCTATAGGATTCATGGCTAAAATGTGGGCTCTATTAGGGCCCCTTGCATCACATCAAATGAGCAGGGCTCACTGCCTTTTGGCAATTATATCACCAAGTATTGCATGTCACATCAGCATCTACTCATCCTTCTACTATTAGACAGCTTGACACATCATTCTTCACAATCTGTGCGCAAAATAGAGGACCTTTAGAAGCATTGTCCAGATCTTGTCTTTTCTGTCTATTATTGGAAAACTGGTAGAGAAATTTGCTGACTACAATGCGCTGATAATCTTTCTTTACACATTTTTACATCCTGCTAAAGCACATCACCTAGTCGAGAAAGGAAGAGAGCACGACGAGAGGAGGGTAAGGAGACTTCTTCGGAGAGCCCAAGTTCTACAAAAGAGAAGACCGTTGCACCCATAAATGAGAAGGATCTTTTGGATGAGAACTTGTTAGAAAAAAATGAAGAGGAAGAAGACGACTTACTTAAGCCTGTTTGGGTTCGCTGCACCCATTCTGAAAGTTACTACTCTAGCGACCCAATGGACCAAGTGGTGAGTAGTGAATACACAAATGATGTATAGATACTTTTGTTAAAGTTTTATTGGTATAGTAAGTTAATTTCCTTTTAAATGGCCATTGTACTCCACTGTTCTTTGTTCCATGCCATCTAAAAGAGAATAGTGAAAATGTATTCAAATATTTTTGTTTTTGAAAACTCATGTTTTTGTTTCTGAATACGTTTATTATTAACTTTATGAACAATGATCCATATAAATTATCGGACTACTGTGCACAAATTTTTTACCCGTGCAATTTTTGGCCAAATATTCCTGAGTGTAGTCAAACTTGTGAGTGTGTCGTGTGTATGTGTATATATGTGACTCTGGGGACAGCACAGTTTCCTGTGAGTGCCAGGCATGTTGCAGGGTCATGGGATGTGTACCCGGTCCGGTATGAGAGTGCAGTCCCCTTCCGTGTTTTGTATATGTCTGGGGTGATTACATAAGCCAGTGCACCCTTCACTTGTTCCCAGTTTGTTGGATTGAGAGCTTGCATTGTGTGGCTGTTTTAGGGTCCCAGGTTTTTGGAAGGGACCTTGTCGTGGTACCTGGGGCTTGTCCCATTTGGCCAAATGCGGTAACTAACCCTTCCATTTTTGCTTTTAATCTTAGCTGAGAGCTTGTAAGTGAGTGCTGGACTTTCTCTGTGTGTTGTATTAATTTGTTTTGTAATTTTCCCTATGGTTCTTGCACCCAGACCGGTCTGGGGTTAACTGCCTGTGACTCTGGAGACAGCACAGCTTCCTGTGAGTGCCAGTAAGCACCCAGGGCTGAGCATGTTGCAGGGTCATGGGATGTTTACCCGGCACGGTATGAGAGTGCAGTCACCTTCCGTGTTTTGTATATGTCTGGGGTGATTACATAAGCCCGTGCACCCTTCACTTGTTCCCAGTTTGTTGGATTGAGAGCTTGCATTGTGTGGCTGTTTTAGGTCCCAGGTTTTTGGAAGGGACCTTGTCGTGGTACCTGGGCTTGTCCCATTTGGCCAAATGCGCTAACTAACCCTTACATTTTTGCTTTTAATCTTAGCTGAGAGCTTGTGAGTGAGTGCTGGACTTTGTCTGTGTGTTGTATTAATTTGTTTTGTAATTTTCCCTATGGTTCTTGCACCCAGACTGGTCTGGGGTTAACTGCCTGTGACTCTGGGGACAGCACAGCTTCCTGTGAGTGCCAATGAGCACCCAGGGCTGAGCATGTTGCACGGTCATGGGATGTTTACCCGGTCCGGTATGAGAGTGCAGTCACCTTCCGTGTTTTGTATATGTCTGGGGTGATTACATAAGCCCGTGCACCCTTCACTTGTTCCCAGTTTGTTGGATTGAGAGCTTGCATTGTGTGGCTGTTTTGTGATGTATTGTGTATGTCGTATGTATATACAGAAGAAAATAGCAAAATATACTTTTGAAAACCGATCACTGAACACTGTCAGGGGAGCGCATGTGTGAAACAAGTGTACATTTTGTGATGTGCAACAGTGTCTGAAATAAAGAGACAAGGATTTACTTTGAAATATCTTCCAATTTTGTATCCATGGGAGTTGGTGGCTGCTTTCAGCTGTATGGAGTTTGACTTCACAGTTATATTTTGAAACTTCCATGCCAGTCCGAAGAATCGGTGATGCCACCTATGAGCGTGAGTCCAAAGATCGGGATCTCCAATAGCAAAGTGCCTCCATAGAGCAGACTAACCTGTGATGTCATTGTGGGCGTGTATAGACAGTCTAATATGGAACGGCTCTCCCGACAATAAGCCAATAGCCACCCGGCAAGTCAGTAGCTTGATTTATGCACAATTCAAGTGAATAGCTAAAAAAAAAAATCACAAAGGCCTAATACACTTCCCGTCTTCAGTCCGGCAATCATTACAATCCCCTAGTAAATTCCCTCAAAGTAGAATGATGCAGGATCCGAGTCTGTTGCTAATGTAATATAGTCTGATATACAAAAGAGAAGAAAACAGATCGGCTCAACTGCTTTGTTAAATAGCATATTTATTCCATGTTACATTAAAAAAACTTTCCATCTTAATGGGAGGAGAGTCCACTGCTTCATTCATTACTTGTGGGAATTAAGATCCTGGCTACTAGGAGGCGGCAAAGACACCCCAGCCAAAGGCTTAAATACCTCCCCCACTCCACTCATCCACCGTCCTTCTTTGCCTTTCGTCACAGGAGGTTGTCAGAAAAGTGCCAGAAGTTTGCGGAAATTTGCAAGAGGTAGATCTTATGACGTCTCATTACCAAGTTTCCCAGATATGGGTCGAGGTACAGGGATCCTCAGGCAGAGCTAACAGATGCATTAGCGGGGCCTTGGAGGTTCAATCTAATTTATCTTTTACTGCCTTTACCACTAGTTCCTAGTGTAGAGGCTTGAATCAAGCAGGCATCAGTGATACTGATTGTTCCGTCTTGGCCGCGAAGGATATGGTTCGCAGATTAGTGGGGATGTTGTTATCTCCTCCGTAGAAGTTACCTTGTCGCAGGGATCTGCTGACCAAGGTCTCTTTGTTCATCTATGTCTAGATCTCTGAGGCTGACTGCTTGGAGATTAAACGCTTAGTCCTAGCCAAGAGAGGGGTTTTTGAGAGTGTTATTTTTACTCTCATTCAAGCTTGTAGCTGGTTGCTTGTCGCATCTATCATAAGGTGTGGACCTAGTTATTCTGTTCTCCAGGATGAACTGGAGAAGGGCTTTTCTGCAAGTCCCCTGAGGGGGCAGATTTCGGCCCTGTCTGTGTTACTGCACAAGAGGTTCGCTGAGCTTCCTGATATGCAGTCACTTGTTAAGGCTCTGCTAGGATCAGACCTGTGTTTAGATCTATTGCTCCTCCTTGGAGTTTGAATCTTTTTCTTTAGGTTTTGCACAGGCTCCGTTGGAGTCTATGCATGAAATAGACATTAAACTATTGTCTTGGAAGGTTCCTTTTCTACGGGCTATTGCTTCTGCAAGCGAGTATCTGTGATTACTGCCTTACAATGCCTCCTTATCTGGCTTTCCATGCTGATAAGGTTGTTCTTCGAACCAAGTTAGGTTTTCTTCCCAAGGTTGTGTCAATTTGCAACATCAATCAAGAGATTGTGGTTCCTTTCAATTTAATTCTGGATGTGGTTTGTGCCTTAAAGTCCTAACTTCAGGCCACGTAGGAATTTAGACAAACTTCTTTTCTGTTTGTTCTCTTTCTGTTAATCGTGGGGGTCAGAGGGCCTCTTTGACTTCCTTTATCTTTTTGGCTGAGGAGTGTCCTCCGTTTCGCATGAGACAGCGGGACATAAGCCTCCTCTTAGGATTATGGCTCATTCAACTAGAGCTGTGGCCTCTTCTTTGGCCTTTAAGAACAAGGCTTCTATGGAGCAGATTTGTAAGGCGGCTACTTGGTCCTCTTTACATTCTTTTGCAACATTTTACAAAATTTATGTTTTTGCTTCAGAGGAAGCAGCTTTTGGGAAAGGTTCTGCATGCTGTGGTGCCCTCAGTATAGGGTCCGCCTCCTTTTACCCTCCTGTTTTCTTCATTCAGTGTACTCTAGAGCTTGGGTATTTCCACAAGTAATGAATGAAGCTGTGTACTCTACTCCCATTAAGATGGAAAACATAAATTATGCTTACCTGATCATTTTATTTCCATCTGTGGGAGAAGAGTCCACTGCTCCCGCCTGTTTCTCCGGGGGGGCGGACCTAAATTTAATATTATTCTTCTGGCACCATTTATACCCTGATATTTCTCCTACTGTTCCTTGTTCCCTTGGCAGAATGACTGGGGGATGAGGGGAGTGGGGGAGGATCTTTAAGCCTTTGGCTGGGGTGTCTTTGCCTCCTCCTGGTGGCCAGGTTCTTAATTCCCACAAGTAATGAATGAAGCAGTGGACTCTCCTCCCAGAGATGAAAATTAAATTATCAGGTAAGCATAATCTATGTTTTTCAGCTTGTCAGCCGTAATTATAGACTGGCTTAAAGGGCCACTGTAAGTAAATATTTTCTATGCCTGTTACTAACTAACTACCCAAAATACGCTTTTTATCAATAGCATTTCATTAACATATCTCTACCGTATATCAGAAATCTTGTCTGCAAATTTAATTGTTTTCCAAACCCACTCCATGGGTATCCTTTGCTCTGTACCAATCCGTTTACAATACCTAGGTTTCAAAATGGCGCTTTAAACACAAAGTTATTGGTTTAAGTATTTTGAACACACAGTGCTGAAAATAGTGGGCAGGATAACGTGACATCATCGGCGAATAAAATATATAACTTTTAGAACGTTATGAAACTTTGTTTTGGAGAAAATATAGGTCAGTAGGTTTTAATTAATGTTTATTAACTTTAATATGTTAGTAGTTTAGCTTAAAAATTATAACAAAGTAATCCTTTAAGTATCATGTCCTCCTAGTTTATATATACACACAGTTGCAATTAATTAAAAACATAGCACTCATTAATTGCAACTATGTATATATAAACTAGGACGAGATACACAAGCTGGTCTATGATTACGGCTGACAAGTGCTCCAGATGCCTACCTCTACGTATCTCAACACAGAAAATCATGGCAATGCAGCAAATCTGATAATAGAAATACATTGGAAACTTTTAAAAAATTGTATGCTCTGTCTGAATCCCAAAAGTACGTTTTTGGGTTTCATATCCCTTTTAATGTTCATGATTTTGGAATGTGATCTCCAACAAGATTATATAGATGCGATTGTCATACAGTTTACATAACAACAAATACTGCTGATATATAATATGGATTAATAAAAAAGTAATGTATTAGGTGATGCAGATTCAGTCAGTAAAACCAAGCAGTTTGGTGGTAGTTTAAAGGAGGCGTGTCAGCAGATTTGTTGTTGTTTATGCCATCTTTGCTAGCACGTCTCTACATTTGTTTCATCTTTTTAAAGGAAGAGAGGCTGTTACCTTGACTGTTACTTTAATACCAAACAGTTTAATCTCGATGGTATATTTGCTAAACTTTCTTATTTTTGAAAAGGGATCACTTGTCATGCTTTAACTTTACAGGGAGATTCAACAGTAGTTGGCACAAGCAAGCTTCGTGATTTATATGACCGTTTTGAGGAAGAACTTGGAAAGCGCCAATCAAGAGCTAAAGAAGCCAGACCAGCATGGGAACCACCTAAGACCAAACTAGACGAACATTTAGGTAAGAAACCTATATCCCAAAGGCACTTTATAAGGACGTAAATATTCTTTTTTAACAGGTGTGCCATTTTATTGTATTTTTACCATTCGTATTTCAAAAATATTTACTACTACATGTGAAAGCACCTAAGTTTGTGTTATTTCTGAGAGGCTTTTGATGGAATTTATAGTTTGTAAAAGAGTTAATTTGATTCTTGAAAAATATGATGCAATAGGCTAAAGATATTCTTTCAGATTGGCAGAAAGACCTAGCTGCTGCTCTAAGGTAATAGGGAAGCTAAGGTGTTTTTTATTTTTTATTTTTTTATTGCTGTTTGAAAGAGAAATGTTTAATACCTGAGAGTCAATTTATTACAAACCTATTCATTAAAAACACTTTAACCCTTTTATGACAGGGTTATAATGTCTACATCGGAACAACGTTTCCGATGTAGACAAATTGAAATTAGGCAATCGCGAGATTTCAATTATGGGATCGGGTCTGGGGGGGTGTCCCTATGATGCTTGGAACGCCCTCCAGAACGAGATCAAATCCAGGAAGCGCAGTTGGCTTCAGGACATCCAACAGCTATGACGTATTTCGTCCTAACGGCGCTAAAGCCCAGTGCCGTTTGGACGGAATAAAACATTGGTAAAAGGTTAAAGTAAATTTAGTTCAAAAAGATTTTGAATGTAACAGAAAATGCATTTTTGTAAAGAACTGACACTCAAGGACAAAAAAAAAAAACCTAGGAGCCAGCCCAAAATATCTATATAAAAATATTTTTACACACGTTTGGGAATAGTCTGCAGGTAAATGTTTTTTTTGGTTTGTTTTTTCTTTTGTTTGTGACTAATTTTTTTGTTCTTGCAGCAGCATATTAAGGTTTGAATTTGTACACAGGACTTGTTCCATTTCCTTTTCCTATAAAACATGAAAACCCATTAGTTAACCCCTTTGTTATCTAGAACATAGGTTATCGGGGGTGGGGATCACTACAGCTTCGCTCAGCAATAAATTATCCATTTGTTTGACTGGAAGAAACACAAGCAATTATTTGGTTAAATTGCTGCTGCATAACTAATTTGCAGCAGTGCCTTGACCCTTGCTTGCCCAGAACACTGGATTAATCAAGGCGCACCTGAACACATTTAGCAATTATATGAAATATGTAGCAGTGTGTAAAATAGGGGGTATACTCTTTCTGCAGGGCTTGACAAACCGAGGTGCCAGGGATCCACTAGCACTTTAAAATTAGAGCCTGGTTTAGAGTCCTCAAGACACGCATGGGTTCTTTTCACTAGTTACAATCAGCAACACCTACAATTTAACAGTGTGGCTGGATTCTTTCTAGGCCTAGCAGCTGGGAAATACAAATCAAACTTTCATCAATAAGATGGTAAGATTCCATGAACCATCACATGTGGGATTAAAGTCCAGACCTATAGGAACAGCCAAAACAACCCATAATAACAAAGCTTTAATCCCTCCCACTTTTTCCATTGATTACTTAATCAATTTTTTTGTCTCCAGCAAGGGTGATGGTGAAACATGAAGTGCTGATCCACACGTTGATTGAAATGGGTTCTCTAACCAATCTAAGACAATTGCCCTCCTCAGAATACCTACAAATGGGGAAAGGAGTGGACAGGAGTACATCCAGGCAGTTAAAATCTTATCCCAATGCATAGATGCCCCAAGGTGAAATGTGGGCATGCCCGCCAATCCCCTGGATTACAGTGTCCTCCTCTTTTTATAGATCACTGGCACCCTGTCTTGGATGGGTCTGTCTACTGGTAGCAGACTTCTACAGCTAAGGGTAGACGAAGGGGCTGACAGGTACGAACTATGCACCTTCATTTTCCGCAGGTTATTAGCATGAATATATACACGTTTCTCATTGCCTGGGGACTGCAATCAAATCCTTCACTAGGATCTGAATGCTGATGTACTATTTGGCTTTTTTCAGAGCCAGATTGATAATTGAGCAAGACCACGTTAAGATCTGTGCAAATCCAGACCGTAACGTTGTGATCTTGCACCAGAACCAATCCGACACTGAAAAGAGCTGAATAGTGCTTACCTAATGAAGGATCCGAATGCACAAGTTTTATAGCTACATACCAGATACAGATATTTGCATTTTGAGAGAGAGACACAAAAAAACCTGAATGGAGTTTTCCAAAATGCAAGTTGACAAGCCACAGTCATTCTGGGAGAATGTCCATTGCACAGATGAAAGTAGGCCTTTTTGGGAAATCACAACAACTCCATGTTTAAAGAAGAGAAATTTTAATCTTTCAAAGAAAAGAACACCATCCGTACTGTGAAATATGGAGGAGGCCTAGGGATGCTTTGGGGTTGCACTGGGTGCCTAGAATCTGTGTAGGGCAAAATGAAATAGAAGACTATAAAGGCATTCTTTAACAAATGTACTTGCAGTGTCAGAAAACTGTGTCTCATAGGTTTTCCAGCAGCAAAATTACCCAAAACATACTTCAAAAAGCACTCAAGGATGAATGAGAAGAAAACATTGTACTATTTTGAACTGGTCTTCTATGAGTGCAGATCTGAATCCCATTGAACATATGTGGAAGTTCTGAAACTCACAGTTGGGAAAAGGCACCCATCAAACCTTAGAGAACTAGAGCAGTTTCTTCAAGAAGAGTGGGCCAAAACCCCAGTCGAAAAGTATAGAAATCTTATTCAGAGCTACAGAAAGCGCTTGATTGCAGTTATTGTTAACAAAGGCTGTGCTTTGAAATATTAGGTAAAGAGTACCATTTATTTTTGTTTGCGATCTTCTCAATTGTTTTACTGTTTTAAAGGGACATGAAACCCACATTTTTTCTTTCATGATTTAGAAAGAGAATGCAATTTTAAACATCTTTCTAATTTACTTCTATTATCTCATTTGTTTTATTCTCTTGATATTCTTTGCTGAAAAGCATATCTAGATATGCTTAGTAGCTGCTGATTGGTTGCTGCACATAGAAGCCTCGTGTGATTGGCTCACCCATATGCATTGCTTTTTCTTTAACTAAGGATATCTAAAAAATAAAGCAAAATAAATAATAGAAGTAAATTGTAATGTTTAAATTTGTATTCTCTATCTGAATCATGAAAGAAATATTTTGGGTTTAGTGGCCCTTTAAAGTAACCTGTGAAGTCCATAAATCAAGTGATGTTTCTGTTCTATTACATTCGAAACAAAGAATGGTGGATACAAAATACTTTAACTTTTTTTATAGAATAACATTGCTATGAAAAAGGCACTTGTTCTTTATAATTGTACATCAATTTGTTACATACAAATGTAATCTTACAAAATCAATTTTTACCTTTTTTAGGGAGGCAGATGCAATTTTTGTTTTTTACTTGATTTATTTTTTATTTTTTAGAATACAAATTTTTAAATACAATTTATTTATTTTTTAAAAGTACAGTTTTCTTTTTTGGAAATACACTTCCAGTATGTGTGTCAAAACACTGTCAAAAATAGATGCTAATTCTCGTTTTGTTGTGATGTCACAGCATTTAATTCAGCAGTTTGCCTCCCGGGAACTAGCTGCTGTTTTGTTGCAATTAAATGTGGAAAATGGCTGACAACCCCAGCACAAAAGGATCTCGGGCAAACCTTTTAACATTTATCATGTAACATACAACATGGCTTAACATGTCTAAGTGATTTATCCTTTTTATTTCTTCACAGCGGACGTCAGTCTTACATTTTACCATTATTTGTGTATTACCCTTAAGGGTTTACCCCCTTCTGTGCCTTTTTATACAGGCATACCTCAGAGATATTGCAGGATCAGTTCCAAACAAAGCGAATGTCGCAATAAAGCAAGTCACGCACATTTTTTGGTTTACCAGTGCATATAAAAGTTATGTTTACACTAGTCTTGAATAAAATACAAAGTCTTAGTTCCTCAATACACATACGCAGGGGTTAGGGCCAAAGTACTGGTCAAAAAATAATTTGTATTAATCATAGGCTTTAAATTCTCTCCTAATACATAGCTCCATTAGCTGGAATAACACCTTGTCACCATAAGAATAAACAAAGGCTGAACGGAATCCTTATCCACTAAACAGCTGTAACAAACACAGTTCCTCTTACCGATCTCTTGAATATGTGACTCGTTCGGTCCTAAGAGACGCCAATGTTCCTTTGGAAAGTTTACCACTTGTAAATTTCTCTACCACTTGCTTCGTTCTAGCCGGCAGACACAGTGGATTCAAAACTTCCGGAACTCGCCACCTCTTTCAGACTGGACTCAAGTGGAAATGTTATAGGTTGATCAGTCATCATTTCGGTGATTACTCTAGGGGTTAAATTGATTATTTAATAAATGTCTAGCCCAATAGGAGATTAGATCAGTGATTTTTTACCTTTTCTTTGCCGTGGCACACTTTTTTACACCACCATCCCATAATTTTTACTAAATCACACATTGTAGCCTAATACAGGATATGTATACAGTGTGTGTATGTGTATATATATATATATATATATATATATATATATATATATATATATATTAGGGTTGCACCGATACTAGTATCGGTACCGATACCAAGTACTTGCATGAGTACTTGTACTCGTGCAAATGCACCGATACTTAAACCGACACCTCCACTTACTACCCATATGCTATATTGTGGTGTTTTTTTCAAACTGCATGTTCCCATTTCATTTAAAGCTGGAGTGGGGACTAAACTAAAAATTGTTTACTACTGTTCTGCCAATACAAATTGCTCTTATTTGTATTATTGTAGGAGAGATCACTGTACTGCGTTCAGACAAACCCCTGAAGTACAGGGCAGTTAATAAACTGAGATTTCCAGCTCTGGCTAAAATGGCCCAAAAATATCTTTCTGCCCCATGCAGTGGTGTGGAAAGTTGAACCTCCTTACTGATAGCAAAAACAGATTTATAACTGAACATGCAGAGATGCTTCTCTTCTGTTCCTTAAAAAGAACTTGCCACTAACTTTTAAAAAATTATTCTAATTGCTAGATTGCTTTTTATACTGCTAGTTCTCATCTTGCACAATTATGTTCAAAACATACTGTACTCTGAGGGACATCTTAGCTTATATAATTGCAGGAAGAGTACTCATAGGAAAAATTAAGTTAATCCCAATGAACACTCATCCTGCAATTATAGGATTAGATTTAGATTACATTTGATTGGTAAACTTTACCAATGCTCTGTTCACATTTCCAACTCCATAGCCTTTAATGGAGTAGGACGTGTAATGAGAGCATTGGTACAGCTTGCCAGTCAAATGTAATCTAGCCCATAGTGTTGTTCACCATGATTAAACAGTATTCTGTTCTATTTTTTATTGTATGGCACTTTTGGTTGGTTGCAATTTTATATTTGTTATTTATTGTTGTTAATATATTTTATTTTAATATTTTTATTTCTAAACATGTTCTGTGAACTTTGTGACAAATAAAACCTGTTTTATTATTTCATAATGTCTTTTGAGCTACAGTCCTTCATAATTATAAAGAAGGAATCTTAAATAATTAGTCTGTATTGTGCTTGGTAAACTGTCACATGACATAAAAAAAAGTATCGGTAATTGGTATCGGCGAGTATTTGAAAAAAAGTATCGGTACTTGTACTCGGTCTTAAAAAAATGGTATCGGTGCAACCCTAATATATATATATATATATATATATATATATATATATATATATATATATATATATATATATATATATATATATATATACACACACTGTACTGTGCTGTCATGCCATGCCTCCTACAAACTATACATGACATATTGACATTCTTTTACAAACAATCATAATGATTGTCTGTGAATGAATGTCAATGTCATGGTTGTAAATGATGGCTGATGAGCCTGTCGCATACCTCCCAATATTTAAAAATTTGAAAGAGGGACACCCCCGGACTGTTGTCAGTCTGCCGCGGCACACCTGAGGATCTCTCACGGCACACTGGTTGAAAAACACTGGATTAGATGACCCTATAAAGGGGTGTGTTTCTAAATTCATATGGCTAACTGCCAAAACACATCAGCTGTATAGCTAATCTCCTAAACTTGTTACATTTTTTTTAATTTGCAACTAATAAAGGACCGTTGTACTGCTTGCTGCTCCCACCCGCTGTTATTTTGTACACTAGTCTTGCTCAACCCAGGGTTGCCACACAACTTAAAGTTGTGAGAACACAATATAACTGTGAAGCGCAGCAAAACAAGGTATGCCTGTACTGTATTTCTTTGCTGTCATCTCATTTTTGATACTCGCATATCTTTACTATTCCAATCCATTATAGAGCAAACTGTTGCAGCTTAAACCCTTCTCATATGTGTATATGTAAGAAAGTGTTTGTGCCCCTATTCAGCTTTGTGACCAAAGTGCTGACTCTAATGCTAGACAAGGTCATGCTGTGTTTCATTTACAGCAGAGTATTTAGGGATTTGTCACCCACTAGGGTTATCCCCAGGGCTCTTTTTCTGATCTGCCTCCTAACTTAAAACTGTACATCCACTCTGCAATTTCACAACGGACGGATTTCATGCCTCCACCTGTTAACATAAACACATGTAAAGGGCAGAAGAAGAAAGTTTGCAAGTCCTGGGATCATCTGGGATATACTGAGGAGTGACACATCTAGGGTACCCTATGCAGAAGTAGAATTGAATTAGAATCTACCTGCTCAGCTGACGACAATTATTCAGAAACACAGGACCCCTTGCTGACAAAGTAGCAGATGTGTCCTTTCATTTAAAATTGAAGCACATACATGTGGGAAGTTTTAATTGCCTCAGAGTTTTATTTTGTTTGCAGGTGGAGGGTCCTCAATCTGTGAAAAAGATTGATAAAATCTTTAAGACGGCCCTAAAGCCATCTACCTTCCTTCCTCATTTTTTAAATGCAAAAGCCTCCCTTTATCCTTCTTTGCGCCTTTTTTTTCTCTTCCACAGACATTTTATCAAACAGAACCAAGAAGAATTGACAGAAGCCCTGAATTGGCCAATACCGAAGTTACTCAGTGTCAAGGAGAGAACAGCCCATGAATACAGCTGTTAGGTGTCCTTGGCCAGATGCATTCAGGTTTTCTAGGTTATGGCTCACCTCAGGGTTACTTTGCAAGCCGCTATAAAAGATATTGAACATCAGTCTCCACAGTGGTGACAGCTTTGTCACAAGGAATCTGAAGCAACATAGGGTCCTAAGCTGGGTTTCTCCAAGCTGCTGATCTCCTTGTTTCTGGTTACAGGCTCATCATTGCTTTCAGTGTGACGATACTTCTTTATTTGTAGCTCCTCCATTGAACAGGAGCTGCTGAAGACAGCATTGTATTTGTTAGGGCTTGACACAGCTGTTGCACAAGCTCAGAAAAATGCTGTTTAAGGACACTATGCATCTCCAACTACCCATTTATCAATATCGGCCATGTTTTTTGAGAAGAGACACTAAGTTCCAGCTGCTATTAGGCGAACTGACAAGGGCATGCAATATGCGTCCTCGAGAGCAAAAGCAGTATGCCTCAATGTTATAGACAATGAAATGAATGAGTGCCCAGAAATGTTCAATGTAAAGTATTGCAGTGAGTCCCAATGTATTATTAAGCTGCATATGTCCTTCCGTAAAAGGACGAAAAGGCATTAAGTAAACAGTGGCAGTTAATACCAAAATGTATAAACTCCAAAAGAAAGTCTTCCTTGAGTTTCAGAAGTAAAGCAATCGATCATTATTGCTCGTATCCAACAATGTAGAAGAAGTGGCCGCTTGTATATTATTGCTGCAAGTTAACATACCTCCACGAAAGTACAGCCAGAAATGGATAACAAAGTCCTCTAATGGTTCTCTTTATGCCTGGTGAGTAGCCTGACTGAAGCCCGTGTCAAGTACTTTGCTCCGTTCAACTCCATGCTCCCTCTTTTAAGTGGGCTTTGCTCCTCCAAACCGGCTCCTGGATGGAGTTCCTACGTCACAGGAGAAGGTTGTCTCCTATCAGCTGCTGTGAGGTTGCAATAAGTTATGGGTAGATAAATAGAGCAATCAGTGGTTCTTTTATGTGTAAGCAGGACTGGCAGATAGCACTGATAGAGGAGCACACAGTGGTACTCCAAACCTCTGAATCGGTTATACTACCAGAAAGGAACAAGCGACTCCAAATAAATACGTTCAGTACAACAATAGTAGTTATTGTCTGTGCCAAAAGTAAACGTTAGAGGTTTACTACTGTTACTGTTTACTGTTTGCACAGAACAATAAATACTATAATTGTACTGCAAGTCTTTATTTGGAGCTGCTTGGTCTTTTCTGTCTGTGTTATTAGTGTCACTGAACTGGTTACCCCATCTACCATTCACCCTGGATTCCATTATTTCTACGGTTACCGGAGGCAAGGGTTCCTTCCTACCACAAGATAAGAACAACAAGTCTAAGGGACGACAATCTTCTAATTTTTGCTCCTTTCGTTCTGACAAATCCCAACGACAATAATCCGGCTCGGTCCTGGAATAAATCCAAGCAAAATAAGAAGCATGCCAAAAACAAAACGGCATGAAGGGGCGGCCCCCAATCTGGGATCGGATCGTGTAGGGGGCAGGCTGTCTCTTTTTTTTTTTTTTCAGACGCCTGGTTCAAGGATGTACATGATCCGTGGGTCCTGGAGGTGGTATCTTGGGTATCAGCCAAGCGGCAGATTCCTTCTCTCGACCAGACCAGAAAAGAGGGATGCCTTTCTAGGGTGCGTTCGGGATCTATCCTCCTTAGGAGTTGTTGTCCCGGTGCCTATCGAAGAAAGAGGTTTGGGATTTTATTCAAACCTTTTCATGGTCCCAAAGAAGGAGGGAACTTTCCGCCCAATTCTGGACCTAAAGTGCTTAAATACATTTCTCAGTGTCCCTTCCTTTAAGATGGAGACGATAAGGTCCATCCTTCCTTTAATTCAAGAAGGCCAGTTTATGACCACTATAGATCTGATGGACGCTTGCCTTCATGTTCCAATCCACAGGGAACACTTTCAATTCCTGAGGTTCGCATTCCTGGACCAGCACTTCCAGTTCATTGCCTTTTCCGTTTGGCCTAACTACTGCTCCAAGAAGCTTTACCAAGGTTCTGGGGGCTCTTCTAGCCATTGCCAGAACTCGGGGTATTGCAGTAGCCCCATACTTGGACAATATTCTGGTACAAGCACCATCCTTTCATCTTGCAGAAGAATTCTCGGAGTACCTTCTCAGTCTTCTTCGATCACATGGATGGAAGATAAACTTGGAAAAGAGTTCTCTTATCCCAAGTACCAGGGTGGAATTCCTGGGTGCTATAATAGACTCCATATCCATGAGGATAATTCTAACAGACCAGAGACGTTGCAAGCTAACTTCGGCATGTCTTGCCCTCCTGACCTCCTTGAGTCCCTCTGTGGCTCAGTGTATGGAGGTGATTGGTCTCATGGTGTCCTGCATGGACTTCATTCCTTTTGCCAGGTTCCGTGTCAGACCTTTACAACTGTGAATGCTGAGGCAGTGGAACGTCGATCATTCAGATCTGTCTCAACAGATTGTATTAGACAGCTGGTCGAGAGAATCGCTCTCTTGGTGGCTCTGTCCAGATCTGTCCAGAGGGACTTGCTTCTTAAGACCATCCTGGGAGATTGTGACTAAGGACGCAAGCCTATCCGGATGGGGAGCAGTTTGGGGTGCCAGGAAGGTACAGGGGTTATGGACTCGGGAGGAGTCCTCCCTCCTGATCAATATTTCGGAACTAAGGGCAATGTTCAAGGCCTTGAAGGCTTGGCTACTTCTGGGTTTATCCCAGTTTATCAGATTCCAATCAGTCAATATAACCTCTGTGGCTTACATCAATCATCAGGGGGGGGAACGAGAAGAGCGTGTTTTTTCTGGCACAGAATTAAGGTTGCCAGGATCTTATCTTTTCTCCAGGATGGGCTTGAGAAGGGCCTTTCTGCTAGTTCCCTGAGGGGACAGTTTTCGGCCCTGTCGGTTTTATTGCTCATGAGACTGACTGACTGAGCTTTCACACGAGCAGTTCTTTAAGGATTTTGATTAGGATCAGACCTGTGTTTAGATCTAGGGCTCCTCCTTGGAGCCTAAATCTTGTTCTTGTGGTTTTGCAACAGGTTCCGTTTGAGCCTCTGCATTCCGTTGACATTAAATTGCTATCTTGGAAGGTTCTCTTTTTATTGGCTATTGCCTCTGCGTGCAGAGTTTCTGAGATCTCTGCTTTGCAATGTAAACCCCATTGTCTGATTTTTTTTTTTTTTTTTCCCATGCAGATAAGGCAGTATTAAATGAGGTTTTCTTCCTATGGTTGTGTCAGATTGCAACATCAATTAGGAGATTTTGGTTCCTTCCTTGTGTCCTAATCCTACTCCATCGAAGGAATGCTTACTTCACAATTTGGATATGGTTCTCGCCTTGAAGTTCTATCTTCAGGCTACTAAGGAGTTTAGACAATCTTCCTCTGTTTGTTGTCTATTCGGGGAAGAGTAAGGGGCAGAAGGCTACTTCAACTTCCCTATCTTTTTGGTAAGGATTGTCATCCACTTAGCTTACTAGACAGCGGGACATCGTCCTGAGAGGATAACGGCTCATTCCACCAGAGCAGTGGCTTCCTCTTGGGCCTTTAAGAACAAGGCCAAAGCAGCTTTTGGGAGAAAAGTTTTGCAGGCTGTGGTGCCCTCAGAATAGGGTCCGCCTCTTCCTTTTTGTTCCCTCCCGTTATTCATTCGGTGTCCTCTGAAACTTGGATATAGTTTTCCCAACAGTAAGGAATGAAGCCGTGGACTCTCCCTATTTTAGGAAGGAAAACATAATTTATGCTTACCAGATAAATTCCTTTCCCTCCGTATAGGGAGAGTCCACGGCCCCAGCCCGCTTTTTCTTGTCTATGGGCGGTCCCCTATTTATTTTATTCTTCTGGCACCATTTATACGCTGTTTCTCCTACTTTTCCTTGTTCCCTCGGCAGAATTACTGGGGTAATGAGGAAGTGGGAGGGATATTTAAAGGGACAGTCAAGTCCAAAATAAACATTCATGATACAGATAGGGCATGCAATTTTAAACAACTCTCTAATTTACTTTTATCACCAATTTTTGCTTTTTTCTCTTGGTATTCTTAGTTGAAAGCTAAACCTAGATAGGCTCATATGCTAATTTCTTAGACCTTGAAGGCCGCCTCTTATCTAAATGCATTTTGACAGTTTTTCACCACTAGAGGGCATTAGTTCATATGTCATATAGATTACATTGCGCTCACGTATGTGAAGTTACCTAGGAGTAAGCACTGATTTGCTACAATGCATGTCTGTCAAAAGAACTGAAATAAGGGGGCAGTCTGCTGAGGTTTAGATACAAGGTAATCACAGTGGTAAAAAGTGTATTGTTATAACTGTTGGTTATGCAATGCTGGGGAATGGGTAATAAAGGGATTATCTATCTTTTTAAACAACAAACATTCTGGTGTTCACTGTCCCTTTAATCCTTTGGCTGGGGTATCTTTGCCTCCTTCTGGTGGCCAGGTGTTGTATTTCCCAACAGTAAGGAATGAAGCCGTGGACTCTCCCTATCCGTAAGGAAAGGAATTTATCTGGTAAGCAATAAATTGTGTTTTTATCTCATTACAAATAGACTGGACTTTTGTCTAGCCATGACCCATATCTGACACTCCAGCCCAAACTAAATAAAAACCTAAACCTAACTCTTGATTCTTGACACAACTAATTAATCTACCCATGTCCCATATCTACATCTAGGATTATACCTTTAACTCATTTAGCAGTTTATTATTCTTTAAGAGCTCTCTCATGCTTGGACCCTGTTAAAATTAAGAATATTAATTTATTATAATTTGCTACTGCCAGTGTATGGAATGCTGACTATATGCAACATTTTAGACTAAGTTCTATTGTATTTTCTTGCATAGTTCTATGTGTTGTTTCTGTGAAAGTTCTTATATGTGAAACGTTTGTTATTGGAATGCTTGTAAAATTTTCTGAAATAAATTAAAAAAGTGAATTGAGTAGATTTGCAAGGCATTTCTCATTAAAACAAAACAAAAAATGATTTTATAGAAATGTTTAGGTTTTCTTGTGCATGTACTTTTCCATGTCATTGGCAACAAAATTGCTACATAGAGTAAATGACCTATTAAAAGCAAAGTTTAGGTAAAAAAAACAAACAACTAAATTGGTATCTTTTTCTCAGAGATCTCCAGTGATTCTGATTGTGACACGGATGACGACAGTAGCTGCAGTTCAGACTCAGAAGTTATTGATGTGATCGCAGAAATAAAAAGAAAAAAGGCTCACCCGGATCGACTTCATGAAGAACTTTGGTACAATGATCCTGGTCAGGTATGTTTGTATTTGCTGAATACAATTTTAAATGCCCTTGTATAGTAACATAGTAGATGAGGTTGAAAAAGACAGAAGTCCATTGAATTCAACCTGTACAAATCTTAATATACTTACAAAAAAGTTCCAGTTGATCTTGCATTAATCTCATTAAAAAGGTGACTCATTTAACACAAGCAGCCATATCCCTGAAGTCTGTTTCTAGCCAGAAATGTATCTAGACCATTTTTAAATTTATCTAAGGTATTGGCATTTACTACATCCTTAGATAATGAGTTCCATGATTGCTTTTACAGTAAAAAAATGTTTGTTGCAGGAGATTAAAGCTCCATTCCTCAAGCCTTAAATTGTGACCTCTTGTCACAAACAATTTTCTTGGAATAAGCAAAGCTTCCACCGTCTCTTTATATGGGCCTTGAATATATTTATGAAAAGTAATCATGTTGCCTCTCAAGTGCCTTTTTTTTCTAGTGAAAACTGACCCTGTTTGGCTAACCTCTCCTTTATAACTTAAATTATCCATCCCCCTTATTAGCTTTGTAGCCCTTCTGTAAACTTTTTCTAAGTCTGCAATATCTTTTTTTTTTAGATCGGTTGTACGTAACCTGGGTTTTGGATAATTTAATAGGTGATTTTCCTACATTTTTTTTTATACATATACACACGTATATATATTCATGCACCACTGATAGAAATCTACTTGGCATAATAAAATAATGCACTATAATATATGTGCATATAAAAGTATTCATTATTTTTAAAGAAAGACAGAAAGCTTTCTAAAATCCTGTATTGCAATGCGTCTCCCTAGTTGTCTTCCAGTTGATCTCTGGTAATTCGTCAGTCTCCAGTGTATTGTGCCTCGTTTAAGGAGAAATGTTAAGAGCACCTATGTCATGTATATTTCTCTGGTTGTTAATTTTTGTCTTGGATTGAAAAACAAAATTATAACCTTAAACCACAAAAAAACAGTCTCATCATTGCATAAAAAGAACAAGTTATCTAGATTATTAGATTTCATATATTATAATCCAGGATAATATATAAAATAATTCTGGATAAGCATGGGGCTTGCTTACAAAGGTGCCAGTCTCTGAGCTAATGGAAACTTTCTAATTCAAAATTGTTAAAGTAATATGCTGGGGTAGTTATCCCAAAATGTTTTTTACTTTTTGTCTCTTTAGACATGTATTTCTCTGCTGGCGACCAGAAGATCCTCATTACATATTTCTGCATCAAAAATGAGATGTGCTCTAATCAGTGCACTTATATTAAACTCCATTGCTTCTAGGTTACCCCTAGCATCATGAACCTTAGGTGTTAAAGGGATATCAAACACAAATTTTTTCTTTCATGCTTCAGATAGAGAATGCAATTTTAAGCACGTTTCTAATTTACTCCTATTATCATAAATGTAGCTACCAATCAGCAAGTGCTACACAGGGTCTGAACCAAAAACGGACTGGCTCCTAAGCTTACATTCCTGTTTTTAAAACAAAGCTACCAAGAGAACAAGAGGCAGCAAGACATATTTACCTCCCAGCGTGGTTTGTGATTTTTTTTTTTTATATTATCCCCCACCCATAACTTAAAAAGAAATTTCATACCTAACTTTTAGTAGGTCTGCTTTTTCTGCAGGCTCAGCTCATTTAAGTGGGCATATCATTGCCAACAATGAGTGGCGGTTTTAATGAGCAAAACAAGCTATTTCGAATAAAAAAAATGCTATTTCCTGCTTGTTTAATACTCTGCAGCTAGCATAACCAACAGTGTTCTCCACATACATTTTTGGCAGCTGGGTGACATTATAAAGTAGCCAGCTGGGGGGCAGTGTAATACTTTCTAATATAACGTATTATGCAAAATAATTGCATAATTTAACACATAAATTTATGTAAAACATTAAACATTTTTAATATTATCTAATCTTAGCTTGATAATGCCTAAAATGTAAGCTGGGTGGTCAGTAAAATCAGCCAGGTGGTGCACTCGTTAAAAAGGTCCTGGGGAGGACACTGACAAGTAATTAGGGATACAATAAAGGATACAGATTTTTCAGTATAAATATCCTTTTAAGTAGAAAACGAAAATCAGGCTTGGATCTAAACACAGAGGAACAAGGGATGCAGTTGTGATTAGACTAATTAAAGGGACACTGAACCCAAATCTTTTCTTTTGTGATTCAGATAGAGCATGCAATTTTAACCCCTTAACGACCGAGGACGTGCAGGGTACGTCCTCAGAAAAAAGGCAGTTAACGCCTGAGGACGTACCCTGCACGTCCTCGGTGTGGAAAGCAGCTGGAAGCGATCCTGCTCGCTTCCAGCTGCTTTCCGGTTATTGCAGTGATGCCTCGATATGGAGGCATCCTGCAATAACCTTTTACGGCCATCCGATGCAGAGAGAGCCACTCTGTGGCCCTCTCTGCACCGGACATCGATGGCCGGTATTGTTGGTGGGTGGGAGCCGGTGTGGGAGGTGGGTGGCGGCCATCGATGGCCCTGGTCATGTGGAGGGGGTGGGATCGTGGGCGGGTAAGTCCGGGGGCGCGTGCACGAGGGGCAGGGGCGGGCGCGTGCACGGGGAGGGAGCGGGTGGGAACCGCTACACTACGGGAAAAAATGTGTCCCAAAATAAAAGTGGGACAAAATTTAAATCTATAAAAAACCCTTAGGTGTGATTTAGGTCGTGGGGGGGTTGGGGGGGGGGGTTGGGGGATTGAGCTACACTACAGAAAAAATAAAAAAATAAAAATAAAAAATAAACATTTGATTGTTCAAACTGGGTACTGGCAGACAGCTGCCAGAACCCAAGATGGCCCCCAATAAGGCTGAGAGGGAGGCTTAGAGAGCTGTTTTGGGGGGGATCAGGGAGGTTGGGGGTTAAGGGGGGATCCTAAACACAGCATATGTAAAAATGCTTTTTTTTTTTTTTTTTCTTTCTTAAAAAAAAAACAAAAAAAAAAAACTTATTACAATTGTGGGGTGGGGGAGAGAAGGGAGCTGTTTGGGAGGGATCAGGGGGTGGGATGTGTCAGGTGGGAGGCTGATCTCTACACTAAAGCTAAAATTAACCCTGCAAGCTCCCTACAAACTACCTAATTAACCCCTTCACTGCTAGCCATAATACACGTGTGATGCGCAGCAGCATTTAGCGACTTTCTAATTACCATAAAGCAACGCCAAAGTCATATATGTCTGCTATTTCTGAACAAAGGGCATCCCAGAGAAGCATTTACAACCATTTGTGCCATAATTGCACAAGCTGTTTGTAAATAATTTCAGTGAGAAACCTAAAATTGTGAAAAAATTAACGTTTTTTTTACTTTGATCGCATTTGGCGGTGAAATGGTGGCATAAAATATACCAAAATGGGCCTAGATCAATACTTGGGGTTGTCTACTACACTAAAGCTAAAATTAACCCTAGAAGCTCCCTACTTGCTCCCTAATTAACCCCTTCAATGCTGGGCATAAAACACGTATTGTGCGCAGTGGCATTTAGCAGCCTTCTAATTACCAAAAAGCAAAGCCAAAGCCATATATGTCTGCTATTTCTGAACAAAGGGGATCCCAGAGAAGCATTTACAACCATTTATTCTATAATTGCATAAGTTGTTTGTAAATAATTTCAGTGAGAAACCTAAAGTTTGTGAAAAAATTTGTGAAAAAGTGAACAATTTTTTTTATTTTATCGCATTTGGCGGTGAAATAGTGGCATGAAATATACCAAAATGGGCCTAGATCAATACTTTGGGATGTCTTTGAAAAAAAAAAATATATACATGTCAATGGATATTCAGGGATTCCTGAAAGATATTAGTGTCCCAATGTAACTAGCGCTAATTTTGAAAAAAAGTGGTTTGGAAATAGCAAAGTGCTACTTGTATTTATGGCCCTATAACTTGCAAAAAAAGCAAAGAAGATGTAAACATTGGGTATTTCTAAACTCAGGACAAAATTTAGAAACTATTTAGCATGGGTGTTTTTTGGTGGTTGTATATGTGTAACAGATTTTGGGGGTCAAAGTTAGAAAAAGTGTGTTTTTTTTCCATTTTTTCTTCATATTTTATAATGTTTTTTATAGTAAATTATAAGATATGATGAAAATAATGGTATCTTTTGAAAGTCCATTTAATGGCGAGAAAAACGGTATATAATATGTGTGGGTACAGTAAATGAGTAAGAGGAAAATTACAGCTAAACACAAACACCGCAAAAATGTAAAAATAGCCTTGGTCCCAAACGGACAGAAAATGAAAAAGTGCTGCGGTCATTAAGGGGTTAAGCAACTTTCTAATTTAGTC
The DNA here is from genome assembly GCF_027579735.1 of Bombina bombina. Lineage (NCBI taxonomy): Eukaryota > Metazoa > Chordata > Amphibia > Anura > Bombinatoridae > Bombina > Bombina bombina. Next base: position 668,970,107 of record NC_069503.1, on the reverse strand, counting down.
CTATTAGCAAATGTTCTTCATTCTCTTGATATCTTTATTTGAAAAGGAAGAATGTACGTTTAGATGCCGGCCCATTTTGGTGAACAACCTGGGTTGTTCTTGCTGATTAGTGGATACATTCATCCACCAATAAACAAGTGCTGTCCAAAGTTCTAGACTTTTTTTTCCAAATAAAGATAGCAAGAGAATGAAGAAAATTTGATAATAGGAGTAAATTATAAAGTTGCTTAAAATTGTATGATCTATCTGAATCACGAAAGAAAAAAATTGGGTTCAGTGTCCCTTTAACCCTTTGACTGCTAAGCCATTTCCACCTGGGTGGTAATATTTTCTTTTAACTTTTTAATTTTTGAAATTTGTTTTTTTAACTTTTTTTTTTTTTTTACAGACCCCCAAGACTTACACTGTTGGAAAGGTTAGGCGATTACCTTTCCAACAGTGGGTCTTGGGGGTCTGTAGCTGCTTAGATGCCTGAGATACAGGCTTCTAAGCAGCATGCCCCCTCCTCCTATACTTAACATTGTTAAGTATAAATAAAGTTGCACGGTGACGTCATCACGTAATTGCGTGTGACGTCACCGAGCATCACGTAAAGCCCCGGCAATGCCTGTCAATCTACAGGCACGATTGCTGGGGTAGGAGCAGTAAGGAGCCCCCAAATCTTCCTCAAGGTGGGAGAGTGCTCATGACGGCTCTGAGCCGTCATTAGCACCAGAGTGAGAAACTCTGTGATGGCTCAGAGCCGTCATTAGCACTCAAAGGGTTAAACAATAAATGCTAGGCAGACTTTATTCAAAGATTAGCCAAAGAATAATATAAACAGGGCTTGAAATTTGTAGTGGTCCACTAGTCAAGTTAGAAATGTGACGTTTTTTCCATATTTTTAACATTGAGTGGACTTGTAACTTTTTCCTTCTGGGCTAGTAGCTTTTAACCCCTAACTAGTAAACCATAGTAAAATTTGTTTCATACAGGTGATGAGAGTCCACAGTGATATTTTTTATACAGGAGGGGAGAGTCCACGATCCATTACTCATAGGAATTACTCTTCTCTGCCACTAGGAGGAGGCAAAGATTCCCAAACCACAAGAACTCTATAAAACCCCTCCCACCTAACAAATACCTTGGTCTTTACTTTACCTCCACTGGAGGTGGTTGAAGAATAAAGATGTGCAGTGTTCTCCAGAGAAAGGGTTTTTCAGTCTGTGTTGAAGCCAGGTTCCCTTCAGAGTACAGTGTTTGTCAGAGGGATGTATTTGGGGTATGGTTTATGATCTGATGGTTTCACCTCATGGGAAATCGGTAAACTATAGTGATATATTTCCACCCATAAATATTTATAATCATTACGTTTTCTTTTGCTTGGTTAATTATTGAAAAAAAAAAAAATGGTGTAAAATGTTGGCATCCTTCTCTGCTGAAGATAAGGGAACATTATTAGTGTCTGCACTTCCACGTTTAACACAAATTGGAAAGCCCAGAGCCCTGTACCAAGCATTTTTTTTTTTTTTTTTTTTAATAACTTCGGCTAATGTTACAGCCAATAAGATACATGCTGCTGGCGCCTTGACATTTAATAATGTGCTCTTCTTGCACTATCACCGTCTTCTTTAGATAGCAGGGCAGAAAAGACTGTGCCTACCGTTTGCACTACTAGCTAAAGAAAAGTGTACATGGTACTGGGAGGGTGCACAATCTGCTTTCAGAAGAAAAAATTGGCACATGGGGAGCCCGCGTGACCTTTGTGTACATTAAAAAGTGATATGCATAGTTAAAGGGACAATCAACACTTCATTTAACATGATTTGATATTGAAAATAAAAAAACGGAGACCCGCCTGCACTATACACCTCCTGCCTTGCCACCTTGCTTCTGTCCTAATCAGCGTCGCTAACTTCTCTAATACCAGGTAAATATGGCAGCCAAACTCCCCCCACCGTTACGTAGCTGCCTTCTTCTTCAACTGATAAGCAAATCAGAATCCAGTCCTAGGACAGAAATTGCCCGCGCGTGCAATTTCTGTCCGAGGACTGGATTCTGATTTTTGCTTATCAGTTGAAGAAGAAGGCAGCTACGTAACGGTGGGGGGAGTTCGGCTGCCATATTTACCGGTTATTAGAGAAGTTAGCAACGCTGATTAGGACAGAAGCAAGGTGGCAAGGCAGGAGGGGTATAGTGCAGGCATGTCTTCGGTTTTTTATTTTCAATACCAAATCATGTGAACGGAAGTGTTGACTGTCCCTTTAAATGACTAGCAGCGATGATCCCTACTATAATACTTGTATACTTTGCAAGCTCAACAGCTCCTGAGCTGAATACAGTTGGTTATTGGTAGGGTCATGCAACTGCTACCGATAATCTCACAGTTCTCTGTGGTTCCCAGTACTTTTAGCTATGTGTTTTACCCCTTTGTGTTCTGCTATAACGAATAAGTGCGTCATTTTTCCATTGTTCCTTAAAGGGACATAAAACCCAATTTTTTTCTTTCATGCTTTAGATAGAACATAACATTTTAAACAACTTTCTAATTTACTTCTATTATCAAATTATCTTAGTTTTTTTGTTATCCTTTGTGGAAAAGCAGAAATGTAAGCTCAAGAGTGTGCACGTGTCTGCCTCACTATATAGCAGCAGTTTTGCAACAATGTTATACATTAGCAGGGGCACTAGATTGCAGCACTGTTTCCTGATGTGTAGTGCTTTAGGCATGTGCACGCTACCTACCTAGGTATCTCTTCAACAAAGAATAACATGAGAATGAAAAAAAATGATAATAGAAGTAAATTGGAAACTTTTGAAAAATTGTGTCCTCTATCTGAATTATGAAAGAAACATTTTGGGCTTAATGTCCCTTTAAGAAATCTTACTTGTTCTATTGTTGGACCTCACAAGCATAAAGACAAAAAAATGTTACTCCATCCCTCTCCCCCATTACATGAGCATCCATTTTTAAATAACAAAAAAACTTTAATTAAGCCCTCTCTCAGATGCAAGGAAGAAATAAATAACTGTCACTTGTTCGATCCCTTGAAGATGCATTTATATTTTTTGTTTAGTTATTTTTGTTATTTTCACAGAAGTGAATAAAAGTGACATGGACATTAATGTGTCAATAAAACACTTCTTTGCCCTGCTTTTGATATATCCCAGCTTTTAAGTACAGAAATCAATAGCATACTCTTCTTAAAGATGAAGAACCCTTCTGAGTGCAAGTTGACAGCATGTAGTACTTCTTTCTAACAGCGCCTCACCTTTTTACTTCTGTCGTCAATGCTAAACCTTATGGATAATAGCTTTTAAAGCACAACAACCTACAAAAATGTATACATTCGGTGAGCCATTTCTTTTCTTTTTTTTTGCGTTGGGGAGCTTCGTCCATGTTAAGAATGTTTGTAATGGTTGCTGTCTGTCTGTCTGTCTTCTTAGATGTTTTTACTTTCTCTGAATATCTATTTTTCCAGCTTGCTTTTATTTTATTTTCAGTCTTTTTTTTTTTTCAAGTTTGTTTCCTTTATAGATACTTTTTTTTTTCTTTACTGCAAAGTTTTTTCATCTTCTGAAGAAAATGTTGATGATAGTTATAAGTCATTAACACCTAAAAGGATGTTAAACAGTCTGTCTCATTGTTGTAATTAATAAAGGCAGTGGCTTATATTTAATAGAAATCATTGCAATATGCATTATTTATCATTTTTATTGGATTCAACCTTTTATTTCTTTACACTACATTTGTGCAGTGTCCATTAGTACAAGGAGGCTGTGGCCTCTGCGGGAAGGTTTACCTTAGCCTTATGTAATAAAACTTCTAGAGTAACATGAGCTGGTTTGCTAAAAAAGTGAATAGACTAAATAATAGTCAGATTTGCTCAGATTAGTCAGAATGCAACCTAAGTTGCCAACATGTCAGCTTTCTTTTCACACTGAGGGCATGAGCTAAACTAAATATTTCTAAGTGCTCATTTTGCAAGAAAACAAGCAAGTTGTTTGTGTTTTTTCTTTTTCTTTTTTCTTTTTACACAATCTTGTTTTTTTACTTTAACTTAACATATTCATTTTTACTAAAGGAGAACTGTTTAATATCACTTTAAAGAAAACATATTCCATAGCAACACCTGGGATAAAGCTAAAATGTCACGCTCCTTTGTTACAGTATGTTATTTTTGTATTACTGACCCAAGCTTAACAGGACAGGCTACTAGTTTAAAACATTTAATTAGTTTTTAACTTGAATATACAATTTAAATCGTACAATACAACATTAGTAACATTCTTTCAAGACAGATGAATGAATAGGATTTACAGTCATATGCATCATTATGACAAACATATATAACAGACAGGTTAAATCATTATTATTAACACTTAAACACAAAAGGCATACCCAATATAGAAAGGCACAATATTTCTTGTCAAATATTTCCAATATTTCAAGGTTGGTAGAATGATATGATGTAGGGTGCGTGAAATGGTTTGTGTTTAGCTTTATTTGTTTAGATATTCTTCCCATAGAAAACAGGTGGGGGGGTAATCATCTGTGCGCTTGGATTGTGTATAGTGATATTTTTCAAGTTGTAGTGAGTGAGTTACTGTCGTTCTCCAAGTTGTAATTGGTGGTAGATTTTATTTTTTTCAAGTTCAGGAGTATACATTTCTTGGCTGAGTTGATCATAATGGTGAGTAGTGTCATTCTTAAATTTAATTTTAGGAAAGTTTATTAAAACGTTAGAGCCAGATATCAAAGGGAAAAGATGTGTCTAGCACATTCTGTTTTTTTTTTTCTATCAATTTTTCTTAAGGTATTTCAATGACAAACAAAATGACACATTATACATCTGTATCATACATATTTTAACACAATACTAATAAGGCTGAACAATGACATTTGTTGATATACATCAAACGTGGCAATCAAAGTAAACAATCCAGTTCACTATGCCTCATATGAATACCCTACTTTTTTTAGGGATAAATAGCTAATGACTGCTATATGCTGATACAATTTAAATCCTAATGGCGTTATACCAATTTCCAAGACCATAATTATGTGACCGTCACATTAGTTAATACATTTCAGAGGTCTTGACAACATACAACCCATATATCTTGGGAAGTGAATTAAAAAAAGTGGTGGCGTGTTTTGAGCAATTTTAGGGGGAAAAAAAAATGGGGGTGTATTATTAGGTCATAGGTATGCGTTAATTGATCGGCACAAATCTCCATCCATTGTGACCAGATTTCCCGATAGAGGCTAGTCTTATCATTAATTCAGAAGGCATATTCTTCCATCCTTTTAATGTAGTTCAGGCAATTCAGAACCATTTGAACTCTAGGAGGTGAGCTCTGTTTCCATTCCCTAGCTATCATGAGTTTGACTGTTGTCAAGAAGTATACTATACATTTTCTGGCCAGGGACATTTTAGGAAAAAAAAAAGATGGAGTGGGCCTAGCTCGGGTCTGAAATATGTTATAATTCATACTGCCTAGAAGACTAAAACAATCTTTCCAGAACTGCAGCAGTCTAGGACATTCCCACCAAATATGTATCCATGAACCTATTTGCCCACATAACCTCCAACACAAGGGAGATGAATTCCCAAAAATCTTTTGGAGGTGTGAGGGAACTAAATGCCATCTCACGGCCACTTTGTAGTGCAATTCTCAAAGCGTAGCACAGTGCAAAGTTTTTCTAGCAAATGTAAGCGCTATTCCAAACTCTGGAGTCCACGGTCAGGCCTAGATCACTCTGTGGGACTGAGAGAATGTCTATGAAAGAATTAATGTCCAGCGATTTCCCATTTACATATAAGTCTCTAATCTGTGTGGGGCCTAAAGTATGCCAAAATAAAATGTGTGTCTCTTGCATGCAACTAACTATTCCTTTAATAGACTGTATTGGTGAGGGATGTGGAGAAATATTTAGTGTTTAATCTTATCCCAAAATTGTAAGTTATCTAGAAGGATGGGGTGATCAATTCCCAGCTTCTTTCTGTAGCAAGGAGGGATCCAGATTAATTCAGTTTAAAATGCTCTGGTAACAAGACCTTTTCGACAGTCTCGACGCCTCATACTATAAAATAACATTTGGTAAGGCTAGCTCTCCCCGTCTGATCAAATTCTGAGGATATGTCTGGAGGTGCTAGGTTTCTTACCTCTCCAGATATATGTGGATATGATACCCTGTATAATATACTGCATGGGACTTGTAGAGGGATGCAGCAAAATAAATAGTTGATCTTTGGTAAGAAAGACATTTTAATTGCGGCTATCCTGCCCGTCCAGGAAATCTCTGAGAACTCCCAGGACTTTAATAGGGCCCTGAATCCCGGTAATTTCTCAGTTAAGTTGCTAGCAATCACCTGAGGCAGGTCTGGCCCCAAAAAGACTCCTAAGTGTTTAATATGGGTATTTGTCCAATTAAAACTATAAGCTTCTTGCAAAGAGGCTAATATTTTTTTTATCTATGTTGATATGTAGGGCTTCCGTCTTGGAAACATTTAACTTGTAAAAACTAAGAACACCGTCCCAAGACATCAATTTCATTAACGACTGTACTGACTGCAAGGGGGAAGTAAACAGGAGTGTGATGTTGTCGGCAAACAACACTATTTCTCCAACATTGGTGTGTCCGGTCCACGGCGTTACATCCTTACTTGTGGGATATTCTCTTCCCCAACAGGAAATGGCAAAGAGTCCCAGCAAAGCTGGTCACATAATCCCTCCTAGGCTCCGCCCACCCCAGTCATTCTTTTTGCCGTTGCACAGGCAACATCTCCACGGAGATGGTTAAGAGTTTTTTGGTGTTTAAATGTAGTTTTTATTCTTCTATCAAGTGTTTGTTATTTTAAAATAGTGCTGGTATGTACTATTTACTCTGAACAGAAAAGGATGAAGATTTCTGTTTGTAAGAGGAAGATGATTTTAGCAGACAGTAACTAAAATCGATTGCTGTTTCCACACAGGACTGTTGAGATGAAGTAACTTCAGTTGGGGGAAACAGTTAGCAGACTTTTCTGCTTAAGGTATGACTAGCCATATTTCTAACATGACCATGTAATGCTGGAAGGCTGTCATTTCCCCTCATGGGGACCGGTAAGCCATTTTCTTAGTCAAACATAAAAGAATAAAGGGCTTTAAAAAGGGCTTAAAAACTGGTAGACATTTTTATGGGCTAAAACGATTGCTTTATTGGGGCATATTATGCAGATTCTAGCTAATAATTGGCATTATTATCTTGGGGAACGTTTAAAAAAACGGCAGGCACTGTGTTGGACACCTTTTTTAGTCTGGGGGCCTTTCTAGTTATAGACTGAACCTCATTTTCGCACCATTACTGCGCAGTTGTTTTTGGAGAGCAAGGCATGCAGATGCATGTGTGAGGATCTAAGAATCACTAAAAAAGCTTCTAGAAGGCGTCATTTGGTATCGTATTCCCCTCTGGGCTTGGTTGGGTCTCAGCAAAGCATATAGCTGGGACTGTATAGGGGTTAAATTTAAAAACGGCTCCGGTTCCGTTATTTTAAGGGTTAAAGCTCTGAAATTTGGTGTGCAATACTTTTAATGCCTTAAGACACTGTGGTAATTTTTGAACAATTCCTTCATACTTTTTCACATATTCAGTAATAAAGTGTTTTCAGTTTGAAATTTAAAGAGACAGTAACGGTTTTATTTTAAAACGTTTTTTGTGCTTTGTTGACAAGTTTAAGCCTGTTTAACATGTCTGTACCATCAGATAAGCTATGTTCTATATGTATGAAAGCCAATGTGTCTCCCCATTTAAATTTATGTGATAATTGTGCCATAGTGTCCAAACAAAGTAAGGACAGTAATGCCACAGATAATGATATTGCCCAAGATGATTCCTCAAATGAGGGGAGTAAACATGATACTACATCATCCCCTACTGTGTCTACACCAGTTTTGCCCACGCAGGAAGCCCCTAGTACATCTAGTGCGCCAATACTTATTACCATGCAACAATTAACGGCTGTAATGGATAACTCCATAGCAAATCTTTTATCCAAAATGCCTACTTATCAGAGAAAGCGCGATTGCTCTGTTTTAAACACTGAAGAGCAAAAGGGCGCTGATGATAACTGTTCTGACATACCCTCACACCAATCTCAAGGGGCCATGAGGGAGGTTTTGTCTGATGGAGAAATCTCAGATTCAGGAAACATTTCTCATCAAGCTGAACCTGATGTTGTGACATTTAAATTTAAATTAGAACATCTCCGTGCACTGCTTAAGGAGGTGTTATCTACTCTGGATGATTGTGACAATTTGGTCATTCCAGAGAAATTATGTAAGATGGACAAGTTCCTAGAGGTTCCGGTGCCCCCCGACGTTTTTCCTATACCCAAGCGGGTGGCGGACATAGTAAATAAAGAGTGGGAAAAGCCCGGCATACCTTTTGTTTCCCCCCCCTATATTTAAGAAATTATTTCCTATGGTCGACCCCAGAAAGGACTTATGGCAGACAGTCCCCAAGGTCGAGGGGGCGGTTTCTACTCTAAACAAACGCACTACTATTCCTATCGAAGATAGTTGTGCTTTCAAAGATCCTATGGATAAGAAATTAGAGGGTTTGCTTAAAAAGATTTTTGTACAGCAAGGTTACCTTCTACAGCCAATTTCATGCATTGTTCCTGTCACTACGGCAGCGTGTTTCTGGTTCGAGGAACTAGAAAAGTCGCTCAGTAAAGAATCTTCGTATGAGGAGGTTATGGACAGAGTTCAAGCACTTAAATTGGCTAACTCTTTTGTTTTAGATGCCGCTTTGCAATTAGCTAGATTAGCGGCAAAAAATTCAGGGTTTGCTATCGTGGCGCGCAGAGCGCTTTGGCTAAAGTCTTGGTCAGCGGATGTGTCTTCCAAGACAAAATTGCTTAACATTCCTTTCAAAGGTAAAACATTATTTGGACCAGATTTGAAAGAGATTATTTCAGACATCACTGGGGGAAAGGGCCACGCCCTCCCACAGGATAGATCTTTTAAGGCTAAAAATAAGCCTAATTTTCGTCCCTTTGCAGAAACGGACCAGCCTCTAATTCTGCATCCTCTAAGCAAGAGGGTAATACTTCACAACCCAAACCAGCCTGGAAACCAATGCAAGGCTGGAACAAGGGTAAGCAGGCCAAGAAGCCTACCACTGCTACCAAAACAGCATGAAGGGATAGCCCCCGATCCGGGACCGGATCTGGTGGGGGGCAGACTTTCTCTCTTTGCTCAGGCTTGGGCAAGAGATGTTCCGGATCCTTGGACGCTAGAAATAGTTTCTCAAGGTTATCTCCTGGAATTCAAGGAACTACCCCCAAGGGGAAGGTTCCACAGGTCTCACTTATCTTCAAACCAAATAAAGAGACAGGCATTCTTACATTGTGTAGAAGACCTGTTAAAGATGGGAGTGATACATCCAGTTCCAATAAGAGAACAAGGAATGGGATTTTATTCCAATCTGTTCATAGTTCCCAAAAAAGAGGGAACATTCAGACCAATTTTGGATCTGAAGATCCTAAACAAATTTCTCAGGGTACCATCGTTCAAAATGGAAACTATTCGAACGATCCTACCCACCATCCAGGAAAGTCAATTTATGACTACCGTGGATTTAAAGGATGCGTACCTACATATTCCTATCCACAAGGAACATTATCAGTTCCTAAGGTTCGCTTTTCTGGACAAGCATTACCAGTTTGTGGCACTTCCATTCGGATTAGCCACTGCTCCAAGGATTTTCACAAAGGTACTAGGGTCCCTTCTAGCGGTTCTAAGACCAAGGGGCATTGCAGTAGTACCTTACTTGGACGACATCCTAATTCAAGCGTCGTCCCTGTCAAAAGCAAAGGCTCATACGGACATCGTCCTAGCCTTTCTCAGATCTCACGGATGGAAGGTGAACAAAGAAAAAAGTTCTCTGTCCCCGTCAACAAGAGTTCCCTTCTTGGGAACAATAATAGATTCCTTAGAAATGAGGATTTTTCTGACAGAGGTCAGAAAATCAAAACTTCTAAGCTCTTGTCAAGTACTTCATTCTGTTCCTCGTCCTTCCATAGCGCAGTGCATGGAAGTAATAGGATTGATGGTTGCAACAATGGACATAGTTCCTTTTGCACGAATTCATCTAAGACCATTACAACTGTGCATGCTCAGACAGTGGAATGGGGATTATACAGACTTGTCTCCGATGATTCAAGTAGATCAAAAGACCAGAGATTCACTCCGTTGGTGGCTGACCCTGGACAATCTGTCACAGGGAATGAGCTTCCGCAGACCAGAGTGGGTCATTGTCACGACCGACGCCAGTCTAGTGGGCTGGGGCGCGGTCTGGGAATCCCTGAAAGCTCAGGGTCTATGGTCTCGGGAAGAGTCTCTTCTCCCGATAAACATTCTGGAACTGAGAGCGATATTCAATGCTCTCAGAGCTTGGCCTCAACTAGCAAAGGCCAAATTCATAAGGTTTCAATCAGACAACATGACGACCGTTGCATATATCAATCATCAGGGGGGAACAAGGAGTTCCCTGGCGATGAAAGAAGTGACCAAGATAATTCAATAGGTGGAGGATCACTCCTGCCACTTGTCTGCGATCCACATCCCAGGAGTGGAAAATTGGGAAGCGGATTTTCTGAGTCGTCAGACATTCCATCCGGGGGAGTGGGAACTCCATCCGGAAATCTTTGCCCAAATAACTCAATTATGGGGCATTCCAGACATGGATCTGATGGCGTCTCGTCAGAACTTCAAGGTTCCTTGCTACGGGTCCAGATCCAGGGATCCCAAGGCGACTCTAGTAGATGCACTAGTAGCACCTTGGACCTTCAACCTAGCTTATGTATTCCCACCGTTTCCTCTCATTCCCAGGCTGGTAGCCAGGATCAATCAGGAGAGGGCCTCGGTGATCTTGATAGCTCCTGCGTGGCCACGCAGGACTTGGTATGCAGACCTGGTGAATATGTCATCGGCTCCACCATGGAAGCTACCTTTGAGACAGGACCTTCTTGTTCAGGGTCCATTCGAACATCCGAATCTGGTTTCCCTCCAACTGACGGCTTGGAGATTGAACGCTTGATTTTATCAAAGCATGGGTTTTCAGATTCTGTAATAGATACTCTGATTCAGGCTAGAAAGCCTGTAACTAGAAAAATTTACCATAAAATATGGAAAAAATATATCTGTTGGTGTGAATCCAAAGGATTCCCATGGAACAAGATAAAAAGATTATCTGCAAGTTCTCTAAAGGGACAGATCTCTGCTTTATCTGTTTTACTTCACAAAAGACTGGCAGCCGTGCCAGATGTTCAAGCATTTGTTCAGGCTCTGGTTAGGATCAAGCCTGTTTACAGACCTTTGACTCCTCCCTGGAGTCTAAATCTAGTTCTTTCAGTTCTTCAAGGGGTTCCGTTTGAACCTTTACATTCCATAGATATTAAGTTACTATCTTGGAAAGTTTTGTTTTTAGTTGCAATTTCTTCTGCTAGAAGAGTTTCAGAGTTATCTGCTCTGCAGTATTCTCCGCCCTATCTGGTGTTCCATGCAGATAAGGTGGTTTTGCGTACTAAGCCTGGTTTTCTTCCGAAAGTTGTTTCTAACAAAAATATTAACCAGGAGATAGTTGTACCTTCTTTGTGTCCGAATCCAGTTTCAAAGAAGGAACGTTTGTTACACAATTTGGACGTAGTCCGTGCTCTAAAATTCTATTTAGAGGCTACTAAAGATTTCAGACAAACATCTTCCTTGTTTGTTGTTTATTCTGGTAAAAGGAGAGGTCAAAAAGCGACTTCTACCTCTCTTTCCTTTTGGCTTAAAAGCATTATCCGATTGGCTTATGAGACTGCCGGACGGCAGCCTCCCGAAAGAATCACAGCTCACTCCACTAGGGCTGTGGCTTCCACATGGGCCTTCAAGAACGAGGCTTCTGTTGACCAGATATGTAAGGCAGCGACTTGGTCTTCACTGCACACTTTTGCCAAATTTTACAAATTTGATACTTTTGCTTCTTCGGAGGCTATTTTTGGGAGAAAGGTTTTGCAAGCCGTGGTGCCTTCCGTTTAGGTGACCTGATTTGCTCCCTCCCTTCATCCGTGTCCTAAAGCTTTGGTATTGGTTCCCACAAGTAAGGATGACGCCGTGGACCGGACACACCAATGTTGGAGAAAACAGAATTTATGCTTACCTGATAAATTACTTTCTCCAACGGTGTGTCCGGTCCACGGCCCGCCCTGGTTTTTTAATCAGGTCTGATGAATTATTTTCTCTAACTACAGTCACCACGGTATTCATATGGTTTCTCCTATATATATTTCCTCCTGTCCGTCGGTCGAATGACTGGGGTGGGCGGAGCCTAGGAGGGATCATGTGACCAGCTTTGCTGGGACTCTTTGCCATTTCCTGTTGGGGAAGAGAATATCCCACAAGTAAGGATGACGCCGTGGACCGGACACACCGTTGGAGAAAGTAATTTATCAGGTAAGCATAAATTCTGTTTTTGTGATGTGAGTCTCCTAACTTTATCCCCTTGATGTCTGTATCCTGTCTAGTTGCTTGAGCAAGAGGTTCCACTGCCAGGGCAAAGAGCAGAAAGGACAGGGGCAACCCTGTCTTGTTCCATTTGATACATTAAAGGGACAGTCTAGTATAAATTAAACTTTCATTATTCAGATAGGACTTTTAATTTTAATCAACTTTCCAATTTACTTTTATCATCAAATTAGCTTTTTTCTCTTGGTATTCTTAGTATAAACTAAACCTAGGTAGGCTCATATGCTAATTTCTAAGCCTTTGAGGGCTGCCTCTTATCACATGCTTTTTAAATCTCTTTTCAACACAGAGACAGAAAGTACACGTGGGCCATATAGATAACACTATGTTCAGGCACAGGGGGTTATTTAAGATTTAGCACAAAACAATGCTAAATTTAAGACAAAAGATAATAAACAGTCAGTCGTGATCAGGGGGCTGGAGGAAGGTTCTTAGATACAAGGTAATCACAAAGGTAAAAAGTATATTAATATAACAGTGTTGGTTATGCAAAACTGGGGAATGGGTAATAAAGGGATTATCTATCTTTTAAAATAATAACAATTCTATGGTAGACTGTCCCTTTAAAGCTATCTTTAATGAAACCCACACCCCTCACCCTGGCAGTCTGAGACGTGTACAGGGCCTGAATTGCTGCAACAAATTGACAGGGGAACTCTAAAAGTTCCTCAAAGTCTCCCAAAGGTAATCCCACCTCACCCTGTCGAATGCTTTCTCTGCGTCAAGGGACAGGGCAAGGAGGGGGGAACCCCCCCGTCTCTTGGCTTCTGTTAATATATGTTGAATCCTCCTGGTATTATTGGGGCCCTCCCAGGGATAAACCACACCTGATCACTATGAACCAAGAATTGCAATATTTTTGCCAGTCGGTTAGCCCATATTTTAGCATAAATCTTGGCATTTATATTGATAAGGGAAATCGGCCTATAGCTGCTGCAGTTCTGTGGATCTTTATAGGGTTTCAAAAGGGTGATTATAGAGGCCTCCAGGAACTCTGGGGACAACCTCCCTGCTTACCTGGTATTGTTAAAGAATATAAGAAGGACTGGAACTTCCGCACAACATTTATAAAATTTACCAGTGTAGCCATCCGGCCCTGGGGTTTTCCCTACTTTTAAATGTTTGATAACTTCTCTAATCTCTTCCGAGGTGATAGGGTCCTGTAAGTATTTCCTATGTTCTAGTGAAACAGATGGCAGCTGGAGCATTTTAATATGATGTGTAGTGGAATTGGATGGCATAGTTCCTTTGTTTAGGTTATATAGGGATTGATAGTATGTGTGAAACACCTTTCCAATTCCCTTTGGTGCTGTCACTGTCTGCATTCCCTCTTTAATAGAAATAATCTGACGCTGAGCCGCTCTATTATGTAATTTATTGGCCAGTAATGTTGTCGCTTTGTTATTGCTGTAGTAAAATATCTGCTTAAATTTTTCTAGAGTTGTCTGTACTCCCTGTAGCTCCACCCGGCGTATTTGGGATATGATAGTTTGTAATTGGACATTTTATAAAGTGTGAGGCTCGTGCATATAATTGTTATTGTTGTAATTAACAAGTGAGTTCTGCCAATGAGCCGCCTTGTCTCTCTTTTTTGCTACTGCTGCTTGTTTAATAAAATAACCCCTCATGTAAGCTTGAAAAGAAGCCCAGACAATTGGGGTGGAAGTAAGGCCATTATCATTAAAGTGGATTTCTTTTTTTTATTGCACGCCAATATTCCTTCGCTAGTGGGCACGTCCACCAGATTTTTATTTTTTTATTATTGTTTAAAAAGCTAGATAAGCTTTTACTACCCCTTCCCCATCTTTGCACAACCAACATTGTTCTTTTAATATACTTTATAACCTCTAAATCTCTGCCTGTTTCTAAGCCCCTGCAGACTGCCTCTTATCTCAGTGCATTTTATTAACTTCTCACAGCCACAGTACTAGTTCATGTGTGCCATATAGATAACATTGGGCTCACTACCATGGAGTTGTGCACTGACCAGCACTAATTGGCTAAAATGCAAGTTTTTAAAAAGCACTGAGATAAGGGGGATGTTTGCAGAGGCTTAGATACAAGGCAATCATAGAGGTAAAAAGTATATTAATAGAACAGTGTTGGTTTTGCAAAACCGGGGAATGGGTAATAAAGGGATTATCTATCTTTTTAAAAAATAATTTTCAAGTAGACTGTACATTTTAATATGTTTTTAACAGGTTAAGCTTGCCCCTTTTTCACAGAGAGGAATTATGCTCAGCCTGTCCTGTTGTGCATCATCTGTCTTCCTATTTCAAATCTTTATAAGAGTTCTGCCTGTCCCGTTTCAAATATGTGTGCGCTCAGCATATCCTATTGTGCATAATCCCACTATCTCCTCTTTTTAGAGTGCTAAGCCTTCCCCTTTTCACATCTGTGAGTGCATCCCACTCCTCTCCTATTTCAGATATGTGTGAGTGTTCAGCCTATCTTGTTTTACTTCAATTAGTATTCAAAATAACCTACTATGTATCATTCCATTTATGATTTCAGATATACGTGAATGCTCACCCTGCCTGGCTCTACATCTGTGAGTGCATAGCATATACAATAGTGTATAATCCCTCTTAATTCCTATTCCACATCTGCTTGAGTGGTCAGCCTTTCCTGTTTCACATCTGCTTGAATGGTCAGCCTGTCTCTAGCTGTCCCTGTAGATCTATGTCAGTGGTCGGCCTGTCACAGGGGTTTAAGTAGAAACCACAGGACCCAATGCAAAATTTGGAATATAACACCGCTTCAGTTACCAACTAGTATAAATTAATATAAGTGTATACATAAGTATTAATAGCTGCATTAATCTTTTGTATATGTAAAGGGTCAAATAGGCCCCCTGTAGCACATGGCCTGGTATAAAATAGTTTAGCTACAATATGATGCAATAACTTAAATATAAAATTAAAATACACTGTGGCCAAAACTATGCAAGAACCCCTACTAATTATGGAGTTCAGGTGTTTCAGCCACACCTATTGCTAACAGGTGCATTAAATGCAGAACATAACCTTGAAATGGCAAACAATGGCAGTAACAATGGGTTTTACTGAAAAAGCTCATTGACTTTTTAAACGAGGCACTGTGATATGTCACCTCTGCCACAAGGGGAAGCGTCAATCGCCTAGTCACAAAATTATATACTACACAAACTCACTGATCAGGGCTACTGGGTGCTGTAGCGTGTAACAGTGGCCTATCATCTGTTGTAACATTCACTACAGAGTTTAAAACTGAATCTGGAAACAACATCGGCACAAAAACTGAGTGTCAGCAATGGAGTGGGTCTCCATGGCCAAGCAGCTATACACAAGCCTCACCCCTACATACCTGATGCCAAGCATCAGCTGCAGTTGTGTTGCCAATGGGACTCTGGAGCTTTTGGAAGCATGTTCTCTGGAGTGATGAACCACACTTCGTTATCTAGGTGTGATGAATGCTACCTACTGGAATACAAAATGCCTATTTTAAATTTTGGTAGAGGAGGGATAATAGTCTGGCAATGTTTGCCAGGGTTTGGGCTAGTCCCAGTCTCAGTGTTTAGTCTCATTGAAGGGTCATCTTAATGCTCCAGGGTACAAAGAAATTTTAGACAACCATGTGCTTCCAACTTTGTAGTAACAGTTTTGGGAAGGCCCTTTCCTTTTCCAGCATGACTAAACTCTGTGCACAAAGCAAGGTTTGAAGAGTCTGGTGTGGTGGAAATTCAATGTCCTACACAGAGCTCTGACCTCAACCCCAAGGCGACCCTTTGTTCTGTCCAGCTATTTGCTTTCCTATGGCAATGAAAGTCCACAAAACATTCTAATTACTAGTAGGATATTCACTCCTGGCCAGCAGGAGGAGGCAAAGAGCACCCAGCAGAGCTTTTAAGTATCACTTTTCTTACCCATAACCCCCAATCATTCTCTTTGCCTTGATCAAGGGAGGATGGCGAAGATGGTGTCTGAAGATTTATTTTAATCCTTTTATGGGTACTTTTCCCTGCAAGCAAGGATTGGGGTCTAGTTGTGTTGATGTCCATCTCTTTAGTAAGAGTAATAGTGGCTATTAGCAGTTAGACGGCGAGGTGGTCTTTGCTTAAACTTCTAACATTATTGCTACCCCTATTATAGAACGCCAGGGTTGGTTCCTCTGTTCTTTCTTTTTTAAAAATGTTGTTATATGTAGATCCTGGGTACTCCAGATTTTTACAGATACAATATACAACTTTTACAGATATATAGAGATATCCCAGAAAAATAATACACAAACAACAAACAATCATAAGATTGCTACTTTTGAATAAATCTTATTCCCACTTTCTTTCAGTTTCTCCAACATTGGTGTGTCCGGTCCACGGCGTCATCCTTACTTGTGGGAAATATCTCTTCCCCCAACAGGAAATGGCAAAGAGTCCCAGCAAAGCTGTCCATATAGTCCCTCCTAGGCTCCGCCCACCCCAGTCATTCTCTTTGCCGTTGCACAGGCAACATCTCCACGGAGATGGTTAAGAGTATGTGGTGTTTAGTTGTAGTTTTTTTAATTCTACTATCAAGAGTTTGTTATTTTAAAATAGTGCTGGTATGTACTATTTACTCTGAAAAAGAAAAAGATGAAGAGTTCTGTTTGTGAGAGGAAGATGATTTTAGCAGACAGTAACTAAAATCGTTTGCTGTTTCCACATAGGACTGTTGAGATGAAGTAACTTCAGTTGGGGGAAACAGCAGACTTTTCTGCTTAAGGTATGACTAGCCATATTTCTAACAAGACTGTGTAATGCTGGAAGGCTGTCATTTCCCCTCATGGGGACCGGTAAGCCATTTTCTTAGTCTCAAACAGAATAAAGGGCTTAATATGGGCTATAAAACTGGTAGACACTTTTATGGGCAAAATCGATTGCTTTATTTGGGCATTTTATACATGTTTATGCTTGTAATTCACACTTATAAGCTTGGGGAACGTTTTTTAACGTCAGGCACTGTGTTAAACACCTTTCCAGTCAGGAAGGGCCTTCCCAGTTGTAGGCTGAGCCTCATTTTCGCGCCATTACTGCGCAGTTACTTTTGAGAGCAAGACATGCAGATGCATGTGTGAGGATCTGAAAGTAGTTGGAAAAGTTCCTAGAAGGCTTCATCTGGTATCGTATTCCCCCCTGGGTTTGGTAAAGTCGCAGCAAAGGCTGTAGCTGGGACTGTAGAGGGGTTAAAACCCTCTTATTTTAAGGGTTAAAGCTCTGAAAATTGGTGTGCAATACTTTGAATGCTTTAAGACACTGGTGAAAATTTGGTAAATTTTGAACAATTCCTTCATACTTTTTCACATATTCAGTAATAAAGTGTGCACTGTTTAAAATTTAAAGAGACAGTAATGGTTTTGTTTTAAAACTTTTTTTTTTACTTTTTTGACAAGTTTAAGCCTGTTTAACATGTCTGCACCTTCAGATAAGCTATGTTCTATATGTTTGAAGATCAATGTGTGTGTCCCTTCAAAATTGTGTGATAATTGTGCCATAGCGTCCAAACAAAGTAAGGACAGTATTGCCACAGATAGTAAAGTTGGCCAAGATGATTCATCAGATGAAGGGAGTAGACATAGTTCTACATCATCTCCTTCTGTGTCTACACCAGTTTTGCCCACGCAGGAGGCCCGTAGTACTTCTAGCGCGCCAATGCTTATTACTATGCAACAATTAACGGCAGTAATGGATAACTCCATAGCAAATATTTTATCCAAAATGCCTGCATATCAGAGAAAGCGTGATTGCTCTGTTTTAAACACTGTAGAGCAGGAGGGCGCTGATGATAATTGCTCTGTCATACCCTCACACCAATCTGAAGGGGTCATGAGGGAGGTTTTGTCGGATGGGGAAATTTCAGATTCAGGTAAAATTTCTCAACAAGCAGAACCTGATGTTGTGACATTTAAATTTAAATTAGAGCATCTCTGCGCACTGCTTAAGGAGGTGTTATCTACTCTGGATGATTGTGACAACCTGGTCATTCCAGAAAAATTATGCAAGATGGACAAGTTCCTAGAGGTTCCGGTGCACCCTGACGCTTTTCCTATACCCAAGCGGGTGGCGGATATAGTGAATAAGGAGTGGGAGAAGCCCGGCATACCTTTTGTCCCCCCTCCTATATTTAAGAAATTATTTCCTATGGTCGACCCCAGAAAGGACTTATGGCAGACAGTCCCTAAGGTCGAGGGGGCAGTTTCTGCTTTAAACAAGCGCACTACTATTCCTATCGAGGATAATTGTGCTTTCAAAGATCCTATGGATAAAAAATTGGAGGGTTTGCTTAAAAAGATTTTTGTACAGCAAGGTTACCTCCTGCAACCCATTTCGTGCATTGTTCCTGTCACTACAGCAGCGTGGTTCTGGTTCGAGGAACTAGAAAAGTCGCTCAGTAGAGAGACTCCGTATGAGGAGGTTATGGACAGAGTTCACGCACTTAAGTTGGCTAACTCTTTTATTTTAGATGCCACTTTGCAACTAGCTAGATTAGCGGCGAAAAATTCAGGGTTTGCAATTGTGGCGCGCAGAGCGCTTTGGCTAAAGTCTTGGTCAGCGGATGTATCTTCCAAGACAAAATTGCTTAATATCCCCTTCAAGGGTAAGACTCTCTTTGGGCCAGAATTGAAAGAGATTATTTCAGACATCACTGGGGGAAAGGGCCATGCCCTCCCACAAGATAGGCCTTTCAAAGCCAAGAATAAGTCTAATTTTCGTTGCTTTCGCAATTTCAGGAACGGACCGGCCTCTAACTCTGCATCCTCTAAACAAGAGGGTAATGCCTCTCAAACCAAACCAGCCTGGAAACCGACGCAAGGCTGGAACAAGGGTAAGCAGGCCAAGAAGCCTGCTGCTGCTAACAAAATAGCATGAAGGAGTAGCCCCCGATCCGGGACCGGATCTAGTAGGGGGCAGACTCTCTCTCTTTGCTCAGGCTTGGGCAAGAGATGTTCAGGATCCCTGGACACTAGAAATAGTTTCTCAGGGTTATCTTCTGGAATTCAAAGAACTACCCCCAAGGGGAAAGTTCCACATGTCTCACTTATCCTCAAACCAAATAAAGAGACAGGCATTCTTACATTGTGTAGAAGACCTGTTAAAGATGGGAGTGATACACCCAGTTCCAACGGCGGAACAAGGAATGGGATTTTACTCAAATCTGTTTGTAGTTCCCAAAAAAGAGGGAACTTTCAGACCAATTCTGGATTTAAAGATCCTAAACAAATTTCTCAGAGTACCATCGTTCAAAATGGAAACCATTCGAACGATTCTACCCACAATTCAGGAAGGTCAATTTATGACTACCGTGGATCTAAAGGATGCGTATCTACATATTCCTATCCACAAAGAACATCATCAGTTCCTAAGGTTCGCCTTTCTGGACAAACATTACCAGTTTGTGGCCCTCCCATTCGGGTTAGCCACTGCTCCAAGGATTTTCACAAAGGTACTCTGATCCCTTCTAGCGGTTCTAAGACCAAGGGGCATTGCAGTAGTACCGTACTTGGACGACATTCTAATACAAGCGTCGTCTCTTTCAAAGGCAAAGGCTCACACAGACATCGTTCTGGCCTTTCTCAGATCTCACGGATGGAAGGTGAACATAGAAAAAAGTTCCCTGTCTCCGTCGACAAGAGTTCCCTTCTTGGGAACAATAATAGATTCCTTAGAAATTAGGATTTTCCTGACAGAAGTCAGAAAGTCAAAACTTCTAAACGCTTGTCAAGTTCTTCATTCTATTCCTCGTCCTTCCGTAGCTTAGTGCATGCAAGTAGTAGGATTGATGGTTGCAGCAATGGACATAGTTCCTTTTGCGCGAATTCATCTAAGACCATTACAACTGTGCATGCTGAAACAGTGGAATGGGGACTATACAGACTTGTCTCCAGTGATTCAAGTAGATCAGAAGACCAGAGACTCACTCCGTTGGTGGCTAACCCTGGATGACCTGTCCCAGGGAATGAGCTTCCGCAGACCAGAGTGGGTCATCGTCACGACCGACGCCAGTCTAGTGGGCTGGGGCGCGGTCTGGAAATCCCTGAAAGCTCAGGGACTATGGTCTCGGGAAGAGTCTCTTCTCCCGATAAACATTCTGGAACTGAGAGCGATATTCAATGCTCTCAGGGCTTGGCCTCAACTAGCAAAGGCCAGATTCATAAGATTCCAATCAGACAACATGACGACTGTTGCTTACATCAACCATCAGGGGGGAACAAGGAGTTCCCTGGCGATGAAAGAAGTGACCAAAATAATAAAATGGGCAGAGGATCACTCCTGCCACCTATCTGCGATCCACATCCCAGGTGTGGAAAATTGGGAGGCGGATTATCTGAGTCGTCAGACATTCCATCCGGGGGAGTGGGAACTCCACCCGGAGATCTTTGCCCAGTTGACTCAATTATGGGGCATTCCAGATATGGATCTGATGGCGTCTCGTCAGAACTTCAAGGTTCCTTGCTATGGGTCCAGATCCAGGGATCCCAAGGCGACTCTAGTGGATGCACTAGTAGCGCCTTGGACCTTCAACCTAGCCTATGTGTTTCCACCGTTTCCTCTCATTCCCAGGCTGGTAGCCAGGATCAAGCAGGAGAGGGCCTCGGTGATCTTGATAGCTCCTGCGTGGCCACGAAGGACTTGGTATGCAGACCTGGTGAATATGTCATCGGTGCCACCATGGAAGCTACCTTTGAGACAGGATCTTCTTGTACAGGGTCCATTCGAACATCCAAATCTGGTCTCCCTCCAGCTGACGGCTTGGAAATTGAACGCTTGATTCTATCAAAGCGTGGGTTTTCAGATTCTGTGATAGATACTCTAGTTCAAGCCCGAAAACCGGTAACTTGAAAAATTTACCTTAAAATATGGAAAAGATATATCTGCTGGTGTGAATCCAAGGGATTCTTATGGAATAAGATCAAAATCCCTAAGATCCTTTCCTTTCTACAAGAGGGTTTGGATAAAGGATTATCAGCGAGTTCTCTAAAGGGACAGATTTCTGCTTTATCTGTCTTATTACACAAACGACTGGCAGCTGTGCCAGATGTTCAAGCATTTGTTCAGGCTCTGGTTAGGATCAAGCCTGTTTACAGACCTTTGACTCCTCCCTGGAGTTTAAATCTAGTTCTTTCAGTTCTTCAAGGGGTTCCGTTTGAACCTCTACATTCCATAGATATTAAGTTGTTATCTTGGAAAGTTTTGTTTTTGGTTGCTATTTCTTCTGCTAGAAGAGTTTCTGAGTTATCTGCTCTGCAGTATTCTCCGCCCTATCTGGTGTTCCATGCAGATAAGGTTGTTTTGCGTACTAAGCCTGGTTTTCTTCCAAAGGTTGTTTCTAACAAAAATATTACCAGGAGATAGTTGTTCCTTCTTTGTGTCCGAATCCAGTTTCAAAGAAGGAACGTTTGTTACACAATTTAGACGTAGTCCGTGCTCTAAAATTCTATTTAGAAGCTACAAAAGAGTTCAGACAAACTTCTTCTCTGTTTGTCGTCTATTCTGGTAAAAGGAGAGGTCAAAAAGCGACTTCTACCTCTCTTTCTCTTTGGCTTAAAAGCATCATCCGATTGGCTTACGAGACTGCCGGACGTTAACCTCCAGAAAGAATCACAGCTCACTCCACTAGGGCTGTGGCTTCCACATGGGCCTTCAAGAACGAGCCTTCTGTTGATCAGATATGTAAGGCAGCGACTTGGTCTTCACTGCACACTTTTGCCAAATTTTACAAATTTGATACTTTTGCTTCTTCAGAGGCTATTTTTGGGAGAGAGGTTTTGCAAGCCGTGGTGCTTCTGTTTAGGTAACCTGATTTGCTCCCTCCCTTCATCCGTGTCCTAAAACTTTGGTATTGGTTCCCACAAGTAAGGATGACGCCGTGGACCGGATACACCAATGTTGGAGAAAACAGAATTTATGCTTACCTGATAAATTACTTTCTCCAACGGTGTGTCCGGTCCACGGCCCGCCCTGGTTTTTTAATCAGGTTTGATGAATTATTTTCTCTAACCACAGTCACCACGGCACCCTATAGTTTCTCCTGTTTTTTTCCTCCTGTCCGTCGGTCGAATGACTGGGGTGGGCGGAGCCTAGGAGGGACTATATGGACAGCTTTGCTGGGACTCTTTGCCATTTCCTGTTGGGGAAGAGATATTTCCCACAAGTAAGGATGACGCCGTGCACCGGACACACCGTTGGAGAAAGTAATTTATCAGGTAAGCATA
Organism: Bombina bombina; assembly: GCF_027579735.1. Classification (NCBI taxonomy): domain Eukaryota; kingdom Metazoa; phylum Chordata; class Amphibia; order Anura; family Bombinatoridae; genus Bombina; species Bombina bombina. The sequence continues at coordinate 668,947,343 of NC_069503.1, read as the reverse complement.
CATTCTGTTTTTGCTTATTATTTTGGAGTCATGTCAGTACCCCCCATCTAATATGACTGACCCATTGACAGAGACCACCAGTTAAAATACTGCAGTCCATTATCCCTGTTTATTATACAAAACTGTTCCAGTGGACCAAATTAACTAGTTGTGTGCTAATTGTGTCCCACATCTCCAATCTCCCATAGTCCTGTCAGTATGGCACCTGGCAGACGTTTAGTGCCCATGCCTATTTATGTGGCTCAAGGGAATTCCACTTATTTTTTCTCCACAGTTTGGCTTCAAAAGAGTTTTTAGCGGCTATCCCGAACCAAGTAAGCATAAACGAAAATCAGGAGATTTACCTCACACCACCTGTAACACGCAGGGTCCTATTCCCCAGGCTTAGTTACTACCTAATCTACAAAGCTCTGACTCGGCTGAGTCTGTTTCTGAGGGTGATATTTCCTCTGAGGACCCTAAACCAGTAAATGAGCTGGAGACTGATTCCACATTTAGATTTAAAGTGGACCATATCCGCTTCCTGCTTCAGGAGGTTTTGAATACCTTAAAACTATCAGAACCGAATCCAGAGGATTCCAAGTTGAAACAGGTCTTTAAAGCTCTGCCTAAAGTGCCTAAGGCCTTTGAAACACCAGACTTGCTTAAATAATGTATATCCAAATAATGGAAGAAACCAGACATTCTTCATGTACCTTCTTATAGGTTCAAAATAAAGTATCCACGGGGGGTGTGACCAAGCCACAGCCATGAGAAGAGGCAGAATAGTGCAGCTCCGAACCTAGCTTGCAGAAACTGTTGGTTTTTATATTAATATCTCAAGCTCTTCACATAATAGCCATCTATACTGCACAAAGAAGCAATGATGATCCTTGATATATTAAAATTATCGTGATTAACTCAAGCAGAAGGGTTAATTTATTACACTCAAACCAGAGCGTTGGGGCCCATCTCACAATACCTTCTACCTCCCCTCTTCTGGTGTGTGGGCTACCCGGGAGAGTGGTATTTACTTCTTATACTGTTACAGGGTTTAATACCATCTGGATCTAAGTCACCCATGGAGGAGGACCTCGCCCGACAGATATGGGCGCTTCTGGGCAGCCTAGAGCATCGAATGTGCAGTAACTTCGAAGACCTCACGGATATCATCAGAGCGACTAGAGACAGGGAACATGGAGACTCGGCTAAGATGGCGGATAACAAGAGTGTCTACTTGCCATATGACATGACATGCAGAGACGAGAGCTGTACACCCTCCCCCAAGCTGGATTCTGAAAGTAAGACGAAAGCCACCAAAAAACGGGGACCTGTTTCTTGTCACAAAGAGTTCATACCTCCTGCGTCCTTGCTTGATCCCCCCCACATCCACCAGGCTTAATAACCCTCAACCGGAGTTCTCTGCAGCTGTGACCCGGGTTGGTGCGGCTGGCCACCGGGTGCACAGGAAGACCTCTGTCAGAGAAAGGGGATCCACTGAGCTAACACCAGGCACCACGGGGGAACGAAAGGACATTCACTACCGCACAAACACCGCGGACATCAAGATATCCATACCCCACAGCTCATATGCCCTGTTAAGGCTACCTCTGCTCTACAGCCAATGGCTCCTATCGAACTTACGGGCTGTCTACAGCATATATGGCTCTCCACCCCGCTGCCTCCCTAGATTGTCTCATCTCCCGAAGAGAGGTTTTGGATGAAGGGACTACCGTATCTGACAAATTTACTATAGAGCATCTCGTCACCCACCTTTAGAGAACTCGTGATGCTAGCATCAATATTGCCCTTTTTCTTTCCTATACTGCATTGGAGGACAGGTTGTGTGCCCCATTACCATATCACAGATTAAATGCTTGTCTGTTAATTTATGTGTTCCTACCCCATTAAGTTAGCTCTGGAGCTCTTATGTTTTACCAGGTTCTTATTGTAGTTATGTTTATTGTATGTTCTTTCAAATGTTTCCATGTGTGTGTATGTAATTATGTGTATATATATATATATATATATATATATATATATATATATGTATGTGTGTGTATATATATATATATATATATATATATATATATCTCTATTTTATTAAGTTACTACCTGCCTCATTAAGATCAAACTCTCCGCTAGGTATATAGATATCTATTTGTAGACACCCAATAAGAACCTATCCATATGTACTTGGATTACGTGTATGCAACTTATCTGCCCTTGCTACTAACTGATTTCTACTCCCCCTGTTTAACTACGTCTCATCAGTTCAAGATCCTTAGAGGGCATCATACAGATCGCTAGCATTGGCAGTTACTAGACTCGTATACCTAGAGACAGTCGAATCCAGGTTAAAATACTCCATACATTATATATATATATATATATATATATATATATATATATATATATATATATATATATACTGCCCTATAAAACCTAGGTGCCCCCAGGATATCTACCTAGAGATAAATCTATGCACTGACCACCCCCTTCCAGTCTGCCAATACGAAGGTATATGCTATACTCCTCTGCCTTCAAATTTAAATTATCTCCAAATGTACAGCAACCCTTATGTCTTGTACCTCTATATCAAACTCTTGTCCTGCTCATGTATGTTTTCAATGTCTTCCCTGAGAGCCTAGAGGATAGCTAGTGGGTGGATTAGACTGAAGGTCTTACTTTATGTATGCTCTTATTGTTTCTTATACAATGCGGGGGATAACTCAGGGGTCTATGGTCATACTGTCATCTGCGGTACACCCGCATCCCATAGATAGATGGATCTACTTAGACAGTGTACACATAATAACCACATGGTAGATATCAGTAAGATATCGCCCTGATGTATGCAGCTTCCCGATATAGATACACCAGCAAAGGGATTCCTTACTATTTAACCATTACCTTGCTTAAAGGGACAGTCAAGTATAAATTAAACTTTCATTATTCAGATAGGACTTTTAATTTTAATTTACTTTCCAATTTACTTTTATCACCAAATTTGCTTTTTTCTCTTGGTATTCTTAGTTTAAACATAGGTAGGCTCATATGCTAATTTCTAAGCCTTTGAGGGCTGCCTCTTATCACATGCTTTTTAAATCTCTTTTCAACACAAAGAGACAGAAAGTACACGTGGGCTATATAGATAACACTGTGTTCAGGCACAGAAAGTTATTTAAGATCTTGCACAATACAATGCTAAATTTAAGACAATAGATAATAAACAGTCACAGTCATGTGATCAGGGGGCTGGAAGAAGGTTCCTAGATACAAGGTAATCACAAAGGTAAAAAGTACATTAATATAACTGTGTTGGTTATGCAAAACTGGGGAATGAGTAATAAAGGGATTATCTATCTTTTAAAACAATAACAATTCTATGGTTGACTGTCCCTTTAAAAGCCCGAATTATATTACAATCTTTCCATTCAGCAACAGATAAATAGTAACACGCACTTAGTACTCTGGGAGGCATGAACAGGACTAGCCTATGTATGGTTATGCTTCCTCTTATTATTTGTGTATATCATAGCTTGATGTGATAAGAGACTTTGATGCATATATTATATTGGAAATATATGTTAACATTGCTATGAATGTGACTTTATCTAGGATGTGCAGATTAATCTATAGTGTAATGCTTCCAGGTATTTATAATATTGCTCACCTACTCTCTTTAGCCTCCACTTGTAGACCAACTACTTCTTGCGATAATGTAGATCTCTAATCCAATTGCCCACGTTTTTAGGTACTTTATTATTTAGTAGCTTGACAGTAACTAGCTTATTGGTTTCCATAGTGACCGAACATATATCGTGCACTATATTCTAACGCAACTAACTCTTGTGAAACTCATTTTTAAGCTGCCTATATTTTGATATTTTACTATGGCTATCTGAGCCTTTTACAATATCTCTGAACCATATATATATATATATATATATATATATATATATATATATATATATATATATATATATATATATCTCTCAAAAGAGAATAAAGACCACTATTATCCAGCACTAGACTGTTACGCTATCGTAAATATCCCCACATAAAGCACAAGAGGGTAAAGGAGAGAAAAATATATGCCCCCAGTTAGTGCATAATACAAATTTATTTATGTAACATGATGACAACATATATAGATCTACTGCTTGTCTGCAACAGGAACATATCCGTATAGAACATCTGCATATGGTTCATACATCTGACATCTGTATAAAGTTCCAAATATAATATAATTACAATGTTGAGCTCTAAAGCTGCAAAATGTCCCACCAAAAGGCAAGTTATTTAGAGTTCACAAACCACCATGATAAGTTCATATCTCCGATCACAGAATAAACAGGCTGTATTTGTAATCCAAGGGCATAGAACTTGGTGGTATTGTCTTAACAATTGGCCTTGTACCCTTTCAACCACGGATACATAACATGATAAACAGCAAACCGCTATATTACCTTTGTCGATGTAAGCTCTTAGGTAGCTCTGTATTTCTTTCACATTATCTGCATTTCCAGGTTCACTGGGGTTTTATGCTGTATTACCTTACACCATGTATGCTTGTCTCCTTCTTCCGGAGTGGGGTATTTGCACCGTGTTGTCACATTTGCAGTATTGGTATTGCCACAAGTATTCCTATTAAGATGCCAAAGTGGTTACGAACATTTCAGAGGCACTTGAGCGCATAAGCGCGCCTCTTTTGGTGGTTCTAGCAGATTGGCAGTAGCAATCAGTGGCTTGCAGCTGACAAACCCGCTGAGTAGCAGCTATGCGCGTTTCACCCGTTCAAACATACGGGCTTCTTCCGGCTTGATAGTGATTGCAGGATCTCCTCCTTTGTTATATACAATTGGCTCCGCCTTTGTTTTGAATCTATTGCTCGGTGAAATTATACATATACATTATAATGTTGACTAAATATAATACTATTAATTTTATATTCTTGGTTGTAATATCATTACAATCAAAGGGTAGCCTGCTGTGTCAAACAAACTGAGCTTTTGGAAAAATTAATAAACTAGTTTTGATTCATTAATATATGACAGTGTTTTTATTCCCTCATATACATTATTTCTTACATTACTGATCAGCAAAAGCTTTTTAATATGTATGAATTCTTGAAAGAAAATCTATGTATAATTTGTTCATAAAAAAAGAACCAACATTTATTTCCTCATTCATACCCAAAGGTTTTAAACTTTTCAAGTTAAAGATCCATTTACTTTCTCTACACAGTAAGATTTGGTCTAAATTCCCCCCTCTACTTTTAATGTTAACTAACTCCAGGCCCCTAAATCGCAAGATTTTGTTATTGCTGTTATGGAATTCCATAAAATGTCTTGCTACACTGCTATTCTTTATACAATTATTTTTTATTTTTAATATCCCGCTTGTGTTCTTTAATTCTTTCTTTCAGTTCTCTATACGTCTTTCCTATATAGAACATTGGGCAATTACATGATACCATATAGATAATACCTTCACTTCTACAGGTTATATGACCCTTTACCCTATGTGGCAGACCTAGATTGTCATAAAATTTTTCCCCTGTAAGCATGTTTGTACAGACAGAGCAGTGTGTGCATTTAAAGTTCCCATCTTTGTGTTTTTTAGCTGTAAGCCAATTTGTATTAGTAGACCTGAAGTGACTATGGACCAACATGTCCTTTAAATTTGGGGCTCTCCTTGGGGTCATCAATGGTGTGTTCCCTACAAATTTGGCAATTATTGGATCAACCAATACAATATGCCAATGTTTCTGTAGTATTGCATGAATATCACGCCATCTATCATTGTATGCGCTGATGAATCTTGTACTAGAGTTGTTTATTATCTTGTCTTTGCTGTCATATAGTAAAGCTTCTCTATTTTTCAGTTTTGACTTGTCAAATGCATTTTTCAAACTTTTTTTGAGAATACCCTCTCTCTTTAAATCTTTGTTTTAGTTGATCGCTTAGGAAATTATTGCTTAGGAAATTATTTTCCCAATCAGCTCTTTAACTTAGACCCGCAGTAGCAATCAGCTATGTGGTTACTGTGACTTCCTTCTAGTGTGATTCTCTTTTTTAGATGGTTTCTGATCAATATGAGGATATTCGCAACTGCATTAAAATCCTTAATATGGCTAATGATTTAATTTGTGATGCAGTCTTTGACATAATTAAAATTGATGTCAAGAATATGTCCTTTGCTGTTTTCTTAAGGACAGCTTTATGGCTTAAATATTGGTCAGCTGATATGGTCTCTAAGAATCGGCTATCAGTCCCTTTTGAAGGGAAGATGCTTTTTGGATCAATTGGATATTATCAAAACTGTCACTGTGGGAAAAGGGGCTTTTCTTTCTCAGGACAAGAAACCTAAGGGGAAGTACAAACAAAAAATGTGTTTTGTTTTTTTTTCCTTTCACTACCCTAGAGATCAAAAGTACCCATCCAACCAGAAGTCTGAATCTTCCAAGCCTTCCTGGAAGCTAAAATCTTCTTGGTCTCAGACCAAAAAGCCCAATTCCAATCAAAAATCACCATGAATTTATGGCCCCCTGTTAAGAAGATCTTTTTGTAGATGGCAGATTGATTCCAGGATTTTCAATATAATATACCAAGAGTTATTGCAAAGGCTTTCACAACAGACCTACCTGGGAACGATTTAATCTGTCTCATGTTCCAAAGGTTCCTCTAAAGGCAGCTGCCTTTGTTCAATGTGTTCAAGACTTAGAGGATATGGGAGTGATCCAACTTCTTCCAAACTCTCAACAGGGACAGGGTTTCTATTCCAACCTCTTCATTGTCCCAAAGAAGGAAGGCACCTACTGTCCTATCCTTGAGCTAAGGACTCTGAAAACATGTGTCCGTGTACCTTCTTTCAAAATAGAAACCATCCGTACCATTTTACCTCTAGTTCAAGAAGGTCAATTTATGACAACCATAGACTTAAATGATGCATACAACTAGACAAACTAGTTGTAACTGAGAGTACAACAAAGTTTAAAGAGAGAATAATTCCACTAAGTTTTATCAAACTTAACTCTACTTATATCAAAAAAGTGTTCAAAATAATAAAATCGTTCCCAATCATTCATACATTAAAGTTTATTTTTTCAGGGGTCCGACAGGGGCAGCTTAGCCTCTCCTGTTGTTTGTTTTTAATTTGCTTACTCTTGTGGAAAATTAGATTAATAAGTGGTTAAACTTATGTCCTCTAATCCTTTATTGTTACATATTAATATTAATGCAGCCCTCGGATTGTAAGGGCTTAGTTAATTTAAATTCATTACGGATTGAGGATATCTAATAGTGGACATACTTATTCCATGGCTATTATGCAAACCACAGAGTTTAAGTGGTTTTAATTCACAGCTTCTGCTACTGTATGAGTGTGAGTTCCTTAGTTGAATTAATAAACTTTAATGTATGAATGATTGGGAACGATTTTATTATTTTGAACACTTTTTTGATATAAGTAGAGTTAAGTTTGATAATACTTAGTGGAATTATTCTCTCTTTAAACTTTGTTGTACTCTCAGTTACAACTAGTTTGTCTAGTTGTTGTCAGTTGTTCTATTGAATAATCCACTCCAGGTTTTGCTGTTGTTTCACAAAATTTAAAATTCTGGTATTTAGAATATCATTTTCAATAGTAAATATATGTAAAACCTGGCACCATTTCTATAACTCTACTTCCCCCAACCCCCCTTTTTTCTTTAAATGATGCATGTCTGAACATTCCAATTCACAAGGATCATTTCCAGTTTCTAAAATTTGCTTCTTTTTTTTTAATCAAACTTTACCAATTTGTGGCCCTCCCCTTTGGTTTGGCTACAGCCCCTTGCATCTTTACGAATGTGTTAGGGGCTCTCCTAGCAGTGATCAGAGCACAGGGAATCTCCATTGCCCCTTATTTGGACAATATTTGTATCCAAGCTCTGTCTTGGTATCTTTTCCGCAGGAACATAGATGTAAAATCAATGTACCCAAAAGTTCTTTATCCCCAAACACAAGGGTGGTTTTCCAGGGGTGATAATAGACTTGGTTCAAATGCGCTTGTTTCTCTCAGATATTTGCAGAACCAAACTTTAGACTGCCTGTTGTTCCCTACATATGGCTCATTCTCCATCTGTAGCACAATGTATGGAAGAAGTGGGTCTTATGGTAGCATCAGACACTCTTTCATCTTTGTCCTTTCCAATTGTCTATGCTTCGTCCTCTCCAATTTTCCATAACAGTGGTCAAAGGATTGTTTCCAACTGGAATTGCAGATACAGCTCAATTCTTAAGGCAAACTCTCTTTTTTTTTTTTGTTCGTTCTACCTGGACCATAGTCACAACGGACGCAAGTCTGATGGGTTGGGGCACTGTTTGGAAGTCCAGAAGAGCGCAGGGAGTATCGACTTTCTAGACCTTTTTATTTTTTATTTCTTGAGGCCCTTCAGTCTTGGCCCCTTCTCAAACAGGGACAATTTGTTTTTTTTTTAGTTGGACAACGTCACTGTCATGGCATATGTCAATAATTAGTAAGGGACTCAGTCACTTAGCTATGCAAAAAGTATCTAACATTCTGTCTTGGGCAGAGGAAAACCACTGCACCCTATCAACTATTCACTTGGACTGAACAATTGAGAAGCATATACTATAGAGTTTCTTAATTTTCAGCTTGGTCTTCTGAGTACACCTTCTTTATTTTTCATCAGGATAAAACGGTCCTCCAGACTTAATATGACTTTCTTCCGAAGGTAGAGTCTTTAGAGAATATTGTCCACTTTTCAGGTCCCAGAAAGGGTCAAAAGGCTACAGTGGTGCCTTGGCATCATGGCTGAAGCAGACTATTCGTAAGGCTTACTTGGTTGTGGGAAAACCTTCTTCCAAAAGAATAACTCTTCATTCTACTAGGTCTGTGAATACTATTTGGGCTTTCAATAATGACTCCTTGAAACAGATTTTCAAGGCGGCAACTTGGTCTTCTCCATACCTTTTTTTTAAAATTTTACCATTTTGATATTTATGCTTCTTCTGAAGCTGCTTCTGGCAGGAAAGTCCTTCAGGCCGCAGTGTCCGGTAAATAGGAACTGCCATCATTTTGTTTCACTCGTCGTTAACATGGACTCTCAGCTTGGGTATTGTATCCCACATGTTATGGACAAGCCGAAGTAGGGGAGTACAGCACAGTAATAGTAGTGGGTGATCGTGAAAACAGAGGACACTGCCAAGTCCCCAAAGACATGTAGTAAAGAAGATAGTCCACAGCACTCCAAAAATATCTTTCAGCAAATTATTAGTGGAAAATATCAACGTTTCGGGATCACAGCACCTTATTCATGCTTGATGTTCAAGCAAGAATAAGGGGCTGTGACCCTGAAACGTTGCTATTTTCCACTAATAAATTGCTGAAAGATATTTTTGGAGTGCTGTGGACTATCTTCTTTACTACATGTTATGGACACCTATGGACTCTGATCATCTTTCAAAAGAAAGCAGAATTTTTACTTACCGATACATTTTTTTTTTTCGGGACGACGAGTCCATAGGACCTCGTTTTTTTCTATATGGGCGACAGTTTTTATTTGCACATCTTAACCATGTTTTCTGTCTTCCTACCTTTTCTGTCTCTCTCCTCTGTTCTGCTATACGTAAATTGAGTTGAAAGAAGTGGTGGGATGCTTTAAAGGGACATGCCAGCCAAAATTGGAATCCGCATAGAAGCATTTCAGTTTTGAATAGAAGCATTTTTGTAATATAAATGTATTAGCAAAAATGCTTCTAATAAAAGCTATAGCTGTTTCAAAAGTGTATTTAAGTATGCACCATGCACCAGCATTTTAAACACAGAACTTGCTCAGAAAGACTAAGGTGCTTGTACCATCTGGTAATGACTCAATTTGTTAATTGCTGGCATGATACAAGAAGCACTAGTGCTCTGAGCAGCTGCAGTAATTAAAATGCTGGTGCACTGTGAACATCTGGCTGTGCTTCACATGCACATGCAGAGAAAAACTCTAACACCAAAACAGTGATAACTTTTACCAGAAGCATTTATGCTAATACATCAATATTGCAAATATGGTTCTATTCAAAGTTGTAATTCATCTATGCGCATTTACATTTTGACCATAATGTCCCTTTAAAGCTTTTGTGAGGGTTCTTGACCTCCTCCTAGTGGCAGGAAATATATACCACATATTATGGACACCTATGGACTCTTATCATACCGAAAGAAATGTATCGGTAAGTCTAAATTCTTTTGTCACTATGTACCATCTTGATATTTATGCAGAAAATTTGTAGGCATAAAATATTTAACCATACAAATATTATATCCATTTAAATGTACTTAAACTTCTGATTTTACAAAGGGGTGTCTTAATGTATGCATGTCCCTACCCCTGTCATTCAGCATAGCAAAAAATGATTTAAAAAAAAATCCAAAAACAAACATAAAAATGAAATAATATATAGAATCTCTAAAAAATATCACCAATTTTTAGATTCCCCCAGTTCTCACATTTTATTATTTATATATTTTTTTTATCCAAATGAATGTATTTATTGCTCTTGTTACTTTCCTTTCCTCTTTATGCTTGGCTATACAGTAGACTGAGGTACTGGTGAGGTGGGAGGGGTTTTATAGAGTTCTTGGGGTTTGGGAATCTTTGCCTCCTCTTAGTGTTAAGGAAGAGTAATTCCCAGTAGTAATGGATTGTGGACTCTCACCGCCATGAAAGAATGAATTTATCATGCAAACATAAATTATGTTTTTAATTTGACTTTAAAAGTGCCCCCTCCTCAAACACAGTACAGGTGTATAGTTAAAACAGTTGGTAACCATTACCATGTGACCCCTTAATTGAAAAATAATTTCCTCTTTTATATGAGTGGTCTCATACACCACTAAGTAAATTAGAAGGGGAGATAGGGTCATTGTAGACTCCCTCCTCATCACTTCTCATCTTTTATCTTGCAATTAAAAGAATGCAAACTGTAATCCATTTTAAAATCCCCTCAAGAAAAAAAAAAAAATGTCTTTATTGATAGACGTAAAAACTAAGACTAGGTGCTCACTGTGAAATATTGGAGATAGGTTGTGTTAGATACGACAGGTTATATTATATGATGAATGTATAGAAGGTTGCAAAACAACAAAATGCTGTAGCAAGAAGTCCATTATGAGAATACTTTGCAAACAAAATCTTCCTCACTATAAACTGCCAGAAGACGAACAATTAGTGGTGTTCTTAGGGACTGAAATAAACGTTAAAGAACTATCACTCTTAAATACAAAATTAAAGATATCAGAATATTACAACTAGAATTGTACCAGCATCTTTTTTTTTTTTTTGGAAAAAATAATTAGGAAAATTATTTAACAGATTTTCAAGACACAATTTAGGGGATTAAAAACCAATCTAAGGTTGGATACATTTTGGTAACTGATCCAAGGTTTGTACTAAAGAAATACTATTAAATTGTGTGAGTAAAACTACTGGAATAAACCACAATGTTTTTTATTTTCTGCTAAATGTTTACATTGATGACTTATTTTCTTTTGTTAGATGAATGATGGCCCACTGTGTAAATGCAGCGTTAAGGCTCGGAGGACAGGAATCAGACACAGCATTTACCCGGGGGAGGAGGTAAGGCCTATGTCTTGTATCACGTTTAGAGTGAAATTCATGCTCATAATATTGTGCCAAAATGCAGCACATTTTTTCTCCTTTAAGGAAACCTAAATAAAATAAAAAAATATCACCATAACTTGTAAATATTGCTTGTTTTTAGACTTTTGCTTGACTCTTTCCCTAAACTTTTGTGTGTCAGCAATAAATTGCTGTTTAGCCAGAGGATGTCTTGTTACTCTCTATAATAACTACAAAGAAAAATGTTGATGTTAAGCATGTCAATCTGAAAAAGCTAATTGCAATCACTTGGGCATGTAGGGGAACAAAACAAGTCACAGACAAGCTGCTGAATAAGTGATTTTATGCAGTTAATTCACCTTATGTGCACTGCCACTAACATTAGAATAATGGGTTTACATCTACAGACCCCTCCAGCTCCGAGTCAATTGACAACTTACTTAAGACTTAGCCATAGCAACAAACTGCAAAAGCCTCCTTTTTTCTCTTAGATCAATAGTTCTCAACTTGTTTTACAACCTTAGCTGATTTTTGCTTAAATGTCAATTACTTTCTGTACTATGGTTATTCATGTAAGTTGCATCTGTGATAATTATATGCAAGAGAACTACTGAAACTGTAAACATTACTGAAGTGTTTCTAGATTCTTATTTTAATTATATACTTTTTATATAGCTGCCCCCTTAAAGGGATGTTGAATTCAAAATTGAATTGTCTATGGGAGTATTTAACCCCCCCCCCTTCACTTCTAAGCCATTTACACTCTTGTGTTACAATAATTTTTGTTTTTAATAGACTGTAGAGTTTGACAAATCTAGCAAAGGTTTGGTTTTTACATATACATTTTGTTAAATTGTTTCACCGTTTTCAAACAGCCTATAAAAGAATGTCGTCCTATGACCAATAACTCAGGACTCCTTTACCACTACAGGATAACGGTGTCCCCGCCAACAAATTTCCTAGTAAGTACTTAATCTTACTATTTTCATTCAGCTTGCCTAAATATTTAACCAATGTTTTGTTCGTTTTCACACTTTTCACATATGACAAAACATTTTCATCTTTTGAGAAGTGACTGTTTTGAGTCATTTTTACAGTGGTATTAGTTTATAGGAACTGTTAATGGGTTGCTGATAAGATTATAATGCATTTGGTAGGTTTTTAGCACTAAAAAGCATACTATACAAGTTGTGCTAAAAGCATATCACTTCGCAATTAAAATAAACTTATTCACAAAAACATATTACAAATAAATAAACTCCGCCAGTGGGGAAATAAAATAAACAAATTACAACTTAATTTAAATATAAAAAAAATTGGTATGTTCTCACACTCCACATAAGTATGAAATGACCTTTAAGGTTCTACATTACAATTCCATGCAGCTTAAACGACATGTCAAACAATCCCCTACTTTGTGGTCCTTTAGTACTTGCTCCAGATAACCGCTCTAGCATCAAACCTCCTCTTCGGATATGGAGTTCCTTAATTTGCACTATTCGGTCATGTGTTCTTCACCAACCAATCGGTAGTGGCAGGCTCGGTATTAAGTTAAAATAATTATCTGACTGCTCTGAACAGGAAAGTCTCCTTTGCATTAAACCTTACTGAGCTGTTCCATACCATCAACACGTTTCAGCATAATTGCCTTTGTCAAGATGTCCTTCCCATGGCCATTACTCTTTCTTTTTTATGACACGATGAGTCCACGGATCATCTTAATTACTAATGGGATATTCACCTCCTGGTCAGCAGGAGGCGGCAAAGAGCATCACAGCAAAGCTGTTAAATAGCTCCTCCCTTCCCTTCCACCCCAGTTATTCTCTTTGCCTACATTAGTGTTAGGAAGTGGTAAAGTGAGGTGTTAGATAAGATTCTTCAATCAAGAGTTTATTATTTTTAAAGTGGTACAAGATTGTGCTGCTTTGTCCTAGGGTGTAGCCATAGTCCATTTCAGTCTCTTCAGTAGAGCAGTGGTGGCTTTAGAGCAATGGGAACTTCTGGGACATAATTCTCACTGCGCCTCCCATATATTATTGCTGCCCTAACCCTGAAAACCTGAGGAATATTTATTCAGGAATTTCCTTTTCTTCACAGGTCCAGGACCCCTCAAACCTGGTGAACTGTCTTTGCTGTCAGTCAGACATATGAGGTAAGTGCTATTTTCCTGGGACACTCAGAGGAAAAGGAGCACTTTACTATATAACATTACACTATATAAAGGGCTTATGGTAACGGGCACTTTATTATGGGGACAATGAGAACTAGGCAGTGTTAAGCAGGCACTGGGGCTGGGAGACGAGCATTTTTTGGCTCTGGTGGTTTTACTCTCATGGCAGTGTTTTTAATACAAAATAACGACCGGGAGAGTATTTTATCTGTTAGCCACGCCCACGATGGGCCGATCTTCCTGTATTGTGCGCTTTTTCACTGCGCCTCTATCTGCAGACACAGTCCGGCCGGATAATACAGTCTCTGCCTAGAAACGCATGGTTCTTACTAAACAGGCATTTCTAGGACCGGAGAGTAGCTGAGTCGTTCCCCTGTCGAGTCCGGATTGTTTGCGAGGAGGGAGAAAGAGGTCTCCGGTCTTGCAGTCGGGTAGGCACCTCCGCAAAGCTGCTGAGGTGTAGGGGTGTAATTTTTATTAGTTTATGATCGTTTGGGTATGTTTTTTACACACGCAGTAAAAAAAAGTTACTTTTAAATTTAAAGGGACAGTAACTTTTTTTGCACTCAAACTTTTTTGTGTCAAAAAGTTATTATTGCATAATTATATTATTGGGCTTCAGTATAGACCAAGGGGACTTGCAAGATGTCACTTGCTCTTTGTGTTTTGATGCAAATGTGGAACCACCAATCCCTTTCTGTCCCTCGTGTATTGAGAAGACTTTAAATTATAGGGAAAATATTTTTTCTGAGCAAAACTTTTCAAAAACTCATGCTGTCCAAGAGTCTGACGAGGTTCAAGGTATGCCGCAGCTTTCTCCCCAAGCGTCCCAAATTTTACCGCCTGCACAAGCAGTGCCCTGCACTTTTACTCTAGCTCCCACTGGAGTTATCTTTAAAAGACATAGCTTCTCTCATGTCTTCTACAATTTCTGATGCATTGTCTGCTTTTCCAATGTTGCAGGGCAAACGTAAGAGGAAAACTAGACATTCAGTAAGCGAGGTTTCTGACGCAATTGTTGCAATTTCGGAGGTACCCTCCCAAGGACCTGAAGAGTAGGGTACTGCTGTACCATCTGAAGGTGAAATTTCAGATTCAGAAAGTTTATTGCCTCTGACGGACTCGGAGGTTGTATCTTTTAGGTTTAAACTAGAGCACCTCCATCTGTTACTTAGGGAGGTTTTAGTTACTTTGGACGACAGTGACTCCACGGTAGTGGTTGTCCCTAAGAAGTCTAGTAAACTGGGCAAATATTTTGAGGTTCCGGGCATATCTTTCTCTCCCTCTCCTATTTTTAAGATGTTTCCCATAGCTGACTCTATAAAGGAGGCTTGGCAAACCGTTCCTATGGTGGAAGGGGCCATTTCCACCTTAGCCAAGAGAACTACTATTCCCATAGAGGATAGTTGTGCCTTCAAAGATCCTATGGACAAAAAGTTAGAGGGTCTACTCAAAAAGATATATGTTCACCAGGGTCTGCAATGGCAACCAACTGTGTGCATTGCTACCGTCACTAGTGCGGCGGCGTATTGGTTTGATGCACTCTCTGAGGCTCTCAGGACAGAGACTTCCTTGAATGAGATCCAAGATGGGATAAAGGCTCTTAAACTAGCTAATGCCTTTATTACAGACACTTCCCTTCAAGTTATTAAGCTGGGAGCTAAGATTTCGGGTTTCTATATCCTAGCTCGCAGAGCCTTATGGTTAAAATCTTGGTCTGAAGATGTTTCCTCTAAGTCTAAGCTTCTGTCTATTCCTTACAAGGGGAAGACCTTGTTTGGACCTGGCCTAACGGAAATTATATCTGATATCACGGGAGGTAAGGGTCACCTTTTCCCTCAAGATAAGAGAAACAAACAGGACGGCAGAGTAATTTTCATTCCTTTCGAAATTTCAAGGGAAATGCTTCTTCTTCCTCCTCTAAGCAGGAACAATCTAAACCTGCATGGAGACCTAACCAGTCTTGGAGTAAGGGAAAACAGTCCAAGAAGCCTGCTATTGAATCCAAGACAGCATGAAGGGCATGCCCCTGATCTGGTACCGGATCTTGTAGGGGGCAGACTTTCCTTCTTCGCTCAGGTTTGGGTTTGGGATGTTCATGATCCCTGGGCAATAGAAATAGTGTCCAAGGGATACAAACTAGAGTTCAAAAGTTTTCCTCCCAGAGGCAAGTTTCTGATTTCAAGATTATCTGCAAACTAGACAAAGAGAGAGGCATTCTTACACTGCGTAGGAGACCTCTCCGCCCTGGGAGTGATTGTTCCCGTTCCAGTACAGGAACAGGGTCAGGGTTTTTATTGCAATCTGTTCGTGGTTCCCAGAAAGGAGGGAACCTTCAGACCAATTTTAGAGTACCGTCCTTCAAGATTGAAACTATTTGTTCCATTCTTCCCTTGATCCAGGAGGGTCAATTTATGACAACAGTGGATTTAAAGGACGCGTACCTACATGTTCCTATTCACAGGGATCATCACAAGTACCTAATATTTGCCTTCCAGGACTAACACTTCCAGTTCGTGGCTATTCCTTTCGTTCTTGCCACTGCTCCCAGAATTTTCATAAAGGTTCTGGGGTCACTGTTGGCGGTGCTTCGGTCACGGGGTATTGCGGTGGCACCTTATCTGGACGACATTCTGGTCCAGGCACCATCCTTTCAACAAGCAAGGTCAGACATGGAAATGTTTTTATCCTTCCTGCGATCTCACGGATGGAAGGTAAATTTGGAAAAGAGTTTCTTGGGATCCATAATAGACTCCCTGTCTATGAAGATTTTTCTGACGGAAGTCAGGAAATCAGATTATCGAAACTTGCCTAGTCCTTCAGTCTACTCCCCGGCCGTCAGTGGCTCAGTGTATGGAGGTAATCGGGCTGATGGTGGCGGCAATGGACATCATCCCGTTTGCTTGGTTCCACCTCAGACTTCTGTAGTTAAGCATGCTCAGACAATGGAACAGAGATTATGCGGTCTTGTCTCCTCGAATAACTGGAGCAGGAGACAAGGGATTCTCTTCAATGGTGGTTGTCTCTGGATCATCTCTCCCAGGGAACCTGCTTTCGCAGACCATCTTGGGTGATTGTGACAACAGACGCCAGCCTTCTAGGTTGGGGAGCAGTCTGGGGCTCCCTAAAAGCTCAGGGAGTTTGGACTCAGTCAGAGTCTCTTCTCCCTATAAACAGTCTAGAACTCAGAGCAATCTTCAATGCCCTTCTGGCCTGGCCCCAGTTACCCTCAGTCCGGTTTATCAGGTTCCAGTCGGACAACATAACTTCAGTGGCTTACATCAATCATCAGGGAGCAACGAGGAGTTCCTTAGCGATGACAAAGATAACCAAAATAATCCAGTGGGCGGAAGCCCACCTCTTGTCTATCGGCGATCCACATCCCAGGGGTGGACAACTGGGAGGCGGATTTCCTGAGCAGGCAGACCTTTCATCCGGGGGAGTGGGAACTCCATCCGGAAGTGTTCTCCAGCCTGATTCTCAAGTGTGGTCAGCCGGAATTTGATCTCATGGCATTCCCGACAGAATGCCAAGCTTCCGTGATACGGGTCGAGGTCCAGGGACCCCCAGGCGGAGCTGATAGATGCTCTGGCAGTCCCTTGGACCTTCAGTCTAGCATACCTATTTCCTCAGTTTGCTCTTCTTCCTCGGGTCATTGCTTGAATCAAACATGAAAGGGCATCGGTGATCCTCATAGCTCCGGCTTGGCCTCGCAGGATTTGGTATGCAGATCTGGTAGAGATGGCATCTCTGCCCCCTTGGAGACTTCCGTTGAGGAAGGACCTTCTAATTCAGGTGCCCTTTCTTCACCCAAATCTAGTTTCTCTGAAGCTGACTGCTTGGAGATTGAACGCTTAATTTTATCCAAGCAGGGGTTTTCTGACTCGGTCATAGTGACCATGATTCAGGCTTGTAAGCCTGTAACTAGAAGGATTTACCATAAGATTTGGCGCAAATATCTCTATTGGTGCGAATCCAAGGGCTACTCATGGAGTAGAGTTAGGATTCCTAGAATTTTGTCTTTTCTCCAAGAAGGTTTGGAGAAGGGATTATCGACAAGTTCTTTAAAAGGCCAGATCTTGGCCCTATCTATTTTGTTACACAAACGTCTGGCGGATGTTCCAGATGTACAATCATTTTGTCAGGCCTTGGTCAGGATCAGGCTTGTCTTCAAACCAGTTACTCCTCCATGGAGTCTTAATTTAGTTCTCAAAGTTCTTCAAGGGGCTCC
Source organism: Bombina bombina (assembly GCF_027579735.1). NCBI lineage: Eukaryota > Metazoa > Chordata > Amphibia > Anura > Bombinatoridae > Bombina > Bombina bombina. Next base: position 668,929,322 of record NC_069503.1, on the reverse strand, counting down.
GTTTGAGCCCATGTATTCCTTAGATATTAAGTTGTTATCTTGGAAGGTTTTATTTCTTGTTACTATTTCTTCTGCTCAGAGAGTGTCTGAACTCTCGGCATTGCAGTATGAACCTCATCTTATTTTCCATTTGGATAAGGTAGTTTTACGTAGTTAGGTTTTCTTCCTAAGGTTGTTTCTGACCGGAACATTAATCAGGAGATTGTTGTTCCTTCTTTGTGTCCTAATCCTCCTCAGAAAAAAACGACTTCTGCACAATTTGGACGTGGTCCGTGCTTTAAAGTTTTACCTGCAGGCGACTAAGGACTTTCGTCAGTTTTCTTCTTTGTTTGTGACAGAAAGCTACGGCAACTTCTCTTTCTTTTTGGCTGAAGAGTATCATACACTTTGCATATGAGACTGCTGGACAGCAGCCTCCTGAGAGAGTTACCGCTCATTCCACGAGGGCTGTTGCTTCCTCATGGGCATTCAAAAATGAAGCTTCTGTGGAACAGATTTGCAAGGCTGCAACTTGGTCTTCTCTTCACACTTTTTCAAAATTCTACAAATTTGACACTTTTGCTTTGGCTGAGGCCGCTTTTGGGAGAAAGGTTCTTCAAGCAGTCTTGCCTTCCATTTAGGTTCCCTGTCTTGTCCCTCCCATATCATCTGTGTACTCTAGCTTTGGTATTGGATCCCATTAGTAATTAAGATGATCAGTGAACTTGTCGTGTCATAAAAAAGGAAAGAAAATTTATGCTTACCTGATAAATTTATTTCTTTTTTGACACGATGAGTCCACGGCCCACCCTGTTCTTGTAAGCCAGGTTATTGGTTATTGTAACTGCAGACACCTCTGCACCTTGGTTTTTCCTTTCTTTCCTTAACTTCGGTCAAATGACTGGAGTGGGAGGGAAGGGAGGAGCTATTTAACAGCTTTGCTGTGGTGCTCTTTGCCGCCTCCTGCTGACCAGGAGGTGAATAACCCATTAGTAATAAAGATGATGTGTGGACTCGTGTCAAAAAAGAAATAAATTTATCAGGTAAGCATACATTTTCTTTTTTTTATAGTATCCAAATAGTTTAACTATTTCCTGTTTACTTTAGTTGAAATATTTTTTATTAAACATTTATCAAGAGACATAAGTAAAATAAATGTCATACTGAGAACAAAATAATTGCAGTTAACAGGTATTCTTACAAGAAAACTTGAAGTTTAAAAACTGTTTTTGGCCTCCTAAAAGTACTGCTGACCTCCTGAATGCAGACAACTACCTGTTACGCAAGGACTCTAATGATCCAGTTCCTTTATTTATACTATGTATATTATCAGTCCAGTACAATCATCAATGAAGAATGCGTTTACAAAATAGATATTACAAACTATAAAGTTAATACAAAAAAAAAATAAACATGTTTACTATATATCACATACTTGCATCTAATTATTTATCCCTCTACAAAGACGGAAAACGGCATTCTTGTTCTGAGGGTGTTATACAAAAGGTACAAGTACAAAAAAAAAAAAGATTATAGTACTTCTCAATATCTATGGTAAAAAGATATACTCCTTGACTATGAGTGAGGTTTTTTTTTTTTATTATTATATATTGCTTCTCTGGAGCATTCTCTAGAACCAAATTTTATGAAAATATAATTGTGCTGCCGATTCATACATTAAAAATGTAGTCTTGATTTTAGTTAATATCTCAGACCATTCTGGTACCATTGCCTTCTAGTTTTTTGGCTATGCTCATTCTGGTGATGGTGCATAAAATAATTTATGAATTTATTTTATGTGTGAGTTGTATTTAGGGATCCTCTAATTTACAAATGCTTGTGTAATGAATATCTTTTCACTCAATAGAGTACTTAAAAGATTGGAAAGAGTGAGCCATATGTACCACTAACTTTTGTGCACTCCCACCACATATGTAGGTATGGTCCTGGTGATTGTACAACCTCTGAAACAATTTCTAGATATCTCTCTTAACTAAGTGTGCTGTTTTTAATGGGGTCAAGTACCCAGTGAAAGCCATTTTGATACAGTTTTTTTTCTTATGTCTGCACTAAGCAGTCCTCTACATGAATTATAGAATAGTTTGTCCCATTGATCTCTATCCATTTCTTTTGTTATATTAGTCTCCCAACAGAGTATATTGGGAGATTTTGGATTTTATCATAGCCGGTTGTATATTGATATATAACTGAGAGGTAGCCTGTTTAAGTCTAGAAGGAGAGCTACAGAAAAAAACTCCAGGTTAGTGTTTTGATTGGGTTGGAGGTAACGGTGTATACTTATAAAGGGCAGTTGTGATTTGTAAGTATAAGAACCACTGTAAGGGTAGAAGGTCCAGTTTTCGCTTAAGTGAATTAAACTGTATTATTTATGAGATTTGCCACTCTATATAAGCCTGTTATTTTCCCACTTATCAATAAGTTTCCTATAGGTTTTTGATTCTAAGTATTTTCAGTTCATCTTCAGGGAATTTGTCGGGAATAGGTTATTTTAATGTCTAATAACCTGCTGTGTCGAAACCATTGTGATCGATGATTGATATGTATTCTCATATTTAATTTTAACTTTATCCCAGATAGGATCATCTGGTGACTTGAATCTTCTTCTGTCTACCTCCTAGTTTAGGCCATATTAAATCTCCATTTTTTCTGCTTAGTAGAGAGATTTGTGCTAATCTAGAAGTTAGGGGCCCAGTGTGCCATTCAAAATATCAATTGTTTTGGATTGATGACCTATAGCTCTAATATTAGCTGTTGGTTTAGAATATAGTCCTTTAAGGGCTGTTATAAGGGAACAGTTAAATCACATTCTATTCAGGACTTTATGCATATATAACCAATCGACTCTATCAAATGCCTTCTCTGCATCCAATGATTTTTTTCTCATTAAAATAGTGTATTACAGATATCATCCTCCAAGTACACAGATTGTTTGTTTGCTGTCCGGTTCCCAACCATCTACGAGATACAAACTTAGTGCGTGTTAATATTCTCCTAGAGAGGTGACAGCTTAAAACACATTAAAAAGCTCATATCTTGCTTCTACGTGAAAAGCTTTGCTGATTGTATTGGTTTCAAATCCATGCGTGGTGGGCTCTTTCATGTAGCCCTAATGGAAGTCGGCAAACCTGTTCCTACCTGATCCACTATACACCTTCACGCTGATCCTCTGCTGCATCCAATTGTCATCCACTGAGCAACAAACGGTTAGAGCTGCCAAAATCCCCTCCTCCCTGTAACCTCTCACCACAACCGCTCAATGCCTAATAAATGGATTTCTCACTGTTTCATAATTGACATAAAAATGGAGATAGATCGGCAGATGCGGTAAAAACTAAATTAATTACTAGTCAGATTTTGAATGCATTAGTTAAATTGCAATGTGGTTTTTAAACAACAGGTATGATCACAGGGAAGTAAGGTCTATGATTAAGGCTCACGCCAAAACGTGTAAGACCTAGTTTGGCTATATTGTTACACTTTGGTGGAGATTTTAATAGATATCATCCTCCTCACATTATCTCTGGCACCTATCTTTAATAAATCCCACTTGATCTTGGTGAATGATTGACGGTAGTACATTTTTTAGATGGTTGGCTAGGATTTTTGTTACTAACTTAATATCCTGATTGATAAGGAAAATAGGTCTATAGCTGGAACATTGTTTAGGAATTTTTCCTGGCTTTGGGATGACTACAATTTTAGCTTTAAGTAGGTCTACAGGGAGATATCCTTCCATAATATAGTTAGAGAATTTGACTAAATGAGGTACTAGAGCCAATTTAAAGCGTTTATAATATTCACCAAGGAACACATCTGGGGCCTTCCCTGGTTTAAGATCTTGTATGGCGGATAGAATCTCTTCTCATATAATTTTCGCATCAAGTGTTTCTCAGTCCTCATCTGTTAGGGCAGTGTTTCTCAACTCCAGTCCTCAGGACCCTTAACAGGCCAGATATTCATTATATCTTAACTAGAGCACAGGTGAAATAATCAGCTGATGGGTGAGAGCAGGTTAGTAACCATTGCTTCTGATCAGCTGATTATTTCACCTGTGCTCTAGTTAAGATATAATGAATATCTGGCCTGCTAAGGGTCCTGAGGACTGGAGTTTAGAAACACTATTAGGGTATTCAAATTGGCTTTATCTATAAAAGACTGTTAGTGTGTAGGTTTGTGCTTAGTGATTAACTTTTTTACCATCGTAAAGGGTACCATAATATTGTGTGAATACATTTAACTATTTATTGAGGATGGGAAATTATGGTCTGGTTGGCTTTTTGTATTAACAATATGGAAAAGGCTTGATAAGTCTCAATTTTTTTTTGCTAGATATTTGTCAGGTTTATTTGCTAATAAAAAGAAATAGTTTTTTACTCTATGTGCTGCCTTAAAGGGCCACTGTAAGTAAATATTTTCTATGCCTGTTACTAACTAACTACCCCAAATACGCTTTTTATCAATAGCATTTCATTAACATATCTCTACCGTATATCAGAAATCTCCCACTCCGTGGGTATCCTTTGCTCTGTACCAATCCGTTTACAATACCTAGGTTTCAAATTGGCACTTTAAACACAAAGTTATTGGTTTAAGTATTTTGAACATGCAGTGCTGAAAATAGGGGGCAGGATAACGTGACCACATCGGCGAATAAAATATATAACTTTTAGAACGTTCTGAAACTTCGTTTTGGAGAAAATATAGGTCAGTTTTTAATTAATATAGGTCAGGTTTTAATTAATGTTTATTAACTTTAATATGTTAGTTGTTTAGCTTAAAAATTATAACAGAAAGTAATCCTTTAATAGAATTTTCATTTAATATTATGGACAAAGCCTCTTGTTTACCCTGTAATTTTTGTAGTATACTATTTAAATGTCAATTTGTGTTCCTTTTCTAGGTTCTCTATCTCGGTTTGTAATTGTAATAGGTGACCATTTTCTTTTCGTAGAGTTCCCCCTCCCCCCTAAATTAGTAATTCCCTAATGACTGATTTATGTGCAGCCCAAGTCAAACATGGGTTGACCGTGGTGTCCAAGTTAATATGCCAATATTTTCCTATGGCTTTTAATATATTTTTTAATATATTGCCAGATTTTTTTAAGCAAGAAGGATCATGGGTCCAAGATTTCACTCTATTTGGTTCCCACAATTCACTCAATTGAACCTGGACTATTGAATGATCCAACCACATATGTGTGTATGTTTCCTGACCTCAGGATTGGTTGAAAGCTCTAACTTGTAAATATATGTTTGGTTTAACAATGATGTGCAGCTGAGTAGACGGTGGTGTCAGAAGTATACCATATAGTATTGTCCATGAGTCTTGTAGTTAATGTGAGGAAAATAATTCAATGACATATTTGGCTATAGAATGTTGTCACCAGCCTTGTTATTAAGTTTGAAATATGATGGAAAAAACCCTCTTGCTTTTCGTGCATTTTAGGTGCATATAGATTGCCTAACCAGATATCAGTGCCCTGTATTTGTCCATGGACTAATATATATCGTCCATCTTTATCAGTGATTGTCTTTTGTGATGTTTTTTTTATTATTCTGTTGGGGAATGGAAATGCAGTATGTAGTCTCTAGCCCAATATTTGGGAATTTGTGACTTAATGAAATATTTTTCTTAGAGATATTAGCTTGGAATTGTTTTATATTGAGTCATAGCAGTTTTTCCATTGACATTGTGAGAATAAACTAATCATAGGGACTTCATAATTCCATATGGTTATTTCGGGAGATTGTATAATGTAAAATATGATATCCCTCTAGGTGTGTCTTTCACAACTTGTCTAAATAATAAATAGTGTGGATCTTGTGGACCATCTTATATAAATCATAAGGATCTATACTCTCTCTCTCCAAATTCCCTCCATTGTCCCCTTCAGAACATACCACAAATGTTACTGCATTGGATGAGTTGACATTAAGTATACAGTGATACAAAAGCAATAAAATAAAAAAATTAAATCTTAAAAAATATACTCTAACAGTTTTAACTAGTAAAAACAATAAACATCAATTTGTTGTTATAGTAATAAGTGGATGCAGTTAGTGATGTTTGGTTAATAAATTAAATACTCTTCTGTAGATGGCTGAGATTTTAAGGCTATTTTAAAAAGCTACCTTTTATATCGGCATGATAACCTGTTAAGACATTTATTAATGTGGTCATATAAACATTGTTAGGGCAATACCTAGTCAATAGTATTTAGCAAAGTCATCTTAACCATAAAATCTATGTAATATAGTGCCAAAAAAGAAGAAAAGCTAGAGAAAAATTGAGCAAAGAAAAAGGAGAGAGGGGAAAGAGGACCTTTTCCTCAGTAGGAGGCAAATCAGAGTGACTGAGTCCATTAAATTTCAAGGATACATTTAGGTTTTCGTCAAGCCTGGAGGGACAGTATCTCAGGTGTTAAGTCGTTTCTTAGAAACCTTAGACTAGTTTGATTTTTGAGATGAAATTTGTAGGCGGTAAGTCTGTTATGTCTGGTGAGCCCAGTTCCATCTGAATGTAGGGCTCTGCCAAACCGAAGGTCTTACAAATATCCAATATTTCCCATACATTTTTGATAGTAATTGTTCTACCTTTTTTCATTATATGTAAGGCAAAGGTGAAACCCCAACAATAAGAGATCTGATTTTAAAGATTTAAAATAAAGATTTTAGAGGACATAATGTGTTCGTAATGTCATTGTTGCAGGGTTCTGAAAAAGAGTTTGAAAAAATTGTATTACATTCCCTTGGAACTTTAAAAATATCTTTCTGGCTGCTGCTAATTTTGAGAAATGTGACTATTATTATATTTCTCTGGGGTTTATCGGCTCTTGGTTTTTCTCTAAAAGCTGTATGTGCATGCTCTAACAGATATTATGTCTCACCGGTGTCACCTGTAATGGTGCGGAAGAGTTGTGGTAAATAAGAAGCGAGATCTTTGGTAGTGACTGTTTCAGGGATCCCCTTAAGTCAGATGTTGCATCTCCTGCTCTTATTTTCCATATCATCCAGTTTATCCTAAAGATCCCATATTGATTTTTATTGGGAGGAGAGGGAATGTGTAACCATATAAATATCCATTGTCTCATGCTGTTTGGTCAATTTTAAAGTCTTAAAGAAAGTATCCACTGATGCTGGCTTTGCAGCCTTTTCTAGTCTATTTATCTTCCTTGCTGACATTCTCAGTTTATGTTGGTAAAACACAATTTTAAATATAAGTTAGATACCTTGAATGTTAAAAAAAAAAAAAAAAAATAGCTTTCTGTTATATTAATTTATAGTTGGTGCATCAAAATCTCTTTCTATAAGGGGAAAGAAGCTATACACTTTTGGTATATCTGCCACCAAATTATTCTTTAAGATAGTGTTAAATAGAAAAAAAATTGACAAACACATATAGGGTTAGAATTAGGTTGACTTAATATAGTGATCTCCTTCTCCCTCTATTTTGAAAAGTGTGTTGCAGAATCCATAGTAAATAAGATATAAATAATGGAGCTTGCAGTGTCAGTTGTTTGTTTGCATGTTACAAACACAAGTTCTGCTCGCAGCAGATTGATAGAACTATAGCAGTATTAGAACTTGTTGGTTAAAATGTATAATAACCAAAAGTTTATAAAGTGAGATGCAAGATCCAGGTCAAGAGATGATTTAATGTTCATTCTCTCTCCCTCTTGATTTCTAAGGTCTGTATTGAGAGTATAGACTTGTCTGCAGATCTTTGTGTATTTTTCTTTTACTTAACATCGCAAAAGAGATTTAGCAGGCATGTAAGTACTGGTTTCTTGTGTCTTCTACATCGTTGTGACGTGATAGAATTGTGCCAGGGCCTACTCACATGTGCGCTGTTGTGCCTTATCGAAAGTGGAGGCTGGTTCTCTCCGGGTCCTCGGAATGCCGCTGACAGTCCCCACTCCTCTTCCCAACCTAGGAGCTTGTCTCCGTGAGCCGCATAAATTATGTTTTTTTCTCTCTTTTCTTTTGTTGCTAAATTTGCAAGCTCTACAGCTATAACATTCCCCAAAGTAAGAATAGTTGCCAGTGATATCCACAAAAATTTTTGCTAGCCGAGTAGGATTATGAAGTAGTAGTATGGGGGCAGTCTGATACTTTGTGCAATTAATGTGTGCCTTAAATAGCGGGATATGTTATAATCTTACAATTTAACAAATGTATTTAAAATGGAACATTTTACACTAGATTTTTTCTTTACTAAGATATGGAGAGTTCATGACGTCATCAATTACTAGTGGGAATATCACTCCTGGCCAGCAGGAGGAGGCAAAGAGCACCACAGCAAAGCTGTTAAGTATCACTCCCCTCCCTCAATCCCCAGTCATTCTCTTTGCCTCTGTCAATGGAGGGTTCTGGGAGTTGTCTTTGCAGCGATCAGGTCTCGGGGAATTGCTGTGTCTCCCTAACTGGAAGACATATGGGTTCAGGTGCCATCTTTTCAACAAGCAAACTCTCGTACAGAGATCTTGTTGTCTTTTCTACGTTCCCACGTATGGGAAGTGAATCTGGAAAAGAGTTCCCCTGTTCCAGCTACAATGATAGTTTTCTTAGGGACCATAATAGATTTCCTATCTATGACAGAGGTCAGAAAATCCAAAATTATTTCCTCTTGCCTCTCTCTGCAGTCTGTTTGGCCATCAGTGGCTCAATGTATGGAGGTAATTGGTCTGATTGTCTCTTCCATGGTCATCTTTTCCTTTGTTCGATTCCATTTGTGAGCTCTGCAGTTATGCATGCTCAGACAATTGAACGGGGACCATCCGGATCTGTTTCAGAGGATAGATCTATAGCAGTCAACAAGAGACTCTCTTCCGTGGTTGCTTTCTCAGGAGCATCTGTCTAAGGGCACATGCTTCCGGAGACCATTCTGGGTGATTGTGACCACTGACGCCAGCCTGCTGGGCTGGGGAGCAGTCTAGGATTTGTTTAGGGTGCAAGGACTATGGAGTCTGCTCTCGCCATAAACATTTTGGAGTTGAGAGGGATTTACAATGCTCTGATGTCTTGGCCTCAATTGTCCTTAGCTCGGTTTATCAGGTTCCAGTAAGAAAATATCACTTTAGTGGTTTTCATCAACCACTAGGGAGGAACTCGGAGTTCCTTAGCCATGAAGGAGGTGGCTCAGATTGTTCAGTGGGCGGAAGCCCACAATTGCTGTCTATCTGCCATCCACATTCCAGGAGTGGACAACTGGGTAGCGGATTTCCTGAGCAGACAGACATTTCATCCCGGGGAGTGGACTCTCCATCCGGTGGTGTTCTCCAGGCTAACCCTCAAATGGGCGGTGCCGGAGTTGAATATGATGGCGCCTCGGCAGAATGATAAGCTTCCAAGGTACTTTTCAAGGTCAAGAGATCCACAGGCCGCCCTGATAGATGCTCTGGCGGTTCCCTGGGATTTCAGTCTGGCATATGTTTCCTCCGTTTGCTCTCTTTCCACAAGTCATTGCTCGTATCAAACAGGTGAGAGCATCGGTAATTCTAATAGCTCCAGCATGGCCTTGTAGGATCTGGTATGCAGACCTAGTGAAGATGTCATCTATTTCACATTGGAGGTTGCCTCTGAGGAAGGACTTTCTACCTCAGGGTCCATTTCTTCATCCAGTCTCGTTTCTTTGAAGCTTACTGCTTGGAGATTGAACGCTTAGTTCTGTCTAAGCGTGGTTGTTCGCAGTCTGTCATTTTTCAGGCTTGCAAGCCTGTAGAAAGAATTTCTATAAGGTATGACGTAAATACCTTTATTAGTGTGAATCCAAAGGCTTCTCTTGGAGTAGGGTCAGGATTCCTAGGATTTTGATTTTTTCTCTAGGAAGGTTTGAAGAAGGGATTGTCAGTCAATTCTCTGAAGGGTCCGATTTCTGTATTATCCTTTTGTCAGGCCCTGGTCAGTATCAGGCCTGTGTTTAAGTTCGTTGCTCCTCCTTCGAACCTTAACCTTGCTCTTAAAGGGACAGTCAAGTCCAAAAAAAAACTTTCCTGTTTCAAATAGGGCATGTAATTTTAAACAACTTTCCAATTTACTTTTATCACCAATTTTGCTTTGTTCGCTTGGTTCTCTTAGTTGAAAGCTAAATCTAGGAAGGCTCATATGATAATTTCTAAGCCCTTCAAGGCCGCCTCTAATCACATGCTTTTGTATTTGCTTTTCACAACAGGGGAGAGCTAGTTCAAGTAAACCATATAGATAACATTGTGAGCATGCCCGTGGATTGTGGCAGACACTGCACTAATTGGCTAAAATGAAAGTCAATAGATAATAAATAAAATATCATGTGATCAGGGGACTGTCAAAATATGCTTAGGTACAAGGTAATCACAGAGCTAAAAAGTATATTAATATAACCGTGGTGGTTGTGCAAAACTGGGAATGGGTAATAAAGGGATTATCTATCTTTTAAAACAACAAAAATTCTTGTGTTGACTGTCCCTTTAAGGTTTTGTAGCAGGCTCCGTTTGAGCCATTGCATTCCATAGATATTAAGTTATCTTGGAAGGTTTTGTTTCTATCTCTTCTGCTCGGAGAGTCTCGGAACTTTTGGTTTTGCAGTGTGATTCGCCTTTCCTTATCTTTCATTCTGATAAGGTGGTTCTTCGTTCTAAGTTGGTTTTTCTTCCGAAAGTGGTTTCAGATATAAAGATTAATCAGGACATTATTGTTCCTTCTCTCTGTCCTAATCCTCCTCCTTATAGGAACGATTGTTGCACAACTTGGAGGTTGTGTGTGCTCTAAAATTCTACCTACAGGCGAATAAGGATTTTCGCTAGTCCTCTGCCCTGTTTGTTTGTTTCTCTGGAAAGCTCTGCTGCTACTTTTTCTTTCTGGTTGAGGAGTATAATTTTTGTTTGAGACAGCTGGTCAGCATCCTCCTGAGAGAACTACAGCTTACTCTTCGAGGGTTGTCTACTCTTCTTGGGCTTTCACAAATGAAGCTTCTTTGGAACAGATTTGCAATTGATTTTCTTTGCATACTTTTTCTGAATTTTACAAATTTGATACTTTTGCCTCGGCTGAGGTTTCTTTTGTGAGAAAGGTTGTTCAAGTGGTGGTGCCTTCCGTTTAGGTCTGCCTGTCTTGTTCTCCCTCCCTAGTCTAGCTTGGGTATTGCTTCCCACTAGTATTTGATGAGGTTGTGGACTCTCCATATCTTAGGAAAGGAAACAAAATGTATGCTTACCTGATACATTTGTTTCTTTCCAGATATGGAGAGTCCACAACCCTACCATTATTTTAAGACCTCAGGCACCTATACTCCTATGTGTTATTCCTTTTTCCATTTCCCTTCGGTCGAATGACTGGGGATTGTGGGAGGGGAGTGATACTTAACAGCTGTGCTGTGGTTCTCTTTACATCCTCCTTCTGGCCAGGAGTGATATTCCCACTAGTAATTGATGACGTTGTGGACTCTCCTTATCCGGAAAGAAACAAATGTATCAGGTAAGCATAAATTTGGTTTCTTTGCATAAATGTTTTGTATATGATCCATTTATAAAGCTTATCTGGGAGTGTTTTTGTAACAATGTATAGTTTTGCTTATTTTTTTAATAACATTGTGCTGATTTTCAGATTCCTAACCAAGTCCCAAAGTATTAGATGTAGACTCAAGTCTACAGATACCTGATGCTACTGTTTGTGCAATGTCTTTTCATATGCAGGGGAGGGAGGTGTCTGCTCTTCCTGCTGTCACCAGCCTTTTTTACTTGGTGTTCCAGCCTAACCTCATCAACACTGCTAAATGGGGAGCTTCTAAATAAGTTTTTAAAAGGGTTTATACTGCAGTTTTAGATCAGTATCTGTGCATATTCTTCTTTATAGTAGGATCTATCACATGCCAGTATATGAAAATTAGTGTATAACATTTCCCTTGTTATGCTGTACAGCTTACAAATATAGCAACAAAACAAAGAACAGGTGTATTCCAGTACCAAGGAATGTGAATTTAATATAATGGATGTGATCAGGTGTAAGGATACTGAAATAAATTACCATATACAATGCCCATGCAAAAAAGCTGTTTTTTGGTCAAAGACTCTGTAGAGATTGTATCGGAGAACATTTGATAAATATAACAAATGGATTTGAAGACCATTTATTGTCTAACCATTTTAACCCCTTAATGACCACAAGGTACCCTGTATGTCACTGGTCATTAAGGTTTTTTTTCAGGACATAATAGCACAAGTCTAGCAAGAACACGCTATTAATTCCCTCCCTCCAGCAGGCTTTGTGCAATAAAGCAGTCTCAATGCTGGTGGCAAGACCGCGCTAAAAAACAATCAAGTCCCAAAAAAAGGCCAGCGACATACAGGGTACGTCGCTGGTCCTTAAGGGGTTAAAGAAACCCATAACAAAAGTGCTAAGAGTTTATTGTATTGGGGAATTAAAAATAAGATTTCGAAAGGAGGTAACTTTGGAAGACAGTTATTATATCATGAGGCAGAATTAATGTTATTATTTTAATACTTTGCATCCATATGGGTTAAATATGGAAGTTGATTTGAATCCTTTTATGTAAAGTCTGTTTTATATGCAAAATCTATTATAATGAAGTAAAGTCACAGTACGTAAACATAACCTAATTAAAAACACGATTAAAAAATATCAAAAACAAATAAGAACATATGTTGATACAGATTTAATAGGAAGGAGATTTTCCAGTTCAGAGTGCTCTGATAAATATTTTCACTGAAGGAGACCATTTTGTTGGTGAAGAACACGTAAACGCCTAGTGGTGCAATCTAAGGAACTCTATATCGGAATAGTAGGTGAGACGCTGTATTGCTTATCCGGAGCAAATACTAGAGGACCACAAGGGGGAATTTTTTGACATGACACTGTAGCGGCTGAGAATTGTAGCGGCTGAGAATTGTAAAGCAGCTGAGGCGAGTCAACCCCAAACTCACGTGGAATCCTCAGAGAGAAATAAGATGCTGCTTGGGGGTCACAGTACTAGTCCAACCCAGCCTGGTTCAAGTGGCTGTCTCCAGTAAGAGGATTGCATAATTAAAGCATTTTCAAGCCTTTGATATTTAAACTATATTTGTAAAATTTCAGTAAGAATTTGACTGTTTTGGATCAATTAATACTGGATTCCTCTTCCTTAAAGGTTGTTTCATACTTATGTGGAGTGTGAGAACATACCAATTTTTTTTTTCTTTTTTGTTTAAATTTATAAGTTTTGTAATTTGGTGTTTATTTTATTTCCCCACTGGTGGAGGTTATTTATTTGTATTGAGTATTTGTGAATTAGTTGATTTTAAGTGTGATTGATATGCTTTTAGCACAACTTGTATTGTATGCTTTTTAGATTGTGCTGTTGAACTGGGTACAGAGAACAGTTCTTTTATTAGTTGCTATTCTCACTTATTTTTGAATTGGAACTTTTTAAATTACTGTCTCTTCTATGTTTTTAGCACCTAACAGTATAATGTTCAGTGGTGGTATAGATCACATTTCAATTGTAAATGTAACAACCAGTATTAAAGCAAAACAGGTTGTATATCATTATTGTTAAGATAAGATGCACTATTTAATGGTTGTGATTATTAAATCTGTGGGAATCTGTATTTGAAATAACTGCTTTTGTTCATTGAAACCGCAACCCATTGTTCTCAAGAACATGCCTTTATAAATGGACTGAGTTGCAAGAAGAGCAGAGATACTTGTGTTATCTTTCAATCTCTTTATTCCAAGGCCAACAGGGACATTAAACCCAAATTTTTCTTTCATTATTCAGATAGAGAATACAATTTAAACGACATTCCAATTTACTTCTATTGTCTAATTTGCTTAATTCTTTAGATATCCTTTAAAAAAAATAAAAAAAATAGCAATGAACATGGGTGAGCCAATCACACGAGGCATCTATGTGCATCCACCAATCGGCAGCTTCTGAGCCTATCTAGATATGCTTTTCATCACAGGATATCAAGAGAATGAAGTAAATTAGATAATAGAAGTAAATTAGAAAGTTGTTTAAAAATGCATGCTTTTTTCTAAATCATGAAATAAAAAATTTGGGTTTCATGCAGTGTTAATTTCGTCGACTAAAACTAGACTAAAATGAGTATAAAACTAAAGAAATTCTGACTAAAATATGACTAAAACTAAAATGGGATTTTAGTCAAAAGTCTATGACTAAAACTAAATCAAAATGACATTTTAGTCAAAAGACAATGACTAAAAACTAAATCAAAATTTGCTGACAAACATTTTATGCAAGGTGTTATAATCAATCTATATCTACTGCTCTTTTGTCATTTTCGAAACTTAATTTTAATAAATTTTAAGATAAAGACATGTTATATACCACAAAAGTTAAATCTGTTAATGGGACAGTCTACACCAGATTTTTTATTGTTTTAAAAGATAGATAATCCCTTTATTACCCATTCCCCAGTTTTGCATAACCAACACAGTTTTATTAATATACTTTTAACCTCTGTGATTATCTTGTATCTAAGCCTCTGCAAACTGCCCATTTATTTCAGTTCTTTTGACAGACTTGCCGTTTAGCCAATCAGTGCCTGCTCCCAGATAACTTCACGTGCACTAGCACAGTGTTATCTATATGAAATACATGAACTAACACCCTCTAGTGGTGAAAAACTGTTAAAATGCATTCTGAAAAGAGGTGGCCTTCAAGGTCTAAGAAATTAGCATATGAACCTCCTAGGTTAAGCTTTCAACTAAGAATACCAAGAGAACAAAGCAAAATTGGTGATAAAAGTAAATTGGAAAATTGTTTAAAATTACATGCTCTATCTGAATCATAAAAGTTTATTTTGGCCTAGACTGTCCCTTTAAGTCTGTATTGTATGTTAAAACCTTAATACCATAAATAAAAACATGTTAATAAACCTTTACTCCAGGAGTATATAATGAGTTTGGAAGTTCTAGAGCAGTGCTAATATCGTTGCTGAAATTTTTTTGAATCTGTGAACAATCAATTGATTCTTCCTATAGAAATAAGCATAACCCACGAGTATGGGCTTAAGTTATGCTGTGCCTGTGCTAGCTGCAGAAACTTTTTGTTGTGTTATTACTTAAAGGGACACTGTACCCAAAATTTTTATTTTGTAATTCAAAAAGAGCATGCAATTTTAAGCAACTTTCTAATTTACTCCTATTATCAATTTTTCTTCGTTCTCTTGCTATCTTTATTTGAAAAAGAAGGCATCTAAGCTTGTTTTGGGTTCAGTACTCTGGACAGTACTTTTTTATTGGTGAATTAATTAATCCACCAATCGGCAAGGACAACCCAGTTTGTTCACCAAAAATGGGCCGGCATCTAAACTTACATTCTTGCATTTCAAATAAAGATACAAAGAGAATGAAGAAAATTTGATAAAAGGAGTAAATTAGAAAGTTGCTTAAAATGTCATGCTCAATCTGAATCACAAAAGAAAAAAATTGGGTACAGTGTCCCTTTAATACTTGTTTTAATTATTAACAGAGAACTGTTAAAGTTTTAGATTGGGTAATATGTGCAATACAGTTTACAGTTTTGTTTTTTTATATTTTAAAGTTTCACTTCTGTTTGTTTATGAAACTTGGTTTTATTTAATTTTATGTTTTAATAAAGACATTGTATATCACAACGGCTAATTCTGTGTCGGTATTGCATGTTTAAACCTTAATACCATAAATATTAACAGGTGTTATGTTTACTCCTAGACTATATAATCAGTTTGCAAATTATAGAGAAATGCTTAAATAATGCATTACACTTTAACTAAACCCCTTAGATTTTAGTCGACTAAAATCTACTGGAGATTCAGTCGACTAAAACTAAAACAATTCAGATGACTAAAATACGGCTAAAACTAAAATGGCATTTTAGTCAAAAGACTAAATCGAAATTTGCCGTCAAAATTAACATGGTTTCATGTCCCTTTAGGTATTGAACTTTAATTATGAGTGGGGGTTTCAACGAGCATTGCAAATATTTGAATTTGAAGAATAATTCTAAAGAAACTGTTTCCAATACAGTTAATATTATGCAGCTGGTATAGTTAGGGACACATTAAAGTGGAACAATTTACAGTGCAATGTAATATATAATGTGCATATTGAATAAAGTCAAAAAAGAAGAAAGGAGAAAGGCTTACCTGTGTACCTATGTATTTAAAATGTGGAATATGCAAAGTAATTGACTATATGAGAGAAGGTAAAAACTATATATTCCCCCTGTCTGTTCTCTTACACTGGATACTGTCTGCCTATGTCACATAAGCCCCCTCATGATTTTTACTACACCCCCTCCTTTACCTGCACTCAGACCTCTGTAACACTTTGGGCTCGATTTATCAAGCTAGTGCCGCTGTTTGATAAATACTGACTGCAGGTTCTCTTGTGAGAACCTGCAGTCGTAGGGGGCGATAGGCTTGATTAATTGAGCCCTGTTTCAAGATATAATCTGTAAATTCCATTGAATTGGTCAGTATTGCTTCAGACTTGAGAAAGCTCATCTACTTAGAAATGTATATTTAGTCAAGTAAAAAAGTATAATGTCTCAATGCAATACTCTTGTTGGTACTATGCATTTGAATGACATATGTTATGACCCTTTAAAACCAGTTGCTGCTTCTACTTTTTTCCTCCGTTTTGAAATGCATGTACAACCATATTGTTAAATTAGTGACTTATAAATGAATTGAAATTTATGCATTGCTAATTATGATCTGCTCTTACCTAATCTCCCATTTAGATTGCCACTACAGCCAATATAGAATAGTCAACCAGTATACATTGTATTCACCTTCTCAGCATAGGAAAGCTTTTCTTATGTAGACTAAAAGACATTACTGAGTGTATTTGTCTAACTTTTTAAGTGCAACTACACTGTGAATTACAAATCAGACAACAGATTCTTAATGCATTGATGGAGGTAAATACTTATGTTCAGATCATGATTTAACTTATTTCCTAAGTAGGCATAAAACAGATTGATGAATTCCACACTCCCTCCTTGTTTGTGTTTGGTTAATTTGTGTGGTGTCTGCAAATTGGCAAAAGAGATTAACTTTCCCAATTAACTCTGGGTTTTGCCTGAGCACTAATTTATTTTCTCATCCCTACTAATGATTTCCTGATATACAGTTGAGGTTAAAGAAAAATTAGAATTAGTTGGCGACCAGTTTGTTGTGCTACTTTTGCTCCTCAATTAACCTTTTTGCCTCCCTAAAGCTAGTGCAGTCAGCAAACCGATTACATGTTAGCAAGGGCATAGGTCAGTCCTGCCACTCTCTTAATCCTTGGCTCTTAGTCTGCATACGTTGTTTATATAAATTTTGAGGTATAAATTCGTTTTTAAAAAATTGAAGAACAATTTAATGTCCCACTTAAAGAATGTTAGTGCCAAACAGTGTTCTCTAAGGCCAGTTTTGTGTGCGACCCAGCAGTACAACAGTTAATAAGAGAACCATAGTTTGCAGTGTTTTCTAATTGCAGGACGTGATTACCTAATTAACTGTTGCCTTACACTGGTGCCAAAATATTTTCATTTTTCCAGGCAACTTGAGGAATATAAACCTAATGAGCCTGAAAGTTGCACTCAAATATTTTTGCTTTTTTTTTTATTAGACGGATCGGCCTACAATCATTGAGTATGATGACCATGAATATATCTTTGAAGGTTTCTCTATGTTTTCTCATTCTCCATTGAAAAATGTAAGTGTTCTTTTACTCTTCATGTAGCAATTTTAAGTAGAGAAATCCATTCTGCTGTTATCTATTTGTGTGTGAATAAAATTATACTTTATTAGTCCAGACCACTCTACTGTGTGTGTATGTATGTGTGTGTGTGTATATATATATATATATATATATATATATATATATATATATATATATATATATATATAGTGTGTGTGTGTGTATGTATGTGTATATATATATATATATATATATATATATATATATATGTGATAATGGTGTGTGCACTCTCACCATCTAAACCATAGCTGCCAGGGTGCTATGTGGTAATCAAATAGAGCTCAGTAGTAAGCACTCACTGGACTTCAGACGTCATATAGTGAATAATATTTATTAAAGTGACGTTTCGGGACAAACACAGTCCCTTCTTCTGACAAACAATCATGGCAAATGGAAAACTTATATAGGCCTATACCCTTCCCCCTAAATCAAGCCAATCATGGCTGTCAAGGAGTCAAAACCAAAAGTTACAGAAAACAGTGTGTGATACTTTGTAAATAAATCATACATATCAGTGTACATCCTGCCGCAATAATAGCCAGCTCCCATTTAATTAATGTGAAAGATATACCTATCCCATGGCGTTACCGTGAACCAAACATAACGGAGTGTAAATGAAAGAGAAGCAAAAGATTGTATAAAATTGTATAAATCACGCATCCTATGCACCCCTTCCTAAGTGGAACCTTCCAAAGATACCATTCAGCCAATCAGCTAACACGCTAGACCACACACCTCTCTGTCATATAAAATCCTATGTGCAAATATTCTAATCATTGATCCTCTTACGGATACATTTACCTCCTATGTGCACCCAAATCACCTTGTCAGTAATACAAGGCAACCACAACCTATTATAAACAACATCCACCTACTCCTACTGTGTTCTTTACGGTATGGGAAATCATAGTCATTATAGCCCGCACAAACACCTCCCAGCTTAACACCGTTAGCCAATCAGAAGAGATAAAGCTCCCATTAGTGTAGGATATGTGCATATTCTTTTTCAGCAAGGGATACCAAGAAAACGAAGCTCATTTGAAAATAGAAGTGAATTTAAAAGTGTTTTAAAATGGCATGCTCTATCTGAATCATGCAAGTTTAATTTTGTCTTTCCTATACTTTTAAAGGGGCATTAAAAACTAAATACATTTCAAGCACTTCCCTTTAATTATTGGTGCTGCCATTTTGGAACCTAGGTTACACTGCAGGAGAGTTGCTGCACATGTACAAACATATGAGCACTGGAATGCAGTAAAATGTCTTTTTGGACATGGTGGCACCCATGACTAGAGGGAGGTGGACATAACCTTAATACTATGCTTATAACATTTGTTTAGTGTTTAATGTCCCTTTCTCTTACTTGGTGTATTCAGTCCACGGATTCATCCTTACTTGTGGGATATTCTCAATCCCTACAGGAAGTGGCAAAGAGAGCACACAGCAGAGCTGTCCATATAGCTCCCCTCAGGCTCGGCCCCCCAGTCATTCTCTTTGCCGCTCTAACAAGTAGCATCTCCACGGGAGGGTAAAGTGAATGTGGTGTTAGATTTGTAGTTTTTATTTCTTCAATCAAGTGTTTGTTATTTTAAAATAGTGCCGGTTTGTACTATTTACTCTGAGGCAGAAAATGATGAAGATTTCTGCTGAGAGGAAAAAGATTTTAGCATGTTGTAACTAAAATCCATTGCTGTTCCCACACAGGACTGTTGAGTACCGGAGAACTTCAGTTGGGGGGAACAGTTTGCAGGCTTAACTGCTTAAGGTAAGCTCAGTCACTTTTTTTCTAACAAGACTTGGTAATGCTAGAAGACTGACAGAAATCCCCATGTGGGAAGGTAAGCCATTTTCTGAGACTCTGTATGGATGGCTTAGTTAAAGGGCTTAAATCACTGGTGGACACTGTTATGGGGAAAATCGATTATTTTATTACTATAATCTGATATTTGCACAAGTGTTTATTATGTTTGGAACACTTTCTTGGGGTTTTATACGCCTGGCATATTTTTAGACACCTAATTTGGCCTAGAAAGGCCCCACAACTCCGGAGTGAAGAGGGAGGGGACCTAATTTTCGCGCCTCAGTTGCGCAGTTCTTTTGCAAGATAGCTTCATGCAGCTTCACATGTAGAGTCCAGAGATTGCAGGAGGACTACAGGGAGGCTTATTTTCGTTCCAAAACTAATCCCTAAGGAAGGTAGGGCCACAGCAGAGACTGTGACATAGTGCTGTAGTGTGTTAAACAGGTGGCCTGCTTCAATTTGCTCCGGTTTGGGCAATAAGGGGTTAATTGTCTTGAAACTTGGTGTGCAATCATTTCAAAGCATTAGGATCATATGGTGAAAATTTCATAAAGATTGGATGTTTTTTTTGAGATTTGGTAAAAAAGTGTGCGCTTTTTATTATTTAAAGGCACAGTACCGTTTTTTCAAAAAGTGTATTTTTCTGTATTTGAGTGCTATCTAAGTCTGCCTAACATGTCTGAGCCTACAGATAGACCCTGTTCTATGTGTTTAAAAGCCATGGCGGTACCCCCATTGCATTTGTGTTTAAAGTGTGCTAAGGTATCTAAACATTTTAATGACCATGCAGTGACATTTAAAAATGTAGCCCAAGATGATTCTTTGACAGAAGGTAATGAGGATAGTCCTCCTTCCTCTCCCCATGTGTCGACACCAGTTACGCCCGCACAAGCGTTGCCTAGTACCTCTAGCGCATTGTGCCCTATTACTTTACAGCAATTAGCAGCAGTCATGGATAATTCCCTTGTGGCATTTCTATCAAAACTGACAGTTTTTCCAAAGAAGCGTGATAGCTCAGTTTTAAGAACAGAGGATGAGCAATCAGAAGCTTTGGATGATTTATCTGTTGTACCCTCACAACACTCTGAAGTGGCAGTGAGGGATGGTCTGTCCGAGGGAGAAATTTCTGACACAGGAAAAGTTTCTCAGTGGGCAGAGTCAGATTCCTTAGCATTTAAATTTAAGCTGGAACACCTCCGCGTCCTGCTTAAGGAGGTTTTAGCTACGCTGGATGATTGTGACCCCATGGTGGTCCCAGAAAAATTGTGTAAAATGGACAGGTTTTTAGAGGTCCCTGTATACACTGATGCGTTTCCGATCCTAAAGAGGGTGGTGGATATTGTGACTAGGGAGTGGGAGAGACCAGGTGTACCTTTTGTCCCCCCCCCCCCCCCCTATCTTTAAGAAAATGTTCCCCATAAATGACCCCAGGCGAGACGCGTGGCAGACGGTCCCTAATGTAGAGGGAGCAGTTTCAACACTTTCTAAGCGTACAACTATACCAGTAGAAGACAGTTGTGCTATTAAAGACCCTATGGATAAAAAATTGGAAGGTTTGCTGAAGAAAATGTTTGTTCAACAAGGTTTCCTTCTTCAGCCAATTGCCTGCATTATTCCTGTAACTACTGCAGCGGCTGTTTGGTTTGAGGCGCTGGAGGAGTCGCTCCAGAGGGAGACTTCATATGACGAAGTCATGGATAGAATTCATGCTCTAAAGCTGGCTTATTCTTTTATCACTGATGCCGCTTTCCAATTAGCTAAATTAGCGGCGAAAAATTCAGGTTTTCCCATTATGGCGCGAAGAGCGCTTTGGCTCAAATCATGGTCGGCTGACGTGTCGTCCAAAACAAAGTTACTAAACATTCCTTTCAAGGGAAAGACCCATTTTGGTCCTGAGTTGAAAGAAATTATCGCAGATATCACTGGGGGGAAGGGCCATGCCCTCCCGCAGGATAGACCGTTTAAGGCCAAAAACAAGGCTAATTTTCCCTCCTTTCGCAACTTCAGGAGCGGACCTGCTTCAACCTCTGCTGCCGCAAAGCAAGAGGGTAACGCTTCACAGCCCAAAGCAACCTGGAAACCCTTGCAGGGCTGTAATAAGGGTAAACAGGCCAAGAAGCCTGCGCCTGCTACCAAGACAGCATGAAGGGGTAGCCCCCGATCCGGGACCGGATCTAGTAGGGGGCAGACTTTCTCTCTTTGCTCAGGCTTGGGCAAGAGATGTTCCAGATCCCTGGGCATTAGAAATTGTTGCACAGGGGTATCTTCTAGAATTCAAGGACTCTCCCCCAAGGGGAAGGTTCCACATTTCTCGTTTGTCTTCAGACCAGACAAAGAAAGAGGCGTTCTTACGCTGTGTAGAAGATCTTCTAAAGATGGGAGTGATACACCCAGTTCCAATTGCAGAACAAGGACTGGGATTTTACTCAAACCTGTTTGTAGTTCCCAAAAAGGAAGGAACTTTCAGGCCAATCCTGGATCTAGAAATTCTAAACAAATTCCTCAGAGTTCCATCTTTCAAAATGGAAACCATTCGGACAATCTTGCCGATGATCCAGGAAGGTCAATATATGACTACCGTGGATCTAAAGGATGCGTACCTACATATTCCTATCCACAAAGATCATCATCAGTTCCTAAGGTTTGCCTTTCTGGACACGCATTACCAGTTCGTGGCCCTTCCTTTCGGGTTGGCCACCGCTCCCAGAATTTTCACAAAGGTGCTAGGGTCCCTTCTAGCGGTACTAAGACCGCGGGGCATTGCAGTAGCACCTTACCTAGACGACATCTTAATACAGGTGACGTCTTTTCACAGAGCCAAGGCTCATACGGACATTGTTCTGGCCTTTCTAAGGTCTCACGGGTGGAAGGTGAACGTCGAAAAAAAAAGTTCTCTGTCCCCGCTCACAAGGGTTCCCTTCCTGGGAACACTAATAGACTCGGTAGAAATGAAAATCTTTCTGACAGAGGTCAGGAAGTCAAAACTTTTGAATACTTGCCGAGTTCTTCATTCCATTCCTCGGCCTTCTGTGGCTCAGTGCATGGAGGTAATGGTTGCGGCAATGGACGTTGTCCCTTTTGCCCGAATTCATCTAAGACCACTGCAACTGTGCATGCTCAAACAGTGGAATGGGGATTATGCAGATTTGTCTCCTCAAATACAAATGGACCAGAAAACCAGAGACTCTCTTCTCTGGTGGTTGTCTCAGGATCACCTGTCTCAGGGAATGAGCTTCCGCAGACCGGAGTGGATCATTGTCACGACCGATGCCAGTCTGGTAGGCTGGGGTGCGGTCTGGGACTCCCTGAAAGCTCAGGGTCTATGGTCTCGGGAAGAATCTCTTCTCCCGATAAACATTTTGGAACTGAGAGCGATATTCAATACGCTCCAGGCATGGCCTCAACTAGCGGAGGCCAAATTCATCAGATTTCAGTCAGACAACATCACGACTGTAGCGTACATCAATCATCAGGGAGGAACAAAGAGTTCCCTAGCGATGAAGGAAGTAACCAAGATCATCAAATGGGCGGAGGATCACTCCTGCCATCTATCTGCAATTCACATCCCAGGAGTAGACAACTGGGAGGCGGATTTTCTGAGTCGTCAGACTTTCCATCCGGGGGAGTGGGAACTCCACCCGGAGGTTTTTGCTCAGCTGACCCAGCTATGGGGTATTCCAGAATTGGATCTGATGGCGTCCCGTCAGAACACCAAACTTCCCCTTTACGGATTTAGGTCCAGGGATCCCAAGGCGGCATTGATAGATGCTTTAGTAGCGCCTTGGTCATTCAGTCTAGCTTATGTCTTTCCACCGTTTCCTCTTCTCCCTCGGCTAGTAGCCAGAATCAAACAGGAAACGGCTTTGGTAATTCTGATAGCGCCTGCGTGGCCATGCAGGACTTGGTATGCAGACCTAGTGGACATGTCATCGGCTCCACCATGGAAACTGCCATCGAGGCAGGATCTTCTAATTCAAGGTCCATTTAAGCATCCAAATCTAGTTTCTCTGCAACTGACTGCTTGGAGATTGAACGCTTAATTCTAGCTAAGCGTGGGTTCTCTGAATCAGTTATAGATACTCTGATCCAGGCCAGAAAGCCTGTCACCAGGAAAATTTGCCATAAGATATGGCGGAAATATCTTTGTTGGTGTGAATCCAAGGGTTACTCGTGGAGTAAGGTTAGGATTCCAAGGATATTGTCTTTTCTCCAAGAAGGATTGGAGAAAGGTTTGTCTCTAGTTTGTCGCTAGTTTCTTAAAGGGACAGATATCTGCTCTGTCTATCCTGTTACACAAGCGTCTGGCAGCTGTACCAAACGTTCAGGCGTTTGCACAGGCCCTAGTTAGAATCAAGCCTGTCTACAAACCTGTGGCTCCTCCATGGAGTCTAAATTTAGTTCTTTCAGTTCTTCAAGGGGTTCCGTTTGAACCTTTGCATTCCATAGATATTTTGTTTTTGGTAGCTATTTCTTCTGCTCGAAGAGTTTCTGAATTGTCTGCTTTGCAGTGTAATTCACCCTATCTGGTGTTCCATGCAGATAAGATTGTTTTGCGTACCAAACCTGGTTTCCTTCCAGAAGTGGTTTCTAATAAGAATATTAACCAGGAAATCATTGTTCCTTCTCTGTGCCCTAATCCAGTTTATAAGAAGGAACGACTGTTACACAATCTTGATGTGGTTTGTGCTTTAAAATTCTATTTAAATGCAACTAAAGATTTCAGACAAACATCTTCCTTGTTTGTTATCTATTCTGGTAAGAGGAGAGGTCAGAAAGCAACTGCTACCTCTCTTTCCTTCTGGCTGAAAAGCATCATCCGATTGGCTTATGAGACTGCTGGACAGCAGCCTCCTGAACGAATTACAGCTCATTCCACTAGAGCTGTGGCTTCCACATGGGCTTTCAAGAATGAGGCTTCTGTTGAACAGATTTGTAAGGCAGCGACTTAATCTTCACTGCATACATTTGCCAAATTTTACAAATTCGATACTTTTGCTTCTTCGGAGGCTATTTTGGGGGGAGAGGTTTTGCAAGCAGTGGTGCCTTCCGTTTAGGTTACCTGACTTGTTCCCTCCCTTCATCTGTGTCCTAAAGCTTTGGTATTGGTATCCCACAAGTAAGGATGAATCCGTGGACTGGATACACCATGTAAGAGAAAACAGAATTTATGCTTACCTGATAAATTACTTTCTCTTATGGTGTATCCAGTCCACGGCCCGCCCTGGCAATTAAGTCAGGTTCAAATTTATTTTTGTAAAACTACAGTCACCACTGCACCCTATGGTTTCTCCTTTTTCTCCTAACCGTCGGTCGAATGACTGGGGGGGCGGAGCCTGAGGGGAGCTATATGGACAGCTCTGCTGTGTGCTCTCTTTGCCACTTCCTGTAGGGATTGAGAATATCCCACAAGTAAGGATGAATCCGTGGACTGGATACACCGTAAGAGAAAGTAATTTTTCAGGTAAGCATAAATTCTGTTTTTTTTTTTAAAAAATAATCAATACGAATTTGATTTAAATTCACAGAAAACATCTTGTAATTACAAGTTGTGTTTTTTTATATCTTGCAGTAAATGTATTAGGTAAGTGTGAAAATTGTTGGAATACATTAACACCTTGTTTGCTTCCACTGGAAATTTATTATTTCAGATTTAAAATTTGGTACGCAATGCAGCAGTGCAACCAGTAAAGCCTGTCGAATACTTTGTTGCATTGAGAGATGTATTAGTAGCAGAAATAGCAAAGTTCTTATGCCACTTTACAGATCATTAGTTAGGCCACATATGGAATTCTGTCTACTGTTCTGGAGACCATATCTTCAGAAAGATATATAAATAAACTAGAAACTGTCCAAAGAGGGCAACTAGAATGGTACGCGGTCTAAAATATAAAACGTACAAATAAAGATTCTATGATCTAAATGTGTGTAGTTTAGAGGAGAGAAGGGGAAGAGGTGACCTGATAGAAACCTTCAAATGTATGTTGGAACTTAATAAAGTGCAAGCGGAAAGCATTTTCCACAAAAAACAAATGCAAAAAAAAGGGGTCACAAGCTTAAAGGGACAGTCAAGTCCAAAAATAACTTTCATGTTTCAAATAAGGCATGACATTTTAAACATCTTTCCAATTTACTTTTCTTTCATGTAATTAGCAAGAGTCCATGAGCTAGTGACGTATGGGATATACATTCCTACCAGGAGGGGCAAAGTTTCCCAAATCTCAAAATGCCTATAAATACACCCCTCACCACACCCACAAATCAGTTTTACAAACTTTGCCTCCCGTGGAGGTGGTGAAGTAAGTTTGTGCTAGATTCTACGTTGATATGCGCTTCGCAGCAGGCTGTAGCCCGGTTTTCCTCTGTGTGCAGTGAATGTCAGAGGGATGTGAAGAGAGTATTGCCTATTTGAATCCAATGGTCCCTTCTACGGGATCTATTTCATAGGTTCTCTGTTATCGGTCGTAGAGATTCATCTCTTACCTCCCTTTTCAGATCGACGATATACTCTTATGTACCATTACCTCTACTGATTCTCGTTTCAGTACTGGTTTGGCTTTCTACTACATGTAGATGAGTGTACTGGGGTAAGTAAGCCTTATTTTTTGTGACACTCTAAGCTATGGTTGGGCACTTTTATATAAAGTTCTAAATATGTGTTTAAACATTTATTTGCCTTGATTCAGGATGTTCAATATTCCTTTTTTCAGACAGTCAGTTTCATTATTGGGATAATGCATATGAATTAAAACATTTTTTCTTACCTTATCAATTGACTTTTTTCCCTGTGGGCTGTTAGGCTCGCGGGGGCTGAAAATGCTTCATTTTATTGCGTCATTCTTGGCGCAGACTTTTTTGGCGCAAAAATTTTCTTTGTCATTTCCGGCGTCATACTTGTCGCCGGAAGTTGCATCATGTTTTTGACGTTTTTTGGCGCCAAATAATGTGGGCGTCTTTTTTTGGCGCTAAAAAATATGGGCGTCATTATTGTCTCCACATTATTTAAGTCTAGTTGTTTATTTGCTTCTGGTTGCTAGAAGCTTGTTCATTGGCATTTTTTCCCATTCCTGAAACTGTCATTTAAGGAATTTGATACATTTTGCTTTATATGTTGTTTTTTCTATTACATATTGCAAGATGTCTCAGATTGACCCTGAATCAGAAGCTACTTCTGGAAAATCGCTGCCTGATGCTGGATCTACCAAAGTTAAGTGTATTTGCTGTAAACTTGTGGTAACTGTCCTTCCGGCTGTTGTTTGTGATGAATGTCATGATAAACTTGCTAATGCAGATAATATTTCCTTTAGTAATGTTCCATTACCTGTTGCTGTTCAGTCAACATCTAATACTCAGGATGTTCCTGTTAATATAAAAGAATTTGTTTCTAAATCTATTAGGAAGGCTATGTCTGTTATTCCTCCTTCCAGTAAACGTAAAAGGTCTTTTAAAACTTCTCATTTTCCAGATGAATTTTTAAATGAACAACATCTTTCTGATTCTGTTTCTGATGATGATTTGTCTGGTTCAGAGGATTCTGTTTCAGAGATTGACACTGATAAATCTTCATCTTTATTTAAAATGGAATTTATTCGTTCTTTACTTAAAGAAGTCTTAATTGCATTAGAAATAGAGGATTCTGGTCCTCTTTTTACTAAATCTAAACGTTTAAATACGGTTTTTAAACCTCCTGTAGTTATTCCGGAGGTTTTTCCCGTCCCTGATGCTATTTCTGAAAAAAAATTTCAGGGAATGGAATAATCTGGGTAATTCATTTACTCCTTCTAAAAGGTTTAAGAAATTATATCCTGTGCCATCTGACAGATTAGAGTTTTGGGACAAAATCCCTAAGGTTGATGGGGCTATCTCTACTCTTGCTAAACATACTACTATTCCTACGGCAGATAGTACTTTAAGGATCCTTTAGATAGGAAAATTGAATCCTTTCTAAGAAAAGCTTATTTATGTTGCTGCAGCTTCAACTTTCTGGTTGGAGGCTTTAGCACAACAAGTGACAGACCATACTACTTATAGCATTGTTAATCTTCTTCAACATGCTAATAACTTTATTTGTGATGCCATCTTTGACATCATTAGGGTTGATGTCAGGTATATGTCTTTAGCTATTTTAGCTAGAAGAGCTTTATGGCTTAAAACTTGGAATGCTGATATGTCTTCTAAGTCAACTTTGCTTTCCCTTTCTTTCCAAGGTAATAAATTGTTTGGTTCACAGTTGGATTCTATTATTTCAGCTGTTACTGGGGGGAAAGGAACTTTTTTACCACAGAATAAAAAATCCAAAGGTAAATATAGGGCTGCTAATCGTTTTCGTTTCTTTCGTCACAATAAGGAACAAAAGCCTGATCCTTCCTCAACAGGAACGGTATCAGTTTGGAAGCCATCTCCAGTCTGGAATAAATCCAAGCCTTTTAGAAAGCCAAAGTCAGCTCCCAAGTCCACATGAAGGTGCGGCCCTCATTCCAGCGCAGCTGGTAGGGGGCAGATTACGATTTTTCAAAGAAATTTGGATCAATTCGATTCACAGTCTTTGGATTCAGAACATTGTTTCTCAAGGGTACAGAATAGTTTTCAAGATAAGGCCTCCTGCAAGAAGATTTCGCTCAAGCGTTTCTGAAATGTGTTTCAGATCTAGAGTTGGCTGGAGTAATTGTGCCTGTTCCAGTTCTGGAACAAGGTCTGGGGTTCTACTCAAATCTATTCATTGTGCCAAAGAAGGAGAATTCCTTCAGACCAGTATTGGATTTAAAGATATTGAATCGTTATGTTAGAATACCAACATTCAAAATGGTAACTATAAGGACTATTCTGCCTTTTGTTCAGCAAGGGCATTATATGTCCACAATAGATTTACAGGATGCATATCTGCATATTCCGATTCATCCAGATCACTTTCAGTTTCTGAGATTCTCTTTTCTAGACAAGCATTACCAGTTTGTGGCTCTGCCGTTTGGCCTAGCAACAGCTCCAAGGATTTTTTCAAAGGTTCTCGGTGCCCTACTATCTGTAATCAGAGAACAGGGTATTGTGGTATTTCCTTATTTGGACGATATCTTGGTACTTGCTCAGTCTTCACATTTAGCAGAATCTCATACGAATCGACTTGTATCGTTTCTTCAAGAACATGGTTGGAGGATCAATTTACCAAAGAGTTTGTTGATTCCTCAGACAAGGGTAACCTTTTTAGGTTTCCAGATAGATTCAGTGTCCATGACTCTGTCGTTAACGGACAAGAGACGTCTAAAATTGGTTTCAGCTTGTCGAAACCTTCAGTCTCAATCATTCCCTTTGGTAGCCTTATGCATGGAAATTCTAGGTCTTATGACTGCTGCATCGGACGCGATCCCCTTTGTTCGTTTTCACATGCGACCTCTTCAGCTCTGTATGCTGAACCAGTGGTGCAGAGATTATACAAAGATATCACAATTAATATCTTTAAAACTGAATGTACAACACTCTCTGACGTGGTGGACAGACCACCATCGTTTAGTTCAGGGGGCTTCTTTTTTTCCTCCAACCTGGACTGTGATCTCAACAGATGCAAGTCTGACAGGTTGGGGAGCTGTATGGGGGTCTCTGACAGCACAGGGGGTTTGGGAATCTCAGGAGGCGAGATTACCAATCAACATTTTGGAACTATGTGCGATTTTCAGAGCTCTTCAGTCGTGGCCTCTTCTAAAGAGAGAGTCGTTCATTTGTTTTCAGACGGACAATGTCACAACCGTGGCATATGTCAATCATCAAGGAGGGACTCACAGTCCTCTGGCTATGAAAGAAGTATCTTGAATACTTGTATGGGCTGAATCCAGCTCCTGTCTAATTTCTGCGGTTCACATCCCAGGTATAGACAATTGGGAAGCGGATTATCTCAGTCGCCAAACATTACATCCGGGCGAATGGTCTCTTCACCCAGAAGTATTTCTTCAGATTGTTCAATTCTGGGGACTTCCAGAAATAGATCTGATGGCTTCTCATCTAAACAAGAAGCTTCCCAGGTATCTGTCCAGATCCAGGGATCCTCAGGCGGAAGCTGTGGATGCATTGTCTCTTCCTTGGAAGTATCATCCTGCCTATATCTTTCCGCCTCTAGTTCTTCTTCCAAGAGTGATTTCCAAGATTCTAAAGGAGCGTTCGTTTGTTCTGCTGGTGGCTCCAGCATGGCCTCACAGGTTTTGGTATGCGGATCTTGTTCAGATGGCTACTTGTCAACCATGGACTCTTCCATTAAGACCAGACCTTCTATCGCAAGGTCCTTTTTTCCATCAGGATCTCAAATCCTTAAATTTGAAGGTATGGAGATTTGACGCTTGATTCTCAGTCATAGAGGTTTCTCTGACTCCGTAATTAATACTATGTTACAGGCTCGTAAAACTGTATCTAGGAAGATATATTATCGAGTCTGGAAGACTTGCATCTCTTGGTGCTCTTCTCATCATTTTTCCTGGCATTCTTTTAAAATTCCTAGAATTTTACAATTTCTTCAGGATGGTCTGGATAAAGGTTTGTCTGCAAGTTCTTTGAAAGGACAAATTTCTGCTCTTTCTGTGTTGTTTCACAGAAAGATTGCTAATCTTCCTGATATTCATTGTTTTGTTCAGGCTTTGGTTCGTATCAAACCTGTCATTAAGTCAATCTCTCCTCCTTGGAGTTTGAATTTGGTTCTGGGGGCTTTACAAGCTCCTCCATTTGAACCTATGCATTCTCTGGACATTAAATTACTTTCTTGGAAAGTCCTGTTCCTTTTGGCAATCTCTTCTGCTAGAAGAGTTTGAGTTATCTGCTCTTTCTTGTGAATCTCCTTTTCTGATTTCTCTTGTTAAGTGTAGTCAGTCCACGGGTCATCCATTACTTATGGAATATATCTCTTCCTAACAGGAAGCTGCAAGAGGATCACCCAAGCAGAGCTGCTATATAGCTCCTCCTCTCACATGTCATATTCAGTCATTCTCTTGCAGCCTAACTAAAGATAGGTCGCTGTGAGAGGTCTGTGGTGTTTTTTAACTTAGTTTATTTCTTCAATCAAAAGTTTGTTATTTTAAATGGCACCGGAGTGTGCTGTTTGTTCTCAGGCAGCATTAGAAGAAGAATCTGCCTGCGTTTTCTATGATCTTAGCAGACGTAACTAAGATCCACTGGCTGTTCTCATCTGAGGAGTGAGGTAACTTCAGAAAAGGGGAATAGCATGCAGGGCCCCCCTGCAAACGAGTTATGTGCAGTAAATTATTTTTCTGAGGAATGGAATTGACTGAGAAAATACTGCTGATACCAATGTAAAGTAAGTTCAGCCTTAAATGCAGTGATAGCGACTGGTATTAGGCTGATGAGTGTGTGTACACTGAATGTATTTTTCTAAGGAATGGAATTGACTCTGAAAATACTGTTAATACTGAAATAATGTATGAGCCTTAACTGCAGTAAAAGCGACTGGTAGCAGGCTTATTAATAACACTTCATAACTTTTAAAATGTATGTTCAAAACGTTTAATGGCATGTTAATCGTTTTTTGTGAGGTACTTGGTGATAAAACTTATTGGGGCATGATTTTTACCACATGGCCATCTTTGTTTTCTGCATAGAAACAGTTATCTGAGCTTCCCCACTGTTGTAATATGAGTGGGAGGGGCCTATTTTAGCGCTTTTTTGCGCAGTAAAAATTCAGTCACAGTCTGTCTACTTCATCCTCCATGATCCAGATCGTCTCTGGAGAGCTCAGGGGTCTTCAAAATTCATTTTGAGGGAGGTAATCAGTCACAGCAGACCTGTGACAGTGTATTTTGACTGTGTTAAAAACGTTAATTATTAAATTGTTATCCGTTTTTGGGTATTAAGGGGTTAATCATCCATTTGCTGGTGGGTGCAATCCTTTGCTAACTTAATACATTTACTGTGAAAAATTGGTTGCTATAACTGTTTTGGTTCATTGTTATTTCAACTGTGACAGCTTTTTGTGCTTCTTAAAGGCACAGTAGCGTTTTTTATATTGCTTGTAAATTTATTTAGAAAAGTATTTCCAAGCTTGCTAGTCTCATTGCTAGTCTTTTTAAACATGTCTGACTCAGATGAATCTCTTTGTTCACTATGTTTAAAGGCCAATGTGGAGCCCAATAGAAATTTGTGTACTAATTGCATTGATGTTACTTTAAATAAAAGTCAATCTTTACATGTAAAGAAATTATCACCAGACAACGAGGGGGAAGTTATGCCGACTAACTCTCCTCACGTGTCAGTACCTTCGCCTCCCGCTCAGGAGGTGCGTGATTTTGTGGCGCCAAGTACATCAGGGAGGCCCTTACAAATCACTTTGCAAGACATGGCTACTGTTATGACAGAAGTATTATCTAAATTGCCAGAATTAAGAGGCAAGCGCGATAGCTCTGGGTTAAGGACAGAGCGCGCGGATGAGGTGAGAGCCATGTCAGATACTGCGTCACAGTTTGCAGAACATGAAGACAGAGAGCTTCATTCTGTGGGTGACGGATCTGATCCAGGGAGACTGGATTCAGAGATTTCTAATTTTAAATTTAAGCTTGAGAACCTCCGCATATTGCTAGGGGAGGTATTAGCGGCTCTGAATGATTGTAACACGGTTGCAATTCCAGAAAAATTATGTAGGTTGGATAGATACTATGCGGTACCGGTGTGTACTGACGTGTTTCCTATACCTAAAAGGCTTACAGAGATTATTAGCAAGGAGTGGGATAGACCTGGTGTGCCTTTTTCCCCTCCTCCCATATTTAGGAAAATGTTTCCTATAGACGCCACCACACGAGACTTATGGCAGACGGTCCCTAAGGTGGAGGGAGCAGTTTCTACTTTAGCTAAGCGTACCACTATCCCGGTGGAGGATAGTTGTGCCTTTTCAGATCCAATGGATAAGAAATTAGAGGGTTACCTTAAGAAAATGTTTGTTCAACAAGGTTTTATCTTACAGCCCCTTGCATTCATTGCGCCTGTCACTGCTGCGGCGGCATTCTGGTTTGAGTCTCTGGAAGAGGCCATTCGCACAGCTCCATTGGATGAAATTATGAACAAGCTTAAAGCACTTAAGCTAGCTAACGCATTTGTTTCTGATGCCGTCGTACATTTAACCAAACTTACAGCTAAGAACTCCGGATTCGCTATCCAAGCGCGCAGAGCGCTATGGCTTAAATCCTGGTCAGCTGACATGGCTTCTCGGAGTCGGTTATTGATACCTTAATACAGGCTAGGAAGCCTGTTACCAGAAGAATTTACCATAAGATATGGCGTAAATATTTATATTGGTGCGAATCCAAGAGTTACTCATGGAGTAAGGTTAGGATTCCTAGGATATTGTCTTTTCTACAAGAGGGTTTAGAAAAGGGCTTATCTGCTAGTTCGTTAAAGGGACAGATTTCTGTTCTGTCTATTCTTCTACACAAACGTCTGGCAGAAGTTCCAGACGTTCAGGCTTTTTGTCAGGCTTTAGCTAGGATTAAGCCTGTGTTTAAGACTGTTGCTCCGCGATGGAGCTTAAACTTAGTTCTTAACGTTCTTCAAGGCGTTCCTTTTGAACCCCTTCATTCCATTGATATCAAGCTGTTATCCTGGAAGGTTCTGTTTTTGATGGCTATTTCCTCGGCTCGAAGAGTCTCTGAGTTATCTGCCTTACATTGTGATTCTCCTTATCTGATTTTTCATTCAGACAAGGTAGTTCTGCGTACTAAACCTGGGTTCTTACCTAAGGTAGTTACTAACAGGAATATCAATCAAGAGATTGTTGTTCCATCACTGTGTCCTAACCCTTCTTCAAAGAAGGAACGACTTTTGCATAATCTGGACGTAGTCCATGCCCTGAAGTTCTATTTGCAGGCAACTAATGATTTTCGTCAAACTTCTTCCCTGTTTGTCGTTTACTCTGGACAGAGAAGAGGTCAAAAGGCTTCGGCTACTTCTCTCTCTTTTTGGCTTCGTAGCATAATACGTTTAGCCTATGAGACTGCTGGACAGCAGCCTCCTGAAAGGATTACAGCTCATTCTACTAGAGCTGTGGCTTCCACCTGGGCCTTTAAAAATGAGGCCTCTGTTGAACAGATTTGCAAGGCTGCAACTTGGTCTTCACTTCACACTTTTTCAAAATTTTACAAATTTGACACTTTTGCTTCTTCGGAGGCTATTTTTGGGAGAAAGGTGCTTCAGGCAGTGGTTCCTTCTGTTTAAGGTTCCTGCCTTGTCCCTCCCTTCATCCGTGTACTTTAGCTTTGGTATTGGTATTCCATAAGTAATGGATGACCCGTGGACTGACTACACTTAACAAGAGAAAACATAATTTATGCTTACCTGATAAATTTATTTCTCTTGTAGTGTAGTCAGTCCACGGCCCGCCCTGTCTTTAAGGCAGATCTAAATTTTAATTAAACTCCAGTCACCACTGCACCCTATGGTTTCTCCTTTCTCGTCTGGTTTTGGTCGAATGACTGAATATGACATGTGAGGGGAGGAGCTATATAGCAGCTCTGCTTGGGTGATCCTCTTGCAGCTTCCTGTTAGGAAGAGATATATTCCATAAGTAATGGATGACCCGTGGACTGACTACACTACAAGAGAAATAAATTTATCAGGTAAGCATAAATTATGTTTTTTCATCAGGATAAGGCGGTTTTGCGAACTTCATTTAAATTTTTACCTAAGGTTGTGAACTCTAACAACATTAGTAGAGAAATTGTGGTTCCTTCATTATGTCCTAATCCTAAGAATTCTAAGGAAAGATCGTTGCATTCTTTGGATGTAGTTAGAGCTTTGAAATATTATGTTGAAGCTACTAAAGGTTTCCGAAAGACTTCTAGTCTATTTGTTATCTTTTCCGGTTCCAGGAAAGGTCAGAAGGCCTCTGCCATTTCTTTGGCATCTTGGTTAAAATCTTTGATTCATCATGCTTATGTCGAGTCGGGTAAAACTCTGCCTCAAAGGATTACAGCTCATTCTACTAGGTCAGTTTCTACTTCCTGGCGTTTAGGAATGAAGCTTCGGTTGAACAGATTTGCAAAGCAGCCACTTGGTCTTCTTTGCATACTTTTACTAAATTCTACCATTTTGATGTGTTTTCTTCTTCTGAAGCAGTTTTTGGTAGAAAAGTACTTCAGGCAGCGGTTTCAGTTTGATTCTTCTGCTTATAATTTCAGTTTTTTTCATTATAAGATTAAAACTTTATTTTGGGTTGTGGATTATTTTTTCAGCGGAATTGGCTGTCTTTATTTTATCCCTCCCTCTCTAGTGACTCTTGCGTGGAAGTTCCACATCTTGGGTATGTATTATCCCATACGTCACTAGCTCATGGACTCTTGCTAATTACATGAAAGAAAACATAATTTATGTAAGAACTTACCTGATAAATTAATTTCTTTCATATTAGCAAGAGTCGATGAGGCCCACCCTTTTTTTGTGGTGGTTATGATTTTTTTTGTATAAAGCACAATTATTCCAATTCCTTATTTTTATGCTTTCGCACTTTTTTCTTATCACCCCACTTCTTGGCTATTCGTTAAACTGATTTGTGGGTGTGGTGAGGGGTGTATTTATAGGCATTTTGAGATTTGGGAAACTTTGCCCCTCCTGGTAGGAATGTATATCCCATACGTCACTAGCTCATGGACTCTTGCTAATATGAAAGAAATGAATTTATCAGGTAAGTTCTTACATAAATTATGTTTTATCACCAATTTTGCTTTGTTCTCTTGATATTCTTAGTTGAAAGCTAAACCTAGGAAGGCTCATATGATAATTTCTAAGCCCTTGAAGCCCGCCTCTAATCACATGTTTTTGTATTTGCTTTTCACAACAGGGGAGAGCTAGTTCCTGTAAGCCATATAGATAACATTGTGAGCACGCCTGTGAATTGTGGCAGACACTGCACTAATTGGCTAAAATGCAAGTCAATAGATAATAAATAAAATGTTGTGATCAGGGGGCTGTCAGAAGGTTCTTAGATACAAGGTAATCACAGAGGTAAAAAGTATATTAATATAACAGTGTTGGTTATGCAAAACTGGGGAATGGGTAATAAAAGGATTATCTATCTTTTAAAACAACAAAAATTCTGATGTTAACTTTCCCTTTAAGTTAGAGGGTAGCAGATTCAGGAGAAATGTGGGGAAGCATTTTTTTTTTTTTTTTTTTACAGGAAGGGTGGTGGATTCATGGAATAAACTTCCAATTGAGGTGGTAAGACTGTAAAGGAATTAAAAAAATGCTTGGGACATGCATAAGGCTATCGTGAGAAAACAGTCACATGTAATACGGGCAGACATAATGGGTGTTTTTGGTTCTTATCTACTGTCAAATTCTGTTTCTATGGTTTTCAGTAACCACAACTCCATCCACCCCTTGATTTATTTGCAAGAGCCAGTCCCGACCTGTTACTGGAGTAGACACAGCTAGCTGCTGTTATTTAAAGGGACAGTAAACACCAGAATTTTTGTTGTTTAAAAAGCTAGATAATCCCTTTATTACCCATTACCCAATTTTGCATTACCAACACTGTTATAATAATATACTTTTTACCTCTGTGATTACCTTGTATCGATGCCTCTGCAAACTGCCCCCTTATTTCAGTTCTTTTGACAGACTTGCATTTTTAACCAATCAGTGCTTGCTCTTAGGAGCTTCACGTGCCTGAGCTCAATGTTATCTAATTGAAACACATGAACTAACGCCCTCTAGTGGTGAAAAACTTTCAAAATGCTTTCAGATTAGAGGCAGTCTTCAAGGTCTAAGAAATTAGTTGTTTAAAATGACATGCCCTATTTAAATCATGAAAGGTTTTTGTTTTTTACTTTACTGTCCCTTTAACAAAATACCCTTTGTTTTTCTTATCTTATCTCTTTTGAGGCTATTTAGGGACATATATATTTGGCAAGGTAAGTCTTTAGTGAACACTTCCAGTTCTCAGAGATGGGAAACCCATAAAAAAAAGAAAGAATTAAAAGCAGGCAAAACAATGTAATACAAAGTTGTTGTTTTTTTAGACTTCACAATTTAAACATTTTATATTAGATTCTCAAAGCATTTATTGTCATTTTTAATGTTTGCACACTATAACCATTCCTGTATTAAATTATCACTGGGTTCTCAAATATCTGTTGTAGCTTTTTATTAAAAAAAAAAAAATTAAAAAAAAAATCGGTAGATATTATAAATTTATACATATAGAAATCTATTTGTTAATGTATTTAATTGACCAATTATTCTTTAACTGTCTCTTAAAAGCAGTATTATCCCATTGACTTGTTTTGCTGCTTTTTGCCATTAAGCATTTGGGACTAAATTTCCAGTGCTATTATACAGTACATAATATGGCCTATGAAATGAGTATTAAAAATGCACAAATTGCACAGTCTATTGAATTGGCAATAATGTGAAGCTAAGTGGATTGAGGCTTGATGGTGAGCATCAAAAATAATAGCAAGTAATGTTTCTACATTTGAAAGTGTAAGATAATATACTTTAGATTTATATTCTGAGCATGCAACCACTTCATGAAAAATTGGTTATGTACTATTTAGCGTTCTTGCTTTAGAAACCGTATACTTGCTAAAGCTTATTAAATGCTCTGTTCCGCTTGTGGTTATAACTTGATTGTTCTGAGTACTGTCATTTTCATCCCAAAATCAAATAGTGTTGGTTAGCTCTATGTTCTATATTTAAGGGACAGTCTACTCCAGATGTATTATTGTTTTAAAAGATAGATAATCCCTTTATTACCCATTCTACAGTTTTGTATGACCAACAGTGCTAAAACGTATATTAATACCTTGTATGTAAGCCTCTGCAGACTGCCCCCTTATTTCAGTTCTTTTAACAGACATGCATTTTAGCCAATCAGAACTGATTCCTCGATAACTCCACGAGAGTGAGCACAATGTTATTTATATGACACACATGAACTAGCGCTGCCTGACTGTCAAAATTCTCTGAGAATAAGGTGTCCTTCAAGGGCTTAGAAATTAGCATATGAGCCTACCTAGGTTTAACCTTCAACAAAGAATACCAAAAGAACAAAGCAGAATTGATGAAACAAGTACATTGGATAGTTGTTTAAAATTGCATATCCTATCTGAATCATGAAAGTTTAATTTTGTCTAGACTTCCCTTTTTAAGTATATTAAATCTAGCTGTAATTTGCTAGACTCCTTTTAAACACAATAACATAATTTTACATAATTGACACCATTATGGGCACCCTTAGATATTAATTGTGAGCCCTGTGTTTGCAAATGTGCACATAACTTGTACTGTATGTGCATAGTGCAGACTACTAATTGGAGTTGCACAATGTGGGAGATTTTTAGAAGTAAACTTTATTTACTGAAAACTTATTACCGAATACTGAATGTGATGATGCCTATAACTATTTAGCCCAGGGTGTTTAAATATAGTTATACAGTGCCTAAAACACACAGAATGTCATAATCTTTCCTCTTGAACTAGTGATCGAATGAATGTGATTAAAGGAACAGTGCACTTTAAAATTTCCCCTTAATGTGCTTTAAGTGACTTGTTTTACATGTTAGAGAAAGTTTAATACATATGGGAAATACACGTTTTAGGTTTATTTTTGTATTTTAAATAGCTGCTTTTGGTTGTTGAAAGCACAACACAATTGAGTGGGCTGAACTTGCACGGAGAGCATATCCCAATATCCTATCTCACTCTATATACCCAAAAGATTCTTTATCTTATCTGGCAGGATTATCTAAAAAGTCTTATTGGTACGGAGAGATCCCTCAAAAATTTATTGATTGCCAAATTGTACTTGTTATCTAGTTATGCAGGGTTCTGGTTGTGAAGAAGAGAATTTCTGTCCATGCTGGAGAAATTTTGATCACCAGATAACAAATTAAAATCAATATTTCTCTTGTAAGATGTATCAAGTCCACGGATTCATCCTTACTTGTGGGATATTCTCCTTCCCTACAGGAAGTGGCAAAGAGAGCACCCACAGCAGAGCAGTCTATATAGCTCCTCCCTTAGCTCCACCCCCCAGTCATTTTCTTTGCCTACTCTAAGTACTAGGAAGGGCAGAGTGAGTGTGGTGACAAAAATTTTAGTTTTCTCTTGCAAGGTGTATCCAGTCCATGGATTCATCCTTTACTTGTGGGATATTCTCATTCCCTACAGGAAGTGGCAAAGAGAGCACATAGCAGAGCTGTCCATATAGCTCCCCCTCTAGCTCCACCCCCCAGTCATTCTCTTTGCCGGCTCTAAGCACTAGGGTCTCTCTACGGGAGGGTAAAGTGAATGTGGTGTTAGAATTGTAGTTTTTATTATCTTCAATCAAAAGTTTATTTTAAATGGTACCAGTTTGTACTATTTACTCTCTAGCAGAAAAGTGATGAAGATTTCTGCTGAGAGGAAAATGATTTTAGCATGTTGTAACTAAAATCCACTGCTGTTCCCACACAGGACTGAGGAGTACCAGAAAACTTCAGTTGGGGGGAACGGTTTGCAGGGTAATCTGCAATGAGGTATGTTCAGTCATTTATTTCTAGACAAGACTGAGATAATGCTAGAAGAGACTGACAATATCCCCATGAGGGTAGGGTAAGCTACGTTCACAGACTTAGTAATGAATTGAATGCTTACATAACAGGGCTAATTATGCTGGTTGACACTGATTCAGGGCAATCGATTGTTTATTTAAGAAACATATAGTTTGTAGACACTTTGAAAGTCCTTTTGGGGTTCTTTCTGGGGTTATTACCCACATGGCTGGTTTTTATTCACTTAAGAGTGATTTACTAGGCCTCACAGCTCCGGAGTAGAGTGGGAGGGGCCTAATTTCGCGCCTCAGATGCGCAGTTAGAATTGCAGAGAAGTTCATGCTGCTTCACAAGGAGGGTCCTGCTGCTGTTTGAGGGCCTTATAGAAGCTATATTCCCCCAAATCTGATCCCTAAGGGCAGGTAGGGCCACAGCAAGGCTGTGGCAAGGTGCTGTACTATTTTTAACCAGGTGTTGGCTCTAGGCTGCTCCGGTTTGGGCATTAAGGGGTTAATCGTTTTGAAACTTGTGGTGCAATCTTATTAAGGCTTTAGGTACATACTGTGAAAATTTCAGAATTGCTGCATTTTTCACTGTTTTGTAAAATTGTGTGCTCTTTTTATCTCTTAAAGGCACAGTAACGTTTTTTTCAAATTGTTTTTTATTTGATTAAAGTGATTTCCAAGCCTGCTTGTGTATATTACTAGTCTATTAAACATGTCTGACACTAAGGAAAATCCTTGTTCAATGTGTTTAGAAGCCATGGTGGAACCCCCTCTCGGAATGTGTCCCACTTGTACTGATATGTCTATACACTTTAAAGATCATATTGTTGCACTTAAGAATGTGGCCCAAGATGATTCTCAGACTGAAGGTAACGAGGGTAGCCCGTCTGCCTCTCCCCAAGTGTCACAACCAGTTACGCCCGCTCAAGCGACGTCTAGTACCTCTAGTGCGTCTAACCCTTTTACATTACAAGACTTAGCGGCAGTCATGGATAATTCTCTTACAGCCTTCTTATCTAAACTGCCCGTGTTACCCGCAAAGCGTGATAGCTCCATTTTAAGAACAGATTATGAGCATTCTGACACTTTGGTAGCCGTATCCGATATACCCTCACAACGCTCTGACGTGGGAGCGAGGGATTTGATGTCTGAGGGAGAAGTCTCTGATTCAGGAAGGGTTCCTCCTCAGACAGATTCAGATACATTGGCTTTTAAATTTAAACTAGAACACCTCCGCGTTTTGCTTAGGGAGGTATTGGCTACTCTGGATGACTGCGACCCTTTAGTGATCCCAGAGAAATTGTGTAAAATGGACA
This sequence comes from Bombina bombina, assembly GCF_027579735.1. Taxonomy (NCBI): domain Eukaryota; kingdom Metazoa; phylum Chordata; class Amphibia; order Anura; family Bombinatoridae; genus Bombina; species Bombina bombina. Next base: position 668,888,962 of record NC_069503.1, on the reverse strand, counting down.
AGTACCTAGAGGTGGATAAGAAGAAAAAATGGGGTTTATTTAGCAGCGCTAAAAAAAGCTAGGAAATGATGATACCAATCTAATTTATGTTTAATACAATCTATTTTATTTAAAAATTCTTATAACACATAAAAACAACAGCAAATGCTTTTCCTAATTAATAAAGGGACGTCTCCCTTATACAACACTTATAAAAACAGACTAGAACCATATAATCCTAGAATTTCAGGTATAAAGGAATTAATTCTATAGATAACATATGGCAAGCAACAAATTTCTAAGATAAATGGTGAATTAAATATTTAAAAGGCACAAATGTATCAATCCTAATAGCTTTACAGTTCTTCAGTAACAAATTCAGTTATAAAGTTACACAGTTACTTTCCTTGGACATATAATTGGCTCAGGTGTGCTGGATAGTTAAAAAGGCAAAAAAGTTCTCTTCCTTGTGTATCATGTAACTAAATAACAACACAGAAACAATCATTACCAACTTAAATAAAGTCCACCTTTACATTGGAAGCCACACAGGTGTTGATAGAAATCAAAAGGAAATGAAGGAACCAATCAAAACACATTCATACCTTTAAAAAGCCAGAAGCTAGCAGGATAAGCATTCTTGATAAAGCCCAGAAGGGTGAAACGCGTTGAATGGGACCTGCTACACTCTACTAAACTTCATTTACTACTGTCACAAAGCTGTGTGACCCTGCAACTTTAAACTTTTCTCCTGACCCTGCAAGTTAAAATCTACCTTTGGTAACTTCAGGGAATACGGTGTTACTGCTAAACACTGACCAAAGATTTCTTCAAACCTTAAGAAGTCTGAGGGAACCCAGATGAAAACAATATTTGGGCTATAAGAAGAAAGGAAAACAAAAAAAAGGATAACTACATCACCAGAACGGATCATCACCCCTGACCTCTGAATCAAAGAGAAGGTCAGGTGACTTATCAGAAGCACCAGGAACAAACAGTCTGTGAATCCCTCACAGTGAAGATAATCAGCGGTTGCAACCAGGACAGATTAAGGTACCTCTACACTAATTTGCACTACGTTTTTTAAAACACGCAAACTGAACTTTAAAGACATCAAGGTATTCATCTGTTAAATTAACCATTTCCATTAACCACGATTGCTTTGGCACCTAAATCAGAATATTGGCTGTTTTTTGCCTTTTTAACTATCCAGCACACCTGAGCCAATTATATGTCCAAGGAAAGTAACTGTGTAACTTTATAACTGAATTTGTTACTGAAGAACTGTAAAGCTATTAGGATTGATACATTTGTGCCTTTTAAATATTTAATTCACCATTTATCTTAGAAATTTGTTGCTTGCCATATGTTATCTATAGAATTAATTCCTTTATACCTGAAATTCTAGGATTATATGGTTCTAGTCTGTTTTTATAAGTGTTGTATAAGGGAGACGTCCCTTTATTAATTAGGAAAAGCATTTGCTGTTGTTTTTATGTGTTATAAGAATTTTTAAATAAAATAGATTGTATTAAACATAAATTAGATTGGTATCATCATTTCCTAGCTTTTTTTAGCGCTGCTAAATAAACCCCATTTTTTCTTCTTATCCACCATTTAGTTCTCTTTGAGGGAAGAACTTTTTTAGCAGCAGGAATCCACCTTTAGGCGCTCCTATCACACTACACATAAATACCTATTGTTCCCTCTTGGGGTGTTTTTAACACTCCAGACTAGTGAGCTGTCTTAAGATGGAAGATGACATTTTCACATGGAGAGAAAAAACTCTCAAAGATATAGTAGAGAATGAGGAAAGAATAAAAGTAAGCCCCTATCTGAATATCACTGAAATAATGTTTGAATTAGAAAAACTTATGACGACTGAATTAAAGCAAAAAATGGAACTAAAGTTTCTTGATAAATATATTAGTTTAGGGATTGCACCAAGAGGATTAAGGTTGAGAAAAAAATTGCACTTTTGAATTAAAAGATAAATTCCAAAAGGAATGGGATGAGACATTAAAAAATGCATCCACAACACTATTACAAATTTTAAAGAGATCACGAGAAGATTCACTTGACATAGTTGAGAAGAACATAATCACCATAAAAAATAAATTAAGTAATGAAAAAGAAAATGTTGACTTTAAAAATTCACAGATAGACATTATGAAAAAATTGGACAATTTAAGTATGGAATTACAGGAGGTTAAAATAAGAAAATTAAAGAGGGATAAGGAAGATTATAATGAAGTTGCAAACAGAGAAGAGGAGAAAATAAATAATAGGGAAGAGAGACAGAAAAATCAACATTTTGAGGGTAACACAGGTAATTACAAACACAATGCACATGCCATAAAGGAAAATTATTCTAATTCCCCTTATCACCAATCCAAGTCATATCAATACAATGATCAAAATCAAGAAAATAGGACACCATATGACAGAACTCCAAAAAGGATAAACTATAGGGAAACTACTGAATTCAGACCTCAACAATATAAATCAAACTACAGAACAAACTATTATAGACCTAGGGGACCACAATACATGACAAATACAAATAGAAACCCACCTGAACACCCAAGCTATAATGACTATAGAAGACCCCATACAAATCGTAACTTTTTTGAGAACCATAACTATAACCACTATAGAAGACAGGATGATTATTATGAAGAGCATAACCAACCAAGGGGCCACATAGCATATAGTTATTGGCCAAATGACAATAAACCAAGATACCAGGGGTACAACAACCGTAATAGAGATTGGGAATATAGAAATAATAGAGAACATAATTACAACACACGAATACAAACAGAACCTGAAAAAGAATGGAGAATAGACACCACGAATAGATTTACACTATTAGAAGAGAAAGAACAACAAAAAAACATGAATTATTTTTTAGAGATGAGCCCACAAAGACCCAGCACTTCAAAACAAACAGAACATTCAAAAGACCCACCAGTGGGAATGAGAAAAAGAATAAGAGAGGATGTAGAGGAGGAAAAAGAAAAAGACAGGGAAATAAAAAGAGTGAAATAAAAATACAACAAAAAAGTGGCATTTTCAATATTAGTAAAAAAACTTTAACCACAGAGGAAGAAAGAGTGTTAAACTTAGGCCTTAGCTATGCTCCCTCTACGAGATTAAACAAATTCAACACACACATACATGTGAGCCAGTTTGTAAGGAAGTTAACCTTGAAAAAATATTTCCTACGGGATCCAATAGAGAGAAATTGGCAACAACCAAAAGAGACACCCACCATATCGCCTATGGCCTCAAATAGTAACATAGTAATACCACAAGTAATTCATTCAAAAATGAAACCGAAATCCACTTTTTATCCGACAAATGAAAAAGGAAGGAATATTGAATTATTCGAAAAATTGGTTCAGGAAGATATTAAGAAAATAAAAACTAACAATAAGATACCAAAAAATTTAACTTACAAAGAAAGAACAGTTCTTAAAGAATTGCAAAATGATACCAGCATAGTAATTAAACCGGCAGATAAAGGGGGTGGGGTTGTAATCATGGACAGAGATAAATATATAGAAGAAGCACAAAGATTACTTAATGAAGGGGATACATATCAGGAACTAAAACTAAATCCAACCAAGAAATTTCTGGGTGAACTAACCAAATTATTAGAGGATGCAAGAGAAAAACAAATTATAAATAAAAAAGAATTTGATTTTCTATTTACAAAATTTCCAAAAATACCAATTCTATATTTCTTACCAAAGATTCATAAAAATCTAAATAATCCCCCCGGTAGACCCATAATATCGGGTATTAACTCCCTCACCTCCAACCTCTCGAAATACATAGATGGATACCTACAGGGCTATGTTAAAAAATTACCCTCTTACCTAAAGGATACCACTGACATCTTGAAAAAATTAGAGGTAATTAAGTGGGAATCACACTACACATTAGTGACATGCGATGTTTCGTCGCTTTACACCAATATAAGTCATGATTTGGGACTGATGGCAATCTCAAATACCCTAGATAGGGACAACAAACTATGTATGGAACAAAAGAAATTCATAGAGGATGGAATAAAATTCATCCTAGGCCATAATTATTTCTCATTTGAGGACAAATTTTACATTCAAAAGAAGGGAACAGCTATGGGCACAAGATTCGCACCCAGCTATGCCAATCTCTTTATGGGATATTGGGAGGAAGGTTTCTTCCCTAGGCATAGTCTGGGCGCGGATCTTGTGCTCTATAGCAGATACATAGATGACCTGTTCTTTATATGGGGGGGTAGTGAAACTGATCTAAACACTATTCTGACAGATATGAATAAAAATGAAATGGGACTATCCTTTACCAGTAACTATAGCAAAAGCCAAATCACCTTCTTGGACTTAGATATCGAAATTGTAGAAAACCAATTAATAACCAAAACACATTTTAAAAAGGTGGATGCCAATAATCTAATCCATTATAACAGCTGCCACATGAAAAAGTGGAAAGACAATGTCCCTAAAGGGCAATATTTAAGAATTAAACGGAATTGCTCAAGAATGACAGATTATCAGGATCAAATAAAGATCTTAGAAAGGAAATTCTTAGAAAGAGAATATAGTCCAGAAGTAATCAATGAAGCTAAACAAGAGGTAGATAAGAAAGTAAGGAGGGACCTCTTAGAATATAAAACAAAAGATATCAAAGAAAATCGAGATGAAATTAATGTGCCCTTTATAACTGAGTTCAGTCATGACAACCTAAACATCCAAAGAGTTTTAAAAAAACATTGGCACTTAGTACAAACTGATCCCATCATAGGGGGAAAAGTGGGGGAAAACCCAAAAATAATATATAGGAAAGCACAGAATTTGAAGAGCCTACTAGCTCCCAGTCAATTGAAAAGCATAAAGAAGAAAGACACTCAAAGGTGCCTAGACGGAAATCCTTTAAATGGTTTTTTCCCCTGTTTTAGATGCCGGGCCTGTAAATTTAGTAGTAAACAAAAGATTTTAAAATCAAAAAGTGGAAACTTTACTTTCAAAATAAGAGACACAATTAGATGTCAAGATAAAGGCGTTATTTACGCCATTCAATGTTCATGTAAAAAAATTTACATAGGAGAAACAACCAGAATGCTCCGTGAAAGGATAAGGGAGCACCTCTCTTGCATAGATAGGGGTAACCTTGACCCTTATATCTATCGCCACTTTAGGGAAGTACACAACAACAACCTTAAAGATTTTAAATATTGGGGAATTAAAAAAGTTCACCCCGACTGGAGAGGGGGAAACTGGGAAAATAAACTCCTAAAGGCAGAAGCTGAAATTATATACCTAATGAATACCCTCCAACCTGGAGGCTTGAACTCTGAGATAGACATTTCCCCCTTCTTATAAAAGTCTCTTACAATATGCGAACATTTTCCAGGTTAAATCAGCCACTTATATAGAAAATACTCACATACATTAAATAAGCAATAACATTTCAATTTATCTTGGGCAAAGATAGTACAAGCCCTATATAAATTCATTTTTCTAGTAATTAAAAAGGAATTTTTATCCCCCTAAAATAAATAAATTAATTGAATAAGCCATATTTTTACCCACTAGCAATAACTCTAGTTATGGGATTGATAATTTCTGATTTAATTGTACATCCATTTTTAAATTGTTAATTTATAAATTGTTGAACTTACTATCCTTTGTTGAAAAGGAATATGTATATATCGTTAATTTTTACCCACTAACAATAATTCTAGATATGGGAATGATGATTCTGATTCTTATATTTTCGTTTCGTCCATTTTTAAATTGTTACAAATTTATAAATTGTTGAACTTACTATCCTTTGTTGAAAAGGAATATGTATATATCGTTAATTTTTACCCACTAACAATAATTCTAGATATGGGAATGATGATTCTGATTCTTATATTTTCGTTTCGTCCATTTTTAAATTGTTACAAATGTATAAATTGTTGAACTTACTATCCTTTGTTGAAAAGGAATATGTATATATCGTTAACATTTACCCACTAACAATAATTCTAGATATGGGAATGATGATTCTGATTCTTATATTTTCGTTTCGTCCATTTTTAAATTGTTACAAATTTATAAATTGTTGAACTTACTATCCTTTGTTGAAAAGGAATATATATATATCATTAATTTTTACCCACTTACAATAATTCTAGATATGGGAATGGTAATTCTGATTCTTATATTTTCGTTTCAGTTTAGGTAATTTTAAGTTTGCACGATCTAAATGGATATTATCTAATAAAGGCACTTTAAAATTGAAATATATAAGTTGAATTGTGTGAATGCTAATAAAGCAGAAATGATAAGTTCTCTTCCTTGTGTATCATGTAACTAAATAACAACACAGAAACAATCATTACCAACTTAAATAAAGTCCACCTTTACATTGGAAGCCACACAGGTGTTGATAGAAATCAAAAGGAAATGAAGGAACCAATCAAAACACATTCATACCTTTAAAAAGCCAGAAGCTAGCAGGATAAGCATTCTTGATAAAGCCCAGAAGGGTGAAACGCGTTGAATGGGACCTGCTACACTCTACTAAACTTCATTTACTACTGTCACAAAGCTGTGTGACCCTGCAACTTTAAACTTTTCTCCTGACCCTGCAAGTTAAAATCTACCTTTGGTAACTTCAGGGAATACGGTGTTACTGCTAAACACTGACCAAAGATTTCTTCAAACCTTAAGAAGTCTGAGGGAACCCAGATGAAAACAATATTTGGGCTATAAGAAGAAAGGAAAACAAAAAAAAGGATAACTACATCACCAGAACGGATCATCACCCCTGACCTCTGAATCAAAGAGAAGGTCAGGTGACTTATCAGAAGCACCAGGAACAAACAGTCTGTGAATCCCTCACAGTGAAGATAATCAGCGGTTGCAACCAGGACAGATTAAGGTACCTCTACACTAATTTGCACTACGTTTTTTAAAACACGCAAACTGAACTTTAAAGACATCAAGGTATTCATCTGTTAAATTAACCATTTCCATTAACCACGATTGCTTTGGCACCTAAATCAGAATATTGGCTGTTTTTTGCCTTTTTAACTATCCAGCACACCTGAGCCAATTATATGTCCAAGGAAAGTAACTGTGTAACTTTATAACTGAATTTGTTACTGAAGAACTGTAAAGCTATTAGGATTGATACATTTGTGCCTTTTAAATATTTAATTCACCATTTATCTTAGAAATTTGTTGCTTGCCATATGTTATCTATAGAATTAATTCCTTTATACCTGAAATTCTAGGATTATATGGTTCTAGTCTGTTTTTATAAGTGTTGTATAAGGGAGACGTCCCTTTATTAATTAGGAAAAGCATTTGCTGTTGTTTTTATGTGTTATAAGAATTTTTAAATAAAATAGATTGTATTAAACATAAATTAGATTGGTATCATCATTTCCTAGCTTTTTTTAGCGCTGCTAAATAAACCCCATTTTTTCTTCTTATCCACCATTTAGTTCTCTTTGAGGGAAGAACTTTTTTAGCAGCAGGAATCCACCTTTAGGCGCTCCTATCACACTACACACAAGTACCTAGAGGTCCCTGTTTACACGGATACGTTTCCGGTCCCTAAGAGGATTGCGGATATCGTTACTAGGGAGTGAGATAGACCAGGTGTTCCCTTTGCTCCCCCTCCTGTTTTTAAGAAAATGTTCCCCATACCTGACCCTGTGTGGGACTCGTTGCAGACGGTCCCTAAGGTGGAGGGGGCGGTTTCTACACTTGCTAAGCGCACAACCATACCAATTGAAGACAGTTGTGCTTTTAAAGACCCTATGGATAAGAAGTTAGAGGGTCTACTTAAGAAAATTTTTGTTCAACAAGGTTTTCTTCTCCAACCTATTGCCTGCATTATTCCTGTAACTACTGCAGCTGCTTTCTGGTTTGAGGCGCTGGAAGACTCGCTCCAGACGGAGACCTCATATGAGGAAATTATGGATAGAATTAAGGCTCTAAAGCTAGCCAATTCTTTTATCACTGACGCCACTTTCCAAATAGCTAAGTTAGCCATTTTGGCGCGCAGGGCGCTATGGCTAAAGTCCTGGTCGGCCGATGTGTCGTCTAAATCCAAGCTTTTGAACATTCCTTTCAAAGGAAAGACCCTCTTCGGGCCTGAATTGAAAGAGATTATTTCAGATATCACCGGGGGAAAAGGCCATGCTCTCCCTCAGGACAAGCCCTTTAAGACAAAGAACAAAGCTAATTTTCGTTCCTTTCGCAATTTCAGGAACGGCCACGCTTCATCCTCTCCGGCTGCAAAGCAAGAGGGTAACGCTTCACAGCCCAAGGCAACCTGGAAACCTTATTAGAACAAAAAAGGAAAAACTGGCACTACACTATAAACTAGGTGAGACTGGAATATAGAATAAATTCCGGTGCTACCCCTTATAAAATAACTATAGGACTAACAAGAAATAGGCAGCTAAGGGGTTACTATAGCACTCACTCTCACTCAAAAAAGTAAAAAATTAAATCATACATACTTTATTATTTATGTTTTAAAATCTAGGATAAATATCCCTAGGAACCTTTAAATTACCCACAACCATGTATTAAACTAAAGTTTAAAAGTAAATTATGGCCGCCAAACACTCTTCTGTTTCCTGGCCGAGAACTGGATACATCGGCGTCAGGTGGCTGGAGTGAATGGTCGACCTATAATCAAAAGTGCGGAACAAACGCGTTTCGGCTCTAATGTCGCCTTTCTCAATGTTACACTTTCTTTGGAAAAATGAGTAAGCAGAGGCTTCGGGGTGCAGGACTTAAATATCCATAGAAAAATTTCTCTCTACCAATCCGGTACACTTCCGGAAACCTCCGCCTCCATGACAGCCAGTCAGCTTGTACTTCGGCACACGCCTATGAATAGTAGTGTTGTGATTGGAGGAATATCGAGTGATATTGAGCTTATCTATGAATTGCCTGCACTTTGAATGGAATGATATAATGTGAGCATTAAAAACATAAAGAATTCTAAACTGATGTGGTAACATATATCTATGCTTAAATACTGTAAATGTAGTAAGTACAAATAACGTAAGGATTGATTGTTAAAAGACTTCCACAGACTTTAATAAATTTATGATTAGATTATTAGGAAACACAAAATAACTGTAAGGTACTTTTAAAGTACTCACGACCAGATTCCCACTGGTTTAGTGGTATATAGTTATGTCCTCACTATGTTTGTGCACGTACTAATAATTCCAAGTCTAAAAAAGTACATATTTTCAATTTACAGAACAGGATTTTCCACCAATTTTTGCCATTAAATAGAACATCAGGGAATAATTATCTTCCTATCTATCATATGGCAGTGTTCAATCTCCCTAATGCCAAGTTACAGGTACAAGGTGGGCAATATATGTTTATTCAGTTCATGGATTATGTTTAAATGCTCACAAATATTTAGATATACACCCAATAATTGTTAAATTCATTCATGCCATTGGGTATAACCGAGTTCAGATTGAAAATCCATTTGGTTTCCATTTTTAACAATCTTTGCTCGGTGTCCCCACCTCTTATCCCAGGTTTTAGTTTTTCAAGTCCCCAACATTTCATTGCATTGGTGTTCCCCTTATGAGACAATAGAAAATGTTTGGCTACACTAGTGATTTGTTTCTTTTTTTCTATGTCTCTCTGTGCTGTCCTAATATTACTAAGATGTTCAGTCATACGTGTGCCCAGGCATCGTGTGGTCATGCCAACGTAGAGTAAATCACAGCTGCAGGATATGCAATAAATCACATTAGTGCTTTGACAATTAATATGTTCTTTTATTGCCCATTTTTTACCAAACCTATCCATTATATATTCTTTTTTAACCATATGTTGGCACACTTTACAGTGTCCACATGCGACAGAACCTTTGTGTATAGGATCCCTTTTAGCATTCCTATCGTAATGACTAGTGACTAACTTGTCATTAAGGTTGCTAGCTCTCCTATAAGTCACCAGTGGTTTATCTGTTAACAATGGTCTCAATAATGTATCCTGGGTCAGGACATGCCAATGTGTTTTGTAAGAATGTTAGTTATCTTATCACTCTGAGGTGAATATGTCGTGATAAACCTGATTGGGGTATTACTTTCTCTTGATCTTGGAGTGAGTAACTCCTTTCTATCTTTCAGCAATGCATTATTATATGCCTTGGCTAGTATCTTTCTTGAATAGCCTCGTTCTAGCAGTCTCTGTCTCAAATCCCTAGCTGATTCTTTATACTTCTCAATAGTGCTGCAGTTTCGTCTTAGACGAATGTATTCCCCCATTGGTAACCCTCTAATAGTATTAGGGTGGTGGTAGCTACTTGCATGTAGGATATTGTTGGTAGATGTAGGTTTCCTATATGCATTTGTTGCAATGGAGTTATCAACCTTCTCAATATAGAGGTCTAAAAATTCAACCTTAGACTTTTCTACAGTAGATGTAAGATATAATCCAAAGGGATTATTGTCGAGACTATTAATGAATTCAGTCAAAAGGTGTTCAGGTCCATCCCATACAAAGAATATATCATCTATATACCTGGACCAGTGGGATACGTGTTGGGTAAGATGTTTAAGATCCTCATGGAAAACCACGGTTTCCTCCCACCAGCCCAGGTATATATTCGCGTATGTAGGGGCACACGACGTGCCCATGGCCGTGCCACATATTTGTAAAAAGAACTTGTCGTCAAAAACAAAAAAGTTATGTGTCAAAACAAATTCCAACAAATTGAGCAGAAACTCTTTCACCTCTTGACTTATATTGGTATTTTTGGATAAGTAATAAGAAATCGCTCTACATCCCCACTGAGTCTTAATGCTTGTGTAGAGCGATTCTACATCACAAGTAACCAATAGCGTAGAATTCATATCAAGCTTCAAATAATTCACTTTATTTAATAGGTGCATGGTATCCCTGGTATAAGATGGGAGAGATTCCACAATGTATCTCAGCCTTGCATCTATGTATTTACTTGCCTTCTCCGTCAAAGATCCAATCCCAGAGACTATAGGTCTCCCGGGTGGTTTTAACATGTTTTTATGGACCTTGCGCAATAAATAAAGTGTGGCTATTTTGGGTAATTTCACTTCAAGAAAGTTATATTCTTTTTGATCAATTATGCCATTAGTGAAAGCTGATTTAATTAGTTTGTTGTAACTGTTCAAAAACATATCCATAGGGTTACACAATAGTGGTTTGTAATTTAATGGATTGTTTAATTGGCGAAATGCCTCTTCACGATACATACTGTCAGGCCAGATAACTATGTTCCCACCCTTATCACTACATTTGATCTGAATATTCTTCATTTCAGATAATTGTTTCAATGCTACATTCTCTTCCTTACTCAGATTATAGTTAGGTGTTCCAATTTGACCTTGGATATCGAGGACATCCTGGCACACTAAGTTTAGGAAAGTTAATGCATTGAATGATGTGTTAGGGGGAACAAATTTCGATTTTACTTTTAAGATCTGGCGCCAACTATTGTTATCTTCAGTTTCAACATTACTAATAGATTCCTCTAATAGAGAAATTAGATCACTGATGGCTGCCTGATCAGAGGCATTTAACTGGTCCTGATCAGGATTGCTGAAATATTTTTTCAAAAGGATTTTACGAATGAATAAATGTATATCTTTAATCGCCTCAAACTTATTGAATTGTGGTGTGGGTATGAATGATGGGCCTTTTTTCAGGACAGATATTTGGTCAGGTGTCAGAATTATATTTGAGAGATTAATAATGCTTAGCTCAGTGGTATTTACTTCTTGTGATGTAGGGATTTCTGTGTGAATCTCACTTGTCTCCTGGTTCTGGGTTTTGCTTTTGCGCCCCCTTCTGGTTCTCCGCCTAAAGGGATATTAGCGTTGTTGATTTTATGAGGCTGAATTCTATTCTTATTTTTAAGTATAGTTTTGGGTATAGACTCCCCATCAGATGCATCCGCATCAGTGCTATCTCCTTCTCTGTCTGATGTGTCTATATCTGAATTAGCACTCATATTTTTTCCCCATGCATATATGGTATCAGAGGAACCTGGAAACCTTGCCAGGGCTGGAATAAGGATAAACAGGCCAAAAAGCCTGCAGCTGCCACCAAGACAGCATGAAGGGGTAGCCCCCGATCCGGGACCGGATCTAGTAGGGGGCAGACTCTCTCTCTTCGCTCAGGCCTGGGCAAGAGATGTACACGATCCTTGGGCATTAGAGATTGTAGCCCAGGGATACCTTTTAGAATTCAAGAACTCTCCTCCAAGGGGAAGGTTCCACATTTCTTGTCTGTCTACAGATCAGACAAAGAAAGAGGCGTTTTTACGCTGTGTAGAAGATCTACATACAATGGGAGTGATCCACCCAGTTCCATTTACAGAACAAGGACTGGGGTTTTACTCAAACCTGTTTGTGGTTCCCAAAAAAGAAGGAACTCTCAGACCAATCCTGGATCTCAAAATTCTAAACAAATTCCTCAGAGTCCCATCATTCAAGATGGAGACCATTCGGACAATCTTACCAATGATCCAGGAGGGTCAATATATGACTACCGTGGATCTAAAGGATGCGTATCTGCATATTCCTATCCACAAAGATCATCACCAGTTTCTCAGGTTCGCCTTTCTGGACAAGCATTATCAGTTTGTGGTTCTTCCTTTCGGGTTGGCCACTGCTCCCAGAATTTTCACAAAGGTGCTAGGGTCCCTCCTGGTGGTTCTAAGACCGCGGGGCATAGCAGTGGCGCCTTACCTAGACGACATCTTAATTCAGGCGTCGACTTTCCAAAGAACCAAGTCTCACACGGAGATCGTATTGGCCTTTCTGAGGTCTCACGGGTGGAAGGTGAACGTCAAAAAGAGTTCTCTCTCCCCCCTCACAAGAGTTCCATTCCTAGGAACACTGATAGACTCGGTAGAAATGAAAATATTTCTGACGGAGGTCAGAAAGTTAAAACTGTTAATAACTTGCCGAGCTCTTCATTCCATTCCTCGGCCATCTGTAGCTCAGTGCATGGAGACAATCGGACTAATGGTAGCGGCAATGGACATAGTCCCTTTTGCTCGGATACACCTCAGACCACTGCAACTATGCATGCTCAAACAGTGGAATGGGGATTATGCAGATTTGTCTCCTCAAATTCAGTTGGACCAGGAGACCAGAGATTCTCTTCTCTGGTGGTTGTCTCAGGATCACCTGTCTCAGGGAATATGTTTCCGCAGGCCAGAGTGATCATTGTAACAACCGACGCCAGTCTGTTAGGCTGGGGTGCGGTCTGGGACTCCCTGAAAGCTCAGGGCTTATGGTCTCGGGAAGAAACTCTTCTCCCGATAAACATTCTGGAACTGAGGGCGATATTCAGCGCTCTTCAGGCATGGCCTCAACTAGCTGCGGCCAAATTCATCAGATTTCAGTCGGACAACATCACGACTGTAGCTTACGTCAATCATCAGGGGGGAACAAAGAGTTCCCTAGCGATAACGGAAGTAACCAAAATAATCAGGTGGGTGAGGATCACTCCTGCCATCTCTCAGCAATTCACATCCCAGGAGTAGACAACTGGGAGGCGGATTTTCTAAGTCGTCAGACTTTTCACCCGGGGGAGTGGGAACTCCACCCGGAGGTATTTGCCCAGCTGACTCAGCTTTGGGGCACTCCAGAGTTGGATCTGATGGCGTCCCGTCAGAACACCAAACTTCCTCTCTATGGGTCCAGGTCCCGGGATTCCAAGACGTATTGATAGATGCTCTAGCAGCGCCTTGGTCCTTCAATCTGGCTTATGTTTTTCCACCGTTTCCTCTCCTCCCGCGTCTGGTTGCCAGAATCAAGCAGGAGAAGGCTTCAGTGATTCTGATAGCGCCTGCGTTGCCACGCAGGACTTGGTATGCAGACCTAGTGGACATGTCATCTGTCCCACCATGGACGTTGTCAATGAGGCAGGATCTTCTGATACAGGGTCCGTTCAAGCATCCAAATTTAGTTTCTCTACGTCTGACTGCTTGGAGATTGAACGCTTAATTCTATCAAAGCGTGGGTTCTCTGAGTCAGTTATAGATACTCTGATTCAGGCTAGAAAGCCTGTCACCAGGAAAATCTACCATAAGATATGGCGGAAATATCTTTGTTGGTGTGAATCCAAGGGTTACTCATGGAGTAAGATTAGGATTCCCAGGATATTGTCCTTTCTCCAAGAAGGATTGGAGAAAGGATTGTCAGCTAGTTCCTTAAAAGGACAAATATCTGCTTTGTCTATCCTGTTACACAAGCGTCTGGCAGAGGTACCAGACGTTCAAGTGTTTGCTCAGGCTTTAGTCAGAATCAAGCCTGTCTATAAATCTGTGGCTCCGCCATGGAGTTTGAATCTAGTTCTTTCAGTTCTTCAAGGGGTTCCGTTTGAACCTTTACATTCCATAGACATTAAGTTGTTATCTTGGAAAGTTTTGTTTTTGATAGCTATCTCTTCTGCTCGAAGAGTTTCAGAATTATCTGCCTTAGTGTGATTCACCTTACCTGGTGTTCCACGCAGATAAGGTAGTTTTGCGTACCAAGCCTGGTTTTCTTCCTAAAGTTGTTTCTAACAAGAATATTAACCAGGAAATAGTTGTTCCTTCTCTGTGTCCTAATCCATCTTCGAAGAAGGAACGTCTATTACACAATCTTGATGTAGTTCGTGCTTTAAAGTTCTATTTACAAGCAACTAAGGATTTCAGACAAACATCTTCCTTGTTTGTTATCTATTCTGGTAAGAGGAGAGGTCAGAAAGCGACTGCTACCTCTCTTTCCTTTTGGCTGAAAAGCATCATCCGTTTGGCCTATGAGACTGCTGGCCAGCAGCCTCCTGAAAGAATTACTGATCATTCTACCAGAGCAGTGGCTTCCACATGGCCTTTCAAAAACGAGGCTTCTGTTGAACAGATTTGTAAGGCAGCAACTTGGTCTTCACTGCATACTTTTGCCACATTTTACAAATTCGATACTTTTGCTTCTTCGGAGGCTATTTTTGGGAGAAAGGTTTTGCAAGCAGTGGTGCCTTCCGTTTAAGGTACCTGTCTTGTTCCCTCCCTTCATCCGTGTCCTAAAGCTTTGGTATTGGTATCCCACAAGTAAAGGATGAATCCGTGGACTGGATACACCTTTCAAGAGAAAACAGAATTTATGCTTACCTGATAAATTACTTTCTCTTGCGGTGTATCCAGTCCACGGCCCGCACTGGCATTTAAGTCGGGTAAAAATTTTTTTGTTTAGACTACAGTCACCACTGCACCCTATGGTTTCTCCTTTTTCTTCCTAACCTCCGGTCGAATGACTGGGGGCTGGAGCTAGAGGGGGAGCTATATGGACAGCTCTGCTGTGTGCTCTCTTTGCCACTTCCTGTAGGGCAGAGCTTTCCAAACTTTTCATGTTGGTGACACACTTTTTAGACCTACATCATTTCGCGACACGGTAATTAATTCAGTTGTACTAGCAAAAAGGAGGTTAAACTAACTTGTTTTAAAATATACGGACACATACATAAATTATATAATAATAATATGTATTTACAAGTAACAGTATGTATGTGCAAGAATTAAAAAAAAAGTTTAATAACACCAATAGCTACTTACTATTCGGGATTTATGAGGTTGATGGGATGAACACAATTTCTGAATATTTGGTGGAATATTAGATAAAGATACTCGCATTTCATCATCAAGCATTTTTAAGCTTCCACTTCCTATCCATATATCAAGAGCAGGAGCAGCAATGCACTACTGGGAGTTAGCTGCAAAAAAAAACTTCTGACTTCAGCTCAGCGTTTAAGCTGCCGCCCTTTAGAGCTCCGCGAGCCCTACTGACTACTGCCCGCACTGCAAACACACTGCTGTCCCACTCACTGACTACACATGCAGTCACAAGCCAATTAAGGAGACTACACGTGCAGTCAGGAGCCAATGTGCCGTCAAAGCCGCCAATGGGAATAGTTTCAGTTCCCACTGAGCTGCGCCAATTGGTTAAGATGATCTGTGACCCACTAGGTATCAATCATGTGTCAACCATGTGATATGCGTAGCAGGCAGGCGGAAAGTAAGAAACCAAAAAAAAAAAGTTAAAAAAATTAAATTTAAAAAAAATTGTGCTGAAGCAGGGACACACCTACAAACTGCTGCCGACACACTAGTGTGTCCCGACACACAGTTTGGAAAGCACTGCTGTAGGGAATGCGAATATCCCACAAGTAAAGGATGAATCCGTGGACTGGATACACCGCAAGAGAAAGTAATTTATCAGGTAAGTATAAATTCTGTTTTTTATTTCTCAAGCAAAAGTTTTTTATTTTAAATGGTACCGGTGTGTACTATTTACTCTCTGGCAGAAAAGGGATGAAGATTTCTGCAAGGAGGATGATCTTAGCACTTTGTAACTAAGATTCACTGCTGTTCTCACAAGGACTGAAGAGTACAGGAAAACTTCAGTTGGGGGAATGGTTTGCATGCTAAGCTGCATATGAGGTATGTTCATTCTATATTTTTCTAGACAGACTATGTTAATTCTAGAAAAGGCTGGCAATATTCCCATGAGGGAAAGGTAAGCTGTATTCAAACACTTGGATAGGAATTTCAGCTTGCATGAAGGGCTCATTAGTTACTGGTGACACTGTTTAAAAAAAAAAAAAAAAAAGTTTTTGTTTATTCAGTGAATGATGCAATTATAAAGTTTTTTTGAAGGGACTAAAGGGGTCATTGTGGCTTGGTTTTGAGTTTTTTAACCCACATGGTTAATTGAGAGACTCTGTTGTTTGTTTGATAGGCCTCAAAACATCGAGTGAGGTGGGAGGGGCCTATTTCCGCGCCTGAGTTGCGCAGTTTCTTTTCCTCAGAGACATCTAACTGCTTCTCCTGAGGTTTGAGGGCTGTTAAAGAAGTTTTTCCCCCCACAAATCGTTCTGAAGGGCAGGTAGGAGCCACAGCAGAGCTGTGGCAAGGTGCTGAAAGTCTTTTTTACCGGTTTTGACGTTTTTTGCAATCCGGTTTTGCCATTAAGGGGTTAAATGTTTATTTGCATAGCTGTGCAAAGTCACTAAGTATTTATGATGCTACTGTAAAAATTTCGTTAAATATACTGCTTTTTTACACTGTTTTGCAGAATTTGTGCAGCTTTTTTTCTCTTAAAGGCACAGTAACGTTTTAATTCTAAGTATTATTTACTTTGATTACAGTGTTTTCCAAGCTTGCTTGTTACATTACTAGCCTGTTTAACATGTCTGACACCAAGGAAAATCCTTGTTCAATATGTTTGGAAGCCATTGTGGAACCCCCTCTTAGAATGTGTCCCAATTGTACTGATATGTCTATAAACTATAAAGCACATATATTAGCACTTAAAAATAGAGCAATAGATGATTCTCAGTCTGAAGTAAATGAGGGTTTGCCATCTAGCTCTCTCCCCAAGTGTCACAACCAGTAACGCCCGCACAAGTGACGCCAAGTACCTCTAGTGCGTCAAATTCTTTTACTTTACAATACATGGCCACAGTTATGAATACAACCCTCACAGAGGTTTTATCTAAACTGCCTGGTTTACAAGGAAAGCGGGACAGCTCTGGTTTTAGGAAAAATGCTGAGCCGTCTGACGCTTTAGTAGCCGTATCTGATATGCCCTCACAATGCTCTGAAGTAGGGGTGAGGGATTTGTTATCTGAGGGAGAAATTTCTGACTCAGGAAAGACGCTTCCTCAGACGGATTCTGATATGACGGCCTTTAAATTTAAGCTTGAACACCTCCGCTTATTGCTCAGGGAGGTATTAGCGACTCTAGATGATTGTGACCCTATAGTGGTTCCAGAGAAATTGTGTAAAATGGATAAATATTTAGTGGTTCCTGTTTACACTGATGTTTTTCCAGTCCCTAAGAGGATTGTGAATATTATTACTAAGGAGTGGGATAGACCAGGTATTCTGTTCTCTCCCCCTCCTGTTTTTAAGAAAATGTTTCCCATATCTGACACCATGCGGGACTCGTGGCAGACAGTTCCTAACGTGGAGGGAGCTATTTCTACTCTGTCTAAGCGTACAACTATACCTATCAAAGACAGTTGTGCTTTTAAGGATCCTATGGATAAAAAATTAGAGGGTCTCCTGAAGAAAAATTTTGTTCATCAGGGTTTTTCTCTCCAACCTATTGAGTGCATTGTTCTTGTAACTACTGCAGCTGCTTTCTGTTTTGAGGCTCTAGAAGAGGCTCTTCAGATGGAGACTCCATTAGAGGAGATTATGGACAGAATTAAGGCCCTTAAATTGGCTAATTCTTTTATTACCGATGCCGCGTTTCAACTGGCTAAATTAGCGGCAAAGAATTCAGGTTTTGCCATTTTAGCACGCAGGGCGTTATGGCTTAAGTCCTGGTCTGCTGATGTGTCATCTAAATCTAGACTTTTGAACATCCCTTTCAAAGGAAAGACCCTATTCGGGCCTGAACTGAAAGAGATTATTTCAGACATCACTGGAGGGAAAGGTCATGCCCTTCCTCAGGATAGATCAAATAAGATGAGGACCAAACAAAATCATTTTCGTTCCTTTCAGAACTGAGTGGTCCCTCTTCAGCTTCCTCTGCTGCAAAGCAAGAGGGGAATTTTGCCTAATCCAAGTCGGTCTGGAGACCTAACCAGGCTTGGAACAAGGGTAAACAGGCCAAGAAGCCTGCAGCTGCCTCTAAGACAGCATGAAGGGGTAGCCCCCCATCCGGGACCGGATCTAGTAGGGGGCAGACTCTCTCTCTTTGCTCAGGCTTGGGCAAGAGATGTTCACGATACCTGGGCTTTAGAAATTGTGTTGAAAAAACAAGTACTGTGGGCGCCTTAAAGGGCAGGTCAAAAAAATATATGAGTTGATTATGTCCTAATACATATGAAAAAAATATTTTAACAAAAGATAAGTAAATGATCAAGAAAATAAATAAATACATCTTTTAACAAATGATAGGTAAATGGTCAAGAAAAAAAAAACAGCCAATTGAAATGAATGTTAAAATATAATTTAATTAGACTTTACTAAATGTATTAAGAGTTGTAAGCGAAATAATTCATACAATGAGATAAATATAAAAAGGCAATACTAAATGTACATAAATAAATGCATAAAAACTTGTTTATATAAAATGAGTAATTCTCTGTAAGTGACCTATCTATGTAGAGAGAAGACCTCTAAAGACACTTCAAAATACTTAGCCTCTGCTGCAGACAGGGTTAAGGAAGCAAAAAAGCAGTACCAATGAGAGAAAATGAATCCTGGTGATTTAAGCAAAATAACAATGAGCTGCAACAATGATGCTCAATTCAATTTCAAAGTTTTAGGATTGATGTAAAACGGCAATCCTGCGCAGGTTATAGCCGTGGAGAAACAGTACCTTAATTTGTTCAGGAGCTCTAAGTGTTTTTGTAATCCAGTGTAGTGGTTATACCGCCAGCATGAAACAGCTCTGGGAACCCTCTGTGTGTGAAACACTGAAGCAACAAATGGACATCACACAGCTGAGGGTGGAATTCCAGAGTGTTTAGGGGAGAGGAGCTCGGCGGCTTTCTTCCCATCACACACACAGGGTTCCCAGAGCTGTTTCATGCTGGCGGTATAACCGCTACACTGGATTACAAAAACACTTAGAGCTCCTGAACAAATTAAGGTACTGTTTCTCCACGGCTATAACCTGCGCAGGATTGCCGTTTTACACCAATCCTAAAACTTTGAAATTGAATTGAGCATCATTGTTGCAGCTCATTGTTATTTTGCTTAAATCACCAGGATTCGTTTTCTCTCATTAGTACTGCTTTTTTGCTTCCTTAACCCTGTCTGCAGCAGAGGCTAAGTATTTTGAAGTGTCTTTAGAGGTCTTCTCTCTACATAGATAGATCACTTACAGAGAATTACTCATTTTATATAAACAAGTTTTTATGCATTTATTTATGTACATTTAGTATTGCCTTTTTATATTTATCTCAATGTATGAATTATTTCGCTTACAACTATTTTAATACATTTAGTAAAGTCTAATTAAATTATATTTTAACATTCATTTCAATTGGCTGTTGTTGTTTTTTTTTTTCTTGATCATTTACTTATCTTTTGTTAAAAGATTTTTTTCATATGTATTAGGACATAATCAACTCATATATTTTCTTTCATGTAATTAACAAGAGTCCATGAGCTAGTGACGTATGGGATATACATTCCTACCAGGAGGGGCAAAGTTTCCCAAACCTTAAAATGCCTATAAATACACCCCTCACCACACCCACAAATCAGTTTTACAAACTTTGCCTCCAAGGGAGGTGGTGAAGTAAGTTTGTGCTAGATTCTACGTTGATATGCGCTCCGCAGCAAGTTGGAGCCCGGTTTTCCTCTCAGCGTGCAGTGAATGTCAGAGGGATGTGAAGAGAGTATTGCCTATTTGAATGCAGTGATCTCCTTCTACGGGGTCTATTTCATAAGGTTCTCTGTTATCGGTCGTAGAGATTCATCTCTTACCTCCCTTTTCAGATCGACGATATACTCTTATATTTACCATTTCCTCTACTGATTCTCGTTTCAGTACTGGTTTGGCTTTCTACAAACATGTAGATGAGTGTCCTGGGGTAAGTAAATATTATTTTCTGTGACACTCTAAGCTATGGTTGGGCACTTTATTTATAAAGTTCTAAATATATGTATTCAAACATTTATTTGCCTTGACTCAGAATGTTCAACTTTCCTTATTTCCAGACAGTCAGTTTCATATTTGGGATTATGCATTGAATTATCATATTTTTTCTTACCTCAAAAATTTGACTTTTTTCCCTGTGGGCTGTTAGGCTCGCGGGGGCTGAAAATGCTTCATTTTATTGCGTCATTCTTGGCGCGGACTTTTTTGGCGCAAAAATTCTTTTCCGTTTCCGGCGTCATACGTGTCGCCGGAAGTTGCGTCATTTTTTGACGTTATTTTGCGTCAAAGATGTCGGCGTTCCGGATGTGGCGTCATTTTTGGCGCCAAAAGCATTTAGGCGCCAAATAATGTGGGCGTCTTTTTTGGCGCTAAAAAATATGGGCGTCATTTTTGTCTCCACATTATTTAAGTCTCATTATTTATTGCTTCTGGTTGCTAGAAGCTTGTTCACTGGCATTTTTTTCCCATTCCTGAAACTGTCATTTAAGGAATTTGATCAATTTTGCTTTATATGTTGTTTTTTTCTTTTACATATTGCAAGATGTTCCACGTTGCAACTGAGTCAGAAGATACTACAGGAAAATCACTGCACAGTGCTGGAGCTACCAAGCTAAGTCTGCTATAAACTTTTGGTATCTGTTTTCTCCAGCTGTTATTTGTATTGCATGTCATGTCAAACTTATTAATGCAGATAAAATTTCCTTTAGTACTGTTACATTACCTGTTGCTGTCCGTCAACATCTAATTTTCAGAGTGTTCCTGATAACATAAGAGATTTTATTTTTTAAATCCATTAAGAAGGCTATGTCTGTTATTTCTCCTTCTAGTATACATAAAAGTCTTTTAAAAACTTCTCTTTTTTTCAGATGAATTTTTAAATGAACATCATCATTCTGATACTGATAATGGTTCTTCTGGTTCAGAGGTTTCTGTCTCAGAGGTTGATGCTGATAAATCTTTGTATTTGTTCAAGATGGAATTTATTCGTTCTTTACTTAAAGAAGCGTTATTTGCATTAGAAATAGAGGATTCTGGTCCTCTTGATACTAAATGTAAACGTTTAAATAAGGTTTTTAAATCTCCTGTAGTTATTCCAGAAGTGTTTTATCTCCCTGATGCTATTTCTGAAGTAATTTCCAGGGAATGGAATAATTTGGGTAATTTATTTACTCCTTCTAGACGTTTAAGCAAATTATATCCTGTGCCATCTGACAGATTAGAGTTTTTTGGGACAAAAATCCCTAAGGTTATGGGGCTGTCTCTACTCCTGCTAATGTACTACTATTCCTATGGCAGATAGTACTTCATTTAAGGATCCTTTAGATAGGAAAATTGAATCTTTTCTAAGAAAAGCTTACTTATGTTCAGGTAATCTTCTTAGACCTGCTATATTTTTAGCGGATGTTGCTGCAGCTTCAACTTTTTGGTTAGAAGCTTTAGCGCAACAAGTAACAGATCATAATTTTATAGCATTATTATTATTCTATAACATGCTAATAATTTTATTGGTGATACCATCTTTTGATATCATTAGAGTTGATGTCAGGTATATGTCTCTAGCTATTTTAGCTAGAAAAGCTTTATGGATTAAACTTGGAATGCTGACATGTCTTCTAAGTCAACTTTGCTTTCCCTTTCTTTCCAGGGTAAATAATCATTTCGTTCCTTTCCTCACAACAAGGAACAAAAGCCTGATCCTTCATCCTCAGGAGCGGTATCAGTTTGGAAACTATTTCCAGTTTGGAATATATCCAAGCCTTATAGAAACCTATAGCCAGCTCCTAAGTATCTATGAAGGTGCGGCCCTTATTCCAGCTCAGCTGGTATGGGGCAGATTACGTTTTCTTCAAAGAAATTTGGATCAATTCCGTTCTTAATCTCTGGTTTCAGAAACATTGTTTCAGAAAGGTACAGAATTGGCTTCAAGTTAAGGCCTCCTGCTAAGAGATTCTTTTCTTTCCCGTGTCCCAGTTGACACAGCAAGGCTCAGCATTTCTGAAATGTGTTTCAGATCTAGAGTTGGCTGGAGTATTTATGCCAGTTCCAGTTCTGGAACAGGGGCTGGGGTTTTATTTTATCTCTTCATTGTACCAAAGAAGGTCAATTCCTTCAGACCAGTTCTGGATCTATCATTATTGAATCGTTATGTTAGGATACCAACATTCAAGATGGTTACTGTAGGACTTTCCTGCCTTTTGTTTAGCAAGGGCATTATATGTCTACAATAGATTTACAGGATGTGTATCTGCATATTCCGATTCATCCAGATCACTTTTAGTGTCTGAGATTCTCTTTTTAGACAAGCATTACCAGTTTTGTGGCTCTACTGTTTGGCCTAGCCTCAGTTCCAAGAATTTTTTTCAAAGGTTCTCGGTGCCCTTCTTTCTGTAATCAGAGAATAGGGTTTTGGTATTTCCTTATTTGGACGATATCTTGGTACTTGCTCAGTCTTCTCATTTTCGAAGAATCTCATACGAATCGACTTGTGTTGTTTCTTCAAGTTCATGGTTGGAGGATCAATTTACCAATCAGTTCATTGATTCCTCAGACAAGGGTAACCTTTTTAGGTTTCTAGATAAATTCAGTATCTATGACTCTGTCCTTGTCAGACAAGAGAAGTTTAACATTGATATCAGCTTGTCAAAACCTTCAGTCACAATCATTCCCTTTGGTAGCCTTATGCATGGAAATGTTGGGTCTTAGGACTGCCGCATCAGATGCGATCTCCTTTGCTCGTTTTCACATGCGACCTCTTCAGCTCTGTATGCTGAACCAATGGTGCAGGGATTACTCAAAGATATCTCAATTAATATCTTTAAACCGATTTTACGACACTCTCTGACATGGTGGACAGATCTCCATCGTTTAGTTCAGGGGGCTTCTTTGTTCTTCCGACCTGGACTATAATCTCAACAGATACAAGTCTTACAGGTTGGGGAGCTGTGTGGGGGTATCTGACGGCACAAGGGGTTTGGGAATCTCAGGAGGTGAGATTTCCGATCAATATTTTGGAACTCCGTGCAATTTTCAGAGCTCTTCAGTCTTGGCCTCTTCTGAAGAGAGAGTTGTTCATTGTTTTCAGATAAGACAATGTCACAACTGTGGCATACATCAATCATCAAGGAGGGACTCACAGTCCTCTGGCTATGAAAGAAGTATCTCGAATTTTGGTTTGGGCGGAATCCAGCTCCTGTCTAATCTCTGCGGTTTTTATCCCAGGTATGGACAATTGGAAAGCGGATTATCTCAGTCGCCAAACGTTGCATCCGGGCGAATGGTCTCTTCACCCAGAGGTATTTCTTCAGATTGTTCAAATGTGGGAACTTCCAGAAATAGATCTGATGGCTTCTCATCTAAACAAGAAACTTCCCAGGTATCTGTCCAGATCCCGGGATCCTCAGGCGGAGGCAGTGGATGCATTTTCACTTCCTTGGAAGTATCATCCTGCCTATATCTTTCCGCCTCTAGTTCTTCTTCCAAGAGTAATCTCCAAGATTCTGAAGGAATGCTCGTTTGTTCTGCTGGTAGCTCCGGCATGGCCTCACAGGTTTTGGTATGCGGATCCTGTCCGGATGGCCTCTTGCCAACCGTGGACTCTTCCGTTAAGACCAGACCTTTTGTCTCAAGGTCCTTTTTTCCATCAGGATCTGAAATCCTTAAATTTAAAGGTATGGAGATTGAACGCTTGATTCTTGGTCAAAGAGGTTTCTCTGACTCTGTGATTAATACTATGTTACAGGCTCGTAAATCTGTATCCAGAGAGATATATTATAGAGTCTGGAAGACTTATATTTCTTGGTGTCTTTCTCATCATTTTTCTTGGCATTCTTTTAGAATACCGAGAATATTACAATTTCTTCAGGATGGTTTAGATAAGGGTTTGTCCGCAAGTTCCTTGAAAGGTCAAATCTCTGCTCTTTCTGTTCTTTTTCACAGAAAGATTGCTATTCTTCCTGATATTCATTGTTTTGTACAAGCTTTGGTTCGTATAAAGCCTGTCATTAAGTCAATTTCTCCTCCTTGGAGTTTGAATTTGGTTCTGGGGGCTCTTCAAGCTCCTCCATTTGAACCTATGCATTCATTGGATATTAAATTACTTTCTTGGAAAGTTTTGTTCCTTTTGGCCATCTCTTCTGCCAGAAGAGTTTCTGAATTATCTGCTCTTTCTTGTGAGTCTCCTTTTCTGATTCTTCATCAGGATAAGGCGGTGTTGCGAACTTCTTTTGAATTTTTACCTAAAGTTGTGAATTCCAACAACATTGGTAGAGAAATTGTGGTTCCTTCATTATGTCCTAATCCTAAGAATTCTAAGGAGAAATCGTTGCATTCTTTGGATGTTGTTAGAGCTTTGAAATATTATGTTGAAGCTACGAAATCTTTCTGTAAGACTTCTAGTCTATTTGTTATCTTTTCCGGTTCTAGGAAAGGCCAGAAAGCTTCTGCCATTTCTTTGGCATCTTGGTTGAAATCTTTAATTCATCTTGCCTATGTTGAGTCGGGTAAAATTCCGCCTCAGAGAATTACAGCTCATTCTACTAGGTCAGTATCTACTTCCTGGGCGTTTAGGAATGAAGCTTCGGTTGACCAGATCTGCAAAGCAGCAACTTGGTCCTCTTTGCATACTTTTACTAAATTCTACCATTTTGATGTATTTTCTTCTTCTGAAGCAGTTTTTGGTAGAAAAGTTCTTCAGGCAGCGGTTTCAGTTTGAATCTTCTGCTTATGTTTTTTGTTAAACTTTATTTTGGGTGTGGATTATTTTCAGCAGGAATTGGCTGTCTTTATTTTATCCCTCCCTCTCTAGTGACTCTTGTGTGGAAAGATCCACATCTTGGGTAGTCATTATCCCATACGTCACTAGCTCATGGACTCTTGTTAATTACATGAAAGAAAACATAATTTATGTAAGAACTTACCTGATAAATTCATTTCTTTCATATTAACAAGAGTCCATGAGGCCCACCCTTTTTTGTGGTGGTTATGATTTTTTTGTATAAAGCACAATTATTCCAATTCCTTATTTTATATGCTTCGCACTTTTTTTCTTATCACCCCACTTCTTGGCTATTCGTTAAACTGATTTGTGGGTGTGGTGAGGGGTGTATTTATAGGCATTTTAAGGTTTGGGAAACTTTGCCCCTCCTGGTAGGAATGTATATCCCATACGTCACTAGCTCATGGACTCTTGTTAATATGAAAGAAATGAATTTATCAGGTAAGTTCTTACATAAATTATGTTTTTTTGACCTGCCCTTTAAGGCGCCCACAGTACTTGTTTTTTCACTTCAATATTCCTTTGCCTAATTTGTAGGGAACTAGTATCCATCTGTGGTGCTGGTCCTTGCTGTTGGATTTATAGCGCAAGAAGTTTAATCTCCTTTCCAACTTTATAAATTGTGTCCCAGGGATATCTTCTGGAATTCAAAGACTCCCTTCCAAGGGGGAGATTTCACATTTCTCGATTGTCTGCAAACCAGACAAAGAGAGAGGCGTTCTTACGCGGTGTAGAAGACCTACTTACCATGGGGGAGATCCACCCAGTCCCAAAAGAGGAACAGGGGCTAGGGTTTTACTCAAACCTGTTTGTGGTTCCCAAAAAAGAGGGAACTTACAGACCAATCTTGGATCTCAAAATTCTAAACAAGTTCCTCAAAGTTCCATCATTCAAGATGGAGACTATTCAGACTATTTTACCTCTGATCCAGGAGGGTCAATATATGACTACCGTGGACTTAAAGGATGCGTATCTACACATCCCTATTCACCGAGATCATCATCAATTTCTCAGATTCGCCTTTCTAAACAGGCATTACCAGTTTGCGGCCCTTCCCTTCGGGTTGGCCATGGCTCCCAGAATTTTTTCAAAGGTGCTAGGGTCCCTTCTGGCGGTTCTACGACCACGGGGCATAGCAGTGGCGCCTTATCTAGACTTCATCTTAATTCAGGCGTCGACTTTCTAGCTAGCCAAGTCTCACACGGACATCGTGTTGGCTTTTTCTGAGAACTCATGGGTGGAAGGTGAACATAAAGAAGTGTTCTCTCTTCCCTCTTACAAGGGTTTCCTTTCTAGGGACTCTGATAGATTCGGTAGAAATGAAAATATTTCTGACGGAGGTCAGAAAATCAAAACTCTTAACCACTTGCCGAGCTCTTCATTCCATTCCTCGGCCATCAGTGGCTCAGTGTTTGGGGTTAATTGGACTCGTGGTAGCGGCAATAGACATAGTTCCTTTTGCCCGCCTACACCTCAGACCACTGCAACTAAGCATGCTCAAACAGTGGAATCCGGATTATGCAGATTTATCTCCTCAACTGCATCTGGACCAGGAGACCAGAGATTCTCTTCTCTGGTGGTTGTCTCAGGACCACCTGTCTCAGGGAATGTACTTCCGCAGGCCAGATTGGCTAATTGTAACGACAGATGCCAGCCTGCTAGGCTGGGGTGCAGTCTGGAACTCCCTGAAAGCACAGTGCTTATGGTCTCGGGAGGAATCTTTTCTTCCGATAAACATTCTAGAGCTGAGAGCGATATTCAATGCGCTTCAGGCATGGTCTCAGCTTGCTGCAGCCAAATTCATCAGGTTTTAGTCGGGCAACATCCACGCAGGCATGGCCACGCAGGACTTGGTATGCAGACCTAGTGGACATGTCCTCGGTTCCACCGTGGACTCTGCCAATGAGGCGGGACCTTCTAATCCAAGGTCGGTTCACGCATCCAAATCTAGTTTCTCTGCGTCTGACTGCTTGGAGATTGAACGCCTGATTCTATCAAAGCGTGGTTTTTCTGAGTCGGTCATTGATACCCTGATTCAGGCTAGAAAGCCTGTCACCAGGAAGATCTATCATAAGATTTGGCGCACATATCTTTATTGGTGTGAATCCAAAGGTTACTCGTGGAGTAAGATTAGGATTCCTAGAATATTGTCTTTTCTCCAAGAAGGTTTGGAGAAGGGATAATCAGCTAGTT
This sequence comes from Bombina bombina, assembly GCF_027579735.1. Lineage (NCBI taxonomy): Eukaryota > Metazoa > Chordata > Amphibia > Anura > Bombinatoridae > Bombina > Bombina bombina. The sequence continues at coordinate 668,861,312 of NC_069503.1, read as the reverse complement.
CCCTAAAAGGGCAGATATCTGCTTTGTCTATTCTACTACACAAATGTCTGGCAGATGTTCCAGATGTTCAAGCATTTAGTCAGGCTTTGGTCAGAATTAAGCCTGTATTTAAACCTGTTGCTCCGCCTTGGAGTCTAAACTTAGTCCTTAAAGTTCTTCAAGGGGTTCCGTTTGAACCTATGCATTCCATAGATATCAAGCTTCTATCTTGGAAAGTTTTGTTTTTAGTAGCTATCTCTTCGGATCGAAGAGTTTCTGAGCTATCTGCTTTACAATTTGATTCCCCTTACCTTGTTTTCCATTCAGATAAGGTGGTTTTGCGTACTAAACCTGGGTTTCTTCCTAAGGTGGTTTCTAATAAGAATTTCAATCAAGAGATTGTTGTTCCTTCTCTGTGTCCTAATCCTTCATAAAAGAAGGAACGTCTGTTACACAATCTTGATGTGGTTCGTGCTTTAAAGTTCTACTTACAAGCAACTAAAGATTTCCGTCAAACATCTTCATTGTTTGTTGTTTATTCTGGTAAACGGAGAGGTCAAAGGGCTACGGCTACCTCTCTTTCCTTTTGGCTGAAAAGCATCATCTGTTTGGCCTATGAGACTGCTGGACAGCAGCCTCCTGAAAGAATTACTGCTCATTCTACTAGAGCTGTGGTTTCCACATGGGCTTTTAAAAATGAGACTTCTGTTGAACAGATTTGTAAGGCGGCGACTTAGTCTTCGCTTCATACTTTTTCCAAATTTTCCAAATTCGATACTTTTGCTTCTTCGGAGGCTATTTTTGGGAGAAAGGTTCTACAAGCAGTGGTGCCTTCCGTTTAAGGTCCCTGTCTTGTCCCTCCCTTCATCCGTGTCCTAAAGCTTTGGTATTGGTATCCCACAAGTCAGGATGAATCCGTGGACTCGATACATCTTACAAGAGAAAACATAATTTATGCTTACCTGATAAATTTATTTTTCTTGTGATGTATCAAGTCCACGGCCCGCCCTGTTTTTTAAGACATGCGTATATATTTTTATTTTTAAAACTTTCAGTCACCACTGCACCCTATAGTTTATCCTTTTTCTTCCTAGCCTTCGGTCGAATGACTGGGAGGTGGAGCTAAGGGAGGAGCTATGTAGACAGCTCTGCTGTGGGTGCTCTCTTTGCCACTTCCTGTAGGGAAGGAGAATATCCCACAAGTAAGGATGAATCCGTGGACTCAATACATCACAAGAGAAATAAATTTATCAGGTAAGCATAAATTATGTTTTTAGTACCTCTCAGTACAGATGGTAGTTTCAGCAGGCAAAAGTAGCTATTTAAAATGACAAAATAAAGGTAAAATAACCATTTATTTTGCAAGATATGACGAGTCCACGGATTTCAACCTTATGAGATTACGCCTCCTGGTCAGCAGGAGGAGGCAAAGAGCTCCACAGCAAAGCTGTATATATAGCTCCTCCCTTCCCTCCCACTCCAGTCATTCTCTTTGCCTGTGTTAGTGATAGGAAGAGGTAAAGTGAGGTGTTAGTTTTTTTTTTTTTTTTTTTTCAAACGGTACCGATGTGTACTGTTTTTATTACAGAGCAGCTTCTGAATGGTCTTCTAGGCTATGGGAAATGGGGGATTTTTGTATCCGCTGCGCCTCCCATATTTGTGCTGCATTATCTGTATATGGTCTTGTGAGTTTGTAACCAAGACCCTGCTATTTCACAGTGCCTCAGGAGGAAGATAGGACCTCTTGATACTGTGAAGTTATCATGCTGTACCTTCAGCATAGAGGTAAGTGCAGTTTTTATTCTGGGTATCTCAGACTAACTGTACTGACCATATATATATTTGGAAGGCTCCCTTTATACTTTCCCCCAGACATTAGGGCAGTCCTGCATATCCTAAGAGCACTGGGGTTGGTGTACATTGAAGGCCTTATTTTATATTGCCAGAGGACAGACCGGATCTGGCTTAGGGTCCGCGCGTTTACCAAACAATCTAGAACGGACATGGGATCTAGAAGCACTGGGAGGTGTTTGTGTGCACAACGGGCTGGCTGACACTGGGGATGTACTCTTTACAGCAAAAGTAAAACATACTATGCTTTTTTAAACTTTGTAAGGCTCGGGTTCTTGGGACCAAGTGCGCTTGTGGTGTAACTGTTAGTAGTTCAGTCGGCTAAGGCGCTGCTGTATGAACATATGTGTTTACGGGATTTTGAGTGTTTTTTTGATTACGCCCACGGAGGGCGGGGCTTTCTTTCGCGCGCTTTGACAGCGCATCTCTCACCATTCCGGTGACTACATCGCAGAGGTTTCTAAGTGCGCTTGTGAGAATTTCAAGTGACTTAGGTGCACAGTGTGGCGGTGTTTGTGTTGGGTCAGGAGACAGAGCTGCGGCAGGATGACTGTGTATTGCAAAAATAAAACCGTACTATACTGTTATAAACTTTGTACACATGGGTAATTTACCCTCTGCCTTAGTATTTATATTTTATGTCAGATTTCAAATAAAGATACAAGTCAATAAATCTATTATAAGCCTCAGATCGTTTCTTAAAGATTCAGTACAACTGATTTTTACACAGATTTGACCAAGAATGCTTTCTTTCATGTAATTAGCAAGAGTCCATGAGCTAGTGACGTATGGGATATACATTCCTACCAGGAGGGGCAAAGTTTCCCAAACCTTAAAATGCCTATAAATACACCCCTCACCACACCCACAATTCAGTTTTACAAACTTTGCCTCCGATGGAGGTGGTGAAGTAAGTTTGTGCTAGATTCTACGTTGATATGCGCTCCGCAGCAAGTTGGAGCCCGGTTTTCCTCTCAGCGTGCAGTGAATGTCAGAGGGATGTGAGGAGAGTATTGCCTATTTGAATGCAGTGATCTCCTTCTACGGGGTCTATTTCATAGGTTCTCTGTTATCGGTCGTAGAGATTCATCTCTTACCTCCCTTTTCAGATCGACGATATACTCTTATATATACCATTACCTCTGCTGATTCTCGTTTCAGTACTGGTTTGGCTTTCTACAAACATGTAGATGAGTGTCCTGGGGTAAGTAAATCTTATTTTCTGTGACACTCTAAGCTATGGTTGGGCACTTTGTTTATAAAGTTCTAAATATATGTATTCAAACATTTATTTGCCTTGACTCAGAATGTTCAACTTTCCTTATTTTTCAGACAGTCAGTTTCATATTTGGGATAATGCATTTGAATTAATCATTTTTTCTTACTTTCAAAAATTTGACTCTTTTTTCCCTGTGGGCTGTTAGGCTCGCGGGGGCTGAAAATGCTTCATTTTATTGCGTCATTCTTGGCGCGGCCGTTTCCGGCGTCATACATGTCGCCGGAAGTTGCGTCATTTTTTTGACGTTATTTTGCGCCAAAGATGTCGGCGTTCCGGATGTGGCGTCATTTTTGGCGCCAAAATGCATTTTGGCGCCAAATAATGTGGGCGTCTTGTTTGGCGCTAAAAAAATATGGGCGTCGCTTTTGTCTCCACATTATTTAAGTCTCATTATTTATTGCTTCTGGTTGCTAGAAGCTTGTTCACTGGCATTTTTTTCCCATTCCTGAAACTGTCATTTAAGGATTTTGATCAATTTGCTTTATATGTTGTTTTTTTCTATTACATATTGCAAGATGTTCCACGTTGCAACTGAGTCAGAAGTTACTTCAGGAAAATCACTGCCCGGGGCTGGAGCTACCAAGCTAAGTGTATCTGCTATAATTTTTGGTATCTGTTTCTCCAGCTGTTGTTTGTATTGCATGTCATGACAAACTTATTAATGCCGATAAAATTTCCTTTAGTACTGTTATTACCTGTTGCTGTTCCGTCAACATTTAATTTTCAGAGTGTTCCTGATAAACATAAGAGATTTTATTTTTTAAATCCATTTAGAAGGCTATGTCTGTTATTTCTCCTTCTAGTTTACATAAAAGTCTTTTAAAAACTTCTCTTTTTTCAGATGAATTTTTAAATGAACATCATCGTTCTGATACTGATAATGGTTCTTCTGGTTCAGAAGTTTCTGTCTCAGAGGTTGATGCTGTTAAATCTTTGTATTTGTTCAAGATGGAATTTATTCGTTCTTTATTTAAAGAAGTATTAATTGCTTTAGATATAGAGGATTCTGGTCCTCTTGATACTAAATCTAAACGTTTAAATAGGGTTTTTAAATCTCTTGTATTTATTCCAGAAGTGTTTAATCTCCCTGATGCTTTTTCTGAAGTAATTCCAGGGAATGGAATAATTTGGGTAATTCTTTTACTCCTTCTAAACGTTTAAGCAATTATATTCTGTGTCATCTGACAGATTAGAGTTTTTTGGGACAAAATCCCTAAGGTTTGGGGCTGTCTCTATTCCTGCTAAAATGTACTACTATTCTTACGGCAGATAGTACTAAATTTAAGGATCCTTTAGATAGGAAAATTGAATCCTTTCTAAGAAAAGTTTACTTATGTTTAGGTAATCTTCTTAGACCTGCTATATTTTTACCGGATGTTGCTGCAGCTTCATCCTTTTGGTTAGAAGTTTTAGCGCAACAAGTAACAGATCATAATTTTATAGCATTATTTTTATTCTATAACATGCTAATAATTTTATTGGTGATACCATCTTTTGATATCATTTGAGTTGATGTCAGGTATATGTCTCTAGCTATTTTAGCTAGAAAAGCTTTATGGATTTAACTTGGAATGCTGATATGTCTTCTAAGTTAACTTTGTTTTTCCCTTTCTTTCCAGGGTAATAATCATTTTTTCGTTCTTTTTCTCATAATAAGGAACAAAAGCCTGATTCTTCATCCTCAGGAGCGGTATCAGTTTGGAAACTATTTCCAGTTTGGAATATATCCAAGCCTTATAGAAACCTTTAGTCAGCTCCTAAGTACCCATGAAGGTGCGGCCCTTTTTTCCAGTTCAGCTGGTATGGGGCAGATTACGTTTTCTTCAAAGGAGTTTGGATCAATTCCGTTCTCAATCTCTGGTTTCAGAACATTGTTTCTGAAAGGTACAGAATTGGCTTCAGTTAAGGCCTCCTGCTAAGAGATTTTTTTCTTTCCCGTGTCCCAGTTAACACAGCAAGGCTCAGCATTTCTGAAATGTGTTTCAGATCTAGAGTTGGCTGGAGTAATTATGCCAGTTCCAGTTCTGGAACAGGGGCTAGGGTTTTATTTTATCTCTTCATTGTACCAAAGAAGGTCAATTCCTTCAGACCAGTTCCGGATCTATCAATATTGAATCGTTATGTATACCAACATTCAAGATGGTTACTGTAGGACTATTCTGCCTTTTGTTTAGCAAGGGCATTTTATGTCTACAATAGATTTGCAGGATGTGTATCTGCATATTCCGATTCATTCAGATCACTTTTAGTGCCTGAGATTCTCTTTTTAGACAAGCATTACCAGTTTTGTGGCTCTACCGTTTGGCCTAGCCTCAGTTCCAAGAATTTTTTTCAAAGATTCTCGGTGCCCTTCTTTCTGTATTCAGAGAACGGGGTTTTGGTATTTCCTTATTTGGACGATTATTTTGGTATTTGCTCAGTCTTCTCATTCGAAGAATCTCATGCGAATCGATTTGTGTTGTTTCTTCAAGATCATGGTTGGAGGATCAATTTACCAAAAAGTTCATTGATTCCTCAGTCAAGGGTAACCTTTCTGGGTTTCCAGATAGATTCAGTGTCCATGACTCTGTCTTTAACAGACAAAAGACGTCTAAAATTGATTTCAGCTTGTCGAAACCTTCAGTCACAATCATTCCCTTCGGTAACCTTATGCATGGAAATTCTAGGTCTTATGACTGCTGCATCGGACGCGATCCCCTTTGCTCGTTTTCACATGCGACCTCTTCAGCTCTGTATGCTGAATCAATGGTGCAAGGATTACACAAAGATATCTCAATTTATATCTTTAAAACCGATTGTTCGACACTCTCTAACGTGGTGGACAGATCACCATCGTTTAATTCAGGGGGCTTCTTTTTGTGCTTCCGACCTGGACTGTAATTTCAACAGATACAAGTCTCACAGGTTGGGGAGCTGTGTGGGGATCTCTGACGGCACAAGGAGTTTGGGAATCTCAGGAGGTGAGATTACCGATCAATATTTTGGAACTCCGTGCAATTTTCAGAGCTCTTCAGTTTTGGCCTCTTCTGTAGAGAGAATCGTTCATTTGTTTTCAGACAGACAATGTCACAACTGTGGCATACATCAATCATCAAGGAGGGACTCACAGTCCTCTGGCTATTAAAGAAGTATCTCGAATTCTGGTTTGGGCGGAATCCAGCTCCTGTCTAATCTCTGCGGTTCATATCCCAGGTGTAGACAATTGGGAAGCGGATTATCTCAGCCGCCAAATGTTCCATCCGGGCGAATGGTCTCTTCACCCAGAGGTATTTCTTCAGATTGTTCAAATGTGGGAACTTCCAGAAATAGATCTGATGGCGTCTCATTTTAACAAGAAACTTCCCAGATATCTGTCCAGATCCCGGGATCCTCAGGCGGAGGCAGTGGATGCATTTTCACTTCCTTGGAAGTATCATCCTGCCTATATCTTTCCGCCTCTAGTTCTTCTTCCAAGAGTAATCTCCAAGATTCTGAAGGAATGCTCGTTTGTTCTGCTGGTAGCTCCGGCATGGCCTTACAGGTTTGGTATGCAGATCTTGTCCGGATGGCCTCTTGCCAACCGTGGACTCTTCCGTTAGACCAGACCTTCTGTCACAAGGTCCTTTTTTCCATCAGGATCTGAAATCCTTAAATTTAAAGGTATGGCGATTGAACGCTTGATTCTTGGTCAAAGAGGTTTCTCTGACTCTGTGATTAATACTATGTTACAGGCTCGTAAATCTGTATCTAGAGAGATATATTATAGAGTCTGGAAGACTTATATTTTTTGGTGTCTTTCTCATCATTTTTCTTGGCATTCTTTTAGAATACCGAGAATTTTACAGTTTCTTCAGGATGGTTTAGATAAGGGTTTGTCTGCAAGTTCCTTGAAAGGACAAATCTCTGCTCTTTCTGTTCTTTTTCACAGAAAGATTGCTATTCTTCCTGATATTTATTGTTTTGTACAAGCTTTGGTTCGTATAAAACCTGTCATTAAGTCAATTTCTCCTCCTTGGAGTTTGAATTTGGTTCTGGGAGCTCTTCAAGCTCCTCCCTTTGAACCTATGCATTCATTGGTCATTAAATTACTTTCTTGGAAAGTTTTGTTCCTTTTGGCCATCTCTTCTGATAGAAGAGTTTCTGAATTATCTGCTCTTTCTTGTGAGTCTCCTTTTCTGATTTTTCATCAGGATAAGGCGGTGTTGCGAACTTCTTTTGAATTTTTACCTAAAGTTGTGAATTCCAACAACATTAGTAGAGAAATTGTGGTTCCTTCATTATGTCCTAATCCTAAGAATTCTAAGGAGAAATCATTGCATTCTTTGGATGTTGTTAGAGCTTTGAAATATTATGTTGAAGCTACTAAGTCTTTCCGAAAGACTTCTAGTCTATTTGTTATCTTTTCCGGTTCTAGAAAAGGCCAGAAAGCTTCTGCCATTTCTTTGGCATCTTGGTTGAAATCTTTAATTCATCATGCTTATGTCGAGTCGGGTAAAACTCCGCCTCAGAGGATTACAGCTCATTCTACCAGGTCAGTTTCTACTTCCTGGGCGTTTAGGAATGAAGCTTCGGTTGATCAGATTTGCAAAGCTGCAACTTGGTCCTCTTTGCATATTTTTACTAAATTCTACCATTTTGATGTATTTTCTTCTTCTGAAGCAGTTTTTGGTAGAAAAGTACTTCAGGCAGCGGTTTCAGTCTGAATCTTCTGCTTATGTTTTCATTTAAACTTTATTTTGGGTGTGGATTATTTTCAGCAGGAATTGGCTGTCTTTATTTTATCCCTCCCTCTCTAGTGACTCTTGTGTGGAAAGATCCACATCTTGGGTAATCATTATCCCATACGTCACTAGCTCATGGACTCTTGCTAATTACATGAAAGAAAACATAATTTATGTAAGAACTTACCTGATAAATTCATTTCTTTCATATTAGCAAGAGTCCATGAGGCCCACCCTTTTTGTGGTGGTTATGATTTTTTTGTATAAAGCACAATTATTCCAATTCCTTATTTTATATGCTTTCGCACTTTTTTATCACCCCACTTCTTGGCTATTCGTTAAACTGAATTGTGGGTGTGGTGAGGGGTGTATTTATAGGCATTTTAAGGTTTGGGAAACTTTGCCCCTCCTGGTAGGAATGTATATCCCATACGTCACTAGCTCATGGACTCTTGCTAATATGAAAGAAATGAATTTATCAGGTAAGTTCTTACATAAATTATGTTTTTTGTTTAGGTTATCATGGATGACCTTGAACAAAATACATGTGCTATGTGTTTAGATGCCATTGTGGAAGCCCCTGTTACACTATGTGACAATTGTGTTGAGAGAGCCTTACAATGTAAAGAGAAAATATTTTTTAACAAAGATATGTCTGAAGAATGTTCTCAAGCCAATGAGATACAGGGTATGCGGCAATCTTCTCACCAAGCGTCACAGCCTTTAACGCCCGCTCAAGCGACACCTTGTTCATCAACGGCGTCTGCTTCTTTCACTTTGCAGGATATGGCTGCAGTTATGTTATCTACCCTCACAGAGGTTTTGTCTAAGTTGCCAGTATCGCAAGGCAAACGTAGCAGGGCAGAAACACAGGGGGCCCCTGCGCTTTGATGGCTATCTCTGATGTACCCTCCCAGACCTCTGAATTGGGGGGTAGGGAGACACTGTCTGACTCGGGTACTGCGTTACCCCAGACAGATTCGGACGTCATGTCCTTTAGATTTAAGCTTGAACACCTCCGCCTGTTACTTCGGGAGGTTTTAGTGACTCTGGACGACTATGAATCTATTGTGATACCTCCAGAGAAATTGTGTAAGTTGGACAGATATCTGGAAGTCCCTTCTTATTCCGATACTTTTCCGGTTCCTAAGAGAATTTCGGAGATTGTTACTCGAGAGTGGGAAAGACTGGGTATTCCGTTCTCCCCTTCCCCTATTTTCAAGAATATGTACCCTATAGTTGACACCGTGCGGGATTCTTGGCAAACCGTCCCTAAGGTGGAGGGAGCTATATCTACCCTAGCTAAGCGTACGACTATCCCAATTCAGGACAGTTGTGCTTTCTAAGACCCTATGGATAAAAAGTTGGAGGGTCTTCTAAAAAAGCTATTTGTTCATCAAGGTTTTCTCTTGCAACCGACGGCCTGCATTGTACCAGTCACAACTGCGGCGGCCTTTTGGTTTGATGCCTTGGAAGAATCTCTGAAGACTGAGACTTCTTTAATGGAAATAATGGATAGGATTAAGGCCCTGAAGTTGGCTAATTCCTTTGTTACAGACGCCGCCTTTCAGATCGCCAAATTGGCGGCTAAGAATGCAAGTTTTGCCATTCTAGCGCGCAGAGCCTTATTGTTAAAATCTTGGTCTGCGGATGTGTCCTCTAAATCCAAACTTTTGACTATTCCTTTCAAGGGGAAGACTCTATTCGGGCCTGACCTGAAAGAGATAATTTCTGACATTACGGGAGATAAGGGCCATCTCCTACCTCAGGATAAGACATCTAAGCAGAGGGGTAGACAGAGTAATTTTCGTTCCTTTTGAAATTTCAAAGGAGTCCCCTCTTCCGCTAAACAGGAAGGGAACTTTGCACAAGCTAAGTCCGTCTGGAGACCCAACCAGACATGGAACAAGGGTAAACAACCCAAGAATCCCGCTGCTGCTCCCAAGACAGCATGATGGGGCAGCTCCCGATCCTGGACCGAATCTAGTAGGGGGCAGACTTTATCTCTTTGTCTTTGTCCAGGCTTGGATAATAGAGGTTCAGGATCCCTGGACACTAGAAATAGTGTCCCGGGGTATCAACTGGAGTTCAAAAATTTCCTCCCAAGGGGAAGGTTTCTTCTTTCACGATTGTCTGTAGACCAGATAAAAAGAGAGTCGTTCTTACGTTGTGTAGAAGACCTCTCCACTATGGGAGTAATTTGTCCCGTTCCAATACAGGAACAGGGGCAGGGGTTTTACTCAAACCTTTTCGTGGTTCCCAAAAAAGAGGGAACATTCAGACCCATTTTAGATCTCAAGAGTCTAAACAAGTTACTTAGAGTCCCATCCTTCAAGATGGAGACGATTCGGACAATTCTTCCATTGATCAAGGAGGGTCAATATATGACTACTGTGGACTTAAAGGATGCATATCTTCATATTCCTATCCACAGAGATCATCACCAGTTCCTGAGGTTTGCCTTTCTGGACAAACATTCTCAGTTTGTGGCCCTTTCTTTCGGGTTGGCCACGGCACCCAGGATCTTCACAAAGGTTCTAGGGTCTCTACTGGGGGTTCTCAGGCCGTGGGACATTGCAGTGGCGCCTTACCTGGAAGATATTCTGATCCAGGCATAGTCTTATCAACTGACAAAGTCTCATACCGACATGGTTCTGTCTTTTCTAAGGACTCACGGGTGGAAGGTGAATCTAGAAAAGAGTTCACTTATCCCGCAGACAAGGGTTCCTTTCCTGGGAACTCTAATAGACTCTGTATCCATGAAAATCTTCTTGACGGAAGTCAGAAAGTTAAAGATTCTGAATACATGCCGAGCCCTTCAGTCCAATCCTCGGCCATCAGTGGCTCAGTGCATGGAGGTAATTTGGATTGATGGTGACAGCAATGGACATTCCGTTTTCTCGTTTTCATCTCAGACCTCTACAACTGAGCATGCTCAGACAGTGGAATATAGATTATGCAAAATTGTCTCCTCAGATAGATCTGGATCAGGGGACAAGAGACTCTCTTCTTTGGTGGTTGTCACTGGATCATCTGTCCCAAGGGACGTGCTTCCGCAGACCTTCATTAGTGATAGTGACAACGGACGCCAGTCTGCTAGGATGGGGTGCAGTCTGGAATTCCCTGAAGGCTCATGGTGTGTGCACTCGGTCGGAGTCTGTACTTCCAATCAATATTCTGGAATTGAGAGCAATATTCAATGCGCTTCAGGCTTGGCCTCAGTTGGCTTCGGCCAAATTCATCCGATTTCAGTCGGACAACATCACGACTGTTGCTTACATCAATCATCAGGGAGGAACAAGGAGTTCCTTAGCGATGACAGAAGTGTCCAAGATAATTCGGTGGGCGGAGGCTCTCGTTATCTGTCAGCAATCTACATCCCAGGAGTGGACAACTGGGAGGCAGATTTTTTGAGCAGACAGACGTTTCATCCGGTGGAATGGGAACTCCATCCGGAGGTCTTTGCCACCCTGATTCTCAGGTGGGGCAGACCGGAATTGGATCTGATGGCGTCTCGTCAGAATGCCAAGCTCCCAAGATGAGGATCCAGGTCCAGGGATCCTCAGGCCGAACTGATAGATGCCTTGGCAGTGCCTTGGTCGTTCAACCTAGCTTTTGTGTTTCCACCGTTTGCTCTCCTTCCCCGGGTGATTGCTCGGATCAAACAGGAGAGGGCTTCAGTGATTCTCATCGCTCCTGCGTGTCCTCGCAGGACTTGGTATGCCGATCTGGTGGACATGTCCTCTCTGCCGCCGTGGAAACTTCCATTGAGGCAGGACCTTCTCATTCTGGGACCCTTCCATCATCCGAATCTAGTTTCTCTGCAGCTGACTGCTTGGAAATTGAATGCTTGATTTTATCTAAGCGAAGGTTCTCTGATTCGGTCATTGATACCTTGATTCAGGCACGAAAGCCTGTTACTAGAAGGATTTACCATAAGATATGGCGTAAATATCTTTATTGGTGTGAATCCAAGGGCTACTCATGGAGTAGGGTTAGGATTCCCAGGATTTTGTCTTTCCTCCAAGAAGGATTGGAGAAAGGGTTGTCGGCAAGTTCCTTAAAGGGACAGATTTCTGCTTTGTCTATTTTGTTACATAAACGTCTGTCAGATGTTCCAGATGTTCAATCTTTTTGTCAGGCTCTGTCTAGAATCAGGCCTCTTTTTAGACCAATTGCTCCTCCTTGGAGTTTGAATTTAGTTCTTAATGTTCTTCAAGGGGTTCCGTTTGAACCTATGCATTCCATAGATATTAAGTTGTTATCTTGGAAAGTTTTATTTTTGGTTGCTATTTCCTTGCAATGCTGTGACTAGAATGAGTCTACGTTTACCCTCATTCAGACCCCCTGGGTGGGTAGTGTCTGCTGATTCTATTAAGTCAGCCATTCTGCTCAAAAATATTTTGTAGGGTGTCCTGTGGGGTGCTGATTAATGAGCAAACTAAACAGTTTAAGCAAAAAGAAAAATCAGCCCCTCTGGTAACTTAGTAGCCCTGCTTGGCGTATGTGTGGTGTCCGTGTTATATGTCACTGTTATGGCAGTGTTGCCAATCACAAGAATTAAACAGTCAATGACAGTACTGAAAGCACCCTGTAAGGCAAAAGTTGTGCTGTCGCCAGAAATAACTCTTAGGCAGTATGTATTGGTGTTTTGGGGAAGTGTAGTATTTGCAATGTCCAAGTAAAGTACAGAGTAGAAAGCACAGAGTAAAAAAGAAATCCAATACCTGTAAGTTTAAAGCTGAAATGCTGACAGGCAGTGCAGGTGTGCTGTACTAGTCGAGGGCTATGTTTGCTAGCCGTTCTTACCGGACCAAGCTGGCTTGAAGCAATACAGGCACCGGAGTGCAGGGGATCCCAAAGTATCCTGGTCTGTGTCAGGCCCTTGGTTTGCAGACACGATGTCGTGAGATGGCCCCTCAAACAGGAGCGTCTGGAGAGTATGTCTGGGAAGGCGGTGCACTCGATGACGTCACTCGTTAACGTGCGTCTCGCCGGTGTAGCTTCTTTGTAGATGCTGGGGCTCCGTTGTTGCGTATCGTCTGTTGGGGTGCAGGTTTCCAGCCCTATGACCGTCAAAGGGATGAATCCAAGGAAAGTCTCTGCCGGGATTGTGAATGCCAAATCCAATGGCTACCGGAGAGAGGTCAAAGGAGGTCAGAGAAGGATCCTCATCGGTGCAGGTCTTCCTTTGCAGTAAGTCCGGTGTGTATGAAACTGCCTTAGACGTTAGAGTTATGGTGGCCTTTTACGGGTGAACAGTGCAGTCGGCTGTGTGCAAATGCAATGACAAGCAGGGGTACAAAAGTGATGATCCGACCTATAGTCCTCAGGGCATGCTCTGCCTTGTATAGGGTTAAGGAGAAGGAAAACGAGGAACTGCAAATATATACTCAGCTATTTAACTGCAATTGATTCTAATACAATTCTAATTAGGATACTAAAACTACATATATTCCTACTGTAAACCGTCACTTTAAAAATGTCTATTTATTTAAGCTGGAACCAATTCTTAGTTACTTATAATTAAAATCAATTCTAAGATATATATATATATATATAAATTCTATATTTTGCACAGATGAATTATTTAGCATGCAAGAGACAAACTTATTATATATATATATATATATATATATATATATATATATATATATATATATATGTATATATATATATGTGTGTATATATATATATATATATATATATATATATATATATATATATATATATATAGGACTATGAATATAAGCAAAAATACAGTCTGCTCTCTTTAAATCTATTAAATATAGATTGACTATGTTCTTACCAATAACCTTTGTTTCAAATTTAAAAAATTAGTACAATTATACTTCACCAATTTGGACCAATTTGTAGGGGTCTTTAGGTCATCTCATTTGAAGGAAAGTTATTGCATATATCAAGGGTAAGTCTCCAGTTTCCTGCTGAAGTGAAATGTGTTCCCAGGTATCGCAGCCAAAATCAATTCACTTAGTCTCAGCAAGTCACAAAAAAAACTGTCCCCTTGGTTTCATTACTAATCCTTTTATCTAATCATTGATGACCTGTTTCGTTCACGCCCACGTGCTTTTCCCTTCTCACTGGACAACTTTAGGGACCACTCCCCATTGGTGTAGTATATATTGTCGCTATGGAAATGCATCTTTTAAACAGTTAAGTCTCTTAACTGTCATACTGGGTTCTGGCCCTCGGGTGGCAGCAGACAAACACAAACAGATTCACCCAAACATTTCTAATATATATGTCTCTAAATTTTACATATCCCATATAATGATTATATTAAACAATACTACAACATTGCATTTATCACTCACAATATTAACTATAGATAGAGTAGTATCATATCACTTTTCTAATTATTTCAATACCAAGCACCATTTTATTATATCAAAATAAGTACATTGTTAATTTAATTTTCCCTACTAAACATATTATAATTTATTGCATTAGTAGATTTCTCTTGTTAGAATTTATATTTCATTTAGCCTAGAGCGAGATAGCTCTGGGGTGAGACAAAATGCAGAGCATACTGACGCTTTAAGAACCATGTCTGATACTGCCTCACAATATGCAGAAGCTGAGGAAGGAGAGCTTCAGTCAGTGGGTGATGTTAATCACTCAGGAAAGATACCGGATTCTAATATTTCTACATTTAAATTTAAGCTTGAACACCTCCGCGTGTTACTTAGGGAGGTTTTAGCTGCTCTGAATGACTGTGATACCATTGCAGTGCCAGAGAAATTTTGTAGACTGGATAAATGCTTTGCAGTGCCGGTGTGTACTGATGTTTTTCCAAATACCTAAAAGGTTTACAGAAATTATTACTAAGGAATGGGATAGACCAGGTGTGCCGTTCTCTTCCCCTCCTATTTTTAGAAAAATGTTTTCCAATAGACGCCACCACACGGGACTTATGGCAGACATTCCCTAAGGTGGAGGGAGCAGTTTCTACTCTAGCAAAGCGTACTACTATCCCTGTCGAGGACAGTTGTGCTTTTTTAGTGCCAATGGATAAAAAATTAGAAGGTTACCTTAAGAAAATATTTATTCAACAAGGTTTTATCCTACAGCCCATTGCATGCATTGCCCCTGTCACTGCTGCTGCAGCGTACTGGTTTGAGTCTCTGGAAGAGGCTTTACAGGTAGAGACTCCATTGGATGACATACTTGGCAAACTTAGAGCACTTAAGCTAGCCAATTATTTTATTTCTGATGCCATTGTTCATTTGAATAAACTAACGGCTAAGAATTCTGGTTTTGCTATACAGGCGCGCAGAGCGCTATGGCTTAAATCATGGTCAGCTGACGTGACTTTAAAATCTAAGCTACTTAACATTCCCTTCAAGGGGCAGACCCTATTCGGGCCTGGTTTGAAGGAGATTATTGCTGATATCACGGGAGGAAAAGGTTGTGCCCTTCCTCAGGACAGGTCAAAATCTAGGGCCAAACAGTCTAATTTTCGTGCCTTTCAAAACTTCAAGGCAGGTGCGGCATCAACTTCCTCTAATAATAAACAAGAGGGAACTTTTGCTCAATCCAAGACGGTCTGGAGACCAAACCAGACCTGGAAAAAAGGTAAGCAGGTCAAAAAGCCTGCTGCTTCCTCTAAGACAGCATGAAGGAACGACCCCCTATCCGGTAACGGATCTAGTAGGGGGCAGACTTTCACTCTTTGCCCAGGCGTGGGCAAGAGATGTTCAGGATCCCTGGGCGTTGGAAATTATATCCCAGGGATATCTTCTGGACTTCAAAGCTTCCCCCCCAAAAGGGAGATTTCATCTTTCACAATTATCTGCAAACCAGATAAAGAGTGAGGCATTCTTACACTGTGTACGAGACCTCCTAGTTATGGGAGTGATCCATCCAGTTCCAAAGGAGGAACAGGGTTTTTACTCAAATCTGTTTGTGGTTCCCAAAAAAGAGGGAACCTTCAGACCGATTTTGGATCTAAAGATCTTAAACAAATTCCTCAAAGTTCCGTTGTTCAAGATGGAAACTATTCGTACCATCCTACCACTGATCCAGGAGGGTCAATATATGACTACAGTGGATCTAAAGGATGCTTATCTTCACATTCCGATACACAAAGATCATTATCGGTTTCTCAGGTTTGCCTTTCAAGACAGGCATTACCAGTTGTAGCTCTTCCCTTTTGGATTAGCTACAGCCCCAAGAATCTTTACAAAGGTTCTAGGGTCGCTTTTGGCGGTCCTAAGGCCGCGGGGCATAGCAGTAGCCCCTTATTTAGACGACATCCTGATACAGGCGTCAAACTTCCAAATTGCCAAGTCTCATACGGACGTAGTACTGGCATTTCTGAGGTCGCATGGGTGGAAAGTGAACGAGGAAAAGTGTTCTCTATCCCCACTCACAAGAGTTTCCTTTCTAGGGACTCTGATAGATTCTGTAGGATTGAAAATTTACCTTGACGGAGTCCAGGTTATCAAAGCTTCTAAATTCCTGTCGGGTTCTTCATTCCATTCCGCGCCCTTTGGTGGCTCAGTGTATGGAAGTAATCGGCTTAATGGTAATGGCAATGGACATAGTGCCGTTTGCAAGCTTACATCTCAGACCGCTGCAACTATGCAGGCTCAGTCAGTGGAGCTGGGATTACACAGATTTGGCCCCTCAACTGAATCTGGACCAAGAGACCAGGGATCCTCTTCCCTGGTGGCTATCTCGGGTCCATCTGTCCAAAGGTATGACCTTCGCAGGCCAGATTGGACTATTGTAACAACAAATGCCAGCCTTCTAGGTTGGGGTGCAGTCTGGAACTCCCTGAAGGCTCAGGGATCGTGGACTCAGGAGGAGTCTCTCCTTCCAATAAATATTCTGGAACTAAGAGCGATATTCAAGGCTCTTCAGGTTTGGCCTCAGTTAGCAAATCTGAGGTACATCAGATTTCAGTCGGTCAACATCACGACTGTAGCTTACATCAACCATCGAGGGGGAACAAGAAGTTCCCTAGAGATGTTAGAAGTTTCAAAAATAATTCACTGGGCAGAGATTCACTCTTGCCACCTATCAGCTATCCATATCCCAGGTGTAGAGCACTGGGAGGCGGATTTTCTAAGTCGTCAGACTTTTCATCCGGGAGAGTGGGAACTCCATCCGGAGGTATTTGCACAACTGATTCTCCGTTGGGGCAAACCAGAACTGGATCTCATGGCGTCTCGCCAGAACGCCAAGCTTCCGTGTTACGGATCCAGGTCCAGGGATCCCAAGGCGACACTGATAGATACTCTAGCAGCGCCCTGGTCTTTCAACCTGGCTTATGTGTTTCCACCGTTTCCTCTGCTCCCTCGACTGATTGCCAAGATCAAGCAGGAGAGAGCATCGGTGATTCTGATAGCACCTGCGTGGCCACGCAGGACCTGGTATGCAGATCTAGTGGACATGTCATCCTTTCCACCATGGTCTCTGCCTCTGAGACAGGACCTTCTACTTCAGGGTCCTTTCAACCATCCAAATCTAATTTCTCTGAGGCTGACTGCCTGGAGATTGAATGCTTGATTTTATCAAAGCGTGGCTTCTCCGAGTCAGTTATTGATACCTTAATACAGGCACGAAAGCCTGTCACCAGGAAAATTTACCATAAGGTATGGCGTAGATATCTTTATTGGTGTGAATCCAAGGGTTACTCATGGAGTAAGGTCAGGATTCCTAGGATTTTATCTTTTCTCCAAGAAGGTTTGGAAAAAGGATTGTCAGCTAGTTTCTTAAAGGGACAGATTTTTGCTCTGTCTATTCTTTTGCACTAGCGTCTGGCAGATGTTCCAGACGTTCAGGCATTTTGTCAGGCTTTAGTTTGAATCAAGCCTGTGTTTAAACCTGTTGCTTGTTGTTGTTGTTTTTTTTTTTGGTAGCTATTTCCTCGGCTCGTAGAGTCTCTGAGCTATCTGCCTTACAATGTGATTCTCCTTATCTGATTTTTCATACGGATAAGGTAGTCCTGCGTACCAAACCTGGGTTCTTACCTGAGGTGGTATCTAACAAGAATATCAATCAAGAGATTGTGGTTCCATCCTTGTGTTACACAATCTGGACGTGGTCTGTGCTTTAAAGTTTTACTTACAAGCTACTAAAGATTTTCGTCAAACATCTGCTTTGTTTGTTGTCTACTCTGGACAGAGGAGAGGTCAAAAGGCTTTGGCAACCTTTTTCTTTTTGGCTAAGAAGCTTAATCCGCTTAGCCTATGAGACTGCTGGACAGCAGCCTCCTGAAAGGATTACAGCTCATTCCACTAGAGCTGTGGCTTCCACTTGGGCCTTTAAAAATGAGGCTTCTGTTGAACAGATTTGCAAAGCGGCGACTTGGTCTTCGCTTCATACTTTTTTAAAATTTTACAAATTTGATACTTTTGCTTCTTCGGAGGCTATATTTGGGAGAAATGTTTTACAGGCAGTGGTTCCTTCCATTTAAGTTCCTGCCTTGTCCCTCCCTTCATCCGTGTACTTTAGCTTTGGTATTGGTATCCCACAAGTAATGGATGATCCGTGGACTGGATACACCTTACAAGAGAAAACACAATTTATGCTTACCTGATAAATTTATTTCTCTTGTGGTGTATCCAGTCCACGGCCCGCCCTGTCATTTTAAGGCAGGTAATTTTTAAATTTAAACTACAGTAACCACTACACCCTATGGTTCCTCCTTTCTCGGCTTGTATTCGGTCGAATGACTGGCTATGACAGTTAGGGGAGGAGCTATATTACAGCTCTGCTGTGGGTGTCCTCTTGCAACTTCCTGTTGGGAATGAGAATATCCCACAAGTAATGGATAATCCGTGGACTGGATACACCACAAGAGAAATAAATTTATCAGGTAAGCATAAATTGTGTTTTTTAAAGCTTTGAAATGAAGACTTTAAATGCTAAACAGCTTTTTAAACCTAATAAAATAATCACACAACACAGAATATATAATTAAACTAAATTAAATGAACAAAAACATTTGCTAAACAACATTATAAACCTAATAAAATAATAGCACAACACAGACTTTACTTGCATTTATCTGCAAACAGTTCTTTCTATGCATTCCAATCTGGACTGATTTATAGACAGGAAGATCTTGTTCCTTTGCAAGCTGCTCGATAGCTCAGGTCTGGTTAAACTGATTTATTTTCAGCTTGCTTGGCTTGCATATCTTTGCTGCAACACAAGCGGACAGCTCCACCTACTAGCTATTTTAATAAATGCACTGCTCAATGCGTTTCAATAGCAGTCACATGACTGAAAAAAAAGGTTGTTATTCAGAAACGGGGCAAATTGAACCATTGTAAACCGAGGGCCACATGTGTGTGTATGTATGTATGTATGTATGTGTATATGTATGTATATATGTATGTATATATATATATATATATATATATATATATATATATATATATATATATATATATATATATATATGAGAAAAGGGGGAGAGAGAACCAATGGCACTACTGAAAAAAGAGAGAATTACTCTACCCCTATTATTCCTAGTATAATACGTGAACTCTGTCACTTTAAATGTAAATAGGAAAGTTAGGTGCAATGTAGTGAGAGAACAATTTCACAACTAAAGAGAGGCTGTGCCAGCCTACTCTTGAGAAAGACTACATATATAGCACTCAAGGGGTTAAATATACATAATAATATCCAAAAAGAGATACTGTGTAGATATTCAGACACATAATGTGCAGTACTGACTAGGATTGACAACTAATGGAGGTTAAAAAAATTACTTTTATTAGAAGCGCAATTTAAAATTGGAAGAAACACACATTAAAAACACACTTAGGAGCCCATAGAAATGTATGATAACTATTGATTAATAGGAGCTGGATACAACAGGGCTTAACCCACTCTATTAAAGGTATAATGTAGTATTAACATACCATACAAAGTAAAGAATACCTTATTATTATTATTATTATTATAATAAAATAAAGCGAGTTATTATCCTTCTGGCAGTATGGGCCTTATAAGGTTATATCAAAGAGTATAGGGTAGTATATGGACCGCTTAAATTAATATATTATCGTTAGTACACGTATAATTGAATGTAGTGTTTAGTGTCACTGTACCTATTTTTACCCATAACTGGTTAAAAAACAAACCGTTGTTGTTAACTTGAATAATAAAGCTTTCCCACTACTTAAGCCTTAGAAAAAATTAGGCTCAAATAGTATACCTTGCTTTCATTATAAATTAGTAGGGAAATACTGATACTAATATATTCAGGGACTGAATGAGAACGAGTAATATACAGTCAATGCCCTATGTTGAACAAATAACATAACCCAGTATAGGGTAATATTATAATTGAACTTTAATTTTAACAATAGCAGCTTATGTATTTTACCAAAAAATTAACTAAGCATCACTCACAAGCAACACATTATTATAACTTCACAGCAGATAGAGTTTGACAGGTGTGTTGCTCAAACTCTCGATAGTAACTGCAGTATTAGTGCTTATTATATTATTTGTATATAATCATATCTACACAGTATCTGCAGGTTGCCTGATTTCACTCGGTCTGTACACTACTGATAGAGCTTGACGGCTGTGCTGCTCAATCAGTGAGTAGTGGCTACAATATTATCACATATAGCGTTACTTTTATATAATCGTATCATCAATGTCTCCAGCAGATTACCTATTAGCACTTGGTCTGTGCACAACAGTTAGAGCTTGGCAGGTGTACTGCTCAAATTAACTAAGTACCACTCACAAGCAACACATTATTTTAACTTCACAGCATATAAGGTTTTACAGTTATGCTGCTCAAACTATAGATAGTAACTACAGTATTAGTACATACTATATTATTTGTATATCATTATATCAACAATATATCTGCAGATTGCCTGATATCACTTAATCTGTACACAACTGATAGAGCTTGACAGCTGTGCTGCTCAATCTGTGAGTAGTAGCTACGGTATTATCACATATAGTGTTACTTGTATATAAACGTATCAATATCTCCAGCTGATTGCCTATTGGCACTCAATCTGTGCACAAGAGAGGGCTTGGCAGGTGTACTGCTCATTTTTTGAGTAGTAGCTTCGGTATAAGCGCATACAATGTTATTTGTGTATAGTTGCATCAACAGTGTCTGGCAAATTACCTAATATGACGCTATAATTCCCACCAACATTTGTAAAGAAAGCGAGTAAATAGAGACAGTAGTTGTCCCTTCAACCATCTTATAAAGTTAACAGTATTAGTTTCAAGATCGCCAATAAGCCAACCGAGGTTGAGTATTTACAACTGTTAGTAAGTTATTATGCGGTTCTATGTAATAATTTGCCCACCCCCCAGCCCTTCAATTACACATTAAAGTATTATTATTAATTAGATACAAACTAAGGCTGCTGTGTGTGTATATATATATATATATATATATATACGTATACACGCCCCTGTACACCTCAGCTCACCTGTGGCTGGGCGAAATTACCCGCAGGTATTCGCCATTGCACACGAGTGCAATTTTGCGCTTGCGTGCAATCCCGCGCACAGCCAATCACGCGCGGGCAGGAGCTGTCAATCTCCTCGGTTGGACTCGACCGAGGAGATTGAATGTCGCCACCTTAGAGGTGGCGAAGAGCTTAGGGAAGCAGCGGTCTAGTGACCGCTGCTTGATAAATCACGGCGAGCAAGTTCTTGTGAGAACTTGCAGCCGTAGGGGCTTGATAAATCGAGCCCTGAGTATATGCTTGATACATTTAGCGACTACTCTATAGGTTTAATACAATACATACTTAGGCCTAGATTTGGAGTTCGTCGGTAAAAGGGCTGTTAACGCTACGCGGGCTTTTTTCTGGCCGCACCATAAAATTAACTCTGGTATCGAGAGTTCAAACAAATGCTGCGTTAGGCTCCAAAAAAGGAGCGTAGAGCATTTTTACCGCAAATGCAACTCTCGATACCAGAGTTGCTTACGGACGCGGCCGGCCTCAAAAACGTGCTCGTGCACGATTCCCCCATAGGAAACAATGGGGCTGTTTGAGCTGAAAAAAAACCTAACACCTGCAAAAAAGCAGTGTTCAGCTCCTAACACAGCCCCATTGTTTCCTATGGGGAAACACTTCCTACGTCTGCACCTAACACCCTAACATGTACCCCGAGTCTAAACACCCCTAACCTTACACTTATTAACCCCTAATCTGCCGCCCCCGCTATCGCTGACCCCTGCATATTTTTTTAAACCCCTAATCTGCCGCTCCGTAAACCGCCGCCACCTACGTTATCCCTATGTACCCCTAATCTGCTACCCCTAACACCGCCGACCCCTATATTATATTTATTAACCCCTAATCTACCCCCACAACGTCGCCGACACCTGCCTACACTTATTAACCCCTAATCTGCCGAGCGGACCTGAGCGCTACTATAATAAATGTATTAACCCCTAATCCGCCTCACTAACCCTATCATAAATAGTATTAACCCCTAATCTGCCCTCCCTAACATCGCCGACACCTAACTTCAATTATTAACCCCTAATCTGCCGACCGGAGCTCACCGCTATTCTAATAAATGTATTAACCCCTAAAGCTAAGTCTAACCCTAACACTAACACCCCCCTAAGTTAAATATAATTTAAATCTAACGAAATAAATTAACTCTTATTAAATAAATTATTCCTATTTAAAGCTAAATACTTACCTGTAAAATAAATCCTAATATAGCTACAATATAAATTATAATTATATTATAGCTATTTTAGGATTAATATTTATTTTACAGGCAACTTTGTAATTATTTTAACCAGGTACAATAGCTATTAAATAGTTAAGAACTATTTAATAGTTACCTAGTTAAAATAATAACAAATTTACCTGTAAAATAAATCCTAACCTAAGTTATAATTAAACCTAACACTACCCTATCAATAAAATAATTAAATAAAATATCTACAATTACCTACAATTAACCTAACACTACACTATCAATAAATTAATTAAACACAATTCCTACAAATAAATACAATTAAATAAACTATCTAAAGTACAAAAAATAAAAAAGAACTAAGTTACAGAAAATAAAAAAATATTTACAAACATAAGAAAAATATTACAACAATTTTAAACTAATTACACCTACTCTAAGCCCCCTAATAAAATAACAAAGCCCCCCAAAATAAAAAATTCCCTACCCTATTCTAAATTAAAAAAGTTACAAGCTCTTTTACCTTACCAGCCCTGAACAGGGCCCTTTGCGGGGCATGCCCCAAGAATTTCAGCTCTTTTGCCTGTAAAAAAAACATACAATACCCCCCCCCCAACATTACAACCCACCACCCACATACCCCTAATCTAACCCAAACCCCTTTAAAGAAACCTAACACTAAGCCCCTGAAGATCTTCCTACCTTGTCTTCACCATACCAGGTTCACCGATCCGTCCTGGCTCCAACATCTTCATCCAACCCAAGCGGGGGTTGGCGATCCATAATCCGGTCCAGAAGAGGCTCCAAAGTCTTCCTCCTATCCGGCAAGAAGAGGACATCCGGACCGGCAAACATCTTCTCCAAGCGGCATCTTCGATCTTCTTCCATCCGGAGCGAAGCGGCAGGATCCTGAAGACATCCAGCGCGGAACATCCATCCGGACCGACGACTGAACGACGAATGACTGTTCCTTTAAGGGACGTCATCCAAGATGGCGTCCCTCGAATTCCGATTGGCTGATAGGATTCTATCAGCCAATCGGAATTAAGGTAGGAATTTTCTGATTGGCTGATGGAATCAGCCAATCAGAATCTAGTTCAATCCGATTGGCCGATCCAATCAGCCAATCAGATTGAGCTCGCATTCTATTGGCTGATCGGAACAGCCAATAGAATGCGAGCTCAATCTGATTGGCTGATTGGATCGGCCAATCGGATTGAACTAGATTCTGATTGGCTGATTCCATCAGCCAATCAGAAAATTCCTACCTTAATTCCGATTGGCTGATAAAATCCTATCAGCCAATCGGAATTCGAGGGACGCCATCTTGGATGACGTCCCTTAAAGGAACAGTCATTCGTCGTTCAGTCGTCGGTCCGGATGGATGTTCCGCGCTGGATGTCTTCAGGATCCTGCCGCTTCGCTCCGGATGGAAGAAGATCGAAGATGCCGCTTGGAGAAGATGTTTGCCGGTCCGGATGTCCTCTTCTTGCCGGATAGGAGGAAGACTTTGGAGCCTCTTCTGGACCGGATTATGGATCGCCAACCCCCGCTTGGGTTGGATGAAGATGTTGGAGCCAGGACGGATCGGTGAACCTGGTATGGTGAAGACAAGGTAGGAAGATCTTCAGGGGCTTAGTGTTAGGTTTCTTTAAGGGGGTTTGGGTTAGATTAGGGGTATGTGGGTGGTGGGTTGTAATGTTGGGGGGGGGTATTGTATGTTTTTTTTTACAGGCAAAAGAGCTGAAATTCTTGGGGCATGCCCCGCAAAGGGCCCTGTTCAGGGCTGGTAAGGTAAAAGAGCTTGTAACTTTTTTAATTTAGAATAGGGTAGGGAATTTTTTATTTTGGGGGGCTTTGTAATTTTATTAGGGGGCTTAGAGTAGGTCTAATTAGTTTAAAATTGTTGTAATATTTTTCTTATGTTTGTAAATATTTTTTTATTTTCTGTAACTTAGTTCTTTTTTATTTTTTGTACTTTAGATAGTTTATTGAATTGTGTTTAATTAATTTATTGATAGTGTAGTGTTAGGTTAATTGTAGGTAATTGTAGGTAGTTTATTTAATTATTTTATTGATAGGGTAGTGTTAGTTTTAATTATAACTTAGGTTAGGATTTATTTTACAGGTAAATTTGTTATTATTTTAACTAGGTAACTATTAAATAGTTCTTAACTATTTAATAGCTATTGTACCTGGTTAAAATAATTACAAAGTTGCCTGTAAAATAAATATTAATCCTAAAATAGCTATAATACAATTATAATTTATATTGTAGCTATATTAGGATTTATTTTACAGGTAAGTATTTAGCTTTAAATAGGAATAATTTATTTAATAAGAGTTAATTTATTTCGTTAGATTTAAATTATATTTAACTTAGGGGGGTGTTAGTGTTAGGGTTAGACTTAGCTTTAGGGGTTAATACATTTATTAGAATAGCGGTGAGCTCCGGTCGGCAGATTAGGGGTTAATAATTGAAGTTAGGTGTCGGCGATGTTAGGGAGGGCAGATTAGGGGTTAATACTATTTATGATAGGGTTAGTGAGGCGGGTTAGGGGTTAATAACTTTATTATAGTAGCGCTCAGGTCCGCTCGGCAGATTAGGGGTTAATAAGTATAGGCAGGTGTCGGCGACGTTGAGGGGGGCAGATTAGGGGTTAATAAATATAATATAGGGGTCGGCGATGTTAGGGGTAGCAGATTAGGGGTACATAGGGATAACATAGGTGGCGGCGATTTGCGGTCGGAAGATTAGGGGTTAATTATTTTAAGTAGCTTGCGGCGACGTTGTGGGGGGCAAGTTAGGGGTTAATAAATATAATATAGGGGTCGGCGGGGTTAGGGGCAGCAGATTAGGGGTACATAAGTATAACGTAGGTGGCGGTCGGCAGATTAGGGGTTAAAAATTTAAATAGAGTGGCGGCGATGTGGGGGGACCTCGGTTTAGGGGTACATAGGTAGTTTATGGGTGTTAGTGTACTTTAGGGTACAGTAGTTAAGAGCTTTATGAACCGGCGTTAGCCAGAAAGCTCTTAACTCCTGCTATTTTCAGGCGGCTGGAATCTTGTCGTTAGAGCTCTAACGCTCACTTCAGAAACGACTCTAAATACCAGCGTTAGAAAGATCCCATTGAAAAGATAGGCTACGCAAATGGCGTAGGGGGATCTGCGGTATGGAAAAGTCGCGGCTGAAAAGTGAGCGTTAGACCCTTTAATCACTGACTCCAAATACCAGCGGGCGCCCAAAACCAGCGTTAGGAGCCTCTAACGCTGGTTTTGACGGCTACCGCCGAACTCCAAATCTAGGCCTAAGAGTCTTGGACTTTCTATTAACACACAATTATTTTGAATTTCTAGGAAATTTCTACTTACAAAGGCGAGGCACAGCCATGGGGGCCAAGTTCGCCCCGGCCTATGCGATTATCTTCATGGGCTGGTGGGAGCATCTATATCTATATGCGGACCGAAATCCCTTTCTTAAATCTATTACCGGTTACAAACGGTATATAGATGACCTTTTGGTTGTGTGGTCCGGCACACAGGTTGACAGTGAACTTTGTCAACTACCTAAATGACAATGATGTCGGATTAAGATTCACATTTTCCTTTTGAGAGAATTGAGGTTCCTTACTTAGATGTAATTTTGACAGGACTCCCAGAAGAGAATAGGGTAAGCACATCGCTTTATGTAAAACCCATATCATCCAATACTTTCCTACATGCAAGAAGCAGTCACCCTCCACATACCAGTTATGGGATAGCAAAAGGCCAATTCCTAAGATTACGAAGAAATTGCTCGGATAATGCTCGGAGGATGCATGAATGTGAAAAGTTGACCGAAAAATTTCTAGCACGGGGATATGACAGTGGAGTGGTACGTAAAGCGTTAAATGACGTCAACCAAAAAGACAGTGTCCTTGCTTGAGGATGGGAACAGGTCAAAAGGGTGAGACAAAAACCCACCTTTGTGACGACCTATAGCTCCCAATACTACTCAATATGTAAAATCTTACGCAAAAAAATTGCCAATCCTTCTGGCAGATGACAACTTGAAAGATGATATCAAGGATGGTTGTTTTTACGTCGCAAGATGAAACACAACTATCGGGAACCAAGTGTCTCCCTTAATGCTCAGAAAACCCAAACCACAGAGTAGTTGGTTGACGCAGAAGGGACATTACAAGTGTGGCAATAGCACTTGCAAAGCCTGTAGTCATGTCACTACAGGTAAGGTTTTCCAATCACTGACAACACAAAAAGTATACTCGCACCTCCAATGCACTAACTGTAGGTCGATCTTTATCTACATGATCACATGTTCTATATGTGAGAAACAGTATGTAAGGTGTACTTCTCGTGAGGTCAGGGAAAGGATACAAGCACATCTTAATGACATTGAGCGTGGCAATGTAACTACTGGTGCTTCTAAACATTTTGTTGAGGTGCACTGCCAGGATGTGAGTGATTTTTCTTGGATGGTTATAGACCAAATTCACAAGAAACCGAGAGGAGGAGATAGATCCAAGGACCGCTTTAAAAAGAAGGTCTTTTGGATCTTCACCCTAGGAAGTCGACAACCTATTGGTCTCAATATTGAGACTGACCCGATAAATAATTGGTGAAAATCTGATGAGGGTCAAGATCAGTGAATATGTATATACAAATATTCACATAATTTAATGTGTTCAACTGTTTATTTATTTGTAGACTCATATACACATGTGCTCACTTATACACTTGTTCTCCAATACCATTATTTACCTATACTGGCATACAATAGGTTACAATTGGATAACTTTTATTATAAACTTTATTGTAGTAAGTTTTTACTCAATTTCAGTCATATCAGAGTATATTTCCATTTACACAGTGGCTCCTGATATTTAGCTCCCTTGTAGTCCTAACATATCTGCATTATGATTATTAATTTTATTTTTTTAGGATGCACAGGTTAATGGGAAAAATGAATAAACTTAAAAACAAATTCATTGCAAAACTAACTCAACTTTCTCTAATTCAAAATTGACCCAATATATACCTTTTATTCCCAAATTTAGCTTCTACCATATGCCTTTACAAACAAGTCAGCTAGAGTGAATAAAATATATTAATAGGCTTCCAAAATCACTTCCTGTGTATTAGGACATCAAGTGGTTAGTTAAATCTAAATGTAATAGTTGTACATGAGATAGACTATTATATTTGTTTTCAAGTTCCAAAAAATAAATTACCACAGATATGTTTGTTCAGGCATTTAATGAGCTAGTGATTTAACTAAATGTGATAAAAACACACTGTAGATCCTATCTAGATGGGTGTATCCCCCTTAGAGCGTTTCCATTGGTGGCATAATAGGGCCATAGTATCCAATAACTGGTGAGGTCAGCCTATATTAACTAGTGCAGGGCTATAGGGCACCATACAGTCTATGATTAAGGCTCCATAGGAGCTGAAACGCGTCAGACGCCCACCCCAGCCTTCCTTACGGCCCAGCATCATAGCCATTTTTATGCCCTTGGTTTGCTATACTAATTGACTTTTAATACAATAAAGACCACTTAGCTTTGAGCTTCATCGTCCGGACTCTGTTTTCTGTATGTATATACAGTATATGTGTGTATATATATATATATATATATATATATATATATATATATATATATATATATATAAAAAACACACACACGCGCACACACACTGAATATAAAAAGTCTACACACCCCTGTTAAAATGTCAGGTTTCTGTGATGTAAAAAAAATGAGACAAAGATAAATCATTTCAGAACTTTTTCCACCTTTAATGTGACCTATAAACTTTACAACTTGATTGAAAAACAAACTGAAACTTTTAGGTGGAGGGAAGTAAAAATAAAAA